>NC_066579.1:429787703-430987703 GCF_024323335.1 Lathyrus oleraceus
TCTCTCTCTCTCTCTCTCTCTCTCTCTCTCTCTCTCTCTCTTCTCTTCTCTCTCTCTCTCTCTTCTCTCTCTCTCTCTCTCTCTCTCTCTCTCTCTCTCTCTCTCTCTCTCTCTCTCTCTCTCTCTCTCTCTCTCTCTCTCTCTCTCTCTCTCTCTCTCTCTCTCTCTCTCTCTCTCTCTCTCTCTCTCTCTCTCTCTCTCTCAATTCTTTAGGTAGGCCATAATGGTTAAGTGATGCAATCAGATTATGAGTCCCACTAATTATAACATTTTAAGTATGAATATATTGTATGACATGTACTTAATTGATGAAATGCAGTGGCATGAAGGTTAATTTTTTAATTTCAATCAAGGTTGACTGTGTTTTATGTCATTGAGAGATATTCTTTTATTTTTGAAATAATTTGTTCTTTACAAAAATAGCAAATTGTGATATGTTGGATTTGGTCCTGTGACAAAAGAGAAAATGGTTTTTTCTTCTGTGTGTGCAAAAGTTTTTCTTTTGTTTTTTTGTTATTAATTTTAGTTATTGGGTTATTTTTACGATACATGTGATTTGAAGATTGTTAATCTTAAGCACTTGGTAGAAATATTGAAAGAAGATCAACATATTAGTGGAGGAAGTTGGGTGTATGGTTGAAGTAGAGGATGAACAAGGTAATGGCTCAACAAGGAATTATTTACTTAGTGGTGTGGAGAGAATTAAGAACTGGTTTTGCGTTACGTATTATTTAATTAGATTAAGTGAAGTTTTTGTTCATGTATTAACTAATTTGAGTTGTATGTATCTCTTTTAGGTGTCAAAAGTGACAATGTTAATTAAATATGACTCATGCAATTCATAAAAATTTATAGTCTTGATAACTCAATCTCTTTTTGTTACAATATTATTTTCTTCGGTTAGAAGAATTTGTTTCAATCAAAGAAAAGTTATATTTTACAACAACATGATTACCTTTTGTAGCAGTATCTGTCCATTATAAATTGTACACATTTTGTCTAAAAACTAGTGCATAGAGACTAGATGTTATCTAACCTAGATAATTAGACTTCTAAACAAACCAAATTACATGGAACACTCCTTGTGTTTAGTACACATCCATGTCAGTGTTTCTAAATGAGAATTGGGCCTCTTTTGGATTAGGGTGCGCACACCCATAGTGTTGTAACACCCCCTGTTTGTTTGTATTTTATTTTATTTTTCTTTAGCTTGATCTCGAGCCTTAGGCCTAAATTGCCTTCTTTTTTTATGAAGCCCTTTTTTTTTCACCCCTCTTGAGCTTTTATTTATTTTATTTTAATAAATGTATTAATAGATTTATTTACATCGTAATGAATTGATTAATTGTTGAATGTTGTTAAATAAATACTAAAAATTAATATTCCATATTATTTTCAATAAAAATCAAGCATAATTTCTAAATTTAATCGAAGTCGAATTCTTTTTTCTCAATAAACTCGAATGAAAAAGGCATAACTGGATGTATATCCCTATTTTTCTCGAGTATTTGGATACAAGCCGTATAGTTTGCCTTTCAAATACCCGTCATCCTCTCAAAGCTTAATAACGTAAGCGAATTCAACACGTTCCTTCATGGATGAAAAATGACTAAATGGATGTATGTCTCTTTTTTCCCCGAGCACTTGGATACAAGTTGTATAACTTACCTTTCAAGTGTTTGTCATCTTTGAGGAACCTTGACTAAATTCATACCAAAAATATTTTTACAATAAAATTGGATGAAAAAAGACTAATTGGTTGTATGCCTCTTTTTTCTCCGAGTATTCAGATACAAGCCATATAGCTTTCCTTTCGGATACTCGTCACGATAAATTAACCAAATTTAGTTCTCTCTTTAATCAAACAAAAAATGCTTAATTAGGCGTATGCCTCTTTTTTCCACGAGCATTCAGATACAAGTTATATAGCTTTCCTTTCGAATGTTTGTCTTCCTTTAAAGAATTGCAACTCGATTCACCACACATTTCCAAAATCAAATTAGATGAAAAATGATTAATTTGATGCATATCCCTTTTTTCCCCGAGTATTTGGATATAAGTTGTATAGCGCTCCTTTCAAATACTCGCCTTCCACCTAAAAAAACTTCAACCAATCAAACCTACTTTTTCCGCCTTTGTGCGACTAAAACTTTTTCATAAATGAACGGTGGTTTATCCATTCCGTTGCGATAAACAAATAACACTTCATTCCGCCATGCGCGACCAGTAAACAACGTTTAACCACTCCAATACGATCAAAACAACTTTCACTAAAATCAACCAAACAATAAACATTTTCTACCTAGAACTACGTAGCTTTGAATTCTCCATTGCACCGGGAGATACGTAGGAGCAAGATTCAACATCTTGTCAAGAACTCTAGGAAAACACTTATTTTCCCCTTTCTTTCTTTCTATAAATATGTTGTAATAATTAAAATAAATAAAATATACCTCAGCTAATGCTCTTATTCGCAAAACTAATTAAATGGTTCTCGTTGATTATAATGGATGTTGCAGGGTGCGAATACCTTCCCTGCGCATAATCGACTCCTGAATCTGAACTTGGTTGCGATGACCATATTTTTTGTTCTTTTGGCTTTTATCGATGTTTTCTCTTATAAAATAAACTTTGTTTGCAACTTGATTGTAATTTGAGCACCTACGCGTTCGGGTTTTTATTTCACCGTGATAACTGCCGACTTCAGTGGGGATTAATTTAGAGTCAAGCCTAGTTTAGTTAGCTTTGTGATGAGTGTTCACATTTTTATTTTATTTCTTCTAACATATTTTATTTTTATATTGCTTTGACATTTATTTACTTTATGATTTGAATATGTTAATGTGTTAGATTCTCCGTTTGCTTTCACATGGTTGATCGAGGCTCTATACTCGAGTCTAAAAACCTAAGTTTAAATGGATGGTCACGTAGTATTGGCCTTCGAGATGTATGTCTCGCTTGGTTGGAATGAAGACCTCACCTATAATACATCCTCTTGGGGGATATTGTTGTCTAATGAGTAATTTTTTATCGATGAATTTTTTTTCAAATAAGGTTCGTGACTCTAGGAACCTTGTTTAGAACCTTGGAGTCGATGGTCGTGTAGCTTTGTCCTTCGAGATGCATGTCTTGTTCGGATGGCGTGAAGACCTCACCTAGAGTAGATCCTCTTGAGGGTGTTAGGGTATAACGATTAATTCATTATTGATGGCAATATTCTCAAATAGGATCCATGACTCAAGGGACCTTGCAAAACCCTAGAGCAATCCATGGTGAGTGTCACACCTCGAAAAAAAAATAGGGATACGACTTCAAAGCGAAGCGCGATCGCACGCTCGCAATGATGGACTGAACAGAGTCGCCACCGAACTTTATTTATTCCTAAAAAGGAAAGGGAAAATATCGATAAAACCCAAGACAAAAGAAAGGATAAGATATGGTCATCGCAACCAATATCAGGGTTCGGGACTCGATTACGCAAGGGGAAGGTATTAACACCCCTCACGTCCGTTGTACTCAACGGGAACCATTAGGTCAGTTGTGTGCGTTAATGTTAGTTTGAAATGATAGGCTTTTCAAGTTATTAGGTGGGAAAGAATGAATATAAGAGAGAAGAGATGTTTTTGGATTTTTGACGAAGGACTAAACCTAAGTTTTTTATTAATGGGCCTGACAAGATTTAAAAATCCTGCTCCTACGTATCTCAAAAGAGAAATCAAGGCTTACGTAGTTCTGGGTAGAAAAATGTTTGTTTGTTGGTCGATTTTAGCGAAAGCTATCTTGTATTAATCGACGAAAACATTGTTTTACCCAAAACAGATGAGGAGTGGACGCATACCACCCATCGAACGGATTTATAAATCTACATTCGGAAAAGCGTCATTATCTCTACTCAACAATCGTGGCCGAAACATTGTTTTGTATCACTTAAGACAAGATACCTTTCGTTTATGAAAAAAGATTTTGATTAATCGCACGGCGGCGAGAAAAAAGTTTGATTGGTTGGATGTATTTTGAGTGATGGCGAGAACTTGGATGAGCGAGATATACATCTCGAATCCTAGCCTCAGGAGTGCACGGTATACACCATGTTCCATTTCCATCTTTATTGAAAGAAGTTAAGATAGGAATTAAGTATTTTTTTGGAATTTGATTGAGAAAGGGTTTGAAGAAACCGCATTGACAATTTTATACGATGACGAGAGTTAAGATTGGCGAGGCATACGTCTCGAATCTTAATCTCAGGAGTGCATGGTATACACCATGTTCCATTTCCACCTTTATTGAAAAAGTGTTAAATAAGATTTAAGTATCTTAGATTTGATTGAGAAAAGGTTTGACGAAACCACATTGACAATTTTAGACGATGGCGAGAGTTAAGATTGGCGAGGCATACGTCTCGAATCTTAACCTCAGGAGTGCATGGTATACACCATGTTCCATTTCCACCTTTATTGAGAAAGTGTTTAAATAAGAATTAGGTATTTTGAGTTTTGTTGTGAAAATGACTTGACCTGGATCAAGTATTGATGGACGTTTAAGAGAAATTTGAATGAGTGTTTGAGAGAAAACAAAATGGATAAATTTGGATGATGGCGAGAGCTAGGATTGGCGAGATATACATCTCGAATCCTAGTCTCAGGAGTGCGTGGTATACACCACGTTCCATTTCCATCTTTATTGAAAAAGTCTTGACTATAAATTAATATTTTTTGAGTTTTTATTAGAAAAAATGGCTTGACGTTGAATCAAGCGTTTGGTGAAAGTTTGAAAGACATGGGATAGAATGGAGAGAGAAATGAATTGATTTGTTTATTGAGAAAATACTCGACGTTGGATCGAGTCATACTTTTTGCATTTTTGAAATTGTTGATTTTATTCTTGTGTTAGTAGCTAACTACACAGTCAAGCAATAAAGAAATAAAACAGTACAAGATTATTACACATCGGGGGAGTGGGGTACATCTTGTTAAATGGGGATTCAAAATACTGGAATAATTAAATCGGGCCCAAACAACAAATAATGCAATGCATGAGTGTAAGTGCAAGAGCACCGGCTCATTGTAAGAAAGCCCAAGAGTAAGCTATGTGAGGTTGATGGCGATGCTTAAAAGCGATCGACTTACAAGGGTATGAAAATGGGCTCGATATTGAATCGAGAAAAAGTGTGATTTTAATAGTTTAAAGCGGCTTAAGGGTAACTGAAATGCAGACGAGTAAATGCGAGCACGCAAAAAGAAAATAGCTCATTGTAAGAAAGCCCAAGAGTAAGCCACGGGACCGAAATCCAACCGAAATCGAAAGCAAACCAAATTTTGCTCTAAACTAACTTAAAGTGGACCCATACATGAATCACTTTATAAGAAGTCGAGCAACATAATCTATGCGTCCAAGCAATTTTCGGAAGTCAAATTGGATTTTAACTCCCGAATCGCAATGCAATGAAAGACCAAACAACAACCAAATCATTATTATTATTACAGTAGTGTCAAATTTTTACATCAACTTAAAATAATCGAAAAATAAAAATCTAAATATATTGTGCACGTGTTATCCACAATGAATCTTCAATATTACCGTATCGAAATATAGTTAAAATAAAATAGAATATGAAAACAATATTAACACCTAAACAAATATAAAATATATATATGAACTCAAACTGAAATCTAAAATCTTATAGATATAATACTAAAAAAATCAAAATTTAAGTATAATATATAAAAACTAAAAACAGAAAGAAATGTACCTATATAAAATAAATAAATAAAATACAATTTTATATGTATGTGTGCAAACGGAACAGTATATATGAAAATATAAAAAAATATTAAAAAAAAATCTGTAGGTATATATGAAAACTAATATCAGTATATATATAAATCTACGTACATAAAAAAGAACATGTTATATATATAACAAAAAACAACAAAGTATATATAAAATAGATATAAACTTAACAATATATATAGATTCTCAAAATAATATATATATATATATATATATATATATATATATATATATATATATATATATATATATATATATATATATAACTTAAACTAGAGGTATAAATTTCCAAAAGAAAACAATTAGTAGAGATATATATAAAAGCAAGACAAAAAACATAAAAAAATATATATAAGTAGATACATACATAAAATTAAAACAAAAAATGGGTAAGAATGAAGATTATGGACATTAAATAAGAGAGATTTTATAAAAGAAGAAAAGTGGAAACTATGTAGTTTTAACAGAGGGATGAAGTATTTTTTTAAAGATGAAAGAAGTTTGTTTGATGTTTTTCTTGTATTGGGAGAGAAAGTGTATGTTGTAATGGAAAGAAAATGAGATTTTTGGTGGTTATGTAAAGAGAAGAATAAAAGATGGTGAAATGATATAGGGGAGTATACTGAGTTAGGTGGTGATGAATTGAAAAAATCAAAGAGAAAGAGAGTTCTATGTTGGGATAGTATACTCCCGGTGCTTCCTCTTTACATCAACCAAAATGTTCTTCTTTTATTATTTTCTTTTCAGTTCCAACTAAAACAGGGAGAGAGGAATTGATGTGGGGCGGCAGCTTCTTAGTGTGCTCCCCCCGGCTTTCGGTTCCTATACAACATTATATATACTACATATGCTAGGGTTTTCTATTTTTTAATATGTCCACAATGCCCTTTGATTAACTTATTAATGTAAAGGTCACTTAAAAATAAATTGAATTAATCAAAATTATATTATTCTAAATAATTAAAATTAACTCGAAACAAAAACATAGAAAAATCTAATAATTTATTTCGAACATTTTGATAAAAAGATAAAAATAAACGAACTTAAAATGAATAAAAATCGGGCGTAAAAGTGCTCAAAAAATTAAAATGAATGCACCAAAATGATCATTGCGAAATAAACTTATTGGAAAAATACAACGTTTCTTTTAATTTTGAAATAAATTTTGACCGGTTAAACAGGCCTGAGCTGATCAGAAAAGGTGGCCAAAAAATTAGCTGAAAAATAAATCGAGCATACCAGATTAAACTACGCGAAACGTAGATTAATAAAATTGATGTCTAGAAGCTTGATTTTAAAATTTTTCGTTCACTGATTTAACGCACATCCTTTGATTAATTCAACCGGTTTGTCTGTAGATCCGAAAAAATTATTTCGACTGATGTTCTATGCACTATGCGGTATGGAATGCATGTTATGCTGTGTAGAGATGCAATAGCTATGATGAATGTATTGAATCAGCGATTCAGGGTCAAAATTAGGGTATGACAGTTGCCCCTATTTAAGCATCTTCAACTAGAGAATATGAAGCAGGACACTCTTCATATGATCATAGTGGGAGATAGTTAAATATTAAGAAAACCCGGATTTTGATCCTGAATCCCTATGACATGATGTGATATGATATGATATGATATGATATGATATGCCATGATATGATATGATATGATATGCATGGATGCAGGATTCTCTTTTTTTTTTAATTTTCTTCCCTGCTAGGGATATGGTGGACCCTTGACAGGAGATGCTACTAGACAGACCAAGCTGTGGGGAATGCTGATGGTCCACAAGGAGAAAGACAAATGATAAAAAAAAAACAAGTTTGCTGGGGAATACAGTCCTGCTGGAGAATCAGACACACACTGGGGAGTAATCGAAGTGGAATTTGATAAGCAGTACTTAGAATACAAGAGATTTCGGTAGTAAGTTCACATATGACTTACTAAACCCGAATAAGAAAGAAAACGTCACAACAGGTTCAGATATGACCTGGCAATACACAACAAACAGGTTCATGTATGACCTGACAATGCTGGGGGATATCAAGAAGTTCTGACAGTAGGTTCAGATATGACCTGACCCCGGAATAAAAGCTCAACAACAGGTTCATACATGACCTGAATAGTATTGAACAAACAGAGAAAAAATCTTCAGTACAGGTTCATGTATGACCTGACACCGGAATAAAGCTCAACAACAGGTTCATACATGACCTGAATAGTATTGAACAAACAGAGAAAACAAATCTTCAGTACAGGTTCATGTATGACCTGACACCGGAAAAAAGCTCAACAACAGGTTCATACATGACCTGAATAGTATTGAACAAAAATTGGAAAAACTCTTCAGAGCAGGTTCAAGTATGACCTGACCCCGGAATAAAAGTTCAACAACAGGTTCATATATGACCTGAATAGTATTGAACAAAAATTGGAAAAACTCTTCAGAGCAGGTTCAAGTATGACCTGACCCCGGAATAAAAGTTCAACAACAGGTTCATATATGACCTGAATAGTATTGAACAAAAATTGGAAAAACTCTTCAGAGCAGGTTCAAGTATGACCTGACCCCGGAATAAAAGCTCAACAACAGGTTCACCTATGACCTGAATAGTATTGAACAAAAATTGGAAAAACTCTTCAGAGCAGGTTCAAGTATGACCTGACCCCGGAATAAAAGCTCAACAACAGGTTCACCTATGACCTGAATAGTATTGAACAAAAATTGGATTTGAAAATGACTGCGAAAACCGGATGTGGGTTTAAGGGCACCAAATACAAACTGGAATCAAAGGTCAAAGGATCATAGGATCGACAACAAGACCTGGGTCAATGCAAAATGAGCACGAAGTACATTTCGGCTATGCATGATTTGAATTTCCTTTTATGCATGATATATGAATGATCATGATTATGAGAATGTTGACACTGGGCAGACTGGGAGTTTGTAAAGGCTTTTTATGGAAGCTCATGATTCCTTAACACCGAGAACTCAACCAAATATTTTATGATAGATGTTGCCAAAGGATTCTATCCAGCTTGATAACCACAACTTAGCCAATGGATCCTTTTGGAGGATTAATGAATCGTGCTAGCATAATTTTCGGGCACTCGTCTTAAACTCAATAGTTGTTGACGTATGACAGAATTTGTTTGAGCAGTTTGAAAGCACGAAGAAAGAGGTTCTGCCCCTCTGTGGCTCATCTTGCCCCAGTTTGTTGGGACTTCGGAGATGTTCACTTTGAAAGTGAGTTTGGAAACAACTTGCCATGAGACTACCTCGAGATGGCTTGCCCCAAGTGTTTGTAACTTGCAGTAGTCTGATCTTGACTAACCAAATGCTGGAATGGTAGACTCTTGATTGACTGTCCTTTGGATAGTTGGACTTACCGAGCTCTGAGGTGGTTTGCCCCAGTCTAAGTCTTGAAGCAAATTACTCTTGGCTAACTGAGCCTTGGAGTGATTGGACTTACTGAGCTCTGAGGTGGCTTGCCCCAGTCTGATTCTTGAAGCAGATTACTCTTGCCTTGAGGACCCTTAGAGTGATTAGCTCGAATTAACTGATGCTCAAAGTGATTTGCCCTTGACTAGACTTCTTTCACTCCATCTAGTTCCTCAACTGTGTATTGAATTTCTTTGATGCTGAGTATTGACTCGCAAATAAGATTGTTCATTCAAAAATGATAATTTTAATTCAATGCTTATGCAAAAATTTGAAATCAAAATTTATTGATATGAACGGGTGAAATACAGTGAACGAGTCGTTGATAAGAACACAATGGTGATCCAGTCATTCACAGTATACAAGTTGGTGCTATCAAATGATTAACAAAAATCGTTTGGAGTCAAGTTAACACAACCTTGTTATAGTATGCTTTCAAAATAAACCCTGCCTCAATTAGGTCTTTTAAGGGTTGTAACGTGGTCTGGTTCGCGGTTTCTTGAAACAAAAGGATATAAGGCTCAAAATTTGTTTTTACCCACCCCTTCTTCTTGATGATCTCCAGTTCCTACGTTCAGTTAATTCAATACACGCATTCGACTTCCAAGAGGGTTCGAAGGTGTGATGAGGATTCAAGACGAATTTTCTTGAATGGCAGTCACCTTATTTTGTTTTTGTCGAGGATTTAATGACCTCTTTTGATTGATTTATTTTATCCCTAATTTTGCCTGGACCGCTTCTTTGAAGCTTTTGGTCCATCGGGATGCCCCAATTTTTGCCTAAGTCATCTTGTGGTATTTGACCTAGTGGGCTTTTTTCTATTTTTTTTAAAGGTGTTGACTGCCACATTATTGGTGGATGAGGATCAACCAACATTAATTTTATCTTTTCTCAACTTCTTCGACACTTCAACATGTGCGCGAAGGATAACATGTGGTTGAACCTAATTGGAGGGTGTACATATGGACGATTTTTTGAAAGATCGACTGCATGATCAAACTATCTGAACATAACTACCCTGCCCCAGGTTAAGATTAAGGGTTTTAGATCCAAAATAAACACCAACTTCTAGGCTCAAAGTGGTTGACTAGGGATTAACTCCTTATCTCTTCAGTGTTTGGGGATTTGAAACAATGCCTTACATCATCGACAAGGTTTTACTCAAAAGCATACCACAATAATTTCAGGTGTTTCGTTTTCATCATCCTCCTTCCAATCTTTGTTAACACAACGGTTTGATAAACAAAAGTGAATGAGATGAGTATTTTGTTTTTTAACATAAATGAAAAACGAGTGAATACGAATGGATTAATTCAAAAGATGCATAAACATTTCATTAATCTTACCAATTCAAATAAAACAATAATGCTTAAAAGCAAATAACAACCAACATGCAAAGAAACTACAAAAGAAGCGCTGAAACAGCCAAATGATTGCCAGCTCTAGGGAATTGACTTCTTCAAACTTGAAGGTTTGGATCAACAAGCTTTTCGACATTGGCATGATGATCTTCAAATTCTTTTCCTTCATTCTCATCGTTGAGCGCAACCCTCTTGGATCCACTACTCACTTCTCCTTTTCTTTCATTGGTATGGGTCGTGACATTGGAAATCCAAGACGGTATCTCAATGCTCTTACCAGGAAATAATGATAGCTCATTAGCCATATCCCTAACATCTTCCTTGTGGTACAAAACCTTGAGGGGTCTCAAGGGTCTTTTCCCTTTCTCATTACTTGGCCCAGAAATCAAGGTATATGTACCTGAGCCTTCCTCCTTGAGTGTTGATGACCTTATGTCAATCAATCCTTGCAACTTGAGCTTAAAACTCTTGCATTCCTCGATGGAGTGCCCCATTGTCCCAGTATGGTATTCGCACTTGACCTTGGGGTGATCTTCTTCAAAGATTAAGCTCTTTTCGTTAATCAGCTCTCGTACAAAGGCTTTCAACGCTAAGCAAGAGTCTAGGTCATGTCCCACTGCCCCTTTATGGAATTCACATGTTGCATTTGGATTGTACCATGACAGGTATGGTGACACAGGTGTGAGAGCTCGAGGGGTCACCAAAGCATTTTGGATCAGTTGCGGGTAGAGCTTGCTATATGGCATCGGAATCGAGTCATTGTGATCCTTGTTCCTCTTGTTCTGATTCTGATTTTTGTTCTGAACCTGGCTTTGGTGACTTTGAGGAGCAATAGCCAGAGGATGTTGATGGTGACGTCTTGAGGGAGGTCCATATACTGGTAAATGAGGAGTTGCCACATAGAATTTCCCTTGACTTGGGGTAACACCAGATGGATGTGGTGTAGTAGCTCTCTTTGTTGCAGCAGCGTATATTGGGTGACCCTCTTTTCTCAACAAGACCTGCAGGGTTTCCAAGACCCATCTCATTTGGCTCTTCAAAAGGTTAAGTTCCTCCTTCAGTGCTTCTTGGCTATTTCTTAGCTCATTAATCATCTCCTGAGACATGGTTCTTTGCTCTAAACGCGTGTTGAGAATCACTTTGCTGATCGGACAAAGGATGGATGAGTTTTTTTTTATTTTGTCTGGAAAATGACATGCGTTATGATGAGATGTAGATGCAATGAGATGTGAATGAATGCAATGCGGGCCATGCATATTTGCGTTGTTTTTTTTTTTTCAATACACGGGTTCAAAAGTCCGAGGTACTGATAAATTTGATTGCTTTTCCCAAAACGGGGTTCTCACCGGGTATGATCTAGGGCTTTGTTACAAAGGATCCCCAGAGTCATTGATTCACAAGACTGTTTGACGCTTACGGGAAATACTTTCCGGTCGTCAACTCCGTCAAGGGAATCTATTCTGGGTGAGGTTCTCGTACCGACTCTTACGAAGTATTCACCTCGGGAGTCCGTACTACGCAACCATCGACTGGGTTCTAGACAAGGTACTCAGAGTCATGGATTCAAAAGACTGTTTGACGCTTACGGAAAATACTTTCCGATCATCAACTCCATCTAGGGAATCTATTCTGAGCGAGGTTCTCGTATCGATCCTTACGAGGTATCCACCTCGGGAATCCATACTACGCAACCATCATTTCTAGTTAGCCAAAGGTTCAATGTTCTAAAAGGTCCTTAGAGTCATGGACCCCTTTGAAACATCGGCGCTTACGAGGTATACACCTCGGGCGACAATATTTGCAAAAGAATCTACTCTAAGTGAGGTTCTCGTACCGACCCTTACGAAGTATTCACCTCGGGAGTCCGTACTACTCAACCATCGTCCTATCTTATGTTTTTTCACTCTAGACTCGGGTGTAGAGTCTTTCCCACATGGTTTGCAATCAAATTCCCAAATATAGAACCAATATACAACAGATATATCAATATAATAATAAAGATAATAAAAAAGCAATAAAAAAGGAAAAGCCACACAATTAAACAAACAAAGGCACACAAACGTCCTAACTAGGCTTGACTCGCTTAGGAGTTAGCGTTTCCCCAGCAGAGTCGCCATCTGTCGCACCTCGAAAAAAAATGGGGATACGACTTCAAAGCGAAGCGCGATCGCACGCTCGCAATGATGGACTGAACAGAGTCGCCACCGAACTTTATTTATTCCTAAAAAGGAAAGGGGAAATATCGATAAAACCCAAGACAAATGAAAGGATAAGATATGGTCATCGCAACCAATATCAGGGTTCGGGAGTCGATTACGCAAGGGGAAGGTATTAGCACCCCTCACGTCCGTTGTACTCAACGGGAACCATTAGGTCAATTGTGTGCGTTAGTGTTAGTTAAAATGTTAGGCTTTTCAATTTATTAGGTGGGAATGAAAGAATATAAGAGGGAAGAAATGTTTTTGGATTTTTTTGACGAAGGACTAAACCTAAGTTTTTTATTAATGGGCCTGACAAGATTTACAAATCCTGCTCCTACGTATCTCAAAAGAGAAATCAAGGCTTACGTAGTTCTGGGTAGAAAAATGTTTGTTTGTTGGTCGATTTTAGCGAAAGCTATCTTGTATTAATCGACGAAAACATTGTTTTACCCAAAACAGATGAGGAGTGGACGCATACCACCCATCGAACGGATTTATAAATCTACATTCGGAAAAGCGTCATTATCTCTACTCAACAATCGTGGCCGAAACATTGTTTTGTATCACTTAAGACAAGATACCTTTCGTTTATGAAAAAAGATTTTGATTAATCGCACGGCGGCGAGAAAAAAGTTTGATTGGTTGGATGTATTTTGAGTGATGGCGAGAACTTGGATGAGCGAGATATACATCTCGAATCCTAGCCTCAGGAGTGCACGGTATACACCATGTTCCATTTCCATCTTTATTGAAAGAAGTTAAGATAGGAATTAAGTATTTTTTTGGAATTTGATTGAGAAAGGGTTTGAAGAAACCGCATTGACAATTTTATACGATGGCGAGAGTTAAGATTGGCGAGGCATACGTCTCGAATCTTAATCTCAGGAGTGCATGGTATACACCATGTTCCATTTCCACCTTTATTGAAAAAGTGTTAAATAAGATTTAAGTATCTTAGATTTGATTGAGAAAAGGTTTGACGAAACCACATTGACAATTTTAGACGATGGCGAGAGTTAAGATTGGCGAGGCATACGTCTCGAATCTTAACCTCAGGAGTGCATGGTATACACCATGTTCCATTTCCACCTTTATTGAGAAAGTGTTTAAATAAGAATTAGGTATTTTGAGTTTTGTTGTGAAAATGACTTGACCTGGATCAAGTATTGATGGACGTTTAAGAGAAATTTGAATGAGTGTTTGAGAGAAAACAAAATGGATAAATTTGGATGATGGCGAGAGCTAGGATTGGCGAGATATACATCTCGAATCCTAGTCTCAGGAGTGCGTGGTATACACCACGTTCCATTTCCATCTTTATTGAAAAAGTCTTGACTATAAATTAATATTTTTTGAGTTTTTATTAGAAAAAATGGCTTGACGTTGAATCAAGCGTTTGGTGAAAGTTTGAAAGACATGGGATAGAATGGAGAGAGAAATGAATTGATTTGTTTATTGAGAAAATACTCGACGTTGGATCGAGTCATACTTTTTGCATTTTTGAAATTGTTGATTTTATTCTTGTGTTAGTAGCTAACTACACAGTCAAGCAATAAAGAAATAAAACAGTACAAGATTATTACACATCGGGGGAGTGGGGTACATCTTGTTAAATGGGGATTCAAAATACTGGAATAATTAAATCGGGCCCAAACAACAAATAATGCAATGCATGAGTGTAAGTGCAAGAGCACCGGCTCATTGTAAGAAAGCCCAAGAGTAAGCTATGTGAGGTTGATGGCGATGCTTAAAAGCGATCGACTTACAAGGGTATGAAAATGGGCTCGATATTGAATCGAGAAAAAGTGTGATTTTAATAGTTTAAAGCGGCTTAAGGGTAACTGAAATGCAGACGAGTAAATGCGAGCACGCAAAAAGAAAATAGCTCATTGTAAGAAAGCCCAAGAGTAAGCCACGGGACCGAAATCCAACCGAAATCGAAAGCAAACCAAATTTTGCTCTAAACTAACTTAAAGTGGACCCATACATGAATCACTTTATAAGAAGTCGAGCAACATAATCTATGCGTCCAAGCAATTTTCGGAAGTCAAATTGGATTTTAACTCCCGAATCGCAATGCAATGAAAGACCAAACAACAACCAAATCATTATTATTATTACAGTAGTGTCAAATTTTTACATCAACTTAAAGTAATCGAAAAATAAAAATCTAAATATATTGTGCACGTGTTATCCACAATGAATCTTCAATATTACCGTATCGAAATATAGTTAAAATAAAATAGAATATGAAAACAATATTAACACCTAAACAAATATAAAATATATATATGAACTCAAACTGAAATCTAAAATCTTATAGATATAATACTAAAAAAATCAAAATTTAAGTATAATATATAAAAACTAAAAACAGAAAGAAATGTACCTATATAAAATAAATAAATAAAATACAATTTTATATGTATGTGTGCAAACGGAACAGTATATATGAAAATATAAAAAAATATTAAAAAAAAATCTGTAGGTATATATGAAAACTAATATCAGTATATATATAAATCTACGTACATAAAAAAGAACATGTTATATATATAACAAAAAACAACAAAGTATATATAAAATAGATATAAACTTAACAATATATATAGATTCTCAAAATAATATATATATATATAAAACTTAAACTAGAGGTATAAATTTCCAAAAGAAAACAATTAGTAGAGATATATATAAAAGCAAGACAAAAAACATAAAAAAATATATATAAGTAGATACATACATAAAATTAAAACAAAAAATGGGTAAGAATGAAGATTATGGACATTAAATAAGAGAGATTTTATGAAAGAAGAAAAGTGGAAACTATGTAGTTTTAACAGAGGGATGAAGTATTTTTTTAAAGATGAAAGAAGTTTGTTTGATGTTTTTCTTGTATTGGGAGAGAAAGTGTATGTTGTAATGGAAAGAAAATGAGATTTTTGGTGGTTATGTAAAGAGAAGAATAAAAGATGGTGAAATGATATAGGGGAGTATACTGAGTTAGGTGGTGATGAATTGAAAAAATCAAAGAGAAAGAGAGTTCTATGTTGGGATAGTATACTCCCGGTGCTTCCTCTTTACATCAACCAAAATGTTCTTCTTTTATTATTTTCTTTTCAGTTCCAACTAAAACAGGGAGAGAGGAATTGATGTGGGGCGGCAGCTTCTTAGTGTGCTCCCCCCGGCTTTCGGTTCCTATACAACATTATATATACTACATGTGCTAGGGTTTTCTATTTTTTAATATGTCCACAATGCCCTTTGATTAACTTATTAATGTAAAGGTCACTTAAAAATAAATTGAATTAATCAAAATTATATTATTCTAAATAATTAAAATTAACTCGAAACAAAAACATAGAAAAATCTAATAATTTATTTCGAACATTTTGATAAAAAGATAAAAATAAACGAACTTAAAATGAATAAAAATCGGGCGTAAAAGTGCTCAAAAAATTAAAATGAATGCACCAAAATGATCATTGCGAAATAAACTTATTGGAAAAATACAGCGTTTCTTTTAATTTTGAAATAAATTTTGACCGGTTAAACAGGCCTGAGCTGATCAGAAAAGATGGCCGAAAAATTAGCTGAAAAATAAATCGAGCATACCAGATTAAACTACGCGAAACGTAGATTAATAAAATTGATGTCTAGAAGCTTGATTTTAAAATTTTTCGTTCACTGATTTAACGCACATCCTTTGATTAATTCAACCGGTTTGTCTGTAGATCCGAAAAAATTATTTCGACTGATGTTCTATGCACTATGCGGTATGGAATGCATGTTATGCTGTGTAGAGATGCAATAGCTATGATGAATGTATTGAATCAGCGATTCAGGGTCAAAATTGGGGTATGACAGTTGCCCCTATTTAAGCATCTTCAACTAGAGAATATGAAGCAGGACACTCTTCATATGATCATAGTGGGAGATAGTTAAATATTAAGAAAACCCGGATTTTGATCCTGAATCCCTATGACATGATGTGATATGATATGATATGATATGACATGATATGATATGATATGATATGCATGGATGCAGGATTCTCTTTTTTTTTTAATTTTCTTCCCTGCTAGGGATATGGTGGACCCTTGACAGGAGATGCTACTAGACAGACCAAGCTGTGGGGAATGCTGATGGTCCACAAGGAGAAAGACAAATGATAAAAAAAACAAGTTTGCTGGGGAATACAGTCCTGCTGGAGAATCAGACACACACTGGGGAGTAATCGAAGTGGAATTTGATAAGCAGTACTTAGAATACAAGAGATTTCGGTAGTAAGTTCACATATGACTTACTAGACCCGAATAAGAAAGAAAACGTCACAACAGGTTCAGATATGACCTGGCAATACACAACAAACAGGTTCATGTATGACCTGACAATGCTGGGGGATATCAAGAAGTTCTGACAGTAGGTTCAGATATGACCTGACCCCGGAATAAAAGCTCAACAACAGGTTCATACATGACCTGAATAGTATTGAACAAACAGAGAAAAAAAATCTTCAGTACAGGTTCATGTATGACCTGACACCGGAATAAAGCTCAACAACAGGTTCATACATGACCTGAATAGTATTGAACAAACAGAGAAAACAAATCTTCAGTACAGGTTCATGTATGACCTGACACCGGAAAAAAGCTCAACAACAGGTTCATACATGACCTGAATAGTATTGAACAAAAATTGGAAAAACTCTTCAGAGCAGGTTCAAGTATGACCTGACCCCGGAATAAAAGTTCAACAACAGGTTCATATATGACCTGAATAGTATTGAACAAAAATTGGAAAAACTCTTCAGAGCAGGTTCAAGTATGACCTGACCCCGGAATAAAAGTTCAACAACAGGTTCATATATGACCTGAATAGTATTGAACAAAAATTGGAAAAACTCTTCAGAGCAGGTTCAAGTATGACCTGACCCCGGAATAAAAGCTCAACAACAGGTTCACCTATGACCTGAATAGTATTGAACAAAAATTGGAAAAACTCTTCAGAGCAGGTTCAAGTATGACCTGACCCCGGAATAAAAGCTCAACAACAGGTTCACCTATGACCTGAATAGTATTGAACAAAAATTGGATTTGAAAATGACTGCGAAAACCGGATGTGGGTTTAAGGGCACCAAATACAAACTGGAATCAAAGGTCAAAGGATCATAGGATCGACAACAAGACCTGGGTCAATGCAAAATGAGCACGAAGTACATTTCGGCTATGCATGATTTGAATTTCCTTTTATGCATGATATATGAATGATCATGATTATGAGAATGTTGACACTGGGCAGACTGGGAGTTTGTAAAGGCTTTTTATGGAAGCTCATGATTCCTTAACACCGAGAACTCAACCAAATATTTTATGATAGATGTTGCCAAAGGATTCTATCCAGCTTGATAACCACAGCTTAGCCAATGGATCCTTTTGGAGGATTAATGAATCGTGCTAGCATAATTTTCGGGCACTCGTCTTAAACTCAATAGTTGTTGACGTATGACAGAATTTGTTTGAGCAGTTTGAAAGCACGAAGAAAGAGGTTCTGCCCCTCTGTGGCTCATCTTGCCCCAGTTTGTTGGGACTTCGGAGATGTTCACTTTGAAAGTGAGTTTGGAAACAACTTGCCATGAGACTACCTCGAGATGGCTTGCCCCAAGTGTTTGTAACTTGCAGTAGTCTGATCTTGACTAACCAAATGCTGGAATGGTAGACTCTTGATTGACTGTCCTTTGGATAGTTGGACTTACCGAGCTCTGAGGTGGTTTGCCCCAGTCTAAGTCTTGAAGCAAATTACTCTTGGCTAACTGAGCCTTGGAGTGATTGGACTTACTGAGCTCTGAGGTGGCTTGCCCCAGTCTGATTCTTGAAGCAGATTACTCTTGCCTTGAGGACCCTTAGAGTGATTAGCTCGAATTAACTGATGCTCAAAGTGATTTGCCCTTGACTAGACTTCTTTCACTCCATCTAGTTCCTCAACTGTGTATTGAATTTCTTTGATGCTGAGTATTGACTCGCAAATAAGATTGTTCATTCAAAAATGGTAATTTTAATTCAATGCTTATGCAAAAATTTGAAATCAAAATTTATTGATATGAACGGGTGAAATACAGTGAACGAGTCGTTGATAAGAACACAATGGTGATCAAGTCATTCACAGTATACAAGTTGGTGCTATCAAATGATTAACAAAAATCGTTTGGAGTCAAGTTAACACAACCTTGTTATAGTATGCTTTCAAAATAAACCCTGCCTCAATTAGGTCTTTTAAGGGTTGTAACGTGGTCTGGTTCGCGGTTTCTTGAAACAAAAGGATATAAGGCTCAAAATTTGTTTTTACCCACCCCTTCTTCTTGATGATCTCCAGTTCCTACGTTCAGTTAATTCAATACACGCATTCGACTTCCAAGAGGGTTCGAAGGTGTGATGAGGATTCAAGACGAATTTTCTTGAATGGCAGTCACCTTATTTTGTTTTTGTCGAGGATTTAATGACCTCTTTTGATTGATTTATTTTATCCCTAATTTTGCCTGGACCGCTTCTTTGAAGCTTTTGGTCCATCGGGATGCCCCAATTTTTGCCTAAGTCATCTTGTGGTATTTGACCTAGTGGGCTTTTTTCTATTTTTTTTAAAGGTGTTGACTGCCACATTATTGGTGGATGAGGATCAACCAACATTAATTTTATCTTTTCTCAACTTCTTCGACACTTCAACATGTGCGCGAAGGATAACATGTGGTTGAACCTAATTGGAGGGTGTACATATGGACGATTTTTTGAAAGATCGACTGCATGATCAAACTATCTGAACATAACTACCCTGCCCCAGGTTAAGATTAAGGGTTTTAGATCCAAAATAAACACCAACTTCTAGGCTCAAAGTGGTTGACTAGGGATTAACTCCTTATCTCTTCAGTGTTTGGGGATTTGAAACAATGCCTTACATCATCGACAAGGTTTTACTCAAAAGCATACCACAATAATTTCAGGTGTTTCGTTTTCATCATCCTCCTTCCAATCTTTGTTAACACAACGGTTTGATAAACAAAAGTGAATGAGATGAGTATTTTGTTTTTTAACATAAATGAAAAACGAGTGAATACGAATGGATTAATTCAAAAGATGCATAAACATTTCATTAATCTTACCAATTCAAATAAAACAATAATGCTTAAAAGCAAATAACAACCAACATGCAAAGAAACTACAAAAGAAGCGCTGAAACAGCCAAATGATTGCCAGCTCTAGGGAATTGACTTCTTCAAACTTGAAGGTTTGGATCAACAAGCTTTTCGACATTGGCATGATGATCTTCAAATTCTTTTCCTTCATTCTCATCGTTGAGCGCAACCCTCTTGGATCCACTACTCACTTCTCCTTTTCTTTCATTGGTATGGGTCGTGACATTGGAAATCCAAGACGGTATCTCAATGCTCTTACCAGGAAATAATGATAGCTCATTAGCCATATCCCTAACATCTTCCTTGTGGTACAAAACCTTGAGGGGTCTCAAGGGTCTTTTCCCTTTCTCATTACTTGGCCCAGAAATCAAGGTATATGTACCTGAGCCTTCCTCCTTGAGTGTTGATGACCTTATGTCAATCAATCCTTGCAACTTGAGCTTAAAACTCTTGCATTCCTCGATGGAGTGCCCCATTGTCCCAGTATGGTATTCGCACTTGACCTTGGGGTGATCTTCTTCAAAGATTAAGCTCTTTTCGTTAATCAGCTCTCGTACAAAGGCTTTCAACGCTAAGCAAGAGTCTAGGTCATGTCCCACTGCCCCTTTATGGAATTCACATGTTGCATTTGGATTGTACCATGACAGGTATGGTGACACAGGTGTGAGAGCTCGAGGGGTCACCAAAGCATTTTGGATCAGTTGCGGGTAGAGCTTGCTATATGGCATCGGAATCGAGTCATTGTGATCCTTGTTCCTCTTGTTCTGATTCTGATTTTTGTTCTGAACCTGGCTTTGGTGACTTTGAGGAGCAATAGCCAGAGGATGTTGATGGTGACGTCTTGAGGGAGGTCCATATACTGGTAAATGAGGAGTTGCCACATAGAATTTCCCTTGACTTGGGGTAACACCAGATGGATGTGGTGTAGTAGCTCTCTTTGTTGCAGCAGCGTATATTGGGTGACCCTCTTTTCTCAACAAGACCTGCAGGGTTTCCAAGACCCATCTCATTTGGCTCTTCAAAAGGTTAAGTTCCTCCTTCAGTGCTTCTTGGCTATTTCTTAGCTCATTAATCATCTCCTGAGACATGGTTCTTTGCTCTAAACGCGTGTTGAGAATCACTTTGCTGATCGGACAAAGGATGGATGAGTTTTTTTTTATTTTGTCTGGAAAATGACATGCGTTATGATGAGATGCAGATGCAATGAGATGTGAATGAATGCAATGCGGGCCATGCATATTTGCGTTGTTTTTTTTTTTTTTCAATACACGGGTTCAAAAGTCCGAGGTACTGATAAATTTGATTGCTTTTCCCAAAACGGGGTTCTCACCGGGTATGATCTAGGGCTTTGTTACAAAGGATCCCCAGAGTCATTGATTCACAAGACTGTTTGACGCTTACGGGAAATACTTTCCGGTCGTCAACTCCGTCAAGGGAATCTATTCTGGGTGAGGTTCTCGTACCGACTCTTACGAAGTATTCACCTCGGGAGTCCGTACTACGCAACCATCGACTGGGTTCTAGACAAGGTACTCAGAGTCATGGATTCAAAAGACTGTTTGACGCTTACGGAAAATACTTTCCGATCATCAACTCCATCTAGGGAATCTATTCTGAGCGAGGTTCTCGTATCGATCCTTACGAGGTATCCACCTCGGGAATCCATACTACGCAACCATCATTTCTAGTTAGCCAAAGGTTCAATGTTCTAAAAGGTCCTTAGAGTCATGGACCCCTTTGAAACATCGGCGCTTACGAGGTATACACCTCGGGCGACAATATTTGCAAAAGAATCTACTCTAAGTGAGGTTCTCGTACCGACCCTTACGAAGTATTCACCTCGGGAGTCCGTACTACTCAACCATCGTCCTATCTTATGTTTTTTCACTCTAGACTCGGGTGTAGAGTCTTTCCCACATGGTTTGCAATCAAATTCCCAAATATAGAACCAATATACAACATATATATCAATATAATAATAAAGATAATAAAAAAGCAATAAAAAAGGAAAAGCCACACAATTAAACAAACAAAGGCACACAAACGTCCTAACTAGGCTTGACTCGCTTAGGAGTTAGCGTTTCCCCAGCAGAGTCGCCATCTGTCGCACCTCGAAAAAAAATGGGGATACGACTTCAAAGCGAAGCGCGATCGCACGCTCGCAATGATGGACTGAACAGAGTCGCCACCGAACTTTATTTATTCCTAAAAAGGAAAGGGGAAATATCGATAAAACCCAAGACAAATGAAAGGATAAGATATGGTCATCGCAACCAATATCAGGGTTCGGGAGTCGATTACGCAAGGGGAAGGTATTAGCACCCCTCACGTCCGTTGTACTCAACGGGAACCATTAGGTCAATTGTGTGCGTTAGTGTTAGTTAAAATGTTAGGCTTTTCAATTTATTAGGTGGGAAAGAAAGAATATAAGAGGGAAGAAATGTTTTTGGATTTTTTTAACGAAGGACTAAACCTAAGTTTTTTATTAATGGGCCTGACAAGATTTAAAAATCCTGCTCCTACGTATCTCAAAAGAGAAATCAAGGCTTACGTAGTTCTGGGTAGAAAAATGTTTGTTTGTTGGTCGATTTTAGCGAAAGCTATCTTGTATTAATCGACGAAAACATTGTTTTACCCAAAACAGATGAGGAGTGGACGCATACCACCCATCGAACGGATTTATAAATCTACATTCGGAAAAGCGTCATTATCTCTACTCAACAATCGTGGCCGAAACATTGTTTTGTATCACTTAAGACAAGATACCTTTCGTTTATGAAAAAAGATTTTGATTAATCGCACGGCGGCGAGAAAAAAGTTTGATTGGTTGGATGTATTTTGAGTGATGGCGAGAACTTGGATGAGCGAGATATACATCTCGAATCCTAGCCTCAGGAGTGCACGGTATACACCATGTTCCATTTCCATCTTTATTGAAAGAAGTTAAGATAGGAATTAAGTATTTTTTTGGAATTTGATTGAGAAAGGGTTTGAAGAAACCGCATTGACAATTTTATACGATGGCGAGAGTTAAGATTGGCGAGGCATACGTCTCGAATCTTAATCTCAGGAGTGCATGGTATACACCATGTTCCATTTCCACCTTTATTGAAAAAGTGTTAAATAAGATTTAAGTATCTTAGATTTGATTGAGAAAAGGTTTGACGAAACCACATTGACAATTTTAGACGATGGCGAGAGTTAAGATTGGCGAGGCATACGTCTCGAATCTTAACCTCAGGAGTGCATGGTATACACCATGTTCCATTTCCACCTTTATTGAGAAAGTGTTTAAATAAGAATTAGGTATTTTGAGTTTTGTTGTGAAAATGACTTGACCTGGATCAAGTATTGATGGACGTTTAAGAGAAATTTGAATGAGTGTTTGAGAGAAAACAAAATGGATAAATTTGGATGATGGCGAGAGCTAGGATTGGCGAGATATACATCTCGAATCCTAGTCTCAGGAGTGCGTGGTATACACCACGTTCCATTTCCATCTTTATTGAAAAAGTCTTGACTATAAATTAATATTTTTTGAGTTTTTATTAGAAAAAATGGCTTGACGTTGAATCAAGCGTTTGGTGAAAGTTTGAAAGACATGGGATAGAATGGAGAGAGAAATGAATTGATTTGTTTATTGAGAAAATACTCGACGTTGGATCGAGTCATATTTTTTGCATTTTTGAAATTGTTGATTTTATTCTTGTGTTAGTAGCTAACTACACAGTCAAGCAATAAAGAAATAAAACAGTACAAGATTATTACACATCGGGGGAGTGGGGTACATCTTGTTAAATGGGGATTCAAAATACTGGAATAATTAAATCGGGCCCAAACAACAAATAATGCAATGCATGAGTGTAAGTGCAAGAGCACCGGCTCATTGTAAGAAAGCCCAAGAGTAAGCTATGTGAGGTTGATGGCGATACTTAAAAGCGATCGACTTACAAGGGTATGAAAATGGGCTCGATATTGAATCGAGAAAAAGTGTGATTTTAATAGTTTAAAGCGGCTTAAGGGTAACTGAAATGCAGACGAGTAAATGCGAGCACGCAAAAAGAAAATAGCTCATTGTAAGAAAGCCCAAGAGTAAGCCACGGGACCGAAATCCAACCGAAATCGAAAGCAAACCAAATTTTGCTCTAAACTAACTTAAAGTGGACCCATACATGAATCACTTTATAAGAAGTCGAGCAACATAATCTATGCGTCCAAGCAATTTTCGGAAGTCAAATTGGATTTTAACTCCCGAATCGCAATGCAATGAAAGACCAAACAACAACCAAATCATTATTATTATTACAGTAGTGTCAAATTTTTACATCAACTTAAAGTAATCGAAAAATAAAAATCTAAATATATTGTGCACGTGTTATCCACAATGAATCTTCAATATTACCGTATCGAAATATAGTTAAAATAAAATAGAATATGAAAACAATATTAACACCTAAACAAATATAAAATATATATATGAACTCAAACTGAAATCTAAAATCTTATAGATATAATACTAAAAAAATCAAAATTTAAGTATAATATATAAAAACTAAAAACAGAAAGAAATGTACCTATATAAAATAAATAAATAAAATACAATTTTATATGTATGTGTGCAAACGGAACAGTATATATGAAAATATAAAAAAATATTAAAAAAAAATCTGTAGGTATATATGAAAACTAATATCAGTATATATATAAATCTACGTACATAAAAAAGAACATGTTATATATATAACAAAAAACAACAAAGTATATATATATATATAGATATAAACTTAATATATATATATAGATATATCAATATAATATATATATATATATATATATATTAAACTAGAGGTATAAATTTCCAAAAGAAAACAATTAGTAGAGATATATATAAAAGCAAGACAAAAAACATAAAAAAAAAATATATATAAGTACATACATACATAAAATTAAAACAAAAAATGGGTAAGAATGAAGATTATGGACATTAAATAAGAGAGATTTTATGAAAGAAGAAAAGTGGAAACTATGTAGTTTTAACAGAGGGATGAAGTATTTTTTTAAAGATGAAAGAAGTTTGTTTGATGTTTTTCTTGTATTGGGAGAGAAAGTGTATGTTGTAATGGAAAGAAAATGAGATTTTTGGTGGTTATGTAAAGAGAAGAATAAAAGATGGTGAAATGATATAGGGGAGTATACTGAGTTAGGTGGTGATGAATTGAAAAAATCAAAGAGAAAGAGAGTTCTATGTTGGGATAGTATACTCCCGGTGCTTCCTCTTTACATCAACCAAAATGTTCTTTTATTATTTTCTTTTCAGTTCCAACTAAAACAGGGAGAGAGGAATTGATGTGGGGCGGCAGCTTCTTAGTGTGCTCCCCCCGGCTTTCGGTTCCTATACAACATTATATATACTACATGTGCTAGGGTTTTCTATTTTTTAATATGTCCACAATGCCCTTTGATTAACTTATTAATGTAAAGATCACCTAAAAATAAATTGAATTAATCAAAATTATATTATTCTAAATAATTAAAATTAACTCGAAACAAAAACATAGAAAAATCTAATAATTTATTTCGAACATTTTGATAAAAAGATAAAAATAAACGAACTTAAAATGAATAAAAATCGGGCGTAAAAGTGCTCAAAAAATTAAAATGAATGCACCAAAATGATCATTGCGAAATAAACTTATTGGAAAAATACAGCGTTTCTTTTAATTTTGAAATAAATTTTGACCGGTTAAACAGGCCTGAGCTGATCAGAAAAGGTGGCCGAAAAATTAGCTGAAAAATAAATCGAGCATACCAGATTAAACTACGCGAAACGTAGATTAATAAAATTGATGTCTAGAAGCTTGATTTTAAAATTTTTCGTTCACTGATTTAACGCACATCCTTTGATTAATTCAACCGGTTTGTCTGTAGATCCGAAAAAATTATTTCGACTGATGTTCTATGCACTATGCGGTATGGAATGCATGTTATGCTGTGTAGAGATGCAATAGCTATGATGAATGTATTGAATCAGCGATTCAGGGTCAAAATTGGGGTATGACAGTTGCCCCTATTTAAGCATCTTCAACTAGAGAATATGAAGCAGGACACTCTTCATATGATCATAGTGGGAGATAGTTAAATATTAAGAAAACCCGGATTTTGATCTTGAATCCCTATGACATGATGTGATATGATATGATATGATATGACATGATATGATATGATATGATATGCATGGATGCAGGATTCTCTTTTTTTTTTTAATTTTCTTCCCTGCTAGGGATATGGTGGACCCTTGACAGGAGATGCTACTAGACAGACCAAGCTGTGGGGAACGCTGATGGTCCACAAGGAGAAAGACAAATGATAAAAAAAACAAGTTTGTTGGGGAATACAGTCCTGCTGGAGAATCAGACACACACTGGGGAGTAATCGAAGTGGAATTTGATAAGCAGTACTTAGAATACAAGAGATTTCGGTAGTAAGTTCACATATGACTTACTAGACCCGAATAAGAAAGAAAACGTCACAACAGGTTCAGATATGACCTGGCAATACACAACAAACAGGTTCATGTATGACCTGACAATGCTGGGGGATATCAAGAAGTTCTGACAGTAGGTTCAGATATGACCTGACCCCGGAATAAAAGCTCAACAACAGGTTCATACATGACCTGAATAGTATTGAACAAACAGAGAAAAAAAATCTTCAGTACAGGTTCATGTATGACCTGACACCAGAATAAAGCTCAACAACAGGTTCATACATGACCTGAATAGTATTGAACAAACAGAGAAAACAAATCTTCAGTACAGGTTCATGTATGACCTGACACCGGAAAAAAGCTCAACAACAGGTTCATACATGACCTGAATAGTATTGAACAAAAATTGGAAAAACTCTTCAGAGCAGGTTCAAGTATGACCTAACCCCGGAATAAAAGTTCAACAACAGGTTCATATATGACCTGAATAGTATTGAACAAAAATTGGAAAAACTCTTCAGAGCAGGTTCAAGTATGACCTGACCCCGGAATAAAAGTTCAACAACAGGTTCATATATGACCTGAATAGTATTGAACAAAAATTGGAAAAACTCTTCAGAGCAGGTTCAAGTATGACCTGACCCCGGAATAAAAGCTCAACAACAGGTTCACCTATGACCTGAATAGTATTGAACAAAAATTGGAAAAACTCTTCAGAGCAGGTTCAAGTATGACCTGACCCCGGAATAAAAGCTCAACAACAGGTTCACCTATGACCTGAATAGTATTGAACAAAAATTGGATTTGAAAATGACTGCGAAAACCGGATGTGGGTTTAAGGGCACCAAATACAAACTGGAATCAAAGGTCAAAGGATCATAGGATCGACAACAAGACCTGGGTCAATGCAAAATGAGCACGAAGTACATTTCGGCTATGCATGATTTGAATTTCCTTTTATGCATGATATATGAATGATCATGATTATGAGAATGTTGACACTGGGCAGACTGGGAGTTTGTAAAGGCTTTTTATGGAAGCTCATGATTCCTTAACACCGAGAACTCAACCAAATATTTTATGATAGATGTTGCCAAAGGATTCTATCCAGCTTGATAACCACATCTTAGCCAATGGATCCTTTTGGAGGATTAATGAATCGTGCTAGCATAATTTTCGGGCACTCGTCTTAAACTCAATAGTTGTTGACGTATGACAGAATTTTTTGAGCAGTTTGAAAGCACGAAGAAAGAGGTTCTGCCCCTCTGTGGCTCATCTTGCCCCAGTTTGTTGGGACTTCGGAGATGTTCACTTTGAAAGTGAGTTTGGAAACAACTTGCCATGAGACTACCTCGAGATGGCTTGCCCCAAGTGTTTGTAACTTGCAGTAGTCTGATCTTGACTAACCAAATGCTGGAATGGTAGACTCTTGATTGACTGTCCTTTGGATAGTTGGACTTACCGAGCTCTGAGGTGGTTTGCCCCAGTCTAAGTCTTGAAGCAAATTACTCTTGGCTAACTGAGCCTTGGAGTGATTGGACTTACTGAGCTCTGAGGTGGCTTGCCCCAGTCTGATTCTTGAAGCAGATTACTCTTGCCTTGAGGACCCTTAGAGTGATTAGCTCGAATTAACTGATGCTCAAAGTGATTTGCCCTTGACTAGACTTCTTTCACTCCATCTAGTTCCTCAACTGTGTATTGAATTTCTTTGATGCTGAGTATTGACTCGCAAATAAGATTGTTCATTCAAAAATGGTAATTTTAATTCAATGCTTATGCAAAAATTTGAAATCAAAATTTATTGATATGAACGGGTGAAATACAGTGAACGAGTCGTTGATAAGAACACAATGGTGATCAAGTCATTCACAGTATACAAGTTGGTGCTATCAAATGATTAACAAAAATCGTTTGGAGTCAAGTTAACACAACCTTGTTATAGTATGCTTTCAAAATAAACCCTGCCTCAATTAGGTCTTTTAAGGGTTGTAACGTGGTCTGGTTCGCGGTTTCT
The DNA here is from genome assembly GCF_024323335.1 of Lathyrus oleraceus. Taxonomy (NCBI): domain Eukaryota; kingdom Viridiplantae; phylum Streptophyta; class Magnoliopsida; order Fabales; family Fabaceae; genus Lathyrus; species Lathyrus oleraceus. The sequence goes on from NC_066579.1 coordinate 429,816,184, forward strand.
TGAAACAAAAGGATATAAGGCTCAAAATTTGTTTTTACCCACCCCTTCTTCTTGATGATCTCCAGTTCCTACGTTCAGTTAATTCAATACACGCATTCGACTTCCAAGAGGGTTCGAAGGTGTGATGAGGATTCAAGACGAATTTTCTTGAATGGCAGTCACCTTATTTTGTTTTTGTCGAGGATTTAATGACCTCTTTTGATTGATTTATTTTATCCCTAATTTTGCCTGGACCGCTTCTTTGAAGCTTTTGGTCCATCGGGATGCCCCAATTTTTGCCTAAGTCATCTTGTGGTATTTGACCTAGTGGGCTTTTTTCTATTTTTTTTAAAGGTGTTGACTGCCACATTATTGGTGGATGAGGATCAACCAACATTAATTTTATCTTTTCTCAACTTCTTCGACACTTCAACATGTGCGCGAAGGATAACATGTGGTTGAACCTAATTGGAGGGTGTACATATGGACGATTTTTTGAAAGATCGACTGCATGATCAAACTATCTGAACATAACTACCCTGCCCCAGGTTAAGATTAAGGGTTTTAGATCCAAAATAAACACCAACTTCTAGGCTCAAAGTGGTTGACTAGGGATTAACTCCTTATCTCTTCAGTGTTTGGGGATTTGAAACAATGCCTTACATCATCGACAAGGTTTTACTCAAAAGCATACCACAATAATTTCAGGTGTTTCGTTTTCATCATCCTCCTTCCAATCTTTGTTAACACAACGGTTTGATAAACAAAAGTGAATGAGATGAGTATTTTGTTTTTTAACATAAATGAAAAACGAGTGAATACGAATGGATTAATTCAAAAGATGCATAAACATTTCATTAATCTTACCAATTCAAATAAAACAATAATGCTTAAAAGCAAATAACAACCAACATGCAAAGAAACTACAAAAGAAGCGCTGAAACAGCCAAATGATTGCCAGCTCTAGGGAATTGACTTCTTCAAACTTGAAGGTTTGGATCAACAAGCTTTTCGACATTGGCATGATGATCTTCAAATTCTTTTCCTTCATTCTCATCGTTGAGCGCAACCCTCTTGGATCCACTACTCACTTCTCCTTTTCTTTCATTGGTATGGGTCGTGACATTGGAAATCCAAGACGGTATCTCAATGCTCTTACCAGGAAATAATGATAGCTCATTAGCCATATCCCTAACATCTTCCTTGTGGTACAAAACCTTGAGGGGTCTCAAGGGTCTTTTCCCTTTCTCATTACTTGGCCCAGAAATCAAGGTATATGTACCTGAGCCTTCCTCCTTGAGTGTTGATGACCTTATGTCAATCAATCCTTGCAACTTGAGCTTAAAACTCTTGCATTCCTCGATGGAGTGCCCCATTGTCCCAGTATGGTATTCGCACTTGACCTTGGGGTGATCTTCTTCAAAGATTAAGCTCTTTTCGTTAATCAGCTCTCGTACAAAGGCTTTCAACGCTAAGCAAGAGTCTAGGTCATGTCCCACTGCCCCTTTATGGAATTCACATGTTGCATTTGGATTGTACCATGACAGGTATGGTGACACAGGTGTGAGAGCTCGAGGGGTCACCAAAGCATTTTGGATCAGTTGCGGGTAGAGCTTGCTATATGGCATCGGAATCGAGTCATTGTGATTCTTGTTCCTCTTGTTCTGATTCTGATTTTTGTTCTGAACCTGGCTTTGGTGACTTTGAGGAGCAATAGCCAGAGGATGTTGATGGTAACGTCTTGAGGGAGGTCCATATACTGGTAAATGAGGAGTTGCCACATAGAATTTCCCTTGACTTGGGGTAACACCAGATGGATGTGGTGTAGTAGCTCTCTTTGTTGCAGCAGCGTATATTGGGTGACCCTCTTTTCTCAACAAGACCTGCAGGGTTTCCAAGACCCATCTCATTTGGCTCTTCAAAAGGTTAAGTTCCTCCTTCAGTGCTTCTTGGCTATTTCTTAGCTCATTAATCATCTCCTGAGACATGGTTCTTTGCTCTAAACGCGTGTTGAGAATCACTTTGCTGATCGGACAAAGGATGGATGAGTTTTTTTTTATTTTGTCGGGAAAATGACATGCGTTATGATGAGATGCAGATGCAATGAGATGTGAATGAATGCAATGCAGACCATGCATATTTGCGTTGTTTTTTTTTTTTCAATACACGGGTTCAAAAGTCCGAGGTACTGATAAATTTGATTGCTTTTCCCAAAACGGGGTTCTCACCGGGTATGATCTAGGGCTTTGTTACAAAGGATCCCCAGAGTCATTGATTCACAAGACTGTTTGACGCTTACGGGAAATACTTTCCGGTCGTCAACTCCGTCAAGGGAATCTATTCTGGGTGAGGTTCTCGTACCGACTCTTACGAAGTATTCACCTCGGGAGTCCGTACTACGCAACCATCGACTGGGTTCTAGACAAGGTACTCAGAGTCATGGATTCAAAAGACTGTTTGACGCTTACGGAAAATACTTTCCGATCATCAACTCCATCTAGGGAATCTATTCTGAGCGAGGTTCTCGTATCGATCCTTACGAGGTATCCACCTCGGGAATCCATACTACGCAACCATCATTTCTAGTTAGCCAAAGGTTCAATGTTCTAAAAGGTCCTTAGAGTCATGGACCCCTTTGAAACATCGGCGCTTACGAGGTATACACCTCGGGCGACAATATTTGCAAAAGAATCTACTCTAAGTGAGGTTCTCGTACCGACCCTTACGAAGTATTCACCTCGGGAGTCCGTACTACTCAACCATCGTCCTATCTTATGTTTTTTCACTCTAGACTCGGGTGTAGAGTCTTTCCCACATGGTTTGCAATCAAATTCCCAAATATAGAACCAATATACAACATATATATCAATATAATAATAAAGATAATAAAAAAGCAATAAAAAAGGAAAAGCCACACAATTAAACAAACAAAGGCACACAAACGTCCTAACTAGGCTTGACTCGCTTAGGAGTTAGCGTTTCCCCAGCAGAGTCGCCATCTGTCGCACCTCGAAAAAAAATGGGGATACGACTTCAAAGCGAAGTGCGATCGCACGCTCGCAATGATGGACTGAACAGAGTCGCCACCGAACTTTATTTATTCCTAAAAAGGAAAGGGGAAATATCGATAAAACCCAAGACAAATGAAAGGATAAGATATGGTCATCGCAACCAATATCAGGGTTCGGGAGTCGATTACGCAAGGGGAAGGTATTAGCACCCCTCACGTCCGTTGTACTCAACGGGAACCATTAGGTCAATTGTGTGCGTTAGTGTTAGTTAAAATGTTAGGCTTTTCAATTTATTAGGTGGGAAAGAAAGAATATAAGAGGGAAGAAATGTTTTTGGATTTTTTTAACGAAGGACTAAACCTAAGTTTTTTATTAATGGGCCTGACAAGATTTAAAAATCCTGCTCCTACGTATCTCAAAAGAGAAATCAAGGCTTACGTAGTTCTGGGTAGAAAAATGTTTGTTTGTTGGTCGATTTTAGCGAAAGCTATCCTGTATTAATCGACGAAAACATTGTTTTACCCAAAACAGATGAGGAGTGGACGCATACCACCCATCGAACGGATTTATAAATCTACATTCGGAAAAGCGTCATTATCTCTACTCAACAATCGTGGCCGAAACATTGTTTTGTATCACTTAAGACAAGATACCTTTCGTTTATGAAAAAAGATTTTGATTAATCGCACGGCGGCGAGAAAAAAGTTTGATTGGTTGGATGTATTTTGAGTGATGGCGAGAACTTGGATGAGCGAGATATACATCTCGAATCCTAGCCTCAGGAGTGCACGGTATACACCATGTTCCATTTCCATCTTTATTGAAAGAAGTTAAGATAGGAATTAAGTATTTTTTTGGAATTTGATTGAGAAAGGGTTTGAAGAAACCGCATTGACAATTTTATACGATGGCGAGAGTTAAGATTGGCGAGGCATACGTCTCGAATCTTAATCTCAGGAGTGCATGGTATACACCATGTTCCATTTCCACCTTTATTGAAAAAGTGTTAAATAAGATTTAAGTATCTTAGATTTGATTGAGAAAAGGTTTGACGAAACCACATTGACAATTTTAGACGATGGCGAGAGTTAAGATTGGCGAGGCATACATCTCGAATCTTAACCTCAGGAGTGCATGGTATACACCATGTTCCATTTCCACCTTTATTGAGAAAGTGTTTAAATAAGAATTAGGTATTTTGAGTTTTGTTGTGAAAATGACTTGACCTGGATCAAGTATTGATGGACGTTTAAGAGAAATTTGAATGAGTGTTTGAGAGAAAACAAAATGGATAAATTTGGATGATGGCGAGAGCTAGGATTGGCGAGATATACATCTCGAATCCTAGTCTCAGGAGTGCGTGGTATACACCACGTTCCATTTCCATCTTTATTGAAAAAGTCTTGACTATAAATTAATATTTTTTGAGTTTTTATTAGAAAAAATGGCTTGACGTTGAATCAAGCGTTTGGTGAAAGTTTGAAAGACATGGGATAGAATGGAGAGAGAAATGAATTGATTTGTTTATTGAGAAAATACTCGACGTTGGATCGAGTCATATTTTTTGCATTTTTGAAATTGTTGATTTTATTCTTGTGTTAGTAGCTAACTACACAGTCAAGCAATAAAGAAATAAAACAGTACAAGATTATTACACATCGGGGGAGTGGGGTACATCTTGTTAAATGGGGATTCAAAATACTGGAATAATTAAATCGGGCCCAAACAACAAATAATGCAATGCATGAGTGTAAGTGCAAGAGCACCGGCTCATTGTAAGAAAGCCCAAGAGTAAGCTATGTGAGGTTGATGGCGATACTTAAAAGCGATCGACTTACAAGGGTATGAAAATGGGCTCGATATTGAATCGAGAAAAAGTGTGATTTTAATAGTTTAAAGCGGCTTAAGGGTAACTGAAATGCAGACGAGTAAATGCGAGCACGCAAAAAGAAAATAGCTCATTGTAAGAAAGCCCAAGAGTAAGCCACGGGACCGAAATCCAACCGAAATCGAAAGCAAACCAAATTTTGCTCTAAACTAACTTAAAGTGGACCCATACATGAATCACTTTATAAGAAGTCGAGCAACATAATCTATGCGTCCAAGCAATTTTCGGAAGTCAAATTGGATTTTAACTCCCGAATCGCAATGCAATGAAAGACCAAACAACAACCAAATCATTATTATTATTACAGTAGTGTCAAATTTTTACATCAACTTAAAGTAATCGAAAAATAAAAATCTAAATATATTGTGCACGTGTTATCCACAATGAATCTTCAATATTACCGTATCGAAATATAGTTAAAATAAAATAGAATATGAAAACAATATTAACACCTAAACAAATATAAAATATATATATGAACTCAAACTGAAATCTAAAATCTTATAGATATAATACTAAAAAAATCAAAATTTAAGTATAATATATAAAAACTAAAAACAGAAAGAAATGTACCTATATAAAATAAATAAATAAAATACAATTTTATATGTATGTGTGCAAACGGAACAGTATATATGAAAATATAAAAAAATATTAAAAAAAAATCTGTAGGTATATATGAAAACTAATATCAGTATATATATAAATCTACATACATAAAAAAGAACATGTTATATATATAACAAAAAACAACAAAGTATATATAAAATAGATATAAACTTAACAATATATATAGATTCTCAAAATAATATACATATATATATAAAACTTAAACTAGAGGTATAAATTTCCAAAAGAAAACAATTAGTAGAGATATATATAAAAACAAGACAAAAAACATAAAAAAATATATATAAGTAGATACGTACATAAAATTAAAACAAAAAATGGGTAAGAATGAAGATTATGGACATGAAATAAGAGAGATTTTATGAAAGAAGAAAAGTGGAAACTATGTAGTTTTAACAGAGGGATGAAGTATTTTTTTAAAGATGAAAGAAGTTTGTTTGATGTTTTTCTTGTATTGGGAGAGAAAGTGTATGTTGTAATGGAAAGAAAATGAGATTTTTGGTGGTTATGTAAAGAGAAGAATAAAAGATGGTGAAATGATATAGGGGAGTATACTGAGTTAGGTGGTGATGAATTGAAAAAATCAAAGAGAAAGAGAGTTCTATGTTGGGATAGTATACTCCCGGTGCTTCCTCTTTACATCAACCAAAATGTTCTTCTTTTATTATTTTCTTTTCAGTTCCAACTAAAACAGGGAGAGAGGAATTGATGTGGGGCGGCAGCTTCTTAGTGTGCTCCCCCCGGCTTTCGGTTCCTATACAACATTATATATACTACATGTGCTAGGGTTTTCTATTTTTTAATATGTCCACAATGCCCTTTGATTAACTTATTAATGTAAAGGTCACTTAAAAATAAATTGAATTAATCAAAATTATATTATTCTAAATAATTAAAATTAACTCGAAACAAAAACATAGAAAAATCTAATAATTTATTTCGAACATTTTGATAAAAAGATAAAAATAAACGAACTTAAAATGAATAAAAATCGGGCGTAAAAGTGCTCAAAAAATTAAAATGAATGCACCAAAATGATCATTGCGAAATAAACTTATTGGAAAAATACAGCGTTTCTTTTAATTTTGAAATAAATTTTGACCGGTTAAACAGGCCTGAGCTGATCAGAAAAGGTGGCCGAAAAATTAGCTGAAAAATAAATCGAGCATACCAGATTAAACTACGCGAAACGTAGATTAATAAAATTGATGTCTAGAAGCTTGATTTTAAAATTTTTCGTTCACTGATTTAACGCACATCCTTTGATTAATTCAACCGGTTTGTCTGTAGATCCGAAAAAATTATTTCGACTGATGTTCTATGCACTATGCGGTATGGAATGCATGTTATGCTGTGTAGATATGCAATAGCTATGATGAATGTATTGAATCAGCGATTCAGGGTCAAAATTGGGGTATGACAGTTGCCCCTATTTAAGCATCTTCAACTAGAGAATATGAAGCAGGACACTCTTCATATGATCATAGTGGGAGATAGTTAAATATTAAGAAAACCCGGATTTTGATCCTGAATCCCTATGACATGATGTGATATGATATGATATGATATGCCATGATATGATATGATATGCATGGATGCAGGATTCTCTTTTTTTTTTAATTTTCTTCCCTGCTAGGGATATGGTGGACCCTTGACAGGAGATGCTACTAGACAGACCAAGCTGTGGGGAATGCTGATGGTCCACAAGGAGAAAGACAAATGATAAAAAAAAACAAGTTTGTTGGGGAATACAGTCCTGCTGGAGAATCAGACACACACTGGGGAGTAATCGAAGTGGAATTTGATAAGCAGTACTTAAAATACAAGAGATTTCGGTAGTAAGTTCACATATGACTTACTAGACCCGAATAAGAAAGAAAACGTCACAACAGGTTCAGATATGACCTGGCAATACACAACAAACAGGTTCATGTATGACCTGACAATGCTGGGGGATATCAAGAAGTTCTGACAGTAGGTTCAGATATGACCTGACCCCGGAATAAAAGCTCAACAACAGGTTCATACATGACCTGAATAGTATTGAACAAACAGAGAAAAAAATCTTCAGTACAGGTTCATGTATGACCTGACACCAGAATAAAGCTCAACAACAGGTTCATACATGACCTGAATAGTATTGAACAAACAGAGAAAACAAATCTTCAGTACAGGTTCATGTATGACCTGACACCGGAAAAAAGCTCAACAACAGGTTCATACATGACCTGAATAGTATTGAACAAAAATTGGAAAAACTCTTCAGAGCAGGTTCAAGTATGACCTAACCCCGGAATAAAAGTTCAACAACAGGTTCATATATGACCTGAATAGTATTGAACAAAAATTGGAAAAACTCTTCAGAGCAGGTTCAAGTATGACCTGACCCCGGAATAAAAGTTCAACAACAGGTTCATATATGACCTGAATAGTATTGAACAAAAATTGGAAAAACTCTTCAGAGCAGGTTCAAGTATGACCTGACCCCGGAATAAAAGCTCAACAACAGGTTCACCTATGACCTGAATAGTATTGAACAAAAATTGGAAAAACTCTTCAGAGCAGGTTCAAGTATGACCTGACCCCGGAATAAAAGCTCAACAACAGGTTCACCTATGACCTGAATAGTATTGAACAAAAATTGGATTTGAAAATGACTGCGAAAACCAGATGTGGGTTTAAGGGCACCAAATACAAACTGGAATCAAAGGTCAAAGGATCATAGGATCGACAACAAGACCTGGGTCAATGCAAAATGAGCACGAAGTACATTTCGGCTATGCATGATTTGAATTTCCTTTTATGCATGATATATGAATGATCATGATTATGAGAATGTTGACACTGGGCAGACTGGGAGTTTGTAAAGGCTTTTTATGGAAGCTCATGATTCCTTAACACCGAGAACTCAACCAAATATTTTATGATAGATGTTGCCAAAGGATTCTATCCAGCTTGATAACCACATCTTAGCCAATGGATCCTTTTGGAGGATTAATGAATCGTGCTAGCATAATTTTCGGGCACTCGTCTTAAACTCAATAGTTGTTGACGTATGACAGAATTTGTTTGAGCAGTTTGAAAGCACGAAGAAAGAGGTTCTGCCCCTCTGTGGCTCATCTTGCCCCAGTTTGTTGGGACTTCGGAGATGTTCACTTTGAAAGTGAGTTTGGAAACAACTTGCCATGAGACTACCTCGAGATGGCTTGCCCCAAGTGTTTGTAACTTGCAGTAGTCTGATCTTGACTAACCAAATGCTGGAATGGTAGACTCTTGATTGACTGTCCTTTGGATAGTTGGACTTACCGAGCTCTGAGGTGGTTTGCCCCAGTCTAAGTCTTGAAGCAAATTACTCTTGGCTAACTGAGCCTTGGAGTGATTGGACTTACTGAGCTCTGAGGTGGCTTGCCCCAGTCTGATTCTTGAAGCAGATTACTCTTTCCATGAGGACCCTTAGAGTGATTAGCTCGAATTAACTGATGCTCAAAGTGATTTGCCCTTGACTAGACTTCTTTCACTCCATCTAGTTCCTCAACTGTGTATTGAATTTCTTTGATGCTGAGTATTGACTCGCAAATAAGATTGTTCATTCAAAAATGGTAATTTTAATTCAATGCTTATGCAAAAATTTGAAATCAAAATTTATTGATATGAACGGGTGAAATACAGTGAACGAGTCGTTGATAAGAACACAATGGTGATCAAGTCATTCACAGTATACAAGTTGGTGCTATCAAATGATTAACAAAAATCGTTTGGAGTCAAGTTAACACAACCTTGTTATAGTATGCTTTCAAAATAAACCCTGCCTCAATTAGGTCTTTTAAGGGTTGTAACGTGGTTTGGTTCGCGGTTTCTTAAAACAAAAGGATATAAGGCTCAAAATTTGTTTTTGCCCACCCCTTCTTCTTGATGATCTCCAGTTCCTACGTTCAGTTAATTCAATACACGCATTCGACTTCCAAGAGGGTTCGAAGGTGTGATGAGGATTCAAGACGAATTTTCTTGAATGGCAGTCACCTTATTTTGTTTTTGTCGAGGATTTAATGACCTCTTTTGATTGATTTATTTTATCCCTAATTTTGCCTGGACCGCTTCTTTGAAGCTTTTGGTCCATCGGGATGCCCCAATTTTTGCCTAAGTCATCTTGTGGTATTTGACCTAGTGGGCTTTTTTCTATTTTTTTTAAAGGTGTTGACTGCCACATTATTGGTGGATGAGGATCAACCAACATTAATTTTATCTTTTCTCAACTTCTTCGACACTTCAACATGTGCGCGAAGGATAACATGTGGTTGAACCTAATTGGAGGGTGTACATATGGACGATTTTTTGAAAGATCGACTGCATGATCAAACTATCTGAACATAACTACCCTGCCCCAGGTTAAGATTAAGGGTTTTAGATCCAAAATAAACACCAACTTCTAGGCTCAAAGTGGTTGACTAGGGATTAACTCCTTATCTCTTCAGTGTTTGGGGATTTGAAACAATGCCTTACATCATCGATAAGGTTTTACTCAAAAGCATACCACAATAATTTCAGGTGTTTCGTTTTCATCATCCTCCTTCCAATCTTTGTTAACACAACGGTTTGATAAACAAAAGTGAATGAGATGAGTATTTTGTTTTTTAACATAAATGAAAAACGAGTGAATACGAATGGATTAATTCAAAAGATGCATAAACATTTCATTAATCTTACCAATTCAAATAAAACAATAATGCTTAAAAGCAAATAACAACCAACATGCAAAGAAACTACAAAAGAAGCGCTGAAACAGCCAAATGATTGCCAGCTCTAGGGAATTGACTTCTTCAAACTTGAAGGTTTGGATCAACAAGCTTTTCGACATTGGCATGATGATCTTCAAATTCTTTTCCTTCATTCTCATCGTTGAGCGCAACCCTCTTGGATCCACTACTCACTTCTCCTTTTCTTTCATTGGTATGGGTCGTGACATTGGAAATCCAAGACGGTATCTCAATGCTCTTACCAGGAAATAATGATAGCTCATTAGCCATATCCCTAACATCTTCCTTGTGGTACAAAACCTTGAGGGGTCTCAAGGGTCTTTTCCCTTTCTCATTACTTGGCCCAGAAATCAAGGTATATGTACCTGAGCCTTCCTCCTTGAGTGTTGATGACCTTATGTCAATCAATCCTTGCAACTTGAGCTTAAAACTCTTGCATTCCTCGATGGAGTGCCCCATTGTCCCAGTATGGTATTCGCACTTGACCTTGGGGTGATCTTCTTCAAAGATTAAGCTCTTTTCGTTAATCAGCTCTCGTACAAAGGCTTTCAACGCTAAGCAAGAGTCTAGGTCATGTCCCACTGCCCCTTTATGGAATTCACATGTTGCATTTGGATTGTACCATGACAGGTATGGTGACACAGGTGTGAGAGCTCGAGGGGTCACCAAAGCATTTTGGATCAGTTGCGGGTAGAGCTTGCTATATGGCATCGGAATCGAGTCATTGTGATTCTTGTTCCTCTTGTTCTGATTCTGATTTTTGTTCTGAACCTGGCTTTGGTGACTTTGAGGAGCAATAGCCAGAGGATGTTGATGGTAACGTCTTGAGGGAGGTCCATATACTGGTAAATGAGGAGTTGCCACATAGAATTTCCCTTGACTTGGGGTAACACCAGATGGATGTGGTGTAGTAGCTCTCTTTGTTGCAGCAGCGTATATTGGGTGACCCTCTTTTCTCAACAAGACCTGCAGGGTTTCCAAGACCCATCTCATTTGGCTCTTCAAAAGGTTAAGTTCCTCCTTCAGTGCTTCTTGGCTATTTCTTAGCTCATTAATCATCTCCTGAGACATGGTTCTTTGCTCTAAACGCGTGTTGAGAATCACTTTGCTGATCGGACAAAAGATGGATGAGTTTTTTTTTATTTTGTCTGGAAAATGACATGCGTTATGATGAGATGCAGATGCAATGAGATGTGAATGAATGCAATGCAGACCATGCATATTTGCGTTTTTTTTTTTTTCAATACACGGGTTCAAAAGTCCGAGGTACTGATAAATTTGATTGCTTTTCCCAAAACGGGGTTCTCACCGGGTATGATCTAGGGCTTTGTTACAAAGGATCCCCAGAGTCATTGATTCACAAGACTGTTTGACGCTTACGGGAAATACTTTCCGGTCGTCAACTCCGTCAAGGGAATCTATTCTGGGTGAGGTTCTCGTACCGACTCTTACGAAGTATTCACCTCGGGAGTCCGTACTACGCAACCATCGACTGGGTTCTAGACAAGGTACTCAGAGTCATGGATTCAAAAGACTGTTTGACGCTTACGGAAAATACTTTCCGATCATCAACTCCATCTAGGGAATCTATTCTGAGCGAGGTTCTCGTATCGATCCTTACGAGGTATCCACCTCGGGAATCCATACTACACAACCATCATTTCTAGTTAGCCAAAGGTTCAATGTTCTAAAAGGTCCTTAGAGTCATGGACCCCTTTGAAACATCGGCGCTTACGAGGTATACACCTCGGGCGACAATATTTGCAAAAGAATCTACTCTAAGTGAGGTTCTCGTACCGACCCTTACGAAGTATTCACCTCGGGAGTCCGTACTACTCAACCATCGTCCTATCTTATGTTTTTTCACTCTAGACTCGGGTGTAGAGTCTTTCCCACATGGTTTGCAATCAAATTCCCAAATATAGAACCAATATACAACATATATATCAATATAATAATAAAGATAATAAAAAAGCAATAAAAAAGGAAAAGCCACACAATTAAACAAACAAAGGCACACAAACTTCCTAACTAGGCTTGACTCGCTTAGGAGTTAGCGTTTCCCCAGCAGAGTCGCCATCTGTCGCACCTCGAAAAAAAAATGGGGATACGACTTCAAAGCGAAGTGCGATCGCACGCTCGCAATGATGGACTGAACAGAGTCGCCACCGAACTTTATTTATTCCTAAAAAGGAAAGGGGAAATATCGATAAAACCCAAGACAGATGAAAGGATAAGATATGGTCATCGCAACCAATATCAGGGTTCGGGAGTCGATTACGCAAGGGGAAGGTATTAGCACCCCTCACGTCCGTTGTACTCAACGGGAACCATTAGGTCAATTGTGTGCGTTAGTGTTAGTTAAAATGTTAGGCTTTTCAATTTATTAGGTGGGAAAGAAAGAATATAAGAGGGAAGAAATGTTTTTGGATTTTTTTAACGAAGGACTAAACCTAAGTTTTTTATTAATGGGCCTGACAAGATTTAAAAATCCTGCTCCTACGTATCTCAAAAGAGAAATCAAGGCTTACGTAGTTCTGGGTAGAAAAATGTTTGTTTGTTGGTCGATTTTAGCGAAAGCTATCCTGTATTAATCGACGAAAACATTGTTTTACCCAAAACAGATGAGGAGTGGACGCATACCACCCATCGAACGGATTTATAAATCTACATTCGGAAAAGCGTCATTATCTCTACTCAACAATCGTGGCTGAAACATTGTTTTGTATCACTTAAGACAAGATACCTTTCGTTTATGAAAAAAGATTTTGATTAATCGCACGGCGGCGAGAAAAAAGTTTGATTGGTTGGATGTATTTTGAGTGATGGCGAGAACTTGGATGAGCGAGATATACATCTCGAATCCTAGCCTCAGGAGTGCACGGTATACACCATGTTCCATTTCCATCTTTATTGAAAGAAGTTAAGATAGGAATTAAGTATTTTTTTGGAATTTGATTGAGAAAGGGTTTGAAGAAACCGCATTGACAATTTTATACGATGGCGAGAGTTAAGATTGGCGAGGCATACGTCTCGAATCTTAATCTCAGGAGTGCATGGTATACACCATGTTCCATTTCCACCTTTATTGAAAAAGTGTTAAATAAGATTTAAGTATCTTAGATTTGATTGAGAAAAGGTTTGACGAAACCACATTGACAATTTTAGACGATGGCGAGAGTTAAGATTGGCGAGGCATACGTCTCGAATCTTAACCTCAGGAGTGCATGGTATACACCATGTTCCATTTCCACCTTTATTGAGAAAGTGTTTAAATAAGAATTAGGTATTTTGAGTTTTGTTGTGAAAATGACTTGACCTGGATCAAGTATTGATGGACGTTTAAGAGAAATTTGAATGAGTGTTTGAGAGAAAACAAAATGGATAAATTTGGATGATGGCGAGAGCTAGGATTGGCGAGATATACATCTCGAATCCTAGTCTCAGGAGTGCGTGGTATACACCACGTTCCATTTCCATCTTTATTGAAAAAGTCTTGACTATAAATTAATATTTTTTGAGTTTTTATTAGAAAAAATGGCTTGACGTTGAATCAAGCGTTTGGTGAAAGTTTGAAAGACATGGGATAGAATGGAGAGAGAAATGAATTGATTTGTTTATTGAGAAAATACTTGACGTTGGATCGAGTCATATTTTTTGCATTTTTGAAATTGTTGATTTTATTCTTGTGTTAGTAGCTAACTACACAGTCAAGCAATAAAGAAATAAAACAGTACAAGATTATTACACATCGGGGGAGTGGGGTACATCTTGTTAAATGGGGATTCAAAATACTGGAATAATTAAATCGGGCCCAAACAACAAATAATGCAATGCATGAGTGTAAGTGCAAGAGCACCGGCTCATTGTAAGAAAGCCCAAGAGTAAGCTATGTGAGGTTGATGGCGATACTTAAAAGCGATCGACTTACAAGGGTATGAAAATGGGCTCGATATTGAATCGAGAAAAAGTGTGATTTTAATAGTTTAAAGCGGCTTAAGGGTAACTGAAATGCAGACGAGTAAATGCGAGCACGCAAAAAGAAAATAGCTCATTGTAAGAAAGCCCAAGAGTAAGCCACGGGACCGAAATCCAACCGAAATCGAAAGCAAACCAAATTTTGCTCTAAACTAACTTAAAGTGGACTCATACATGAATCACTTTATAAGAAGTCGAGCAACATAATCTATGCGTCCAAGCAATTTTCGGAAGTCAAATTGGATTTTAACTCCCGAATCGCAATGCAATGAAAGACCAAACAACAACCAAATCATTATTATTATTACAGTAGTGTCAAATTTTTACATCAACTTAAAGTAATCGAAAAATAAAAATCTAAATATATTGTGCACGTGTTATCCACAATGAATCTTCAATATTACCGTATCGAAATATAGTTAAAATAAAATAGAATATGAAAACAATATTAACACCTAAACAAATATAAAATATATATATGAACTCAAACTGAAATCTAAAATCTTATAGATATAATACTAAAACAATCAAAATTTAAGTATAATATATAAAAACTAAAAACAGAAAGAAATGTACCTATATAAAATAAATAAATAAAATACAATTTTATATGTATGTGTGCAAACGGAACAGTATATATGAAAATATAAAAAAATATTAAAAAAAAATCTGTAGGTATATATGAAAACTAATATCAGTATATATATAAATCTACGTACATAAAAAAGAACATGTTATATATATAACAAAAAACAACAAAGTATATATAAAATAGATATAAACTTAACAATATATATAGATTCTCAAAATAATATATATATAAAACTTAAACTAGAGGTATAAATTTCCAAAAGAAAATAATTAGTAGAGATATATATAAAAGCAAGACAAAAAACATAAAAAAAATATATATAAGTAGATACATACATAAAATTAAAACAAAAAATGGGTAAGAATGAAGATTATGGACATTAAATAAGAGAGATTTTATGAAAGAAGAAAAGTGGAAACTATGTAGTTTTAACAGAGGGATGGAGTATTTTTTTTAAAGATGAAAGAAGTTTGTTTGATGTTTTTCTTGTATTGGGAGAGAAAGTGTATGTTGTAATGGAAAGAAAATGAGATTTTTGGTGGTTATGTAAAGAGAAGAATAAAAGATGGTGAAATGATATAGGGGAGTATACTGAGTTAGGTGGTGATGAATTGAAAAAATCAAAGAGAAAGAGAGTTCTATGTTGGGATAGTATACTCCCGGTGCTTCCTCTTTACATAAACCAAAATGTTCTTCTTTTATTATTTTCTTTTCAGTTCCAACTAAAACAGGGAGAGAGGAATTGATGTGGGGCGGCAGCTTCTTAGTGTGCTCCCCCCGGCTTTCGGTTCCTATACAACATTATATATACTACATGTGCTAGGGTTTTCTATTTTTTAATATGTCCACAATGCCCTTTGATTAACTTATTAATGTAAAGGTCACTTAAAAATAAATTGAGATAATCAAAATTATATTATTCTAAATAATTAAAATTAACTCGAAACAAAAACATAGAAAAATCTAATAATTTATTTCGAACATTTTGATAAAAAGATAAAAATAAACGAACTTAAAATGAATAAAAATCGGGCGTAAAAGTGCTCAAAAAATTAAAATGAATGCACCAAAATGATCATTGCGAAATAAACTTATTGGAAAAATACAGCGTTTCTTTTAATTTTGAAATAAATTTTGACCGGTTAAACAGGCCTGAGCTGATCAGAAAAGGTGGCCGAAAAATTAGCTGAAAAATAAATCGAGCATACCAGATTAAACTACGCGAAACGTAGATTAATAAAATTGATGTCTAGAAGCTTGATTTTAAAAATTTTCGTTCACTGATTTAACGCACATCCTTTGATTAATTCAACCGGTTTGTCTGTAGATCCGAAAAAATTATTTCGACTGATGTTCTAGGCACTATGCGGTATGGAATGCATGTTATGCTGTGTAGAGATGCAATAGCTATGATGAATGTATTGAATCAGCGATTCAGGGTCAAAATTGGGGTATGACAGTGAGCATCACTGGTCTAAAAGCTTATAACCATCATTTCGTAGGAAATCCTAAACAAACTTTTTGAAACCCAATAACCCATATCCCTTATGCATCCATACATTACATGGCATTTCATTTTCATAAAAAAATTGGTATATAAAAAAACAAAAAAATTCATGCATCTGCATTCATCAGCATGCATGGACATTTTTCCACAAAAAACCAAAAAAACTCATCCCACCTTTTGTCCATTTCCGCAATAAGATTACATAGAACTCTCTTGGAACTCAAAACGACTTTAAGAGAATTATGGACGAACTTCAGCTAGGCCAAGAAATGTTAAGAGAGGACTTCAACTAGTTAGAAATCCAGATGAGTCAGGTCTTGGAAGCCTTACAAGATTTGACAAAGAGAGAAGACCACTCACCGCCAACTATTACACCAAAAACAATTACCTTTTTACATTCGCTCGATTTCACCCCAGGTCCACAACAGACCCATGCAGCGACCACCCCGCTTCCTGATGTATGGATTTCCTTTCGGATATCCTCCACCGCAAGTGAACCTTATCGAAATCTCTTCTCGTCCAACAAAATCTTAATCATGCTTCCCTTCATCATTATAAAGGGGAATGGGTCCAAGAAAGGTTTGACCAACTAAACGTTATAAAAAAGGAAAAAATGATAGCCTTATGTCGTGGTGAGTTGTATCAAAGAGGCTCAAAAAGGCAGTCGACAAAAAGTCAAGTCCTTGAGAGTTCAAGGAATGTGACCTAGTACTAAAAACGATATTGCCTATTTAAAAGGATTCACGTGGGAAATGGACCCAAACTATGAAGGCTCATACGTTGTGAAAAAGTTCTTCTCTACTTGAGCTTTGATTCTTACAACGATGGATGGATAGGATTTTCCACTATGTGCAAACTCTGACGCAGTAAAAAAATAACATGTCTAAAAAAAGATTAAAAAATTCGTTAAGTCAAAAACCCGAAATTGAGGCTTAGTAAAAAAGGGACATCCTGGTGGATCAAAAACTCGAAAGAGCGGTCTAGGCAAAAGTTAGGGATTTTCAAAGAAGAAAAAAAGACTGCAGCATGCGATCCTGCTCCAAACAAAAACTAAAGATAGGAAGAATCAATGATAGTCTTCCAGATACAGTAAAGGTGGAGAGCCCAATATTAGAGGAGTCAAAAGAAGAAGAAAAAGACTTGGAGGATTCGATGTCAAATCACGACGAAAAGTGGAACACCTTCTCTTCCTTGGCAAACATATTGATCTCAATATTTGAGTGGGTAAAAGGCCAACCAAATAATGAATTAATCACGAGAGTTTATCCTCGATGCTGATGATCATTTGGCTATTTCAACATTTTCCCCTAGTAATTTCCTTGTTTGCAAAAGTACTCATTTTTCTTTTATATTTATTACTTTTTTGAATTGTAAGATTAATGAAATGATCATGCATCTTTTGAACCAATCCTTTCATTTTCACCCTTTCTATATTTGTTTCCTTTTTCACAAAAAAAAAAATTATAATATCAATATTTCTTCACCTCACTTTGCAAAGATTTGATGGAGGATGATGTGAATAAAATACCCAAAATTTCTAGAGTATGTTTTGATGTAAGGCATTGAATGATGATGTAAGGCATTGTTTCAATTCTTAAACATTAAGGACCTAAGGCAATTTAATCCTTAGTCCACCTTGTTGTGCCTAGAAGTTGGTGTTTCTTTTTGTATTAAAAACTCTTAAGCTTAACTACGGGCATGGAAGTTTTTTCAGTTAGTTTCACTATGCATTCAAACTTCAAGATAATCATCCCATGCGTACACCTTATAATGAAAGGTTCAACCACATCTTCTTCATCACACACGTCATATAGTGTTAGAGAAGTCGTGAAAATCCAAAAATTTATAGTGATTGTTCCTCACTAACCATTAACATGGAAGTCACTACCTTTTTTAACAAAATCAAACCAAAAGAACAAATTTTATGAAAATTGTTCCAAAAAGAATGAGATATGAAAAATCGAAGAAAAAAAAAGAAAAGCAAAAAAATAATTAAAAAAAGGTCACCAAAATCTTTAACAAAAAAAGGAAAAATTATACTAGAGGTCCTTTAAGTTATTTTTGAGTAACAGGTTGACCCTTTAAGTTTTTTTGTAATAACTTAGTCCTTTAAGTTACAAAATGTGTGCATTGTTACCCTTTTTTAATAAAGTGAATGTGTTAATTTTGTATGCAATTATTTTGAATGGTATAAAACTATAGAGTGAAACCAGAAACTCAACAGTCACACATTTTTAAATGTTCAAAATATGAGAAAAATGATATAGAAGTCACCCTAAAGGACCAAGTTGTTACAAAAAAATTTAAAGGACCAACTTGTTATAAAAAACTAACTTAAAGAACTTCTGGTGTAAATTTTCCAAAAATAAAACACAAGATTATGTGATTACCATATAAAAAAATGAGAAAAAAAAAAAGAAAGCAAAATAGGTGATTGTCATCTCAAAAAAATCGTCATTAGTTCTCGAGCCATCATATCTTCACCTTTGCAATTTCAAGTTTCTCTTGAAATTTGAATGTGTGTGTCGAATTAATTTACCGTAGGAATGGAGATCATCAGAAGGAGAAATGGGGGTTAAAATTGAATTTTGAGTCTGTTGCACTTTTGTTTAAACAACGTGAATCAGACCATGTTACAACACTCAAAAGACATAATTGAAGCAAGGTTTAATTTGAAAGTATACTATAGCAAAATTGCATAAAACTGACTCCAAAGATATCTTTTAATCATCTTAAAAGCAAATCATGCTCTCTGTCGCCTATAGAAAAATACGACCTTATGAGCGCATCGCACGCTAGCGGATGACTAACATAGTCGCCACCGAATTTTATTTATTTCTAAGGAAATGGAAAATAACAATAAAACCCTAAGGAAAGATGATAAGATGGTCATCGCAACCAAATCAGGTTCGGGATTCGGTTATGCGAGGGGAAGGTATTAACAATCCTCACATCTATTGTACTCAACTAGAACCTCCTATAGTTTAGGGTCAAAATGTCTGCTTGAATAATAATTGCAATTATCTATTCTAGTTATTAAAATATTTAAAAAAGGGAAAGAAAAAGTTAATTTTTTATTAGTGCGCTCGTTAGGGTTTCAAAACCACGTGCTTACGTATTCTCAGGTTCAATCAAAAAATTCTAGTATCGAAGTTCGGTAAAAAAGAAGTGCTTGCTGGTTGATTTTATAGAATAGGGTTTAAGTCAAATTCTTTCGTTTAAACATTAACTTGTATGCTCGCACGATGAAGGCGGAAGCGCTTGTTTGTGTTTCGTGTCGAATGACCTAAACTATTCATTTCATGAAAAGAGTTTGAATTAAGCGCGCAAGGGCACAAGATATTTTGATGTGTCAAAGATTGATTTTAATTCGTTTTAAATTTGAATATCCGACCGATGCGGCACACGCCAACCAATCAATTACTGGGGACATCATAGATGCTCATCCACTCATCCAAACATTTTCAAAAAGTTTGAACTAACTTGATTTAGAAAATAGTTTTGATTATGTAACTTGATTTATTTTTTGTTACTTTTGAGTTACATGAATGAATTAATAAACATGTTCACATTAGATTTTTTATTAGTATTTTATTTTTAATTTTAGAAATTAATAGGTGTTAGCATTTTAATTCCTTCATGATTTTAATTCTTTAAATAAAATCCATGTGCTTTCATACCTTGGTCACGCCCCTGAGTGATTTAATTGGTCAAAGTTAATTTTGATCAATGAATCATTTCACCTTTATTTGATTCCCTTATCAAGTCAAGTGATCATAAGCCCCTTTATCACTTTATAGGATTAGATCTTTGTACTTGCATCACATTGGATTCCAAATCAAACACAAGTTTAAGATATCATGCAAGACCTCAAGGTTGAAGACTCTGGACATCAAGCACAACAAAAATATTCACCTTCAACACTTGTCAGTTATGATGCGAATTATGTGCCACGAGCCTTAAAAAACGAAGAAGAATGAAAGAGATTATTCATATCCTTGTTCTGAGTATATTTGGGTACGGGGGCGTAGGCCCCAATTATTTAAAGTATTCGCCTTTGTTCATAGACTTTAATGTAATTCAAATTTCATAAGTATTAAGTCTTCTTCTCCACAGACAACATCTCAATACTGCAACAATCTTCATTAACAATACTTGTCTCTTTGGACCAAACACATCGCTCTCTTTGACATCCATACATTCTTTGGGTTAATCACCTCATGGTTAAACACCCATATCTGAATCAAACACTTCATGTATTTCCCCGTGGAGCTTCATGCTCTGGAAAACTTCATGCATTGTGTCATACCCCAAAATTTGCCCATTAATATTTCAAGACATTTTTTAAGGCACTCAAACTCATTTTTCAAGGCACTGATCTTAAAGGAACAAAGGCCCAGCTCACGAATGGCCCAATCCAGAAAATGGCCCAAACTGGCCTGTTCGCTACACGTTCGCTACACGTTCGCTACACGCTCGCCTAGCGAAGCTGACAGATAACAGAAAATTCTGGGCTTCACTCTGAGCCCATTAGGTCACAAAAAAAAGAGCATTATAAATACCAGCACTTCAGTAATGAAAAGGAGAACGAAAAAGGACGAAAGGAGAACCCTAGCAAGCAAACCCTAGCGCTCACAGACGGAAAACCCTAAAGGAAACCCTGAAGGAAAAGCCGGCGGCAGCAAGGTCACTTCCGCTCAATTCGATCCGATCGGCCAACTCAAGGTTACAATTCGATTACAAACAGGTTGGCATTGCTATTACTACCTTATGTTCTTAATTTGCATATGGTATCATGATTGAATTTATGAAACTATCTTAAGTTTTACATATGAATTTAAGTATGCATGAACACCTGAACGTCTAACCACATAATCTCTGTAATGGATGCTATAAGGTGTGAAGCTTGCTGACATTATGCTGTTATCAAAACCAGAATCCGCAGCCGCTCGCTAGCACATCGCTAAGCGAGCATGCAGCGAGTATTCGCTAAGCCCTCGCTAGGCGAGGCAGCGGCGATCGGGACAGTCGCTGATTTTTCTGTTCTGTCCTTTGCTAACCTGTCATGTTTTTATCATAGCCATGCATTGTTTATCTGACCCTACTGCTGTTCTGGTTTCTTTTGCGGTGCAATCCTTGATTGCATCCTGACTTGGTACTCTAACCCGTTTGCTGAATTTTGTAAAGGTTCACCTTTCCCAGGAAAAGATTGTTGTCTAGGTCTTCCACTTTATTTGTGGGATACCCTTGTGGAGTTTCACCCTAAATTACCTAATTAATTTTAATGTATTAATTTTAATGTATTAATTTTAATGTATTAATTTTAATGTGGAGATTCATCCTAATTACCTAATCGATTGTAAAATACGGCCTCTAAATATGTGATCTTGGACCTCTCTTTATTGCCTTACGATATTACGGTATTACGGTCATGTCCCGCGAATGTGGGGATACCCTTAGCAAAGACCCTTCAATTAAATCATCATGTCCCTTTAAAATAAATCATAGTCCCTCGGATGTTGCCTTCGAATATATGATTTTGTCCCTCGATGACCCTTCGGTGTAGCTTACGGTTAAATGATGATCGTCCCTTCGAATGCTAAGGTATCCTTACAACTGTTGCCTTCAATGACCTATCGATGATCCTACAATGACCCTTTTACATCCAAAGGATAAAACTACTTACTTCTCAATAGTAAGGACAGTTTTACCCTCATAAGGATAGGAAATGCCCATAACGACCTTAGGAAGGTATAACTCTCAATTACTGGATCATAACCTAAAACATTTTTCACCCCTCACACTTTGCAAGTCCTAGAAAATCACCACTTGGTATACATTCATACTAGAATCATTACCAAGTTATATCTTTCTAAACTGTTTTTTCAAAATCAAACGAGATAAATACTTTGTATACATTCATACGAGAATCATTACAAAGTTAAACTCTCTTTTCGAAACATTTTTAAACAATTCACCAACACTTTTCAGACAAAAATATAAGTGATCCAGCAATTAAGAGCCCATGGATAACCATGGATACAAAGGGTGCTAATACCTTCCCTTTGTATAATGTACCTCCCGAACCCAAAATCTATTGAGGTCTTTCCTGTTCTTTTCCACCTTTCCTTATTGGATAAAAGAAAAGTCGGTGGCGACTCTTGCTATCCGCGACATTGCGATAAAAAGCAAAATACCCCAAGTCAGTTCACCGTATGACAGAACTGGCGACTCTGCTGGGGACACTTTAAAAAGAGAGGTTACCTTAAAAACAAGATCACTTATTTAAAATTGTCTGATTTACTTTTAAGGGATTGCTTGGGTATTCTTGAGTGAAAGATCCTACACCTGGATCTAGTGTACCTTAGGTAAGTAGCAATAGATCATCGCGACTATCCGGCGTATACTGGAATGGTTAAAATGATGGCTACGGTTAATGTGACACTTTGGATGTCCTGATGTTCCTCATGTTCACTTGAGGAAAAATTTGGCTTCCGCGTGGTGTCATTAAAGCATTAACCAGACCTTTAGAACCCTAATTGACTCATCCTGGCCATTAGAAAGTAGTGAGATAACTGACTTCGGTTCCGACTGGGGTTGGTTGAGACTCGATACTACACTCTTTGAGATTGGACTTTAGGGAAGCTTCGGTCAACCACTTGGTGTTGCACTGAAGTGGACTTAAAGGAAGGTCGGTGATTTGAGATCCTTCTAGAACCCGGTTACTATTCTAGGACAGGTTGAACCAACTAAACTTCAGTGGGGAGGGTACTTACCTATGGAACTCATGCAATCCTTAAAACCTAGGAATGATGGTTGTGTGACTTGCTTGTGCTTGTTATTTATTTAACCTCATAACATCATAACATCATAACATCATGACATCATAACATTGTACTAACCATTTCAAGGACTTAGGGATTTAACTTTGCTCTGTTTTGTAAAGCTATGGCTCCCAGGAAGACCATCCGGATTAATCTTGTAGCAATCTCTCCTCAACTCAAGAACTTAGTGTCAGAACTTTCCGATCATGTGCAGTTCATCAAGAGACATGGTTCTCTTCTCAATTTAGTTACCACTGGTTTCAAAGAAGATATGATGAGAGTTTTATTCCAGTTCTTCGACCCTAAACATCATTGCTTCACATTCCCGGATTATCAGTTGGTACCTACACTGGAAGAATTCTCCAGACTGCTTGGGATACCTATCCTTGATCAAATACCTTTCAGTGGTTTAGAAAAGGTTCCGAAGTCTGAAGAAGTTGCCGCAGCTTTACACATGACGAAGTCCGACATTGAAGCTAATTGGGTAACAAGGAGTGGAGTTAAGGGTTTACTTGCCAAATTCCTGACAAATAAGGCCCGAGAATTCTTAAAAGTTATGAATGTCCGTGCTTTCGAAGACATCCTGGCATTGCTAATCTATGGCTTGGTGTTATTCCCTAATCCAGACCAATTCATAGACATGAATGCTATTAAGATATTTCTCACTCATAACCCTGTACCTACCTTGCTGGGAGACATTTTGCATTCCCTCCACACTCGTACCATGAAGAAGCAAGGGACTCTCATGTGCTGCATACCTTTGTTGTCTAGGTGGTTTATTTCGCACCTTCCTCAATCAGTCTTGAAGAACGAGCAGAATTTGAAATGGTCTCAAAGGATAATGTCGCTCTCCCACCCAGACATCTGTTGGTGTCCTCAGTTCAAGGAAAATGTTACCATCATTGACCGTTGTGGCGAGTTCCCTAATGTACCACTCCTAGGAATAAGAGGAGGTATTACTTATAATCCTGCTTTAGCTCTGCGACAGTTTGGTTGTGCTCGAAGAGATGGTCCACATGAAATGATCATCGAAGGCATCATGTTCGACTATGACAACGATTCCCAAGGCCTCCGTCAAAGATTTGTACGAGCTTGGGGCATGGTGAAGAGAGGTACGTTAGGACAGAAAAATTCTATTCCTATGGAACCTTATCTCAGATGGGTTCGCGCCAGAGCTCGTGAACTTGTCATGCCATATCTTGCAATCGGGCCTCAGATTGTCGAACCTGAAGCTGAAGGAGGTGCTCCTCAGATCATTCCTTATCCAGATATGCCTACCAACGTTGAGGAGTTAAAGAGATCCTGGATCCAGTTGAGAGAAGAAAGGGATACTTTCGAGACTCAGTTCGTCGTAGAAAGGAAGAAAGTGCTAGAACTTACCAGTCAGCTTAATGAGGAACGAAGACTCAATGCGTATCTTCGCCCAAAAAGAAGTCGCCCCTGGGAGACTTGAGCTTTCATTGTATTTTTATTATTATTCCTTTTGTAATGAACATTGATCAAAGAAATCAGCAATAAACATGTCTCTCTTGTTGGTGATTTACGCAAAGTTAAATTCCAAAAGTCCTTGAAAACATTTCATACATTGCATAGCATAACATAACACTGCATAACAGGTATTCTACAAGTTCAATGTTCTCACGGTCTTCATTACAAACAGAAAAATGGATCTCGAACAAATTGTCAAAGATCTCCAGACTCAGAATGCTCAATTCAAGGAGATGATGTTAAGCTTATCCAAGGGGCAGGAGGAACTGAAGGCTCTTTTGCTCGAAAAGAAGAAAGACAAGAAAGCTGTGAGTTTCATTAACCCGGGAAGAAGGCGTAAAGGACAGGCCACAGGAGTCAAGTTTGGAATCCCGAATGGTCCAGAAGAGGGGGCGGAGAATGATTCAGAGGAAGAGAATGCTGATTTCTCCAACCCTGAGGATGACGATGAAGATTATGAAAATGAACAGTACTCTCCAAGAGATGATAAGTACAAGTTGCTGGAAGAACGTATGCTAGCTATGGAGGGTCAGAAGGCGCCCGGTCTGGATTTCGAAAGTTTGGGTCTAGTCTCCGATGTGACCATTCCTCGCAAATTCAAAATCCCCACTTTCACTAAGTACGATGGTGCGTCCTGTCCTCAGATGCATCTGAGAGCTTATGTGAGAAAGATTCAGCCGCATACCACTGACAGGAAGCTATGGATCCATTTCTTCCAAGAGAGCCTGTCTGGCACACAGTTGGAATGGTATTATCAGCTCGAGAGCTCTGACATCCGCACCTGGACTGATTTAGCAACAGCTTTCTATAAACAGTACCAGTATAACTCTGAACTAGCGCCTACCCGGCTACAGCTGCAGAATATGACTATGGGATCTAAAGAAAGCTTTAAAGAATATGCTCAAAAGTGGAGAGATTTGGCTGGCAGAGTCAAACCCCCTATGACTGACAGAGAATTGGTGGACATGTTCATGGGCACACTGACCGGCCCATTATACAGCCATCTACTGGGAAGTTCTTCATCAGGTTTCACTGAACTTATATTAACAGGTGAATGTGTTGAAAGCGGCATCCGAAGTGGAAAGATACAGGCGGCTACCTCTGCAAGCACCAAAAGGTCCTATCAGGGGAGGAATGAATCAAATGCTGTGTACGGTCAAAAGGGTCGTAACAAGAAAAACCGTGACCATGACATCGGAGCAGTTACGATTGCAGCACCACCATCTCAAAACTTCCAACCCAAACAAGACAGGCCAAGAAGGCAGTTTACCAGGATCAATATGACCTTGGCACAGGCACTGCAGGGAATGCTAAAGGCAAATTTGATCACCCTCAGAGATCCTCCTACGAATCCCAACACTACTTCTTCTCGTTATAACCCTAATGCCAGGTGTGCATATCACTCCGATAGCCCCGGGCATGATACAAACGATTGCTGGTCATTGAAGAATAAGATTCAGGATATGATCGAAGCTGGAGAAATTGAGTTTGAGCCTCCGGAGACCCCTAATGTCATCACTGCTCCTATGCCTAATCATGACAAGACGGTTAATGCCGTGGATGACGACGATCACGTTTCCAATGTGGCGGACTTAACATCTCCTCTCCCGATCATAAAGAGGAATTTATTGCAAGCTGGTTTATTTCCAGGTTGTGCTGAAGATTGCAATCTCTGTATATTCCAACCAGATGATTGTTGGGAATTGAAGAATGGTATTCAACGGCTGATGGATGATCGTACAGTTCTCTTTAAAAAGATTCCTAAGGCGGAAAACCCTATTGAAGAAATATCTGTGATTGCTAGGTCCAAAGTTCCAGTGAAGATTACCGCTACTAGGGCGCCTGTGAAGATTACTGTTGAGCCCAGGGTAGCTCCCCTAATCATTACTGCACCTGGCCCGATCCCGTATTCCTCAAGCAAAGCTATTCCGTGGAATTATGGCGGTGATGTTTACGTCCATGGCGTAAAGCAAATTGACAATTCTACTAATCCTAATGGCATCGTTGGGACTAGTAAAATTACTCGAAGTGGAAGGATCTTCTCTCCAGAAATCTCACCTCCTGTCCTTGAAACTCGAGGAAAGGAACCAGTCAATCCTTCTCAGTCAGAGACACCGGTCGAAGTTACTCCCGAAGATGTTGCCAAACAGGAAATGGAAGAAGTGTTGAAAATCATCCGCAAGAGTGATTTCGATGTGGTAGAACAGTTGGGGCATACCCCGTCTAAGATCTCGATGTTATCCTTGCTGTTATCTTCTGAATCTCATGCCAATGCATTGATAAAATTCTTGAAGACTGCTCATGTGCCTCAGGAAACATCTGTCGATCAGTTCGAAAATTATGTTGCTCACTTGGCTGTTGACAATGGCCTAGGCTTTTCCGATGCTGACCTGACACCAGCGGGAAAGAATCACAATAAAGCCCTGCATATCTCCATTGAGTGTAGGGGAATCACTTTGTCTCATGTGTTGATCGATAATGGCTCTTCCTTGAATGTGCTGCCAACAGCTGTGCTGGATAAGCTGGACTGTAAAAGCATCGAACTGAAACCTAGTGACATTGTGGTACGTGCTTACGATGGTGCGAAGAGTGTTGTCCATGGCGAAGTAGTCCTCCCTATCAAGATAGGACCTCAAGTCTTCAATACTACCTTCCATGTAATGAACATTCGTCCTGCCTATTCCTGCTTACTGGGACGCCCTTGGATTCATGGGTCAGGTGTTGTAGCTTCGTCTCTCCATCAAAAGCTGAGGTATCCCACAGAGGGCAAAATTGTCACCGTGTGTGGAGAAGAAGAGTACATTGTCAGTAGTGTGCATGCCTTCAGATACGTCGAGATGGATGGTGAATTCATTGAGACTCCTTGTCAGTCATTTGAAGTAGTTCCTCCGACCAATCCTGTCCTTAAGCCAACTTCCGGTGTGCCCAAGGTTATTCGGACTCCTCCTGCTATGATTTCCCTGAAGGACGCTCAAGCTGTGGTTGAAGATGGTGGTTGTACTGGCTGGGGTCAACTGATCGACGTACCGTACAAGTCTGACAAATTTGGCCTGGGGTTTAGCTCTGAGAAGGTAGCCAAGAGTCAAATTAATGTTGTAGAAGACGCTGACAGCGATTGCGACCTGGATAGCTGGATTTTCCCAACAATTGGTGACGGACTCAATAATTGGAAGGCTGAAGACACTATCCCGATTTCCTTTAGTCAGGAGTAATTGTTATTGTCTATTTTAGTGTTGCAAATTTTTGTTTTTTTTACAATTGAACTTCTCCAAGCGTTGTGTCTATGCCCGGGGCACAATAGCTAATTTGTTAAGGGTTTTGTCATTTTCATAAGCATATTCATATTCAATAAATCAATGGACTTTTTGCATTCGAATATTGCGCTCTTTGTCTTTTCTGTCATCTTCCAAACAAGCTATGTTTTCTTACACACACTCACGTAACAAATTGCAAATCCATACCCACTCTGGATCCTGTTGACAATAGTTCTACTACTGTTCATTATGACTTTGAAAATCCGATCTACCAAGCCGAGGATGGAAGTGTGGAAGATTGTGAAGTACCTGGAGAACTTGCTAGACTGTTACTGCAGGAAGAGAGGACTATACAGCCGCACGAGGAGTCAGTTGAGATTGTAAATCTGGGTACCGAAGTAGACAAGAAAGAAGTCAAAATAGGAGCAGGCTTGGAAAACAGTGTCAAAAGAAGGTTGATTCAGATGTTACATGACTATGTAGAGATTTTTGCTTGGTCTTATGACGACATGCCAGGACTGGATACTGATATAGTAGTACATCGGCTGCCAACGAGGGAAGATTGTCGTCCTGTTAAGCAAAAGGTTCGTCGCATGCGTCCTGAAATGTCTGAGAAAATCAAAGCCGAGGTTATGAAACAATTTGATGCAGGTTTTCTGGCTGTTACTTCTTATCCTCAATGGGTTGCTAATGTGGTACCAGTGCCGAAGAAGGATGGCAAGGTGCGAATGTGTGTAGACTACAGAGATTTGAATAAAGCGAGTCCCAAAGACGACTTTCCACTTCCGCACATTGATGTTCTGGTAGATAACACCGCTCAACACAAGGTGTTCTCATTCATGGATGGATTCTCAGGTTACAACCAGATTAAGATGGCGCCTGAGGACATGGAGAAAACTACGTTTGTGACGCAATGGGGCACGTTCTGTTATAAAGTAATGCCATTTGGTTTAAAGAATGCAGGGGCAACGTACCAGCGTGCTATGGTGGTTTTGTTCCATGATATGATCCATCATGAAATGGAAGTGTATGTGGATGACATGATAGCCAGATCTCATACTGAGGGAGAGCATCTCGATCATTTATACAAACTGTTCGAGAGGTTGAAGAAATACAAGTTGAGGTTGAACCCGAACAAATGCACCTTTGGAGTAAGATCCGGCAAACTCTTGGGCTTTATTGTTAGTGGTAAAGGGATTGAGCTTGACCCGGCTAAGGTAAGGGCTATTCAAGAAATGCCAGTTCCCCGTACAGATAAAGAGGTCAGAGGTTTCTTGGGACGTTTGAATTATATTGCCCGATTTATCTCCCACTTGACTGCTACCTGCAAACCCCTCTTCAAACTACTGAGGAAAAATCAAGAGATGAGATGGAATGATGAATGTCAAGAAGCTTTCGACAAAATCAAGGAGTATCTTCAAAAACCTCCCATTCTGATGCCACCAGTTGAAGGAAGACCTTTAATCATGTACTTGACCGTGTTAGAAAATTCAATGGGGTGTGTGTTGGGACAACATGACGAGTCTGGCCGAAAAGAGCATGCCATATACTACCTTAGCAAAAAGTTTACCGACTGTGAAACAAGATACTCACTGCTCGAGAAAACTTGCTGTGCTTTGGCCTGGGCTGCTCGCCGACTAAGACAATACATGTTGAATCATACCACTTTATTGATTTCTAAGATGGATCATATCAAATACATATTCGAGAAACCCGCTCTCTCCGGAAGAATAGCAAGATGGCAGATGATTCTAATAGAGTACGACATCCAGTGTACTACCCAGAAAGCAATCAAAGGAAGCGTACTAGCCGATCATTTGGCTCATCAAGCAGTGGATGATTACCAATCTATGAATTTTGAGTTCCCAGATGAGGATGTCATGCTTGTTATTGATTATGAAGAACCTGGACCGGATGAAGGACCCGAACTAGGATCCCGATGGACTATGGTTTTCGATGGGTCTTCTAATGCATTGGGCAATGGTGTTGGTGTGGTAATCATTTCTCCCGAGGGTTACCATACGCCTTTCACTGCTAGACTATGTTTTCATTGTACCAATAATATGGCTGAGTATGAAGCATGTATTTTGGGACTCAAGGCTGCTATAGACCGGCGGGTCAAGTTTTTGAGTGTGTACGGAGACTTAGCATTAGTAATCAGTCAGATCAAAGGAGAATGGGACACTAAGCATCCGAATCTCATCCCTTACCGAGAACGGGTGATGACATTAATCCCATACTTTGAAGAGATTACATTCGAACATATCCCACGAGAAGAGAATCAGTTGGCAGACGCATTAGCTACCATGTCATCTATGTTCAGAGTCAGATGGGACAATGAAGCTCCCAGGATCACCATTGAGCGACTAGATGAACCGGCATACTGTTATGAACTTAACACTGAGGGAGTACGGGAAAAACCTTGGTTCCACGAAGTAAAAAGATATTTAGAAGCTCAGGAATACCCTGAAGGGGCATCCATCAATGACAAAAAATTCATGAGGAAGTTCTCCGCTAAGTTCTTTCTGAGTAATGGAGTATTATACAAACGTAACCACGATTCGACTTTGCTTCGCTGTGTGGATAAAAAGGAAGCAGAAAAGATTATGGGAGATATGCACGACGGTATTTTTGGGACTCATTCTAGTGGACATACGATGGCCAAGAAGATTCTGAGATCAGGGTATTATTGGTCTACCATGGAAGCTGATTGCCACCATCACTCCAGAACCTGTCACAAGTGCCAGATATATGCGGATAAAGTACATGCACCTCCTGCTCCATTGAACGTGTTGACCGCACCTTGGCCCTTTGCAATGTGGGGCATTGATATGATTGGGGAGATTAAACCTACTGCTTCTAATGGACATCGCTTCATCCTTGTCGCTATTGATTACTTTACAAAGTGGGTAGAGGCCGCCTCATTTGCTTCTGTCACCAAGAATGTGGTGGCACGGTTCATCAAGAATAGTCTTATTTGTCGGTATGGTATCCCTGAAAGGATTATCACCGACAATGGTACTAATTTGAACAACAAGATGATTACTGAACTCTGCACGCAGTTCAACGTAAAACACCATAACTCTTCTCCGTACCGACCAAAGATGAATGGCGCTGTAGAAGCTGCTAATAAGAATATCAAGAAGATCATACAAAAGATGACGGTGACGTACAAAGACTGGCATGAGATGTTACCGTTTGCTCTTCACGGTTATCGCACTTCAGTACGCACTTCGACAGGAGCAACTCCTTTCTCTTTAGTCTACGGAATGGAAGCCGTTTTACCAGTGGAAGTTCAGATTCCCTCTCTAAGAATCATGAAAGAGGCGGGCTTAGATGAAGATGAATGGATTCAGACTCGACTCGATCAGATAAACTTGATTGATGAGAAGAGACTTGCGGCTGTTTGTCATGGACAGATATATCAGAAACGCATGACCCAGGCATTTAACAAAAGAGTCAAGAGACAGGTGTATCAAATTGGCGACTTGGTGGTAAAGCGCATCACTCTACCACAAGGTGATCCCAGAGGCAAATGGATTCCCATGTACGAAGGGCCGTTTGTAGTTAAGAAGATATTCTCTGGTGGAGCCATGATACTAGCTACAATGGACGGCGAAGACTTCCTGCATCCCGTGAACGCAGACATAGTCAAAAAATACTACGCATAAAAGAGACCCGCTAGGTCGACGTATCTAGGCAAAAGTAAGGGCATCCCGGCGAACCAAAAGGGTTCGGGCAAAATTTAGGGATAGACATAAAAAAATGTACACCCGGCAAGTCGAAAACCTGAAAAGGCGGCTTGGGCAAAAAGGGGTATCCTGGTGGATTGAAAACCTGAAAAGGCGGTCCAGGCAAAAATTAGGAATCAAAGCATATGACTATGTCCCGTTCTCAGACAGCTTCATCCAAGTTCAAAGGACTGAACAAGCTAATCACTTCTATCCGACAGCAGGAGATGAGAGGCTTGAAGACATAATGGCAGTAGTGGAATTAAAGTCAATAGGACATTTTCGGCATAGCTTTCTCTTTGTTTTCTTGACAATTTCCTCTTACTAGGATTTTTGTCTCCTTGTACACAAATTGCCTGTTTATAGGCCCTCTTTCGAAATCAATATAATTTTAGTTTCAAAAAAAATGCTCTTGTTTTACTTTCTCTGTTTTGTTTGCATAAACGTCCATTGATTTAATTCGAATTAATATATGCATTTGGATATGATCGATGTTTACCAAAAATGTATGCATAAAATAGAAATAGCGATTACTACTAGGCTTCAGGATCGAGGAGAAGGTCTAATCATGCTTTCCAATGAATCCGTTGCTAATCCTATTCCCCAGCAAAGCCAGTCATTCCCAGAAGAGAGTGGCATTACTAGACAAATGGGTCATCTCTTCCACCCCCAGCCAGGCTTTTGTTGAACATTTCTACCATCAGACAGAAATCAAGCATCCCCGGCTAAGAAAGGGTCATCGATACCAGTATCTCCCAACCAGAAGATTGAGATTTGTTTTCCCCAGTAGAGTCCTCTGGAAGAACTTTTCAGATGCATAATTCATTCATTACATTATTTCACAGCATACGCATGCATACATCGTTCGTAGTTATTTTCGAAAGCATAAAACATCTCATGCATCATGACATGGCATGAAGCTAACTTTATTTTTCAGGTTAATTATTCCTCTGATACAGTCAAAATGAAGATCCATTCAGACGGACATCTTTATCGATTACATTCAAGATTCAAATACATTCATTCTGATAAGCACTCTGATATCCTCCTAATGGTGGCATCTTTAAGCCCACCCCAGATATTCATTGCAAATACAGCATCTACAAATACGATCAGATACAGTCTAACGTACGGTTCATTCTGATTCAGCCCAACATATAACTCCTTCCACTCAGATACGATCTAACGGACGATCCAATCTGATCTTCAACTACTCCAACACGGTCTAATGTACGACCCAGTTGGACCTTCATTTCTCAGGTACTGCCTAGCATACGGTCCATCCTGATTCATCTCAACATATGACTCCTTCAACTCAGATGCGATCTAACGTACGATCCATTCCGACCTTCAACAACTCCAATACGGTCCAGCATACGACCCATTTGGACCTTCAAGGCTTCGGGTGCTACCTAGCGTACGGTACCTTCTGAAGTGTAGTCTGGCGTATGACTACCCCTTTATTATCAGATGCAGCCTAACGGACGGCTCGTTCTGCTACTCAGAGACGGTCTAGCTTACGACCCGCTTGGAGGTTCATCCCCTCAAATGCTACCTAGCGTACGGTACATTCTGAAGTGTAGTCTGGCGTATGACTACATCATCAGGTACAGCCTAACGGACGGCTCAGTCTACAACTCAGATACGATCTAGCATACGATCCATTCTGATCCTTCACCCCCAGTAACGATACAGCCTAACGGACAGCTCGTTCCGCAACTCAGATACGATCTAGCGTACGATCCATTCTGATCCTTTATCCCCAGCGGCGTATGACCCATTCTAACTCCCCAGTGAAGTCGACGGCCTAATGAATGACTCACTATACGGTCTGGCGTATGACCCAGTGACACCCATGACTTCAGATATCTTCTAACGTACGACGCACTCTGAAGCTCTCATCATCAAACTTCCTAGATGGCATCTTTAAGCCCATCTCCATCAAGACTAACTAATTGACAAGTGCAAATTTTTGGGGCGTTCTAAGTGTTCAATAATCTTCCACCTCCAGACCACGAATGGCGTACATACCATTCTGACTCTCTCGGTTCAAGAATATTGAACAGGGGCAGCTGTCATACCCCAAAATTTGCCCATTAATATTTCAAGACATTTTTTAAGGCACTCAAACTCATTTTTCAAGGCACTGATCTTAAAGGAACAAAGGCCCAGCTCACGAATGGCCCAATCCAGAAAATGGCCCAAACTGGCATGTTCGCTACACGCTCGCCTAGCGAAGCTGACAGATAACAGAAAATTCTGGGCTTCACTCTGAGCCCATTAGGTCACAAAAAAAGAGCATTATAAATACCAGCACTTCAGTAATGAAAAGGAGAACGAAAAAGGACGAAAGGAGAACCCTAGCAAGCAAACCCTAGCGCTCACAGACGGAAAACCCTAAAGGAAACCCTGAAGGAAAAGCCGGCGGCAGCAAGGTCACTTCCGCTCAATTCGATCCGATCGGCCAACTCAAGGTTACAATTCGATTACAAACAGGTTGGCATTGCTATTACTACCTTATGTTCTTAATTTGCATATGGTATCATGATTGAATTTATGAAACTATCTTAAGTTTTACATATGAATTTAAGTATGCATGAACACCTGAACGTCTAACCACATAATCTCTGTAATGGATGCTATAAGGTGTGAAGCTTGCTGACATTATGCTGTTATCAAAACCAGAATCCGCAGCCGCTCGCTAGCACATCGCTAAGCGAGCATGCAGCGAGTATTCGCTAAGCCCTCGCTAGGCGAGGCAGCGGCGACCGGGACAGTCGCTGATTTTTCTGTTCTGTCCTTTGCTAACCTGTCATGTTTTTATCATAGCCATGCATTGTTTATCTGACCCTACTGCTGTTCTGGTTTCTTTTGCGGTGCAATCCTTGATTGCATCCTGACTTGGTACTCTAACCCGTTTGCTGAATTTTGTAAAGGTTCACCTTTCCCAGGAAAAGATTGTTGTCTAGGTCTTCCACTTTATTTGTGGGATACCCTTGTGGAGTTTCACCCTAAATTACCTAATTAATTTTAATGTATTAATTTTAATGTATTAATTTTAATGTATTAATTTTAATGTGGAGATTCATCCTAATTACCTAATCGATTGTAAAATACGGCCTCTAAATATGTGATCTTGGACCTCTCTTTATTGCCTTACGATATT
Source organism: Lathyrus oleraceus (assembly GCF_024323335.1). Classification (NCBI taxonomy): domain Eukaryota; kingdom Viridiplantae; phylum Streptophyta; class Magnoliopsida; order Fabales; family Fabaceae; genus Lathyrus; species Lathyrus oleraceus. The sequence continues at coordinate 429,850,986 of NC_066579.1, forward strand.
ACGGTATTACGGTCATGTCCCGCGAATGTGGGGATACCCTTAGCAAAGACCCTTCGATTAAATCATCATGTCCCTTTAAAATAAATCATAGTCCCTCGGATGTTGCCTTCGAATATATGATTTTGTCCCTCGATGACCCTTCGGTGTAGCTACGGTTAAATGATGATCGTCCCTTCGAATGCTAAGGTATCCTTACAACTGTTGCCTTCAATGACCTATCGATGACCCTACAATGACCCTTTTACATCCAAAGGATAAAACTACTTACTTCTCAATAGTAAGGACAGTTTTACCCTCATAAGGATAGGAAATGCCCATAACGACCTTAGGAAGGTATAACTCTCAATTACTGGATCATAACCTAAAACATTTTTCACCCCTCACACTTTGCAAGTCCTAGAAAATCACCACTTGGTATACATTCATACTAGAATCATTACCAAGTTATATCTTTCTAAACTGTTTTTCAAAATCAAACGAGATAAATACTTTGTATACATTCATACGAGAATCATTACAAAGTTAAACTCTCTTTTCGAAACATTTTTAAACAATTCACCAACACTTTTCAGACAAAAATATAAGTGATCCAGCAATTAAGAGCCCATGGATAACCATGGATACAAAGGGTGCTAATACCTTCCCTTTGTATAATGTACCTCCCGAACCCAAAATCTATTGAGGTCTTTCCTGTTCTTTTCCACCTTTCCTTATTGGATAAAAGAAAAGTCGGTGGCGACTCTTGCTATCCGCGACATTGCGATAAAAAGCAAAATACCCCAAGTCAGTTCACCGTATGACAGAACTGGCGACTCTGCTGGGGACACTTTAAAAAGAGAGGTTACCTTAAAAACAAGATCACTTATTTAAAATTGTCTGATTTACTTTTAAGGGATTGCTTGGGTATTCTTGAGTGAAAGATCCTACACCTGGATCTAGTGTACCTTAGGTAAGTAGCAATAGATCATCGCGACTATCCGGCGTATACTGGAATGGTTAAAATGATGGCTACGGTTAATGTGACACTTTGGATGTCCTGATGTTCCTCATGTTCACTTGAGGAAAAATTTGGCTTCCGCGTGGTGTCATTAAAGCATTAACCAGACCTTTAGAACCCTAATTGACTCATCCTGGCCATTAGAAAGTAGTGAGATAACTGACTTCGGTTCCGACTGGGGTTGGTTGAGACTCGATACTACACTCTTTGAGATTGGACTTTAGGGAAGCTTCGGTCAACCACTTGGTGTTGCACTGAAGTGGACTTAAAGGAAGGTCGGTGATTTGAGATCCTTCTAGAACCCGGTTACTATTCTAGGACAGGTTGAACCAACTAAACTTCAGTGGGGAGGGTACTTACCTATGGAACTCATGCAAGCCTTAAAACCTAGGAATGATGGTTGTGTGACTTGCTTGTGCTTGTTATTTATTTAACCTCATAACATCATAACATCATAACATCATGACATCATAACATTGTACTAACCATTTCAAGGACTTAGGGATTTAACTTTGCTCTGTTTTGTAAAGCTATGGCTCCCAGGAAGACCATCCGGATTAATCTTGTAGCAATCTCTCCTCAACTCAAGAACTTAGTGTCAGAACTTTCCGATCATGCGCAGTTCATCAAGAGACATGGTTCTCTTCTCAATTTAGTTACCACTGGTTTCAAAGAAGATATGATGAGAGTTTTATTCCAGTTCTTCGACCCTAAACATCATTGCTTCACATTCCCGGATTATCAGTTGGTACCTACACTGGAAGAATTCTCCAGACTGCTTGGGATACCTATCCTTGATCAAATACCTTTCAGTGGTTTAGAAAAGGTTCCGAAGTCTGAAGAAGTTGCCGCAGCTTTACACATGACGAAGTCCGACATTGAAGCTAATTGGGTAACAAGGAGTGGAGTTAAGGGTTTACTTGCCAAATTCCTGACAAATAAGGCCCGAGAATTCTTAAAAGTTATGAATGTCCGTGCTTTCGAAGACATCCTGGCATTGCTAATCTATGGCTTGGTGTTATTCCCTAATCCAGACCAATTCATAGACATGAATGCTATTAAGATATTTCTCACTCATAACCCTGTACCTACCTTGCTGGGAGACATTTTGCATTCCCTCCACACTCGTACCATGAAGAAGCAAGGGACTCTCATGTGCTGCATACCTTTGTTGTCTAGGTGGTTTATTTCGCACCTTCCTCAATCAGTCTTGAAGAACGAGCAGAATTTGAAATGGTCTCAAAGGATAATGTCGCTCTCCCACCCAGACATCTGTTGGTGTCCTCAGTTCAAGGAAAATGTTACCATCATTGACCGTTGTGGCGAGTTCCCTAATGTACCACTCCTAGGAATAAGAGGAGGTATTACTTATAATCCTGCTTTAGCTCTGCGACAGTTTGGTTGTGCTCGAAGAGATGGTCCACATGAAATGATCATCGAAGGCATCATGTTCGACTATGACAACGATTCCCAAGGCCTCCGTCAAAGATTTGTACGAGCTTGGGGCATGGTGAAGAGAGGTACGTTAGGACAGAAAAATTCTATTCCTATGGAACCTTATCTCAGATGGGTTCGCGCCAGAGCTCGTGAACTTGTCATGCCATATCTTGCAATCGGGCCTCAGATTGTCGAACCTGAAGCTGAAGGAGGTGCTCCTCAGATCATTCCTTATCCAGATATGCCTACCAACGTTGAGGAATTAAAGAGATCCTGGATCCAGTTGAGAGAAGAAAGGGATACTTTCGAGACTCAGTTCGTCGCAGAAAGGAAGAAAGTGCTAGAACTTACCAGTCAGCTTAATGAGGAACGAAGACTCAATGCGTATCTTCGCCCAAAAAGAAGTCGCCCCTGGGAGACTTGAGCTTTCATTGTATTTTTATTATTATTCCTTTTGTAATGAACATTGATCAAAGAAATCAGCAATAAACATGTCTCTCTTGTTGGTGATTTACGCAAAGTTAAATTCCAAAAGTCCTTGAAAACATTTCATACATTGCATAGCATAACATAACACTGCATAACAGGTATTCTACAAGTTCAATGTTCTCACGGTCTTCATTACAAACAGAAAAATGGATCTCGAACAAATTGTCAAAGATCTCCAGACTCAGAATGCTCAATTCAAGGAGATGATGTTAAGCTTATCCAAGGGGCAGGAGGAACTGAAGGCTCTTTTGCTCGAAAAGAAGAAAGACAAGAAAGCTGTGAGTTTCATTAACCCGGGAAGAAGGCGTAAAGGACAGGCCACAGGAGTCAAGTTTGGAATCCCGAATGGTCCAGAAGAGGGGGCGGAGAATGATTCAGAGGAAGAGAATGCTGATTTCTCCAACCCTGAGGATGACGATGAAGATTATGAAAATGAACAGTACTCTCCAAGAGATGATAAGTACAAGTTGCTGGAAGAACGTATGCTAGCTATGGAGGGTCAGAAGGCGCCCGGTCTGGATTTCGAAAGTTTGGGTCTGGTCTCCGATGTGACCATTCCTCGCAAATTCAAAATCCCCACTTTCACTAAGTACGATGGTGCGTCCTTCCTCAGATGCATCTGAGAGCTTATGTGAGAAAGATTCAGCCGCATACCACTGACAGGAAGCTATGGATCCATTTCTTCCAAGAGAGCCTGTCTGGCACACAGTTGGAATGGTATTATCAGCTCGAGAGCTCTGACATCCGCACCTGGACTGATTTAGCAACAGCTTTCTATAAACAGTACCAGTATAACTCTGAACTAGCGCCTACCCGGCTACAGCTGCAGAATATGACTATGGGATCTAAAGAAAGCTTTAAAGAATATGCTCAAAAGTGGAGAGATTTGGCTGGCAGAGTCAAACCCCCTATGACTGACAGAGATTGGTGGACATGTTCATGGGCATACCCCGTCTAAGATCTCGATGTTATCCTTGCTGTTATCATCTGAATCTCATGCCAATGCATTGATAAAATTCTTGAAGACCGCTCATGTGCCTCAGGAAACATCTGTCGATCAGTTCGAAAATTATGTTGCTCACTTGGCTGTTGACAATGGCCTAGGCTTTTTCGATGCTGACCTGACACCAGCGGGAAAGAATCACAATAAAGCCCTGCATATCTCCATTGAGTGTAGGGGAATCACTTTGTCTCATGTGTTGATCGATAATGGCTCTTCCTTGAATGTGCTGCCAACAGCTATGCTGGATAAGCTGGACTGTAAAAGCATCGAACTGAAACCTAGTGACATTGTGGTACGTGCTTACGATGGTGCGAAGAGTGTTGTCCATGGCGAAGTAGTCCTCCCTATCAAGATAGGACCTCAAGTCTTCAATACTACCTTCCATGTAATGAACATTCGTCCTGCCTATTCCTGCTTACTGGGACGCCCTTGGATTCATGGGTCAGGTGTTGTAGCTTCGTCTCTCCATCAAAAGCTGAGGTATCCCACAGAGGGCAAAATTGTCACCGTGTGTGGAGAAGAAGAGTACATTGTCAGTAGTGTGCATGCCTTCAGATACGTCGAGATGGATGGTGAATTCATTGAGACTCCTTGTCAGTCATTTGAAGTAGTTCCTCCGACCAATCCTGTCCTTAAGCCAACTTCCGGTGTGCCCAAGGTTATTCGGACTCCTCCTGCTATGATTTCCCTGAAGGACGCTCAAGCTGTGGTTGAAGATGGTGGTTGTACTGGATGGGGTCAACTGATCGACGTACCGTACAAGTCTGACAAATTTGGCCTGGGGTTTAGCTCTGAGAAGGTAGCCAAGAGTCAAATTAATGTTGTAGAAGACGCTGACAGCGATTGCGACCTGGATAGCTGGATTTTCCCAACAATTGGTGACGGACTCAATAATTGGAAGGCTGAAGACACTATCCCGATTTCCTTTAGTCAGGAGTAATTGTTATTGTCTATTTTAGTGTTGCAAATTTTTGTTTTTTTTTACAATTGAACTTCTCCAAGCGTTGTGTCTATGCCCGGGGCACAATAGCTAATTTGTTAAGGGTTTTGTCATTTTCATAAGCATATTCATATTCAATAAATCAATGGACTTTTTGCATTCGAATATTGCGCTCTTTGTCTTTTCTGTCATCTTCCAAACAAGCTATGTTTTCTTACACACACTCACGTAACAAATTGCAAATCCATACCCACTCTGGATCCTGTTGACAATAGTTCTACTACTGTTCATTATGACTTTGAAAATCCGATCTACCAAGCCGAGGATGGAAGTGTGGAAGATTGTGAAGTACCTGGAGAACTTGCTAGACTGTTACTGCAGGAAGAGAGGACTATACAGCCGCACGAGGAGTCAGTTGAGATTGTAAATCTGGGTACCGAAGTAGACAAGAAAGAAGTCAAAATAGGAGCAGGCTTGGAAAACAGTGTCAAAAGAAGGTTGATTCAGATGTTACATGACTATGTAGAGATTTTTGCTTGGTCTTATGACGACATGCCAGGACTGGATACTGATATAGTAGTACATCGGCTGCCAACGAGGGAAGATTGTCGTCCTGTTAAGCAAAAGGTTCGTCGCATGCGTCCTGAAATGTCTGAGAAAATCAAAGCCGAGGTTATGAAACAATTTGATGCAGGTTTTCTGGCTGTTACTTCTTATCCTCAATGGGTTGCTAATGTGGTACCAGTGCCGAAGAAGGATGGCAAGGTGCGAATGTGTGTAGACTACAGAGATTTGAATAAAGCGAGTCCCAAAGACGACTTTCCACTTCCGCACATTGATGTTCTGGTAGATAACACCGCTCAACACAAGGTGTTCTCATTCATGGATGGATTCTCAGGTTACAACCAGATTAAGATGGCGCCTGAGGACATGGAGAAAACTACGTTTGTGACGCAATGGGGCACGTTCTGTTATAAAGTAATGCCATTTGGTTTAAAGAATGCAGGGGCAACGTACCAGCGTGCTATGGTGGTTTTGTTCCATGATATGATCCATCATGAAATGGAAGTGTATGTGGATGACATGATAGCCAGATCTCATACTGAGGGAGAGCATCTCGATCATTTATACAAACTGTTCGAGAGGTTGAAGAAATACAAGTTGAGGTTGAACCCGAACAAATGCACCTTTGGAGTAAGATCCGGCAAACTCTTGGGCTTTATTGTTAGTGGTAAAGGGATTGAGCTTGACCCGGCTAAGGTAAGGGCTATTCAAGAAATGCCAGTTCCCCGTACAGATAAAGAGGTCAGAGGTTTCTTGGGACGTTTGAATTATATTGCCCGATTTATCTCCCACTTGACTGCTACCTGCAAACCCCTCTTCAAACTACTGAGGAAAAATCAAGAGATGAGATGGAATGATGAATGTCAAGAAGCTTTCGACAAAATCAAGGAGTATCTTCAAAAACCTCCCATTCTGATGCCACCAGTTGAAGGAAGACCTTTAATCATGTACTTGACCGTGTTAGAAAATTCAATGGGGTGTGTGTTGGGACAACATGACGAGTCTGGCCGAAAAGAGCATGCCATATACTACCTTAGCAAAAAGTTTACCGACTGTGAAACAAGATACTCACTGCTCGAGAAAACTTGCTGTGCTTTGGCCTGGGCTGCTCGCCGACTAAGACAATACATGTTGAATCATACCACTTTATTGATTTCTAAGATGGATCATATCAAATACATATTCGAGAAACCCGCTCTCTCCGGAAGAATAGCAAGATGGCAGATGATTCTAATAGAGTACGACATCCAGTGTACTACCCAGAAAGCAATCAAAGGAAGCGTACTAGCCGATCATTTGGCTCATCAAGCAGTGGATGATTACCAATCTATGAATTTTGAGTTCCCAGATGAGGATGTCATGCTTGTTATTGATTATGAAGAACCTGGACCGGATGAAGGACCCGAACTAGGATCCCGATGGACTATGGTTTTCGATGGGTCTTCTAAGGCATTGGGCAATGGTGTTGGTGTGGTAATCATTTCTCCCGAGGGTTACCATACGCCTTTCACTGCTAGACTATGTTTTCATTGTACCAATAATATGGCTGAGTATGAAGCATGTATTTTGGGACTCAAGGCTGCTATAGACCGGCGGGTCAAGTTTTTGAGTGTGTACGGAGACTTAGCATTAGTAATCAGTCAGATCAAAGGAGAATGGGACACTAAGCATCCGAATCTCATCCCTTACCGAGAACGGGTGATGACATTAATCCCATACTTTGAAGAGATTACATTCGAACATATCCCACGAGAAGAGAATCAGTTGGCAGACGCATTAGCTACCATGTCATCTATGTTCAGAGTCAGATGGGACAATGAAGCTCCCAGGATCACCATTGAGCGACTAGATGAACCGGCATACTGTTATGAACTTAACACTGAGGGAGTACGGGAAAAACCTTGGTTCCACGAAGTAAAAAGATATTTAGAAGCTCAGGAATACCCTGAAGGGGCATCCATCAATGACAAAAAATTCCTGAGGAAGTTCTCCGCTAAGTTCTTTCTGAGTAATGGAGTATTATACAAACGTAACCACGATTCGACTTTGCTTCGCTGTGTGGATAAAAAGGAAGCAGAAAAGATTATGGGAGATATGCACGACGGTATTTTTGGGACTCATTCTAGTGGACATACGATGGCCAAGAAGATTCTGAGATCAGGGTATTATTGGTCTACCATGGAAGCTGATTGCCACCATCACTCCAGAACCTGTCACAAGTGCCAGATATATGCGGATAAAGTACATGCACCTCCTGCTCCATTGAACGTGTTGACCGCACCTTGGCCCTTTGCAATGTGGGGCATTGATATGATTGGGGAGATTAAACCTACTGCTTCTAATGGACATCGCTTCATCCTTGTCGCTATTGATTACTTTACAAAGTGGGTAGAGGCCGCCTCATTTGCTTCTGTCACCAAGAATGTGGTGGCACGGTTCATCAAGAATAGTCTTATTTGTCGGTATGGTATCCCTGAAAGGATTATCACCGACAATGGTACTAATTTGAACAACAAGATGATTACTGAACTCTGCACGCAGTTCAACGTAAAACACCATAACTCTTCTCCGTACCGACCAAAGATGAATGGCGTTGTAGAAGCTACTAATAAGAATATCAAGAAGATCATACAAAAGATGACGGTGACGTACAAAGACTGGCATGAGATGTTACCGTTTGCTCTTCACGGTTATCGCACTTCAGTACGCACTTCGACAGGAGCAACTCCTTTCTCTTTAGTCTACAGAATGGAAGCCGTTTTACCAGTGGAAGTTCAGATTCCCTCTCTAAGAATCATGAAAGAGGCGGGCTTAGATGAAGATGAATGGATTCAGACTCGACTCGATCAGATAAACTTGATTGATGAGAAGAGACTTGCGGCTGTTTGTCATGGACAGATATATCAGAAACGCATGACCCAGGCATTTAACAAAAGAGTCAAGAGACAGGTGTATCAAATTGGCGACTTGGTGGTAAAGCGCATCACTCTACCACAAGGTGATCCCAGAGGCAAATGGATTCCCACGTACGAAGGGCCGTTTGTAGTTAAGAAGATATTCTCTGGTGGAGCCATGATACTAGCTACAATGGACGACGAAGACTTCCCGCATCCCGTGAACGCAGACATAGTCAAAAAATACTACGCATAAAAGAGACCCGCTAGGTCGACGTATCTAGGCAAAAGTAAGGGCATCCCGGCGAACCAAAAGGGTTCGGGCAAAATTTAGGGATAGACATAAAAAAATGTACACCCGGCAAGTCGAAAACCTGAAAAGGCGGCTTGGGCAAAAAGGGGTATCCTGGTGGATTGAAAACCTGAAAAGGCGGTCCAGGCAAAAATTAGGGATCAAAGCATATGACTATGTCCCGTTCTCAGACAGCTTCATCCAAGTTCAAAGGACTGAACAAGCTAATCACTTCTATCCGACAGCAGGAGATGAGAGGCTTGAAGACATAATGGCAGTAGTGGAATTAAAGTCAATAGGACATTTTCGGCATAGCTTTCTCTTTGTTTTCTTGACAATTTCCTCTTACTAGGATTTTTGTCTCCTTGTACACAAATTGCCTGTTTATAGGCCCTCTTTCGAAATCAATATAATTTTAGTTTCAAAAAAAATGCTCTTGTTTTACTTTCTCTGTTTTGTTTGCATAAACGTCCATTGATTTAATTCGAATTAATATATGCATTTGGATATGATCGATGTTTACCAAAAATGTGTGCATAAAATAGAAATAGCGATTACTACTAGGCTTCAGGATCGAGGAGAAGGTCTAATCATGCTTTCCAATGAATCCGTTGCTAATCCTATTCCCCAGCAAAGCCAGTCATTCCCAGAAGAGAGTGGCATTACTAGACAAATGGGTCATCTCTTCCACCCCCAGCCAGGCTTTTGTTGAACATTTCTACCATCAGACAGAAATCAAGCATCCCGGCTAAGAAAGGGTCATCGATACCAGTATCTCCCAACCAGAAGATTGAGATTTGTTTTCCCCAGTAGAGTCCTCTGGAAGAACTTTTCAGATGCATAATTCATTCATTACATTATTTCACAGCATACGCATGCATACATCGTTCGTAGTTATTTTCGAAAGCATAAAACATCTCATGCATCATGACATGGCATGAAGCTAACTTTATTTTTCAGGTTAATTATTCCTCTGATACAGTCAAAATGAAGATCCATTCAGACGGACATCTTTATCGATTACATTCAAGATTCAAATACATTCATTCTGATAAGCACTCTGATATCCTCCTAATGGTGGCATCTTTAAGCCCACCCCAGATATTCATTGCAAATACAGCATCTACAAATACGATCAGATACAGTCTAACGTACGGTTCATTCTGATTCAGCCCAACATATAACTCCTTCCACTCAGATACGATCTAACGGACGATCCAATCTGATCTTCAACTACTCCAACACGGTCTAATGTACGACCCAGTTGGACCTTCATTTCTCAGGTACTGCCTAGCATACGGTCCATCCTGATTCATCTCAACATATGACTCCTTCAACTCAGATGCGATCTAACGTACGATCCATTCCGACCTTCAACAACTCCAATACGGTCCAGCATACGACCCATTTGGACCTTCAAGGCTTCGGGTGCTACCTAGCGTACGGTACCTTCTGAAGTGTAGTCTGGCGTATGACTACCCCTTTATTATCAGATGCAGCCTAACGGACGGCTCGTTCTGCTACTCAGAGACGGTCTAGCTTACGACCCGCTTGGAGGTTCATCCCCTCAAATGCTACCTAGCGTACGGTACATTCTGAAGTGTAGTCTGGCGTATGACTACATCATCAGGTACAGCCTAACGGACGGCTCAGTCTACAACTCAGATACGATCTAGCATACGATCCATTCTGATCCTTCACCCCCAGTAACGATACAGCCTAACGGACAGCTCGTTCCGCAACTCAGATACGATCTAGCGTACGATCCATTCTGATCCTTTATCCCCAGCGGCGTATGACCCATTCTAACTCCCCAGTGAAGTCGACGGCCTAATGAATGACTCACTATACGGTCTGGCGTATGACCCAGTGACACCCATGACTTCAGATATCTTCTAACGTACGACGCACTCTGAAGCTCTCATCATCAAACTTCCTAGATGGCATCTTTAAGCCCATCTCCATCAAGACTAACTAATTGACAAGTGCAAATTTTTGGGGCGTTCTAAGTGTTCAATAATCTTCCACCTCCAGACCATGAATGGCGTACATACCATTCTGACTCTCTCGGTTCAAGAATATTGAACAGGGGCAGCTGTCATACCCCAAAATTTGCCCATTAATATTTCAAGACATTTTTTAAGGCACTCAAACTCATTTTTCAAGGCACTGATCTTAAAGGAACAAAGGCCCAGCTCACGAATGGCCCAATCCAGAAAATGGCCCAAACTGGCCTGTTCGCTACACGCTCGCCTAGCGAAGCTGACAGATAACAGAAAATTCTGGGCTTCACTCTGAGCCCATTAGGTCACAAAAAAAGAGCATTATAAATACCAGCACTTCAGTAATGAAAAGGAGAACGAAAAAGGACGAAAGGAGAACCCTAGCAAGCAAACCCTAGCGCTCACAGACGGAAAACCCTAAAGGAAACCCTGAAGGAAAAGCCGGCGGCAGCAAGGTCACTTCCGCTCAATTCGATCCGATCGGCCAACTCAAGGTTACAATTCGATTACAAACAGGTTGGCATTGCTATTACTACCTTATGTTCTTAATTTGCATATGGTATCATGATTGAATTTATGAAACTATCTTAAGTTTTACATATGAATTTAAGTATGCATGAACACCTGAACGTCTAACCACATAATCTCTGTAATGGATGCTATAAGGTGTGAAGCTTGCTGACATTATGCTGTTATCAAAACCAGAATCCGCAGCCGCTCGCTAGCACATCGCTAAGCGAGCATGCAGCGAGTATTCGCTAAGCCCTCGCTAGGCGAGGCAGCGGCGACCGGGACAGTCGCTGATTTTTCTGTTCTGTCCTTTGCTAACCTGTCATGTTTTTATCATAGCCATGCATTGTTTATCTGACCCTACTGCTGTTCTGGTTTCTTTTGCGGTGCAATCCTTGATTGCATCCTGACTTGGTACTCTAACCCGTTTGCTGAATTTTGTAAAGGTTCACCTTTCCCAGGAAAAGATTGTTGTCTAGGTCTTCCACTTTATTTGTGGGATACCCTTGTGGAGTTTCACCCTAAATTACCTAATTAATTTTAATGTATTAATTTTAATGTATTAATTTTAATGTATTAATTTTAATGTGGAGATTCATCCTAATTACCTAATCGATTGTAAAATACGGCCTCTAAATATGTGATCTTGGACCTCTCTTTATTGCCTTACGATATTACGGTATTACGGTCATGTCCCGCGAATGTGGGGATACCCTTAGCAAAGACCCTTCGATTAAATCATCATGTCCCTTTAAAATAAATCATAGTCCCTCGGATGTTGCCTTCGAATATATGATTTTGTCCCTCGATGACCCTTCGGTGTAGCTTACGGTTAAATGATGATCGTCCCTTCGAATGCTAAGGTATCCTTACAACTGTTGCCTTCAATGACCTATCGATGACCCTACAATGACCCTTTTACATCCAAAGGATAAAACTACTTACTTCTCAATAGTAAGGACAGTTTTACCCTCATAAGGATAGGAAATGCCCATAACGACCTTAGGAAGGTATAACTCTCAATTACTGGATCATAACCTAAAACATTTTTCACCCCTCACACTTTGCAAGTCCTAGAAAATCACCACTTGGTATACATTCATACTAGAATCATTACCAAGTTATATCTTTCTAAACTGTTTTTTCAAAATCAAACGAGATAAATACTTTGTATACATTCATACGAGAATCATTACAAAGTTAAACTCTCTTTTCGAAACATTTTTAAACAATTCACCAACACTTTTCAGACAAAAATATAAGTGATCCAGCAATTAAGAGCCCATGGATAACCATGGATACAAAGGGTGCTAATACCTTCCCTTTGTATAATGTACCTCCCGAACCCAAAATCTATTGAGGTCTTTCCTGTTCTTTTCCACCTTTCCTTATTGGATAAAAGAAAAGTCGGTGGCGACTCTTGCTATCCGCGACATTGCGATAAAAAGCAAAATACCCCAAGTCAGTTCACCGTATGACACATTGTTCTGAGGAGCTTCATGCCCTGGCAACCTTCATGCATTTCCTTGTGGAGCCTCATGCTCTAACAACTTTCATGTATTTCCTTGTGGAGCCTCATGCTATGGCAACCATCATGCATTACCCTGTGGAGCCTCATGCTCTGAAAAGCTTCATGCATTTCCCTGTGAAGCCTCATGCTCTAGAAACCCTCTTCATGTAGGTCTTGATCCTTGGATCTAGGCCAAATCCTACAACCTTGCATTGGCCACACCATCTATTGGTTAACGCTACATTCTTTGATTCAGATACACCCATCCATGGCTTCAAAAACATAATTTTGGTTCAAATTATACTTTCACCATATCCAACACAACACTTTCCACAATTTCTTTTACAATTCAAACAACACTTTTGCAATTCAAATCAAGTTCTTTTGTATTCAATTCAATCAAATCTTTCTTTTTATTTTATCACACAAACCTTTTCAAAACAATTGAATTCTTTTCTTAAAAAAACTGTTATAACCTGTTCCTTAGTAGTCAGACTAAAAGCTTGGGGCATCTAAACAAGGATCAAATCAGCTAACGTCTACACACTTCTAGGATACGATTATAATTGTTCCCTAAAATCAACCAACAAATCCGTATTTTCTACCATGAACTACAAAGCTTTGATTTTCTCATTACAATATAAAAATACTTAGGCACGAGGATTCGAATCCTTGGCGAGCACACTAATTATAAACTTATTATTTCCCTATTATCATTTCGCAAGCATCTTTATATAATAACACTCATACGCGCAAAGAACAAACAAAATGGTTCCCGTTGAGTACACTGGATGTGAGGAGTGCTAATAGATTCTCTTTACATAACTGACTTCCTTACCCCTTTTCTATTCCCCTTGAGTTTTATCGATATTTTCCCTTTCCGTCGGGAATAATAAAGTTCAGCGGCAACTCTGTTGTATCTTCAAGTGTGCATTGCGCTCAGGTGTTTTTCGTTGGGCGACACCCGCAATACATTTATGTATTCAAGATTTCACCACTACTTTCCTCATATAATAACCTAAGGTCAATAATATTCTTCACTCTATTTTTTAATTTATCACCAAACATAATCACATAATAGTTCTTTATTTATTAATTCCCTTTTATATGATAAATGAAACAGAGGGTAATGCATTAGTTTCCTAACGCATTTGATCTCGCTTGAAACGAAATTCCAAAACTCAATTTATGGTGTTTTAGGTTAGGCAATTAGTTAAAAAAATGGTAAATAGTTACCAGAAGCTACTGGCTCATTTTGGGGCATTTTTCCAGTTAGGTAATCGTTTACCAACAAGTAATAATCGATTACCAGAAGCCACTGCCTCTCAAAACCTCATTTATGAGTATTTTTCTAGTTAGGTAATCGGTTACCAACATATATTAATCAGTTACCATAAGTCACTTCCTCTCAAAACACCATTTTTAGGCATTTTTCCATGTAGGTAATCGGGTACCAATAGGTAGTAACCCGTTACCAACCTGCTCAAGCTCGAAACCCATACGTAAATTCACCTTCTTCACTGATGTATTCAGAAACTTTCCCATTATTCTTCATGTTGAGATTCTCATATTGCTTTCTCAAGGACTGAAGCTTCACCTTCTTCACTGATGCGTCACCACCATAACATCTAACCAGTGTGTCCCACGCGGCCTTTGTCGTCGTTGAATCTGCAATCTTCTCAAACACATTTACATCAACACATTGATGAATGAAGAACAATGCTTTCTGATCCTTCTTCCTTACTTCCTTCTGCGCGTTTTTCTGTTCACCATCGCATCTGCTGCTACCGGAACATAACCATCAGTGACAAGATCTAGAACATCTTGAGCACCGAACAGTACACGCATTTGGATCATCCAACAATTCCAGTTTTTACCGTCAAATACTGGAAGTTTGGTGTTCATGTTGCCGTTTCCGTTCATCTTTCTACCTTGCACAGTACACTCAGATTTCTCACAGTGTTTCCCAACCCACAGAATTAAAGTTCTGATCAGATTTTGTTCAAGATTGAACACGAATCTAAGAATCAAAATCAAACACACAAGACCTCACGTTCACTCGTGTTTCCCGTGTTTCCCTAATGAATCTGAACCGGAGCTCTAGATACCAATTGTTGGTGCAAAGGTAGAATAAACGATGAACGGAATATTCTATTAAGAGAATGACGGCTACAAAACATGATAAAAGTTACAATGATTGTCACCCTATTTATAAGCTAAAACTAGGGTTACTAGAATAGGATAAAATACTAAAATACCCTCTAACAAACTTAGGGGCTAAGAAAATAGTACAACTAATAAATATGAATTACTTCTAATATAGGTGTTATCTAACCTAGATAATTAGACTTCTAAACAAAATAAAATTAAATATGTTTGATTTTATTATTTACACATATCACTAACTATTAACATAGTCTTTAATTTTTTAAAATAAACATTAGTCTACATATATAGAACTAAGATTGAAAAATTAAAATGTTTATGAAAAAGATTTTAGGAAAAGTTACGAGCTTCAATTTGTTTCTCTTGGGATACTACAAAGATATTTAGGCATTGAAGTTATATAGAGCTACGATCATTTTTAATTTAGAAATCGGATTAAAATGAGAACTAGAAAGGAATAGAATTCTTTAAAATAAAAATTTGAATTGTTCCTTTGATTCCATTAATTCCACTTGAGAGATTCAATGCATTGCAATGGAAACTGGTTTAGTTCTCGGAACTAGGTATATGGATAATTTCATTTCTCTCTCGGGAGATAGGTAAAGAAGTGATATTCTCAAGAAACACATCTGAAAATTCACACACTCCTGGAATTTATGAGGTATCTATCTTCTCATCTGAATCCATAGTGAGAAACAAAAGAAACACCTTATTTTGTTCATAAAGACAAATAATAATGCTAATCACATCTGAAAATTCACACACTACTGGAATTTATGAGGTATCTATCTGCTCATCTGAATCCATAGTGAGAAACAAAAGAAACACCTTATTTTGTTCATAAAGACAAATAATAATGCTAATCATAACTTCCAAAAGTGTGGATATCACGTAATCTAGGGTGGTTGCTTCAGTAGGTATGAAAATGACCTTCTCTTTACAATCAATATAAACTTAATTGATACAGAGCCATGTAGTCCCTTCTCTTTTTCATTCGCCCCTTTTGCGCCCCTTCTCTTTTTCATTCGCACCCTTCAGCTTGTCAAACCATGTCAAACCATGCAATCTAGGCCTTAGGCCCATTAATTTACATGGAATACTCCTTGTGTTTAGTACACACCCATATCAGTGTTTCTAAATGAGAATTGGGCCTCTTTTGAATTAGAGTGTGCACACCCATAGTGTTGTAACACCCCCTGTTTGTTTGTATTTTATTTTATTTTTCTTTAGCTTGATCTCGGGCCTTAAACATAAATTGCCTTTTTTTTATGAAACCCCTTTTTTTGCACCCCTCTTGAGCTTTTATTTATTTTATTTTAATAAATGTATTAATAGATTTATTTACATGGTAATGAATTGATTAATTGTTGAATGTTGTTAAATAAATACTAAAAATCAATGTTCCATATTATTTTCAATAAAAATCAAGCATAATTTCTAAATTTAATCAAAGTTAAATTCTTTTTTCTCAATAAACTCGAATGAAAAAGGAATAACTGGATGTATATCCCTATTTTTCTCGAGTATTTGGATACAAGTCGTATAGCTTGCCTTTAAAATACTCGTCATCCTCTCAAAGCTTAATAATGTAAGCGAATTCAACACGTTCCTTCATGGATGAAAAAGGACTAAATGGATGTATGTCTCTTTTTTCCCCGAGCACTTGGATACAAGTTGTATAACTTATCTTTCGAGTGTTTGTCATCTTTGAGGAACCTTGACTAAATTCATACCAAAAATATTTTTACATTAAAATTGGATGAAAAAAGATTAATTGGTCGTATGCCTCTTTTTTCTCCGAGTATTCGGATACAAGCCATATAGCTTTCCTTTCGGATACTCGTCACGATAAATTAACCAAATTTAGTTCTCTCTTTAATCAAACAAAAAATGCTTAATTAGGCGTATGCCTCTTTTTTCCACGAGCATTCAGATACAAGTTGTATAGCTTTCCTTTCGAATGTTTGTCTTCCTTTAAAGAATTGCAACTCGATTCACCACACATTTCCAAAATCAAATCGGACGAAAAATGATTAATTTGATGCATATCCCTTTTTTTCCCCGAGTATTTGGATATAAGTTGTATAGCGTTCCTTTCGAATACTCGCCTTCCACCTAAAAAAAACTTCAACCAATCAAACCTACTTTTTCCGCCTTTGTGTGACTAAAACCTTTTCATAAATGAACGGTGGTTTATCCATACTGTTGCGATAAACAAATAACACTTCATTCCGCCATGCGCGACCAGCAAACAACGTTTAACCGCTCCAATACGATCAAAACAACTTTCACTAAAATCAACCAAGCAATAAACATTTTCTACCTAGAACTACGTAGCTTTGAATTCTCCATTGCACCGGGAGATACGTAGGAGCAAGATTCAACATCTTGTCAAGAACTCTAGGAAAACACTTATTTTCCCCTTTCTTTCTTTTTATAAATATGTTGTAATAATTAAAATAAATAAAATATACCTCAGCTAATGCTCTTATTCGCAAAACTAATTAAATGGTTCTCGTTGATTATAATGGATGTTGTAGGGTGCGAATACCTTCCCTGCGCATAATCGACTCCTGAATCTGAACTTGGTTGGGATGACCATATTTTTTGTTCTTTTGGCTTTTATCGATGTTTTCTCTTACAAAATAAACTTCGTTTGCAACTTGATTGTAATTTGAGCGCCTACGCGCTCGGGTTTTTATTTCACCGTGATAACTGCTGACTTTATTGGGGATTAATTTAGAGTCAAGCCTAGTTTAGTTAGCTTTGTGATGAGTGTTCACATTGTTTATTTTATTTCTTCTAACATCTTTTATTTTTATATTGCTTTGACATTTATTTACTTTATGATTTGAATATGTTAATGTGTTGGATTCTCCGTTTGCTTTCACATGGTTGATCGAGGCTCTATACCCGAGTCTAAAAACCGAAGTTTAAATGGATGGGCACGTAGTATTGGCCTTCGAGATGTATGTCTCGCTTGGTTGGAATGAAGACCTCACCTATAATACATCCTCTTGGGGGATATTATTGTCTAATGAGTAATTTTTTATCGACGGATTTTTTTTCAAATAAGGTTCGTGACTCTAGGAACCTTGTTTAGAACCTTGGAGTCGATGGTCGTGTAGTTTTGTCCTTCGAGATGCATGTCTTGTTCGGATGGCGTGAAGACCTCACCTAGAGTAGATCCTCTTGAGGGTGTTAGGGTCTAATGATTAATTCATTATTGATGGCAATATTCTCAAATAGGATCCATGACTCAAGGGACCTTGCAAAACCCTAAAGTCATCCAAGGTGAGCATCACTGGTCTAAAAGCTTATAACCATCATTTCGTAGGAAATCCTAAACAAACTTTTTGAAACCCAATAACCCATATCCCTTATGCATCCATACATTACATGGCATTTCATTTTCATAAAAAAATTGGTATATAAAAAAACAAAAAATTTCATGCATCCGCATTCATCGGCATGCATGCACATTTTTCCACAAAAAACCAAAAAAACTCATCCCACCTTTTGTCCATTTCCGCAATAAGATTACATAGAACTCTCTTGGAACTCAAAACAACTTTAAGAGAATTATGGATGAACTTAAGCTAGGCCAAGAAATGTTAAGAAAGGACTTCAACTAGTTAGAAATCCAGATGAGTCAGGTCTTGGAAGCCTTGCAAGATTTGACAAAGAGAGAAGACCACTCACCGCCAACTATTACAACAAAAACAATTACCTCTTTACATTCGCTCGATTTCACCCTAGGTCCACAACAGACCCATGCAGCGACCACCCCACTTCATGATGTATGGATTTCCTTTCGGATATCCTCCACCGCAAGTGAACCTTATCGAAATCTCTTCTCATCCAACAAAATCTTAATCATGCTTCCCTTCATCATTATAAAGGGGAATGGGTCCAATAAAGGTTTGACCAACTAAACCTTATAAAAAAGGAAAAAATGATAGCCTTATGTCATGGTGAGTTGTATCAAAGAGGCTCAAAAAGGCATTCGACAAAAAGTCAAGTCCTTGAGAGTTCAAGGAATGCGACCTAGTACTAAAAAAGATATTGCCTATTTAAAAGGATTCACGTGGGAAATGGACCCAAACTATGAAGGCTCATACGTTGTGAAAAAGTTCTTCTCTACTTAAGCTTTGATTCTTACAACGATGGCTGGATAGGAGTTTCCACTATGTGCAAACTCTGACGTAGTGAAAAAATAACATGCCTAAAAAAAGATTAAAAAAACTCGTTAAGTCAAAAACCCGAAATTGAGGCTTAGTAAAAAAGGACATCCTGGTGGATCAAAAACTCGAAAGAGCAGTCTAGGCAAAAGTTAGGGATTTTCAAAGAAGAAAAAAAGACTGCAGCATGCGATCCTGCTCCAAACAAAAACTAAAGATAGGAAGAATCAATGATAGTCTTCCAGATACAGTAAAGGTGGAAAGCCCAATATTAGAGGAGTCAGGAGAAGAAGAAAAAGACTTGGAGGATTCGATGTCAAATCACGACGAAAAGTGGAACACCTTCTCTTCCTTGATAAACATATTGACTTCAATATTTGAGTGGGTAAAAGGCCAACCAAATAATGAATCAATCACGAGAGTTTATCCTCGACGCTGATGATCATTTGGCTATTTCAACATTTTCCCCTAGTAATTTCCTTGTTTGCAAAGTACTCATTTTCTTTTATATTTATTACTTTTTTGAATGGTAAGATTAATGAAATGATCATGCATCTTTTGAACCAATCCTTTCATTTTCACCCTTTCTATATTCGTTTCCTTTTCACACAAAAATAAATTATAATATCAATATTTCTTCACCTCACTTTGCAAAGATTTGATGGAGGATGATGCGAATAAAATACCCAAAATTTCTAGAGTATGTTTTGATGTAAGGCATTGTTTCAATTCCTAAACACTAAGGACCTAAGGAAATTTAATCCTTAGTCCACCTTGTTGTGCCTAGAAGTTGGCGTTTCTTTTTGTATTAAAAACTCTTAAGCTTAACTACGGGCATGAAAGTTTTTTCAGTTAGTTTCACTATGCATTCAAACTTCAAGATAATCATCCCATATGTACACCTTATAATGAAAGGTTCAACCATATCTTCTTCATCACACACGTCATATAGTGTTAGAGAAGTCGTGAAAATCCAAAAATTTATAGTAATTGTTCCTCACTAACCATTAACATGGAAGTCACGACCTTTTTTTAACAAAATCAAACAAAAAGAACAAATTTTATGAAAATTGTTCCAAAAAGAATGAGATATGAAAAATCGAAGAAAAAAAAAAGAAAAGCAAAAAAATAATTAAAAAAAAAGGTCACCAAAACCTTTAACAAAAAAAGGAAAAATTATACCAGAGGTCCTTTAAGTTATTTTTGAGTAACAGGTTGACCCTTTAAGTTTTTTTGTAATAACTTAGTCCTTTAAGTTACAAAATGTGTGTATTGTTACCCTTTTTTAATAAAGTGAATGTGTTAATTTTGTATGCAATTATTTTGAATGGTATGAAAACTATAGAGTGAAACCAAAAACTCAACAGTCACACATTTTTAAATGTTCAAAATATGAGAAAATGATATAGAAGTCACCCTAAAGGACCAAGTTGTTACAAAAAAAATTAAAGGACCAACCTGTTACAAAAAAATAACTTAAAGGACTTCTGGTGTAAATTTTCCAAAAATAAAACACAAGATTATGTGATTACCATATAAAAAAATGAGAAGAAAAAAAAAGAAACCAAAATAGGTGATTGTCATCTCAAGAAAATCGTCATTAGTTCTCGAGCCATCATATCTTCACCTTTGCAATTTCAATTTTCTCTTGAAATTTGAATGTGTGTGTCGAATTAATTGACCTAGGAATGGAGATCATTAGAAGGAGAAATGGGGGGTTAAAATTGAATTTTGAGCCTGTTGCACTTTTGTTTAAACAACGTGAACCTGACCATGTTACAACACTCAAAAGACATAATTGAAGCAAGGTTTAATTTGAAAGTATACTATAGAAAAATTGCATAAAACTGACTCCAAAGATATCTTTTAATCATCTTAAAAGCAAATCATGCTCTCTGTCGCCTATAGAAAAATACGACCTTATGAGCGCATCGCACGCTAGCGGATGACTAACATAGTCGCCACCGAATTTTATTTATTTCTAAGGAAATGGAAAATAACAATAAAACCCTAAGGAAAGATGATAAGATGGTCATCGCAACCAAATCAGGTTCGGGATTCGGTTATGCGAGGGGAAGGTATTAACAACCCTCACATCTATTGTACTCAACTAGAACCTCCTATAGTTTAGGGTCAAAATGTCTGCTTGAATAATAATTGCAATTATCTATTCTAGTTATTAAAATATTTAAAAAAGGGAAAGAAAAAGTTAATTTTTTATTAGTGCGCTCGTTAGGGTTTCAAAACCACGTGCTTACGTATTCTCAGGTTCAATCAAAAAATTATAGTATCGAAGTTCGGTAAAAAAGAAGTGCTTGCTGGTTGATTTTATAGAATAGGGTTTAAGTCAAATTCTTTCGTTTAAACATTAACTTGTATGCTCGCACGATGAAGGCGGAAGCGCTTGTTTGTGTTTCGTGTCGAATGACCTAAACTATTCATTTCATGAAAAGAGTTTGAATTAAGCGCGCAAGGGCACAAGATATTTTGATGTGTCAAAGATTGATTTTAATTCGTTTTAAATTTGAATATCCGACCGATGCGGCACACACCAACCAATCAATTACTGGGGACATCATAGATGCTCATCCACTCATCCAAACATTTTCAAAAAGTTTGAACTAACTTGATTTAGAAAATAGTTTTGATTATGTAACTTGATTTATTTTTTGTTACTTTTGAGTTACATGAATGAATTAAGTATTTTGAACTAAATAAAATAATGGAATAAAGGGACATATTTTGGTATTTATTTTGTTAAAATACTAACCTAAATTAAATTAATAAAAATGAGAAAATAATAAATCTAAATTAAGTAACTAAAGCTAATTAATTAATAAAATTTGATTTTCTTTTTGTACTTTTTTAATCAACGAAATAGAATCAATTAAATAAAAGTAATTAGGGAAATTTACTAAATAAATAAAATTTACTAAATTACTAAAATAAATTTAATTTCAAAAAATTTAGAAGATAAATAAAATTAAAATAATAAATGCATAAAAGCTAAAATTAAAAAAAAATGGAATGAACAAAAAAAAGGGTCCAACATGGACTTGAGGAAGTGAGAATATCATTTTAGGCCCAAACCCATCACCACTAACCCTAAACATTCTTAACTTAATAAAATAATAAAAGTAAAAAAGAGAAAAAAAGTTTTAAAAAATGGAGAAAGGGGCGACGCCCCACTCATCTCTATTTTCCCTCCTTTGATTTTTCAAACAAATTTCTCAAATAATAACATATTGACATGTGGCATGTAACATAATCAAAAGAAAAGAACAATAAAAGAACTCCCTCACCCTAATTACTCGGTCCTCTCTGTATTCATTTTACTCAATTTCCTTTTCTTCCCAAACCTAAAGACACGACTCTCTCTTTGTTTCTATTCTTCATCTCTCAATCTCAGTTTCCTAACCATACAGTTCATTTTCTTTTGAAAAAGAAGAGAAAACTTTCCTCTTCCTCTCAAACTCAAACCAACAGGCTTCCATCTTTCTCAAAATCACAAAGCAAAACAAAATCAAATCAAACAAATATTCAATGAAATCCAAGAAGGGTGTAAGTACCGAAATTGGATAGGGGTGGCATGGCGTGGATGTGTCTTTAGCAGAGGGCCTTTCACGGGGATCCAGCGGTCTGCATGCTGATCGTAGATTCACATGAGATAGGACGGGTGGAGAGGGGTTCTGCATGGTCGTAGGTGGCAACAATACGCCTGCAATCAGAGCAGTTTCTGCGGTAGTCGGCGGCGATGCAAGCAGCTTTTGATTTCACTTTTTACTCCCTTTTTTCTCCTTTAATTTTTGTTGTGGTGTTATGTTTTTATTTGTTTGGGTTTGAACTTCTTAGAACTGTTCTTTTGTGTTATGAGTGTGTGATGTTGATATCGATTATTGATGTTGTTGTATGAAGAGTTTGAAAAATAATGAATATGGTGTACGTTGGTTTTGTGTGGAATTAAAAATGGTTATTATTGGTGGTGGGAGGTGGTAGGATGATGGTGTTTGTTGAGGTTAATTATTGTTTTGGTGGAAGAAGTTATTTTTATAAGTTGAGTTTTGTTGAAGGTGATATTAAAAAATGGGTGTTTTGTGGTGAGTTTTTTTTGTTGATACAGTATAAATGGTTTGATTTTGAAAAGATGCAAGTGTGGTTTATGGATGAGTTTGTGTGAGAAAAAAAACATGTGAGAGAGGGAGGAATATTGGCTACTTTCTCTATTTGTGTTTGTGTGTTTTTGTCGTGTAAGAGATGCATGGTATTTGTGGTGTAATTGGTATCTGGAAAACTTAATGGAAAAAGAGGAACGTTGATATGTGATGTTGAAAATTTTGGTTACCGCTTCTTGTTTTATCGTGTAATTTTGTGTGGGTTAGAATGTGTTTTCATGGTTAATTTTTTATTAAAAAATTAACAAAATTAAAGGTACAACAACAGGGTTTGAACCTTTAAAAAATTAACAAAATTAAAGGTACAACAATAGGGTTCAAATCCACGATACTACACTTGACCTTCTTACTACACTAATAACTGAGCTAACTGAATAATTCAAAATGCATTGCCTTTAAAAACTATAAAAAGGAAACATGGAAAAATTTGTAGTATGACACTCTCGCATTACCTTTTTTAAATTTTGAATGTCTAGACCAACATTGTGTTCTGACCATTAATTTATTCACTATATATCACCATGTTATCTCAATAACAACTTTTGATTTCAAAACTTGCATGAGCATTGCATTAGAATTACCATTTTGTAGGAGAAATTTTATCTGCAAGTCAACATTTAGAATCAAGGAGATTCCTACAATATGAAATTACTTACATAAGTTGATCATTCATAAAGAGTCACATCATAGGAAAATCACTTCAAGACTCGATCAATTAGAGGAAAACTGATCCAAAAATCGGTTAATCAAGGGTAACTACTTCAAGATTAAAAAATATTGGGGCAAGTCATCTCAAGGTCATATTATAACAAGCTACTTCAAAGACCAAACAGACTGGGGCATGATAACTTATATATAAAGTGGCGAGTTATCTTTGTATTTCAAGGTGCTTAGGTAAACCCTACAAAACACCAGCAACGATCGAGTTCAAAATGATTATCGGGAGATCATGCTAGCATAATATCCTATCAAATAACCTTTTCCCTTGATGAGAGACTTTTTTGCAAAAGAAACCTTTTGTTCAATTTTAACCATCCATTGCACACCACATGAGCACTCAACTCATCATCATCCATTATCTTAACATTAATCGTGCTTATATATATATATATATATATATATATATATATATATATATATATATATATATATATATATATATATATATATATATATATATATATATATATATATATATATATATATATATATATATATATATATATATATATATATATATATATATATATATATATATATATATATATATATATATATTACTCATTATTTGCATTACCATTATATCAACCATATTTTAAATTCTCTAGTATCAAACCAAGCATCTCATCCCATTCATCTGACATATTTCCATAGCATAAATCTAACATATAAAAAAGCCTTATAACACAAGCAGAAAAAAAATCAAACATCTACAATCAAAGTCCAACGTTGCTTGTTACCAAGTCATTTAAAAGTTTAAAGTCCAACCTCGCTTGGTACACACCTCTTAAATCCCAACCTTGATCGACGTCTCTTAGAGCCCAACCTTGATTGACGCTTATCAGAACTACGTAGCTATGAATTCTTAATTTTACAAAGGATGTCATGGGGTGTTGATACATTCCTCGCACATAATCAACTCATGAACCTGAATTTGGTTGTGATGCCCATATTTTTTGTTCTTTAGGGTTTTATCGACATTTTCCCTTACAAAATAAACTTCGGTGGTGACTTTATTGTCATTTGAGTGTTTACGTGATCGCGTATTTTTTGCATCGCGACAGGTAGGCATATCATGTCGATCAAGAAGATACAATCATTCACCGATATTAGATATTTCTCACATACCCATTGAGTCTTTACATTAGTATCTGTAGTAGTGGTGACTCCATTGTGGACGATAATGGGATCACTTTTAATCCAAATATTTTCACACACTTGGATGAAATGAAGGAGTGTGATGCTCTATAATAAAAAAGAACAAAAAGAAGTTAATCATGCATATAATATGCACCAGATATCAAGTCACGATTACCCATTATCTTTCCTAGCGTCCAAGCTATAAACTTTGCTTACTTAAACTAGTACTGTCTGTGATGTTCCTTGAGCTCTCTGATTAGGAAAGTCCTTTTTTATGTGACCAATCTCATGATAACAATAAGTCTCCATAATCCAATCGTTCACTTCCCAAAGTGAAATATCATACAACTGTTGCATTGTGGGGCATGTACAGGTTTTGCACCACGAACTTGTTTCCCTTTTAATGGAGATCCATGTGGCTTTAGTTGTTGATTAAGTCTACCGGAGTGCCTCTAAAGCTTATTTGCCTGTTCGCTTTTGGACCAAATATTTCTCAAACTTTTCTCAGCTACATAGCATTATTGTAATAACTCTACATAAGTGTCTAACCTCTGATGTGCTATGTTGGGCTCAATCTCTCCCATGACTCCAAATTTGAATTGATTGATTTTCCTTCTTTCATTTGGTCAATACAAGGCCTGATTAGAATAGGTTGCCATGTCCTCAAATTTCTTTACAAATTACGCCACTGACGCGTTTCCATGACGAAGCTACTGAAACTGTAAATACCGCATTAAGGCACTCCGGAAAGTACTTATCAAAAAATACCGCATTAAAATTATCCCAATCCTTCGGAATACTATATACAGTCATATAAGATGATTAATTAGTCGACCACTTTACTGCGGATCCTCTCAACATATGAGTGGAAAAAGTCATCTTGTCTTCTTCACTACAGGGAGTTACATGGAATATTTGCTCCATACTAGTAAGCTAGTCATGTGCCAATAACAGATTGAGACTACCATCAAATTTTGATGGTTTCATCCAGTCAAAGTCTCTGATGTTCTGGTTTTATGCTCCTTGTCGAGGAGGCTGAGGTTATGCAACACCCTACATAAACTCTTGTTATTGCAGCTGCATCTAAAACTGATGTCATTGTTGTTGGTACATCATATATGCCCAATGGTCCTCATCATTTCCACCTCCCTAATTTTCTCCCACATTCTTAGAACGAGCTCTCATCGGCATTTTATATCCTCGCGGTGGCTCAGCCATAATCATGCATATTACATATACATATATCAAGTTAATCATGCTCAATAACTTAATAGCGTGATAGTAAAAATAAGGTTGACAACACACACATATGAGGAAGACAAGATTTAACAATTGATGTCTCATGGCTAGGACGAGGATCAACCTTCTGTGATAACAACTATGCACTCCGAATAAGATACATCTAGAATTAACATATTCAGAATGCTATACATTGGTACTGATATAGACACAGTGTTTAAGCAACATAAATACATGAAAAATCATGTAGTCTACAACATAATGCCTACATATTTAACATGTATGATACAAAATACTAAGAACAAAATACACAGCTAAAATGAAAAGTATAAGGAAGGTTCTTCAACACCTAAAGTTTCCTTGCCCTTCCATTTGCACGAGACCTGCTCATCTTAAAAATATATCAGGAAAATGGGGTGAGATATTGCTATCTTAGTGGAGCCATACTAAACCTTAAGTCTTCTTTTTCAAAAATGTTTCCAATATTATTCTAATTCTACAAGTATTACAATCGCGTATCAGATAAATAAATTTAAAAGGGAATGAAGCTCATCTAGTCTGATATGATATTGGAATGTCAATACACTCGTTACACATACTATGTAGCCATCAGGAGATGGTTAGCTTCACAAAACATCGACTGGTTACTACCTCTTCTTATTTTCAAGTCTAGTTTAGGAAATTGAGGACTTCATATTAATCCTTTCCACTAAGGTTGGTATTACAGGGCAACCTAACACGTTTTCCTATATTACCCTCATAATAACAAGCTATAATCATCAATATGATTAGGAAGTCTCAACATTTATCATATGTATCGTACTTGATTTCTTTTGAAACCAATGCTCCCATTTGCCCACTTCCCGCTGTCATACCCCGAAATTTGTCCTACCCTTTTCACTTTTATCTGACTTTTGATCCATGGTTTGTCTACATATTAATAGGAATCATAAGACATTCATTTATAATTGCACTCTTGAAGTAAATACCATTGATTCAAAGGATTTTTGATGTTTATAATTAACATTGGAACTAGGGTTTCCCTAAGGACCAAATCTAGGGCATCTTGATGTTACATTGGCTAGTGTTGACCAATTCTCTTGAACTCAAAGTTATGGAACCCTAATTGCTTGATCTTTGGCACTTATGGGTCATATGGATTGCATCATGGCATTGGAATTGATTGTGTATGGTAGATTTTACTTGGTCAACCTTGAAAGATTGATTTCGACTGATTAATCTCTTTATGGGCCTTTTCCAATACACTAGTCCTTTAGTTGTTTGGTTTGGATTCAAGGCAAGGTATTATGGTTCATTCAATATCCATTATTCAATTCATTTCAAGAGGTCAAGTTTTATTCAAAGCATTCAAGTTCAATTCAATTTCAAATATTCAAATGCAATTTGGAGGGAAAATTGTGTTTCTTAGAATACATGTCAGATGCTACAATTCAAGGGCCACTTTCATTACAAATCACCCAAAGTTCCATTACAAGAAGTTCAAAATCCAATTCTACAAAAAAATATAAATTGTTGACCTAAAGTTGACTTTGGTCAATAATTGACCAAAGTCAAACTAACTATTCTAGCCCCTAAATCCACTTTGGTCTCCCCTTTTCAAGATTCTCTTCAATCATGCCATGATTTTCCTTCATGATCCATTTGGTTCCATGAAAATTTTGGTCCATGTCTTCAAACTCTGCCACCACCATGCTTAAGCCATGTCTTCAAACCTTGCCATCCCACACCAAATATCATAAGCCCACTAGTCCTGTTGCAAATACAGTAAAAAAACTCAACCAAACATACATGGCAAGTTTGATTTCAGAGATTCAATCAATTCACAAGTTAGACTAACATCACTAACAACTCGTATTCACAATCATGCTTCCAACTGTAACTAACATAAGCATCAACCACACTAACCTCCATAAACTAACTCATTCAAACTACAAGTCAAGAACATAACAAACACTGAAATTACAACAAGCTAAAACCAACTTCTCACAACCCTATACTAATTGTAATTCAAAATCCAAACATTCTAACATCACTAACTTCAACTAACAGTTGATTCAATTAAAAAAACTAACACTCCAATTCTTTAAACTAGCTACTACTAACAGAACAATTCAAATTCAGGCATAACAAATTTTCACAACAATTTCGAACAACTCTAAAACCATTAACAATAACATCCTAACCAACTTCAATAACAAGTTGCCAATACATGCAAATAAAGTCCCATAGGGCCATACCAGTTCAAGCAATGTAGTCATCATAGAAATTCATTCACATGATAATCTCACTGCTTTAACAAGACAATAGCAACTCAGTTCATAACTTCAAATTCAAAACTAACTTTCATAACACTTTAACATAGCATCACTAACAACTTATTAACACATAATTTCCAAGTTATAACACTGACAGCCACAAATTCACTCAATACACATTTTGAACAAATCTAACAAGTTTCACTTCAATTCAACATCAAACTCAAACTCTATCAACAACCCAAATCAGTTCCACATTGGCAGACATCTAGCATAGTATTTCAATGTTCATTCACTAATTCACCAACATTCAAGATTTTAAACAATTCTAACTGTAGCAATTCATATCAACAACATTAACTATAACTAACTCCTAACATATTTTCAATCACAACTAACATACCCTAACTGTTTTACTAAATCTAACAATTCCAATCCAATAACAGTAGCAACATAACTAACTGATTATTTTTCATATTGAAATTCATACTAACAGATTTCCCTCCTTCACTAAATTCGATTTCAGTTCATTTCAATGATTGAACACTAAAAAAATCTAACTAATTTTTCCAAAACCTCTAACTGCTAACAACATGTTATCAACAATTAACCTAACTGATTTCACTAACGGGTTCAACTCATAACAAACTAAACTAAGAGAATTTCACAATGTCAGTTCATAACTAACAACCTTCCTCTCAATTTCACTAACCACTTAACCCTGCCCTAACAGAGTTGACCAATTTCCCAAAGTTGTTACAGATTTAACCCTCTATATAATTCTCATCCTCTTCAATCATTAATCAACAATCACCACTCCACAAAAAACCTGCAGAATTTTCATAATCTCACTCAATCTGAATTCTCTCTCTGCAACTCTCAAACACACTTTACAGTCACTCACACACATAACACAACAACAACAATCAGCCTTCCTACAAACTAACATCCAAGAAGAAGAAGAAGAAGAAGAATAAGAAGGAATTGGTGAAAAAGAGCAAAGAATTCAAAGTTACCTTGATCGTTTTTCTCTGGTATTTTCATCTTCGTCCACAACTTCGGGTGCTTAAACAATCTCCAAGGCAGCCTCCGCCTTGTAGGTAAGCCCTCCAAACTTCACTCATTTTCTCCATTTGGGTTACCAACATGTAGCTCTTGATGAGGGGAATCAAAGCCCCAAGGTTGTGTGGCTTGATTCCTCTCCTTGACGATTTAATTTTAGTTTGAAATATTAGGGTTCATGTAAGGTTTAATTTGATTTGGAATTTGGAGAAACATGGTGGAGATTGTGAAAGAGGGTTGGATGTGTTTGATTGAGTGAAAAGTGTTTTATTTCACTCTGAACTGAACTTTTCCACTTTGGTTTGGGCCTTCCAAGGCCCCAGGCCCATGTTTTGCTTCTAGCACCCATTTTTCACTATGTATCCTCCTTCTTGCAAACACTACAACATTTTGGGCTGCTGACTAAGCCCAATTATGCTTTACTTGCCACACCCCCTAGACAACACATACCCCTCCCTCTATTTTTTTTTCTATTTTTTTTACTTTATTCATTTGGTTTTTTGTTATTTTTCAACAGCTTTTCTTAATCAATTCAATGCATGAATACTTATTTCTTTTTAATACATTCTAGTGCCATTTTTCACATTTTATTTTAGAACATTCCATGATATTACTTAGATAGTATTTATATTTTAATTGGATTTTATTCATTAATCCACCTTTTAATCAATAAATATAATTTACACTAGATCTTTTATTAGTAATTAATCAACATTAGTCTTAGAATTTATTTGCATTTAGATTTTTAAGAATTAATAACATGTTCACATTATATTTTTTATTAGTATTTTATTTTTAATTTTAGAAATTAATAGGTGTTAGCATTTTAATTCCTTCATGATTTTAATTCTTTAAATAAAATCCATGTGCTTTCATACCTTGGTCACCCCCCTGAGTGATTTAATTGGTCAAAGTTAATTTTGATCAATTAATCATTTCACCTTTATTTGATTCCCTTATCAAGTCAAGTGATCATAAGTCCCTTGATCACTTGATAGGATCAGATCTTTGTACTTGCATCACAATGGATTCCAAATCAAACACAAGTTTAAGATATCATGCAAGACCTCGAGGTTGAAGACTCTAGACATCAAGCACAACAAAAATATTCACCTTCAACACTTGTCAGTTATGATGCGAATTATGTGCCACGAGCCTTAAGAAACGAAGAAGAATGAAAGAGATTATTCATATCCTTGTTTTGAGTATATTTGGGTACGGGGCGTAGGCCCCAATTATTTAAAGTATTCGCCTTTGTTCATAGACTTTAGTGTAATTCAAATTTCATAACTATCAAGTCTTCTTCTCCATAGGCAACATCTCAATACTGCAACAATCTTCATTAACAATACTTGTCTCTTTGGACCAAACACATCGCTCTCTTTGACATCCATACATTCTTTGGGTTAATCACCTCATGGTTAAACACCCATATCTGAATGAAACACTTCATGTATTTCCCCGTGGAGTTTCATGCTCTGGAAAACTTCATGCATTGTCCTGAGGAGCTTCATGCTCTGGAAACCTTCATGCATTTCCTTGTAGAGCCTCATGCTCTAACAACTTTCATGCATTTTCTTGTGGAGCCTCATGTTATGGCAACCATCATGCATTACCCTGTGGAGCCTCATGCTCTGAAAAGCTTCATGCATTTTCCTGTGGAGCCTCATGCTCTGAAAATCCTCTTCTTGTAGGTCTTGATCCTTGGATCTAGGCCAAATCCTACAACTTTGCACTGGTCACACCATCTATTGGTTAACGCTACATTCTTTGGTTCAGACACAACCATCTATGGCTTCAAAAACATAATTTTGGTTCAAATTATACTTTCACCATATCCAACACAACACTTTCCACAATTTCTTTTACAATTCAAACAACACTTTTGCAATTCAAATCAAGTTCTTTTGTATTCAATTCAATCAACTCTTTCTTTTTCTTTTATCACACAAACTTTTTCAAAACAATTGATTTCTTTTCTTAAAAGAACTGTTATAACCCGTTCCTTAGTAGTCAGACTAAAAGCTTGGAGCATCCAAACAAGGATCAAATCAGCTAACGTCTACACACTTCTAGGATACGATTATAACTGTTCCCTAAAATCAACCAACAAATCCGTATTTTCTACCATGAACTATAAAGCTTTGATTTTCTCATTACACTATAAAAATACTTAGGCACGAGGGTTCGAATCCTTGGCGAGCACACTAATTATAAACTTATTATTTCCCTATTATCATTTCGCAAGCATCTTTATATAATAACACTCATACGCGCAAAGAACAAACAAAATGGTTCCTGTTGAATACACTGGATGTGAGGAGTGCTAATAGATTCCCTTTACATAACCGACTTCCTTACCCCTTTTCTCTTTCCCTTGAGTTTTATCGATATTTTCCCTTTCCGTCAGGAATAAATAAAGTTCAGCGGCGACTCTGTTGTATCTTCAAGCGTGCATTGCGCTTAGGTGTTTTTCGTTGGGCGACACCCGCAATACATTATGTATTCAAGATTTCACCACTACTTTCCTCATATAATAACCTAAGGTCAATAATATTCTTCACTCTATTTTTTAATTTATCACCAAACATAATCACATAATTAAAAGTTCTTTATTTATTAATTCCCTTTTATATGATAAATGAAACAGAGGACAATGCATTAGTTTCCTAACGCATTTGATCTCGCTTGAAAGGAAACTCCAAAACTCAATTTATGGTGTTTTAGGTTAGGTAATTAGTTTTAAAAAAGGGATAAATGGTTACCAGAAGCTACTGGCTCATTTTGGGGCATTTTTCCAATTAGGTAATCGTTTACCAACAAGTAATAATCGATTACTAGAAGCCACTGCCTCTTAAAACCTCATTTATGAGTATTTTTCTAGTTAGGTAATCGGTTACCAACATATATTAATCAGCTACCATAAGTCACTTCCTCTCAAAACACCATTTTTAGGCATTTTTCCATGTAGGTAATCGGGTACCAATAGGTAGTAACCCGTTACCAACCTGCTCAGGCCCGAAACCCATACGCAAATTCACCATTTCTCCACCTACAATTCAATGTAATCAAGTTCTAACACTAGTAAGAGACCAAAAATGGGTCAATCATGACAAGCAACCGATCATTCATACACATTCATGAACAACAAGTAATTAAGGCATGGAATCAAGCAAAGAGGTGATGATGAAGGTTATGATCCAAAATTTCAAATTTTCTTTTTCTTCAAAGAGCCAAAAATCTAGACATGCAAGAGAGTTTCTTCAAGACTGATCAAACAAACTTCTTCATTCTCTCCCTCTCCCTCCCACACACACGCACACGCACACGCACACGCACAACACACGCACACAAAATATGATGAAATGAATCAAAATGTATTATTTACTCAATTTATGGTCCTTCTTATGTGTAATTACCACCATATCACTAATGAGATTAGTGCCCATAATCTACATGCTTAGCTTTAAAACCTATTCTTAACCTCTATCATTATAACTAGGGTTAGGAAAAGAAGGATATTACATTAATTGTGAGGAAATATATATCATTTATTGAAAATTTATCAAAAAAAATTACAATAATATTTAATATGATATTTTTTATTTTATAAAAATTCATATTATCATATAATGCATATACCCACTAAACTAAGAATGTTACTATGTTAGTTAACTACAAAATTTAGATGTTAATGGTGTATGACACTTATACCAATGGTCTATTAAAATTATGTAGATATATATTATCTATACCTATAATTATATTTGTTATATTAAAAATTTCTTATAATGTATAATCATTTGCAGTCATATATTTTGTCCTTTTCAATAAGTTCTATAGAATGATGTAAAAAATATTTTACATAATTATTTGTTATAGAGAAAATGAGAAAAAAAACAAATTAAATACAATTTATATTGAGAGAGATTAGAAATTCTTTATCATTCAATGCACTCAAATATAAAGTTTATAAAATCATAATGGAAGCAACAAAGAAAAAAGCATACCATAGAAAATACATTACTACGAGGATGATTTATTAGTCTAACTATGATAATCCTCCATCCACCTAGAAGTTTTGTTATATGTTTTCTTTCTCTTAAGGTTTTCTCTTTAATCTCATCATTTAGCTCTTGTATCTTACCTGCTCAAATATTCCATAAATTGGGTCATATCAAATGAATAATCCATATCTATGAAAATATCCTAATAAATTATGCATTCAAATTTAACAGCAATGCCTACTTTTTACTCTTCGTCTTGTTTGTAGAGTCTCTCCCGGTAGTGTTGGTGCTTTCTTTCAAACTTGCCAAGTAACACTTTCCACAAATATTTTTGATACCAACATGATCATAGGATCCACATATATTACTACCACAAATTGGTAGAACCATTTTGTTCCACGTAGATTGGCTAAAGGTTGAATTAGAAGAGGCGTTAATTGGATACACCTCGCCAATTGTGTGACACTAATAAAACTTATAAATGAGAAATTGTTTAATGATTGAATGGGCATGCTTAATTTATATTATCATCAAGAAATAATTGTTTAAGAAAAAAATCCAATACAAAACCATTGGATAATAATGCATTAAAATAACTTCCATATATTTTAAAATTGATTAAGAAATATATAATATACATAATCATTATTCAAAGTATATATATATATATATATATATATATATATATATATATATATATATATATATATATATATATATATATATATATATATATATATATATATATATATATATATATATATATATATATATATATATATATATATATATATAATTTAATTGAAATACACTGTCAGTTAATTATGTAAAATAATTTTACACTTTCAGTTAATGTTATGCATTGGATATTGAAATAAGTTTGACTTTTATTTTAAAAACCTATAAAGTAATGCAAACGGGTGATGGTGATGAATCGACAGTGTAAATCTTTTTACACTTACAGTGTATAATAAATAATCCCATATATATATATATATATATATATATATATATTCAAAGTCATTTATTTAAAAAAAACAACTTTATAATGAATCAAAAAATATTAAATTTGAAATATACATTAAAATAAATCGTAAGGTTATCTCGTCAAGCCAACTCATTTGATAGTTGTGTAAAGATATCTAATTTCATGGGTGCGGGTTCGAACTTGTGACATCTCACTTATTTATATTTAATTGTATGTTTGATATAATTGAGGGATGTATATGGGAGAGATTTTAATTAAAGGGAAAGAAGGGGAGGGAAAGGGAGGGAAGAGATTTTAATTATATATATGTTTTGTTAAAAATATGAAAGGGGGAGAGGGTTACGTTTGGTTCATTGGGGGATGTATTTTAAAATTAATATCCTTTTTTATCCTTGTAATTTTATCATGAGACTCGTGATTTTCATCGATAAAAATTTGAACACAAAATCTCTAACGAAATATAAGTATTCAATTAGAGAACGTCAAAACATATTTTAAATATAAAAATGTAAAGATAATAATATAAAATTTAAAAATATTATCTAATACAATAAATTATTAAAAAAGATATCATAAATAAATATGTTAAGATAATTAAGAAAAGACATTAAACTTTAATATTAAAATAAATTTTAACATATTCAATGAATAATAAGATATATATATATATATATATATATATATATATATAAAAGATCAATTGAAATACACTGACAGTGTAAAAGGGTTTTACACCGTC
The DNA here is from genome assembly GCF_024323335.1 of Lathyrus oleraceus. NCBI lineage: Eukaryota > Viridiplantae > Streptophyta > Magnoliopsida > Fabales > Fabaceae > Lathyrus > Lathyrus oleraceus. The sequence goes on from NC_066579.1 coordinate 429,886,315, forward strand.
AATTAATTATAGACGTTGGATATTAAAAGAAGTTTGACTTTTATTTTAAAAATCTATAAAGTAATACAAACAAGTGATGGTGATGAACCGACGGTATAAAACTTTTTACACTGACAGTGTATAGTAATTAATATATATATATATATATATATATATATATATATATATATATATATATATATATATATATATATATATATATATATGAAAATAAGAGAAATGAGTTTTTTCCAAAATAAAATTTTTAACATTTTAATAAGTTAAATTTATATTTAAATAAAAAAATAAGGATAAATATGTAAATATAATCATCATTAATATAAAATACCCCACTCCCTTTCAAATCCCTTAAAATTAGGGAAAGTAAAAAGTGGTCGAGGATCGGTTTTTCTCCCATCCAACGACTCTCTTTTCTAAAAATTAAACGAGACACATCTAATGTTAAATACTCAATCCTCTCCCATCCCGTCACCCATCCCCACAATTTAGAGTCTAAGGATACGTTTATTTTAAGTTTAGAAGTAATATTCCTTGAAATCTCATTCTTATCATTATTATTATTTGGAATAATATTCATATCAAAGTGTTTGGCAAAAACTAAATTTCCTAGGAATGTTTATAATATTTATTTAATTTAAAAATTATAAAAAATAAAATAAATAAATAAATATGAGTAGTAATGGGGAGTTGTAGTTAGTTGAACTTTATTCTCATGGGAATGATGAATTCTCACCCTTTAAACCTTGGAATAAAAATAAAAGAATCATGTGTGAATAAAGTTCCTGGAAATAAAATATACCATGGAATAATTTTTTTAAAATTGAATCAAACATGGGAATGTTGCATTCCCATGATAATATTCCCAAGAATATTTAATAAAACCTTGAAACAAACATACCCTAAGAGATAAAATTCCATCAATTAGGCTACTAGACTAAAAAACAAATCATAAAATTCCCTAAAACATCTTAGATAACAATAAGTATTGATATTATTGACGATCATAAAGAAGATGAAAAAAAATATAACATTACTTTATTTTAGTAAGAAAAGTACTTATATATAAATCTAAAAACAAAAGTCAAAATAAAATAATTAATCGAACAAATAAAGATTTAACTTAATTCATAGACAAATGAAAATAATTTATCTTGATAGTCAATTAAAATTAGAGAAATACTATAAATACTTTTTTTCTATAGGCATGCCAACAAAGTTCAACTTCAATAGAAACTGCTATTAGAATTATAATTTGAGCCTCATGTTGCGATGCAAAAAAATGCCTGAATGTACTAACGTTCGAAATAATTACAGAGTCGCCACCAAAGTTTTATTTTTAAAGGGAAACATTGATAAAACCCTTGAAGAAAGAAAACACGGTCGTCGCCATCAGTTTTGGGTTTGGGAGTCGGTTATGCGAGGGGAGGATATTAGCACCCCTCACATCCGTTGTATTCAAGTGGGATCTATCGCATTGCAAAAAATACCCGAGCATAAATAACGCTCGAAATTACAACATAGTCGCCACCGACGTTTATTTATTCCAAAAGGAAAGGTAAAATATCGATAAAGCCCTTAAGAAAAAGAAAATGGTCGTTGCAACCAAACTCGGGTTCAGGAGTCAGTTATGAGAGAGTAAGGTATTAGCACCTCTCACATCTATGTACTCAACGGAAACCATTTAGTTAGATTTGTGAATGAAATATTAGATTTTGTTATTTGCTTTTTTCTAATTATTAAGAGCTTGAAAGGAACGAGAAAAAACTAAAAATAAGTTTTTATTAGAGTGTTTGACAAGATTACGAGTCTTGCTCTTAGGTATCCTCTGGTGCGCTGAAGAATTAAAAGTTACGTAGTTCAGGCAAGAAAAATATATTTGTTTTGGATTTTTATTATATTACTTGACGAGACGTTGGATCTCACTTATACGTATCCCCAGGTGCTATGAGGATCTCCATGCTACGTAGTTCTAAGTAGCAAAAGTTTGTTGGTTGGTCGATTTTTGCGAAAGATACTTAGTCGCACTCGAGTGGAAAATATTGTTTGCTACCCAAAATATGGAGAAGTGAACATTGGCATTGCACTAGAATGGACAACATAGCTTGGAATCACATAGAGTTATATTCTCATCATATTCGAGTGGAAGGCGTTCTTACTTCTTACAGATGGTAGGAACGAAACTTTGTTTGCATCGTCTTAGAACAGACGAAGCATCTTTCGTTTATGAAAAGGTTTTGGCATTGCGCTAAAGTGGAAAATGGATTTGATTGGTTGATATTTTTTTGGGGTTGGAGACGAGTATTCGAATAGTCAAATTATACATCAGGTATCCAAATACTAAGGGAAAATAGGGGCATACACCTAACTACTCCTTTTTCATCCCAATTATTTGTGATAAGTATTTAATTATGAATTAAAGTCCTTTAAAGATGACAAGTACTTGGAAGACAAATTATACAGCAGGCGCATAAATACTCAGGGAAAAGAGGGCATACGTCTAACTAGTCATTTTTCATCCATTTTATTACGAAAAGATCTTGATGCAAAACGGATTAGAAACTTTTACAGATGAAAAATACTTGGGAGGCAAGTTATATAGCAGATGCCCAAGTAGTTGGGGAAAATAGGGGCATACGCCTAACTATTTCTTTTTCATTCATTTTATAAAAAAATTGTTTAAAGTAATTAAGTCAAATGACTTATGTTTTATTTTTAAAAAAGACACTTAATGTTGATTGTAACACCATAAACCCAAAAATGCATAAATTATGAAAATAAAACAACAACACACATAGGGTGTCACTAACACACCATATAAATCTGCTCCGTAACACAGATTATTTAAAACATGCCTTAAGTTAAACACCTATCGTCATGTGCTCGCCTTTACATAGGCTCATCGCAGTAAAATAATAAATTTAAGATGATTCAACAATCAAATCTATCTCATATCATTGACATGGTTATGGCAAATGCCTTCAACAATAAAAACATTAAAACAATAACAAGTAGCAAATCAAAACATTCGCCCATCCAGTGTTACAGATCAGAGCAACAGAATCTAAAACATAGCATAAAATATAAATGAAAGAAGAACAACCTTAACGTCATCCTTCAAATTCTAAGATACCCAATTACCTGCTCGTATGTACCCCGAAATGAGCGCATAACCACACAAGCAACGAAGGGGTAAGAATATGCTATAATATATAATGGTGCAAAATTATGAAAAGGTAGCCTAAATAAACAACAATAATTATTCAACACAATTCAATCACATACTTCACCAAAACATTATCATTCCCTGATAATAACATAATCATTCAATATATATGCAACTAATAAATGCAAACATACTCAACACCCCGACTCAACAATGCATGTGGTACCATTATGGACAACACACGTCCATATCGCTCCTGAATCCCCGCCATAGGACCATACATACCAAAGTTGAACCAAAGTTTGTACACCATGATGTATGATTCACCATAACATGCAATATCACCAAATGATCACCATACAATCACTATATAATCACTAGAATAACAAAAATATCATATTCCATACAAAATAAGTGGGTTAAATCCATAACAACATGATCAATAACATCATTTACCTCTAAATAGAGGCCAAACAACAACCTATTCACAATAACACAACAAAAATCAGAAAGACATGTCAATTCCATGCAGTTGAGCAAATGACACTCATTTTGGCTGTGTGACGGGTTACCCTATCACCAAAGTGATGCCCCTCGCCTTCCACATCATCTCACACGTCACATATGTGACGCCCGTCCCACCACCCATGCTTGGTGTCATACCCTAAATTTTTCCCCACCTAAAATCATTCATCTGCATATTTTCATCTGCATCTCATTCTGCATAATTTTTTATGACCATTTCATTTGGTCATAAGATCCCATTTCATGCATGGGTCAAAATTAAGACTAAGGTCAATCTCTATTTTGAGGTTCATTTTGAAAAATCCATATCATTTCATACATTGTTATCATGCATTATTTGAAGTCAGTAAAGTGTTGAAATTGATTTGATTCATGGTTTAGTTAATATCATATTATTTTGTTGAGAAATAAGTGTTTGTTTTCTTATTAGCCAAGTATCAATACTTTTGATCTTTCCTTAAAAAAGAATTTTATTTTAGAAGACTTTAATCTAGTATCATTTCATTGTATTTACCATTTTCATTTCATTCCATGCACTGTTGCAAGTTTAAATTTCTCTTTAACCATAATAGTTGCCATTAAGCTATACTTGCATTTTAATCTTTGAATTGTTTCTCAATTGTTATTATCGTGATACATACTTTTATTCATGCATACTCAAATGATAAATTTCAAATACTTCAAATAAATGACATATGCATATGCATTTCTCACATTATTTTAAGGGACATTTTTGCATTTTAATTTTTTTTATAAAAATCAAGTTACAAAAAGAGTTTTTCTACATAGTTTTTTAATTGCATTTCAATCATAAAACCTACATCACATAAACCATAAAATCACAAGTTTTTTAAACTTTTCATGATACATGGTGCCATGACATTGCGTTATATGCATCATATAAAGTTTTGGTAACATAAGAAGACAAAATAAAAAAGGCATCTTTCACCAACATATCATACATGTTTCCCTATATTTTTGTTACAAACACAATAAGACAAAATTGCAAAAGTATCTTTTCTCCTCTCTCTCTCTCTCTCTCTCTCTCTCTCTCTCTCTCTCTCTCATACACTCACACACACATACAAGCAACCCATTCCATTTTTTCTTACTAGCACCAACAATTCCATTACCAATAAATTCATAACAACTAGTATTATCCTCACATGTTTTGATCTCCTCATGCATTTCCCATTAAAAAAACCTAACCTTCACCTAAAATACTAAGATATGAGAAGGAGAAGGGGCATCCATTATTCACCAAAAGCAAGAACAATCACTATTGCATAGAAAAATTCAGCAAGTCACAAAAATAAAAAAAAGGATACACATCACCTTACAACATAGAAAAATATCATCTTCCCTTATGTCGCATTACGCGAAAAACCGGCGGGAAAGAAGAAACAACAGAGCCGCCACCGTGCGTTATTTATCCCAAAAGAGGGAAAGGAAACGCTCAGAGTAAACCTAGGAAAGACATGGTCTCGCGACCAAAGAGGATGGGTTCGGGAGTCGGTTATGCGAAGGGAAGGTATTAGCACCCCTACGCATCCGTCGTACTCGACAGGATCCACGCACAAAAGGAAGGAAAATGGTTGCTAAAACACTGCTCACACACTCACACAAACTGGCTGAAAGAGACACAAGAAAACAGACAAGACTGACTCGGCAGGATATCGCATCCTGGGCCTACTTAGTCTATCAGGCATAGACATCAGAGTCGAAGTAGTTCGGACTGGGGAAACGACACATGCTCGCTAGGATATCGCATCCTATGCATACGTATCTCCTTGGACGAAGGAGAATCAGAGCATTCGTAGCTCGGCTAACACGCACACAAACAAACACAGGCAAAGGAAAACGTGGAGCCTGAATGCCAATCGCTGGACTTACATCAGCATCCGAACCAAAACACACACAAAGAGGCAAACGTGGAGCCCGACTGCCAATCACTGGACTTACATCAGCATCCGAACCAAAACACACGCAAGGGTGGTTAAGACACAAAGGGTTGAAAAAGAAAAAGGGCGCCCGGAGAGATCAGCTCATCTCCTGCCTACGTACCTCATCTGGTATGAGGATCAGGGCGACGTAGTTCCCCTACGCAGGGACAAAGGACTAGCCTAACCAGATAACAGAGGGAGACACAACTCTAGGGAGACTACGACTCGAGCCTAGATGTTGTCATGCAAAGTCGTCCCTAAGTTAAGGTTTCTAGCTAACTGGCACAGGGAGCCAGCCTATCCTAATCATGACTCACACAGGAAGCAAGCCACACCTAACCTAACTTGCACAGGAAGCAAGGGTCTCGATTGCAACTAGGGCAAGAGAAAGGGGAGGTCTCAATCGCAACGAGGGCGAGAGAAGAGAATTAGTGTTAGTTGTTAGTCAAACTCGACAAGACATCGCATCTCGTGCCTACGTATCTCATCTGGACATGAGAATCAGAGTTGCCGTAGTTCGGCTAAACTATTCCTGTTGGTTTGTGTTTTTTAAATGGACAACGTCACTGCGCAATCTACCTGATGCTCGACCTTTGGAGACTTACTCATCTGTAGTAGAAGGAGTTAACGTATCCTTAAGAGGGGATGATGTTTGTTTGTGTTTTAAGAAAGCTCAAGCAAGAAAGGAAGTCCTATACGAAGGAACCGTGCTACCTTAATTGACATGCAAACGAGACTACGCGGAGTCTAGCAAACCTAGGGGATACAATCACACCACACAAGCACATACAGCATGAAATAAACACACCAACAAGGGGCTCAAACACCAAGGCTAGGTTTTAGTCGAGGGGTCATATCAACCTCAACAAACAAACCACTGGAACTGGGTAATGTTGCTCTTAACCTTGCCATTGAGGGGCTAAGGTGAAGCAGATGAAAGGAGATGAGGGGTGTGCCTCATTGCTCTTATCCCTGGTCAGGGAGAGCATTTGACAAGAATGTGTGGGTTCAGAAAGTGGGAACCCTTCTACACATTTGATACTGACTCAACTGTACAATTGTACAAGATCTTGGGTTTGTATCTGCAATGCATCAACACAGTGGTGTGAGCAAAGCAGATGACACACAGAATAGCAGGGGATAGGTTGCATATCCCTTGGGTTCTGCCAATTGCCTCTTCACTTAGGAGGTCTTTGACTATGTACAAGGACAAGATTTAAACATACACAAACATTGCCTCTTAAGGAGGACTTCAGACAGTTGCCTGGCCAAGTAACAGGCCAGGTCTTCCAGACTACATGAAGATCAGAAATATACCTCAATGCAAATTGCTTAATAAGCAAAGCAAAGCAAAAGTTCACAAAGGAACTGAGCAACTAAAAGCACCTGAAATAGTCAAGCAGACATTAGTATACAACTTCAAAACAAAGCAAAAGGAAACAGACATCAACAGTTAATCATAAGCAAGTGAATGTGCAAGGCACAAGGCTCAAGGCATGTGAGCCAAGCCACCTACAAAACAAACAAGTTAATCAATGGTATTCAAGCAAGCTCAATCAAAAGAATTGGTCTCATTGGTCATTTGTTGGTCAACCTGAAAACATGAACTCAAAGGTGAGTAACAGGACCACTAGGGCAAGCCTAGGGTCAAAAAGGAATGAAAAAGTCAAAACAGCAAAGGGCAAGCATCCAAAATCATGTTCAAACAATCAAGAATCAATGCCAATTGGTTTCACATTCATATCAATCATTATCATCATTTCATGAACAATTTAAGCCAAAGTAATGCAAACAGAAGCTCATGGGAGTCAACAGCAAGACTTGCATCAAAAGTAAACTCAAACATTTTCAAAAATCACCAAATAAATCATGATCTATCACAAACCACAGCATGGCAAGCATGTCAAATTTCATCTCATTTGGACAAGTGGAAGGCAGTCAATGAAAATCAGAAAGTCAAAGCAATTTTGAACATGCTCAAAGAAGTCAACCAAACATGCATCAACTTGAAAAATTCATAAATCAGAGAGGGCATATGATAAATGAATGGGACTAAAACCATGGCAAATCTTAGGATGTCTAGTTATCTCATGTAAAATTTCATGTCCATCTAATAAAGTATGAGAATTTCACAAATGAAATGGCAACATGCATCACATAAGGTCAACATTTTGGTCAAACAAAGGAGAAAATCTCAAACAATTAGGAAAACGGCACAAACAATTCCACAAAAAAACATGTGCAAACTAGACATACAAGAGTAGGTTCATGCAAAATTTTAGATCAATTGGAGGTCAAGAAGCATGGATATAAAAATCAGCAAGTTGCACATCAATGGTGTGACACAAATTGTCACACCCTACTTCAAAAATTCACAACTCACAAACCACATAAGATAAATTCATGAACTTTACATCAAAATAAACATGAGTGTGTCTAGTTTGTGCTCAAAAAGTTTCAAGTCCATAGGATAAGTTATGACAATTTCACAAAGGATTTGGCAAGATGTACAAGAAAAGGATACATGTCACAAACCAATATGCCAAATAAAATCCAATGATCAAAAAAATTCTGGAAAAATTATGATAAAAAAGTAGAGCTCATGATGAAGATTATGCAAAAAGTTTCATGAAATTTGGAATTAAAATGAAGGAGATGTGATTTTTCAAAGTTTGATGATCAAATGGAATAAAAATGGAAAAGAAATAACTAATTTGAATAGGTCATATGCCACGAATGGCACTTTTGTAAATAAGGGATCACTTAACTAAAACGACTGTGTTTAAGGCCACGAAAAGAAATAAGCTGATTGGCCAGTATGCAGGAACAGTGCCATGCACACGTGAGTGGATGAAGTTCTGGGCAAGGCATGAAGATAAGCTAGGGTTCATGTACAGTATGCAACAACATTCATCCCTAATTCGAGTTCATCAAAGATTTTTCCAAAAATCAAAATTGAATACATAGACATGATCAGCAAGCAATGACAAACACGAATCCATCATCAATCTCCATTAAAACACAGTATAACTCAAGAATCGAGCAAGAATGGAATTCATCATCAAACTTCATTTCAGCATAACTCGAGCAATAATCAACCATTTTAAAAAGTAAGACCATCACAAAGCTCAGCATGGAGAGATCTTTCTAAAACACGCATTTATTTGAAGAAATAAAGAGATCGAAAGTTTACCAATCCTGAAGAGCAGCTGAGATTCAGTTGTTATTTGGCTTCAAATCTTCGAAACAGGTGAAGCTCCTAGTCCCCAAATGATGAATTCTTGAAGGCTTTGAGCTCAAAGAAGCTTGGCATGGAGGTACACGAGTTCTGCCATGGATGATGTTCTGAAAAACAGTCGGGCAAAGGCTTCTTACAGTTGGAGAATGATGGTGAAAACAAGCTTAAAATGGTGTTTAGATGGTGGATCGAGCAAGGCAATGTTCGGTTCTCTTGAGGTTTTTTTGAAGATTTTGAAAATGGCAAGAAAATGAAGTTTTGAGAGAGTGAGGGAATTTCTGTGTTTGTGTGGCTGCTAGGGCTACCAAATGCTCAGAAAAATGGTATATATGTGCTGTTTAACTTTTAATCCATGTATGCTAATCATGCTTAGCTCAAATGAATCAAATTGCTAATTTGTCACATTGGTCCATATGGTGAGGTATGTATTGGCTAGGGCACGAAATGGGCCTTGCACAAGTCACAAATGACATTTCCAATCAATTCCAATTGGCCAATCTGACTGAAAATGCTTAATTCAACAATTCAATTTTGCACCACACTTGAATTTTAAACATGATAGTTCAAAAAGGGCCATTTTGATCCATAGAGTTTTGGCACATGAAAGTTACATTTTTGGAAAGAGGAGGTTAAATATGACTTGTTGAAAAAAACCTCACCAAATTTGGCCAAATGGTTTGAGAGATATGGCCTTTTGAAGTTCAAGAATTTTTGAAAATGAATTGATCATATCTTGCCAACCATACATGGGAATTGAGAGTTCTTGGACTTTTTGGAAATGGGAGAACAAGATCTTCAACTTTCATGTTGGGAAAAAATTCATTTGAAGCTTGTATCATGATGTAAGTTTGGGATCAAGAAGTTTCCATTTTTGGCAGTTAAAATTACAGGTCCAGTTTCTATTTTTGGAAATTTCTGATTTTGCTTCAAATTCTTCAATGATGTTGTTTGCCATGATATATGAGGCCTATTTGGACATGAATAAGCTCTCTCAAACCAAATCTATCCATTAAAACCATAAAATCAGTCACAATTGACCAAGTTTGACTTTCTAGGGTTTCTGACTGATTGTGCATTGACTGATGACCTCTGAGCCTCCAATCTTTGACCTAAACACTTCAAATGGACCCCCAAGTCATGTGAACATGTTGGACCAACCCTAGGGCCTTGGCTCAATGAAAAACACACTTGCTTGCTTGGTTGACTGATCTCCTGATCAGTTTGACCTAATTCTCCTGATGATCTTGCACTTGGGCAAAAGGGACAATGCAATGCTATGCAGTGGACCATGTTATGTTATGACCTAATATGATAATGTATGTACAATGATAGGTGCAAATTTGAGGTGCTACAGCTGCCCCTATTCAATCAGCTGGGAACCCGAACGGATGATAGCAACGGCTGTCAGACTTTCAGGGTAAACAGGGATTGAATACCAAGAACCGTAGAATTTGCACAATGCAGGGATCCAATAATGGAAACGTCCACTGGGATCTGATACTTATTACTGGGTTTTGTTTTTTTTTTTTTTTTTTTTTTTTTCAAAGGGTACGGCCACATCCAGACATCGCAACGACGATGAATGGGAAAAGAAAACACAACTAGATGCCAACGGACAACTAGGAAAAACTCAACGTTTACCAAGACCAACGGAGAGGTAACCAGACATTAATGAATGACTGGAAGGGATACAACCATACGTCAGCGGACGTAATGGGAAAAACTCAACGTTTACCAAGACCAACGGAGAGGTAAATCCACGTGGGGATAGGTACAACTAGACGTCATAGGACGAATAGGAAAAACTCGACGTTTACCAAGACCAACGGAGAGGTAAATCCACGCGGGGACAGGTACAACTAGACGTCATAGGACGAATAGGAAAAACTCGACGTTTACCAAGACCAACGGAGAGGTAAATCCACGTGGGGACAGGTACAACTAGACGTCATAGGACGAATAGGAAAAACTCGACGTTTACCAAGACCAACGGAGAGGTAAATCCACGTGGGGACAGGTACAACTAGACGTCATAGGACGAATAGGAAAAACTCGACGTTTATCGACACCAACGGAGAGGAGGAAACTCTACTGGGGAGAGTGAACACAACCAAATCATCAACGGATGACCGGGAAAAACTCAACGTTTATCGACACCAACGGAGAGGAGGAATACTTCTTCGATCTGAAAATCGGAAATTGGCCTGAACGCCACTTCGGTCTGAATACCGGAAAATTGGCATGAGTGCCATAAGTACATCGACCTGATCGTCGGAAACTTCTTCGGTCTGAATACCGGAAAATTGGCCTGAGTGCCATGAGTGCATCGACCTGATCGTCGGAAACTCCTTCGGTCTGAATACCGGAAAATTGGCCTGAGTGCCATGAGTGCATCGACCTGATCGTCGGAAACTCCTTCGGTCTGAATACCGGAAAATTGGCCTGAGTGCCATGAGTACATCGACCTGATCGTCGGAAACTCCTTCGGTCTGAATACCGGAAAATTGGCCTGAGTGCCATGAGTACATCGACCTGATCGTCGGAAACTCCTTCGGTCTGAATACCGGAAAATTGGCCTGAGTGCCATGAGTACATCGACCTGATCGTCGGAAACTCCTTCGGTCTGAATACCGGGAAATTGGCCTGAGTGCCATGAGTACATCGACCTGATCGTCGGAAACTCCTTCGGTCTGAATACCGGGAAAAACATAAGTACATCGACCTGATCGTCGGAAACTTCTTCGGTCTGAATACCGGAAAAACATAAGTACATCGACCTGATCGTCGGAAACTTCTTCGGTCTGAATACCGGAAAATCATGAGACATATTATCTATAGCCGTCAAAACGTAGATAATACACTCGCATGGAAGATTATCCATAACCGGGTTGTAGGTTGTTAAATGAATAAACGACCGAAAACAAAGGCATCGGTACCAGGACTAGGTATGCAAAAGATGACCAATCAAAAGAGGATAAAGTTGTTTACTCGGAGCAAGTATCCAAAAAGAAAGGGCAGACCCAATGGGGACAATACTGCTTGATCAAAGCAAGTATCCAAAGGGGAAAGAATATCAATATCGCAAAGAGGGGATTACATCTACCGGTTTGTAGGCAGAAAACCACAGAAAAGTAACCAGTCATCGATAGGATGAGCACAAAGGGTTAACTCCAACAAGGGGAGGAAAGTGGGATTTTAGAACTACCAGCTTGTAGGTAGAAAACCACAAAGATAGGACTTACAACTACCGGTTTGTAGGTAGAAGCCAACAAACAGAATGAACCACAAAGTTTACCTCTGCTAGGGGGTGAAAGTGGAATTTTACAACTACCAGCTTGTAGGTAGAAAACCACAAAGATAGGACTTACAACTACTGGTTCGTAGGTAGAAGCCACAAATTCCGCTGAGGATAAGATGAATGAGTGCCGGTTAGTGAGCAACTATTCATTTATGCCCCAGGGAAGCACAAGAAACAGTTGACGGGGAGCCAGTTTAGGATCGATCCAAAAAGGCAGACTGAAACAAGACTCATCCTAATGAGGAAAGAACTCAATAGGGAAAACCCATCCCAATGTGTGTTGGGAGGGAACGGAAACAACCGTCATCCACGAGGATGTATCTCAGTGGGGAAATGGCAGGAAAGGATAGACACTTTCTGCTTAAGGGGTTGGCTCTACATGGAGAGATCAGACACACCCACATCTGCTAGGGAAAAATCTACTGGAGAGATTCTTATCACCAAACAGCAAGAGACAACCATCAACAGATACACGGCAACAACTGCATCATGAGTATCCGAATGCTATGATTATGCATGTATGCATTATGCATGGTGAATGTATGATGAATGCTGACAAACAGACATGTAAACACACAGGTCCAGGAGTCAACCACCCGGTACTACTCTTCTTCCATAGGGAAGGCCAAAAACACCAGAGAGCAAACGCGATCTGCTGGAAACCGGGATATCAGGGAACAAACACCATCCTGCGGGGAGAGGAGAAGACTGCTCTGCTGGAGAGAGGAACGCTAACGTCTTCAGTAAACACTCTGCTTGGGGAACTGCCCCACAAAAGTATTTCAAAAGCAACCTTGCTGGGAATGCCCCACGGTAGGGCTCAAACAAACCTATACTGGAGATGCCACACAATAGGGCTAACAGGGACTTGGAGGAAGAATGTTGTACTGCCGGGAACATGAAGATAAACAGCTTCAACCAACACTGCACTGAGCAACCTCGCTGAGGAGAAACCATGAAAATGTTCTGCAGGAAAAAGATACAGTCATGCTCGAGATACGAACAAATGTCTTACCTGTTGGTAATCATACCACCCTTGGGAGAGCACTGCGGATCTCCTAAGTATCCTTCCATCATTGTGAACGTTCACTTTGTTTAAGAACAATTTTTTTGAAAAATTTGTTTATTTTGAAAAACAATGATACTTTATCAATTAAAACATGCAAAACATTTGTTGAGTTGAAACAAATAAGAGTGCAAATAATTGGATAAAAGCTCAAATAGATGTGATGGAATGGTAGTCTGCAAAGGGCGAGACTCCATAGATCTGTACAAGTTTGGAATCGGTGATATATATTGGAGAGGGCTACATTGAACATAATGACCTTTCCTCTACCATTCCGAATTTTCGATGCATTCAAAGCTTCAGTCGACGACGAATCGAGAATCCCTGACGGATGACAGATATAGAGCACAGTCTTGTCAAGATGCAGTTACTTGCCAAATCCCTAATTTTTTGCCTAGTTTGCCCCAGTGTGAGGTGATCAATCTAGCGGGATGCAAATTCTTTTTTTTTCAATGTCTCTAACTTTTGCCTGGATCGCCCTTTCGGGTTTTCAATCCACCGAGACGCTCCTTTTTGCCTAAGTCGCCCTTTGGGGTGTTCGACTTAGCGAGCTATTCTGCTTTTTTGTTTTTATCTTAGGCGAAGTATTTCTTGACTGCATCAGAATCCACAGGACGAGTGAACTTCTTCATCCATTGTAGTAAGTGTCAGAACACTGCCTGAAGAGGCTCTTTTGACAACATATGGACGTTCATGGCTTGCAGAGTTCACTTGCCCCTGGAACCGGGCGTGAAAGATAAGACTTTCTTAAGCACAAGGTCCCTCGGAACACACGAGGCTTGACCTTCTTATCGCGTGCTCTTTTCACTCTCTGCTGATATGATTGACCATGACACATGGCAGTTGATTTCTTCTTTTCGATCGAATTCAGCATCAGCCAACTTGGGACTTTGAGGGTGCTATTCTCTTTTGTTTTCTTTTGATTTTGCTTTTGATTTCTTTTGATTTTGCACCCTCTCTTTCTTTGTTTTTTTTTTGATTAATTTTTTTTTCTTCTTTTTTTTTTTTAATGCCCCAGTTGGCTGTTCTGCTGATTCTCGAGATGCAGCTGAGTGATCTTCTTTTCTTGCTCAAGAAGTCGGGAAATCTCGTCAGGAATCCCTTCAACATCATCTTCTTCCGCTTCGAATACAGGGAATTCAAAATTGGGAGATGACGTCTGATCACTATGTTCAATGGGTTTGAGAAACAACCTGCATAAAGATTTTGAGTATAAAAAGCACTTTGAAAATCAAACAAGACAATCGTTATGCAGATGAAAAGATTGCTTTTATTCTTGTTTTTAAAGGTTTTTTGTGATCACCAATTTCATGCAAAAAGCGAAAAGGAAAACAAATGGAAAAACAAATGTTTAACATGAATTTATTTGAATGAAAATATCATTGCATAAAATGTTGCCAACAATGTCATCACTTCTCCTTTTGGCATGGGAGAAGGGTTTTTAAACAGAGTGATTATTACAAAGACTTATGAACAACCGTAGGAACGCCCACAGTGACCCAATTGTGATAGATCCCACCGGGGATGACAACCGTCAGTATCTCTTGCATCAGCAGCTTCTGTTTTCTGAACAACCCTTCTGAAGAAAAGTCAGCGCCAGCCCGGGACTTGTTATCTTCGGACTTGATTATCACGGGGACCCAAGTCTTCAAAGTTCAGAATACCTGACCTCACGAGGTCTTGAACCTTCATCTTCAGCTGGAAACAACTATCCACATCATGACCAGGAGCACCCGAGTGATACACACAATACTGTTCAGGCCTATACCACCACCGAGGGTTGACGGGTATGGGCGGCGGGTCTCTGGGAGTAATCAAGTTCCGCTCTAACAGAGAGGGATACAGTTCGGCGTAGGACATGGGGATTGGGTCAAAAATGATCTTCTTCCTCTCATTACTTGTACCAGCTTGATTATCAATGGGAGGCTGGTAAGCTTGCTGCTGAGGACGATGTTGTTGATGCTGATATTGCTGAGTGGGTCTTCTCTGTTGCTGTTGAGTTTGAGTTGCTGGGATAGTCACAGCAGCAGCCTGACGATACTGTCCTCTGTTGGCACTCCTCCGACGGTGCACAACATTTGTTTCACTTTCTCCCCTTTTGGGTGCCCCAGAGGATGGCTTCTTAGAACCGGAAGAACTTGAAGAGCCAGGATGGCGAACCGGAGCACGGGTTGCTCTGACATTAACAGTCTCTGCAGCAAGAGGCTGTTCACTGATTCTGATCCCCTTCAATTCATCACCCACGGCATAATCATCGACGAGAATAGTGACAGCAGCATTCTCATGAACGGGTACATCCACTGGTGGAGCACAGTGGACTGGTGGAATCACGGCTTCCAGTCTCTGGGCTAAGGCACGCAACTCCTCTTGCCCCTGAACAACTCCTTGCATCGTTGTCATGAACTGGGCCATGTTTACCCTCATCTCAGCCAACTCTGCTTAAACCTGATCCATAATCTTCTGATGATTCAATCTGGTTGAGTAGCGGTGCGGACGACGATCAGCAATCCTGTCTCAGTCAGGAACCAAAGTGAGAAGTCTCTCCCAAACATGTCTGCAATGCAAGGATGATATGTGCATGATATGCATGATGCGGATGCTATTTTAATATGAATGATCCTGATAAAGGATATGCGTATGCGAGTTAACTTTTTTTCTTTTTTCATGCATTACTATTTTTTGGAAAATAAACATGCTATGATGCAAATGATGCAACATGACTGGTCAGGCTGTGCGTCTCAAGGCACAGGGTCAAAGCTTCGGCTTGAACTCTGATCACAAACATCTGAAACCCAAAGTCAATCTGATCAACTGGCATCTGAAACCAATCTGAGGAACCAAGTCACCATAAATCCGACTTGGGGAGTTCCGAAATAAACGGAACTGGAGATTACATCACTATCATCACAGGAACATCCACTGAACGGATGACAACCAGCTCCTCTGAACAGGTACTCTCAAATTCAACCCGGGGATCCGAAATAAACGGAACCTGCTGATAAACCACGGACAGAACTCCGGCGTCCCAGAAATAAATGTCCATAATTCACAGTCACCATCTGTACCGGGAGTCACCAACTATACCTGTTAAAATGATCAATCCCTCCCCACTCACGGGTGTAGTCTAGGCCAGGGTAAGGTCGAGAGAAACACAGCATAAATAACCTTTCGCAGAATATCATCATATACACACCTGAAGTATGCAACGACAATATCCCACCAGGGTCTGAACTGTTCGTGATATCAATGTTCCGCTGAGTGGCGCAATACCACCCGCTTCCCACGAATCACTCTATTCCTAGGTATCCTAGATTTCACTCATAGCCTGGGCATTGGGCCTTTTACCTCGAGTAACTCCCACCCCAAACAGAGAAACACAGCACAACCAGCAGATGAATATGAATGAATGCAAACATTAATGCAAACAATAAATGCAAACAATAAATGCACATATATACAATGAATGCAATAAATAACAGCACAAAGCAACCAAAGCCCTAACCTAGAGAGCGCTAGGAGAGACTCGCTTAGGGAAGACGGACCAGCACAGGTCAACTTCTCTAGCGTCCCCAGCAGAGTCGCCAGCTGTCGCATTACGCGAAAAACCGGCGGGAAAGAAGAAACAACAGAGCCGCCACCGTGCGTTATTTATCCCAAAAGAGGGAAAGGAAACGCTCAGAGTAAACCTAGGAAAGACATGGTCTCGCGACCAAAGAGGATGGGTTCGGGAGTCGGTTATGCGAAGGGAAGGTATTAGCACCCCTACGCATCCGTCGTACTCGACGGGATCCACGCACAAAAGGAAGGAAAATGGTTGCTAAAACACTGCTCACACACTCACACAAACTGGCTGAAAGAGACACAAGAAAACAGACAAGACTGACTCGGCAGGATATCGCATCCTGGGCCTACTTAGTCTATCAGGCATAGACATCAGAGTCGAAGTAGTTCGGACTGGGGAAACGACACATGCTCGCTAGGATATCGCATCCTATGCATACGTATCTCCTTGGACGAAGGAGAATCAGAGCATTCGTAGCTCGGCTAACACGCACACAAACAAACACAGGCAAAGGCAAACGTGGAGCCTAAATGCCAATCGCTGGACTTACATCAGCATCCGAACCAAAACACACACAAAGAGGCAAATGTGGAGCCCGACTGCCAATCACTGGACTTACATCAGCATCCGAACCAAAACACACGCAAGGGTGGTTAAGACACAAAGGGTTGAAAAAGAAAAAGGGCGCCCGGAGAGATCAGCTCATCTCCTGCCTACGTACCTCATCTGGTATGAGGATCAGGGCGACGTAGTTCCCCTACGCAGGGACAAAGGACTAGCCTAACCAGATAACAGAGGGAGACACAACTCTAGGGAGACTACGACTCGAGCCTAGATGTTGTCATGCAAAGTCGTCCCTAAGTTAAGGTTTCTAGCTAACTGGCACAGGGAGCCAGCCTATCCTAATCATGACTCACACAGGAAGCAAGCCACACCTAACCTAACTTGCACAGGAAGCAAGGGTCTCGATTGCAACTAGGGCAAGAGAAAGGGGAGGTCTCAATCGCAACGAGGGCGAGAGAAGAGAATTAGTGTTAGTTGTTAGTCAAACTCGACAAGACATCGCATCTCGTGCCTACGTATCTCATCTGGACATGAGAATCAGAGTTGCCGTAGTTCGGCTAAACTATTCCTGTTGGTTTGTGTTTTTTAAGTGGACAACGTCACTGCGCAATCTACCTGATGCTCGACCTTTGGAGACTTACTCATCTGTAGTAGAAGGAGTTAACGTATCCTTAAGAGGGGATGATGTTTGTTTGTATTTTAAGAAAGCTCAAGCAAGAAAGGAAGTCCTATACGAAGGAACCGTGCTACCTTAATTGACATGCAAACGAGACTACGCGGAGTCTAGCAAACCTAGGGGATACAATCACACCACACAAGCACATACAGCATGAAATAAACACACCAACAAGGGGCTCAAACACCAAGGCTAGGTTTTAGTCGAGGGGTCATATCAACCTCAACAAACAAACCACTGGAACTGGGTAATGTTGCTCTTAACCTTGCCATTGAGGGGCTAAGGTGAAGCAGATGAAAGGAGATGAGGGGTGTGCCTCATTGCTCTTATCCCTGGTCAGGGAGAGCATTTGACAAGAATGTGTGGGTTCAGAAAGTGGGAACCCTTCTACACATTTGATACTGACTCAACTGTACAATTGTACAAGATCTTGGGTTTGTATCTGCAATGCATCAACACAGTGGTGTGAGCAAAGCAGATGACACACAGAATAGCAGGGGATAGGTTGCATATCCCTTGGGTTCTGCCAATTGCCTCTTCACTTAGGAGGTCTTTGACTATGTACAAGGACAAGATTTAAACATACACAAACATTGCCTCTTAAGGAGGACTTCAGACAGTTGCCTGGCCAAGTAACAGGCCAGGTCTTCCAGACTACATGAAGATCAGAAATATACCTCAATGCAAATTGCTTAATAAGCAAAGCAAAGCAAAAGTTCACAAAGGAACTGAGCAACTAAAAGCACCTGAAATAGTCAAACAGACATTAGTATACAACTTCAAAACAAAGCAAAAGGAAACAGACATCAACAGTTAATCATAAGCAAGTGAATGTGCAAGGCACAAGGCTCAAGGCATGTGAGCCAAGCCACCTACAAAACAAACAAGTTAATCAATGGTATTCAAGCAAGCTCAATCAAAAGAATTGGTCTCATTGGTCATTTGTTGGTCAACCTGAAAACATGAACTCAAAGGTGAGTAACAGGACCACTAGGGCAAGCCTAGGGTCAAAAAGGAATGAAAAAGTCAAAACAGCAAAGGGCAAGCATCCAAAATCATGTTCAAACAATCAAGAATCAATGCCAATTGGTTTCACATTCATATCAATCATTATCATCATTTCATGAACAATTTAAGCCAAAGTAATGCAAACAGAAGCTCATGGGAGTCAACAGAAAGACTTGCATCAAAAGTAAACTCAAACATTTTCAAAAATCACCAAATAAATCATGATCAATCACAAACCACAGCATGGCAAGCATGTCAAATTTCATCTCATTTGGACAAGTGGAAGGCAGTCAATGAAAATCAGAAAGTCAAAGCAATTTTGAACATACTCAAAGAAGTCAACCAAACATGCATCAACTTGAAAAATTTATAAATCAGAGAGGGCATATGATAAATGAATGGGACTAAAACCATGGCAAATCTTAGGATGTCTAGTTATCTCATGTAAAATTTCATGTCCATCTAATAAAGTATGAGAATTTCACAAATGAAATGGCAACATGCATCACATAAGGTCAACATTTTGGTCAAACAAAGGAGAAAATCTCAAACAATTAGGAAAACGGCACAAACAATTCCACAATAAAACATGTGCAAACTAGACATACAAGAGTAGGTTCATGCAAAATTTTAGATCAATTGGAGGTCAAGAAGCATGGATATAAAAATCAGCAAGTTGCACATCAATGGTGTGACACAAATTGTCACACCCTACTTCAAAAATTCACAACTCACAAACCACATAAGATAAATTCATGAACTTTACATCAAAATAAACATGAGTGTGTCTAGTTTGTGCTCAAAAAGTTTCAAGTCCATAGGATAAGTTATGACAATTTCACAAAGGATTTGGCAAGATGTACAAGAAAAGGATACATGTCACAAACCAATATGCCAAATAAAATCCAATGATCAAAAAAATTCTGGAAAAATTATGATAAAAAAGTAGAGCTCATGATGAAGATTATGCAAAAAGTTTCATGAAACTTGGAATTAAAATGAAGAAGATGTGATTTTTCAAAGTTTGATGATCAAATGGAATAAAAATGGAAAAGAAATAACTAATTTGAATAGGTCATATGCCACGAATGGCACTTTTGTAAATAAGGGATCACTTAACTAAAACGACTATGTTTAAGGCCACGAAAAGAAATAAGCTGATTGGCCAGTATGCAGGAACAGTGCCATGCACACGTGAGTGGATGAAGTTCTGGGCAAGGCATGAAGATAAGCTAGGGTTCATGTACAGTATGCAACAACATTCATCCCTAATTCGAGTTCATCAAAGATTTTTCCAGAAATCAAAATTGAATACATAGACATGATCAGCAAGCAATGACAAACACGAATCCATCATCAATCTCCATTAAAACACAGTATAACTCAAGAATCGAGCAAGAATGGAATTCATCATCAAACTTCATTTCAGCATAACTCGAGCAATAATCAACCATTTTAAAAAGTAAGACCATCACAAAGCTCAGCATGGAGAGATCTTTCTAAAACACGCATTTATTTGAAGAAATAAAGAGATCGAAAGTTTACCAATCCTGAAGAGCAGCTGAGATTCAGTTGTTATTTGGCTTCAAATCTTCGAAACAGGTGAAGCTCCTAGTCCCCAAATGATGAATTCTTGAAGGCTTTGAGCTCAAAGAAGCTTGGCATGGAGGTACACGAGTTCTGCCATGGATGATGTTCTGAAAAACAGTCGGGCAAAGGCTTCTTACAGTTGGAGAATGATGGTGAAAACAAGCTTAAAATGGTGTTTAGATGGTGGATCGAGCAAGGCAATGTTCGGTTCTCTTGAGGTTTTTTTGAAGATTTTGAAAATGGCAAGAAAATGAAGTTTTGAGAGAGTGAGGGAATTTCTGTGTTTGTGTGGCTGCTAGGGCTACCAAATGCTCAGAAAAATGGTATATATGTGCTGTTTAACTTTTAATCCATGTATGCTAATCATGCTTAGCTCAAATGAATCAAATTGCTAATTTGTCACATTGGTCCATATGGTGAGGTATGTATTGGCTAGGGCACGAAATGGGCCTTGCACAAGTCACAAATGACATTTCCAATCAATTCCAATTGGCCAATCTGACTGAAAATGCTTAATTCAACAATTCAATTTTGCACCACACTTGAATTTTAAACATGATAGTTCAAAAAGGGCCATTTTGATCCATAGAGTTTTGGCACATGAAAGTTACATTTTTGGAAAGAGGAGGTTAAATATGACTTGTTGAAAAAAACCTCACCAAATTTGGCCAAATGGTTTGAGAGATATGGCCTTTTGAAGTTCAAGAATTTTTGAAAATGAATTGATCATATCTTGCCAACCATACATGGGAATTGAGAGTTCTTGGACTTTTTGGAAATGGGAGAACAAGATCTTCAACTTTCATGTTGGGAAAAAATTCATTTGAAGCTTGTATCATGATGTAAGTTTGGGATCAAGAAGTTTCCATTTTTGGCAGTTAAAATTACAGGTCCAGTTTCTATTTTTGGAAATTTCTGATTTTGCTTCAAATTCTTCAATGATGTTGTTTGCCATGATATATGAGGCCTATTTGGACATGAATAAGCTCTCTCAAACCAAATCTATCCATTAAAACCATAAAATCAGTCACAATTGACCAAGTTTGACTTTCTAGGGTTTCTGACTGATTGTGCATTGACTGATGACCTCTGAGCCTCCAATCTTTGACCTAAACACTTCAAATGGACCCCCAAGTCATGTGAACATGTTGGACCAACCCTAGGGCCTTGGCTCAATGAAAAACACACTTGCTTGCTTGGTTGACTGATCTCCTGATCAGTTTGACCTAATTCTCCTGATGATCTTGCACTTGGGCAAAAGGGACAATGCAATGCTATGCAGTGGACCATGTTATGTTATGACCTAATATGAGAATGTATGTACAATGATAGGTGCAAATTTGAGGTGCTACACCTTAAACCTCACTCTCCACTTAATACATCACTTCATTTTCCCTTTTATAGTAGCTACACAAATACTTATCACCACAATCTTCCTCATTCCTATTGATATCACAACAACACTACATAACTACTTTCCACCTTCAAGTCATCAACACTAAACTTGCCAAAGCATTTGGGAAGAAACCCAACAATAAATAAGGAGTAGAGGAAGAGGACAGGAACGCGAATCTGACCTCCCTTTAGGGTCTCCTTTGTGGTAATCTATCTAAACAATATTTCCTTCTCTTTGCTTGTGTATTTCCATGACTATTTGCTTGTTTTATTATTTGAAACCGAAAAAACCAAGTTGAGCTGAAACTTGCATGAGTTAATAAGTCTGAAAATGTCGTTGCATCGCCGTAAAAAAAACATAAATAAATTTAAATCAGTATAGATGTGAAACCTAACTATGACTTGAAAGAAAACTTCTTTGAATCAAAAGGCACCTTATTGTTGTTGCTTTATTCTTGATGCATAATAACCGATATTTATTTATATTCTTTTTCTTCTTCTTGTTGTTGATTCGGTAGTAGTGAAAGTGTTCATGTTGGGAAGGATATTTTCTTTTAGTTTCCCTTTTGAATGACACAATGGAATGAGTGAGCAGAAATTTTAAGACTTAGATCCATTGTTTTTTATGTTAAGAGCACACTTTATTTGTTTCTCTTGTAAGCATGGAGTACTGTGAGAGAACATAGAGATAATACGTTGAGATATACCGTTTGAGTCTTTATTTCTATTGTTGAGAGAAGTAGTTTTTTCTTACTTTTGAAAAGGAGATTCACGTAAATATCAGGAGCATGGATTTTCACCAATCACGACCCCATTTTTTCATTCGTTTCATTATGCTATGGCTATAACGTGTTTGTCTTTTGTTGTTACAACTTAGAAAAAGAAGGTTTTAGTTGGACTAAGGGAATGATTTGTTTGTTAGGATTAACCAATCCTATTATATCACCTCAGTGAGAGAGAGAGAGAGAGAGTATTTTAAAATAGGTTGCCAAAGCCGTCGCCCATCATTTTTGTTCCGCGTTTCACTTTCTTCCTAACTTAGGTCAACTGACCTCCCTTTGGGATGACCCAATTTCGGCCCCCTCCAAACCCAATTCTTCTTCTTTTTAAGTTTTTTTTGCCTTATGCTTATTTCGGGTCTTGAATTCTTCTTGGATTTAGTTGTTTTTACCATACCTCCCATCCGGGGCACCCCTGACACACCAGGCTTTTATTTTTTTATTTTTATTATCCTATTCATTTTCTTAATTTATTTGTTGCTAGTTTTAATATATATATATATATATATATATATATATATATATATATATATATATATATATATATATATATATATATATATATATATATATATATATATATATATATATATATTCGTTAAAAAAAGATATTAGTTTTTTATTTAAAAATTAGTAAAAATATTCATTTTATTTTCTTTATTAGATTTATTTATTTAATAAGTTGATTAAAGTTTTTCTTTCTTTTATAAAAATAAAAACATCAACAAAAAAATCAAATAAATAACATCAAACACAAACAAAAAACTTTCATTTTAATTTAACATATCTATCTTTTTTTTTTTTATCTTTTCTTATTTATGATTAATATTTTCTTTTGTTTATTCCACATTCATTTATTTTAATTGTTTAGTTCTACTATAGAATTATTTTGCTTTATTTTTTTATCTTTTCACTTTATTCCCCAAATGTCAAGTGTACCTCTCAATCCTTGTTTGTAATTTGTATTTTTTTATTTATCTTAGGTAGTGCGTTAATCAATTTCTAAAATAATAAATAAAAAATCAACCTTTCAAAACAATAAAACACTTGGTCAACGCCAAGTTCCATTTTCAAAAAACACTTGGTCAACATCAAGTTAAAATCAATGCAACTTTCAATCCATTCCATCAATCAAACTATTTCACTTTCAAACTTTCAGACCATTTTGTCAAATAATTTTTACAAACGATAATCAAATGCTTGATCCAACGTCAAACAATTTTCCCAATCAAAAATCAAAAATCACTTAATTCTTATTAAACACTTTTCAATAAAGATGGAAAAGGAATATGGTGGATACCACGGGCTCCAGAGGCTAGGATACGAGATGGATATCTTGCCCATCTGAGTTCTCGCCATCACTCAAAACTTCCAAATGTGAATCTTGTAGACATTTTCTCAATCAAAAACCTCAAAACATCTAAAAATATCAAACCCTTTTCAAATAAGATGGAAAAAGAATGTGAGGGATACCAAGAGCTCTTGAGGCTAGGATTCGAGATGAATATCTCTCCCATCCAAGATCTCTCCATCATCCAAAATACATCTAACACATCAAACTCTTTTCTAGTCGTTGTGCGATCCTAAAACCTTTTCAAAAATGAAAGATATTTCATCACGAGAGGATGCAAAATAATGTTTCGTCCACATATGTGTGAGTTGAGATAAGTGGTGTTTTCCCATTAATGTTGATATGTAAAAATCCATTCAATATGGTGAAAACGCACGCTCCTCACCTATTTTGGGTAAGTGATGTTTTTTCTGTCGATTGTGACAAAATAGATTTCGCTAAAACCAACCAACCAATAAGCATTTTCTACCCAGAACTACGTAGCCTTGAGTTCTCCATTGCACCCGGTGATACGTAGGAGCGAGATTCAAAGTCTTGTCAGGAACCCTAATAAAAAATAAACTATTTTTTCCTATTCTTCTTTCCTTTTAATAACTCAAAAAGTCTAACATTTCTAAGCTAACACTAATGAATACAACTAACTAAATGGTCCCCGTTGAGTATAACGGACGTGGGGGTGTTAATACCTTTCCCTTGCGTAATCGACTTCTGAACCCTGATTTGGTTGTGACGATCATAATCTTAGTCATTCTTTTAGGGGTTTTATCAATATTTTCCTTTTCGCTCTTTGGGAATAAATAAAGTTCGATGGCGACTCTGTTAGTCCATCCCGTGAGCATGAGATTGCGATTCACGATGTCGTATTATTTTTTACAAGGTACAACACTTGGGGACCATGACGGTCTACCCGTTAGGCAGCTGGCGCCTGTCAGCGCCTCCAAAGTGATGACGACCAAGGCATCATTAGGGCGACGCCCGTCACCCTGAACTAGAAGGAAGAAACTGCATTTTTGCCATTGGAGTCTAATTTAGAACTTCGTTTTCACTTCCCTTGACTATAATTTGCACACCAACATCAAGAATAATAACATTTAGCATCAATACAATATCTATCCATCAATTATATTGTAATTCCATCAATTAATCATGAATTTAACATACTTTTTCCATCAAAACCACGACACAAATATGAACAGACCTTCATATCAATTTTATCAACAAGAATACATCATTCTCATGGAAAACTAATGCATGAAAATCATGCAACACACCACATGATCATACAATTACAGAATTTGTTTCATGTTTATTATTCATTCATCATAAAAGAAAAGAATTGAGAAAAATCTAACGGGATTAAGGATTTCCCTCTACCCAAACATGCAATCTACACCAATATTAGAAGTAATCACCCATTACCTTAGATTTTCCAACAAAACTCCTTAAAGGTTATTCAACGGATGTTCTTCTTATGCCCTAGCCTTTGTTTCTTCCTCTTTTCACCAAAATTCTATTTTTACGTAGAAAAAAAATCTCAAAATCACATCTACTAATCTTTTTAATATTAACCTAATCTACTTCAATTAGTGACTTCCAACCACATCTTCTTCCTTGCACACATCATATAGTATTAGAGAAATCGTGAAAATCTAAAAGTTTATAGTGGGTGTTCCTCACTAACCATTAATATGGAAGTCACGACCTTTTCAACAAAATCAAACCAAAAAGACATATTTCATGGAAATTTTTCCAAAAAAGAATGAGATGTGAAAAATCAAAGGAAAAAAAGCAGAGAAAAAAAGAGAGGTCACCAAAATCCTTAACAAAAAAATGGAAAAATTACACCAAAGATCCTTAAAGTTATTTTTGTGTAACATGTTGGTCCTTTAATTTTTTTATAACAACTTTATCCTTTAAGTTATCAGTGCACCATTATCCTTTTTTAATAAAGTGAAGGTGTTAATTGTGAATGCAATTATTTTGAATGGTATAAAAATGATGAAGTGCAACCAGAAATATAACAGTCACACATTTCTAAATGTTTAAAATGTGAGAAAAAGGATGTATAAATCACCTTAAAGGATCAAGTTGTTACAAAAAAAAACTTAAAGGACCAACCTGTTACAAAAAAAAAAAACTAAAAGCACCTCTGGTATAATATTTCCAAAATACACAAGATTAGGCGATTACCATATCAAAAAAACAATGAGAAAATAAAAGAAAGAAAAATAGGCGATTTCCATCTCAAAATAATCGTCATTAATTCTCGAGCCATCATATTTTCACCTTAGCTCTCGGAATTTGAACATATGTGTGTCGCATACGCGAAAAACAACCGGCGGAAAAAGACACAGATCCGCCACCGTGCGTTATTTATCCCAAAGGGAAAGGAAACACTCGAAGTAAACCTAGAAAGAAAAGGAATGATCTTACGACCAGAGATTGCTAGATACTGGAGTCAGTTACGCAAGGGGAAGATATTAGCACCCCCTCACGTCCATCGTACTCGACGGGATCCACGCTCAAAAGAATAGAATAAGGTTGCTAAATAACTGCTCAAAAGAATGCACATGCACTGGATTAATAAACAGGATGAAAGAAGACGGAGAAAGTGGACTCGGCAGGATGTCGCATCCTGGGCCTACGTAGTTTGTCAGACACAAACATCAGAGTCGACGTAGTTCGGGGAAATGGGAAACGTGCTCGCTAGGACATCGCATCATATGCATACGTATCTTCTCTAACCAAAGTAAGAATCAGAGCACTCGTAGCTCGGCTAACGCACGCCGAAACAGAACGCTGAAATAAACGCTGAGATGCCAAAGCAAACGCACAACGGGAAACGGAATGCCAATCAATAGTCTTACATCTGACTCCAAACAAACAAACGCAAACAGGAAATTGAATGCCAATAAATGGGCTTACATCCAACTCCTAACAAACAACAAACAAACGGGAAACCGAATGCCAATAGATGGACTTACATCAGACTCCGAACAAACAAACGCAAATAGGAAACGGAATGCCAATCGCTGGTCTTACATCCATCTCCTAACACACACAACACAAAAGGGTTGAAAAAGAAAAAGGGTGCCCGGAGAGATCAGCTCAATCTCCTGCCTACGTACCTCATCTGGTATGAGGATCAGGGCGACGTAGTTCCCCTTAACAAGGAAAAACTTTCCTAACCAGAGACTAGGGAGATAACAACTAAAAGGGAGACTACGACTCGAGCCTAGAAGTTGTCATGCAAACGATCCCTAAGTTGAGGTCTCTAATCAGAACCTAACTCGCACAGGAAGCAAGCTAGCCTAAACAGCAAGTAAACATCACGGGTGAACATGTATCACACAATATATGCAAACAAGCGGCTCATACAAGGCTGGGCTTTAGTCAAGGGGTCATATCAACCTCGACAAACAAGCCAACACTGGAAGGGGTGTCTGAGGCTCTTAACCACTGACATTGACCGTCAGGGTGAGCAGATGAAAGGTAATGAGGGTAAGACCTCATAGCTCTTAACCTGGGCCTGGGTAAGCTTATGATAAAGAAGGTGTGGGGATCCAGAATGAGGGACCCTATTCCACATGACTGACTATATACAAGATCTTGGGTGTTTATTCAAAAGCATCAGCACGTAGTGCGAGCATGATGAAAGACTCAACTGAATAGCAGGGGATTGATTACAAATCCCTTCTATTTTCCAATTGCCTCTTCACTTAGGAGGTCTTAACAAATGACAATGCCTCAACAAGGAGGTCTTTAGCACAAATATAAACAAACACAGTCATTGCCTCTTAAGGAGGACTTCAGCCAAATGCCTGCCAAACAGAAACGACAGGGCTTCCAGACTACATGGAGTTAGAGGATGATTACCTAGGTGGTATGCCAACCACAAGCAAAGCAAAGCTCAAGCAATGAGCTAAAGCGACTAAAGTACCTGTAAGAAAGTGAAACAAGTCAATATCATATTCAGACAAATCCAACAGACAGTCAACAGTGTTACAACCAATATGTTCACAATGCAAGTCCTATGTGTAAATAACTCAAGTGAGTTCATCACCAAGGAACCTACAACACAAGAAAGGTTAGTGGACAAAGCAATATGCATCTCAATTCATAAGATTGCATTAACCACTAGAGCTAATAGCTTGAACCTGAAATACAAAGCTCAAAAGATGAGTACAAACCACTAGTACCAAGACTAGGGTCAAAGGCAAAGCAAAAAGTCAAAACAGCAGCCAATATTCAACATGAAGCACATTTATTCAAGTAAGAACATGTCCTAAAAAGGATCAAACTCATATCCTAAGGCAAATCCATCTAAGGAACAAGATAAGGCAAAGGCAATCACAATGCACACAATTGGATATCAAACAAACAAAAATCCACATTAAAACAGAAATGAATTAAATGATCATGAAATTTTTTATGTGTATACAACATGTTAAACGCAAGCATCATGCAAAAAATTGGAATCAGAAAAGCTCAATTGACATGTGTATGAAAATGAACAAGAGCAACATCAAAATGTGTGACACACATTGTCACACCCTAAGTTCATGTGCCTAAAACAGAAATGAAAAATGCTAAAAATGCCAATCGAAATCTCAAAAATCAGGCAATATGTTATGAATGAGCATGTTAAATTTCAAGTTAATTGGAGAAAGTATGAGCATTTCACAAGAGAATTGGTACAACATGTCACACTTGCACACATGACCAAATAACAGTTCATCATAAAAAATCCAGAAATGACAAAATCAGGAAATGGACATTATAAAATACTAGACATCAAGATGAACATGTAGGAAAAAATTGCATTCAATTTGGATCAATATTCTATTTGTTATGATTTTTTGAAGTTGGATGAAATAGAATTGAAATGATGAATCAATGCATGTCAAAAAATGGAGGGAAATGGAAATGATTGACCAAATTTGAAAATGTGCAATCAGCTGGAATTGAACCAGGTATGAAGAAAAGGCGCTGGAAACAAAAATAAAATCACAAATTGCTGAAGGTGGGAATCGAAGGGAGGTACAAGCGCAAGGTTCCAAAACACAGCACTTCATTAATTGAAGTGGCGTTCCAGTCAGCAAAGTCCAAGCACATGTGGACAAGTCAAAGGAATCCTGGCCTATCATCTGGACAGCAGGACGCTCGCATGGCAGCGCACAGGTAAGCCCTAGCATTTATAACAGACGGCCGGAATAGTGATTCCGGTCGTCTTCTCCGACCAAACCCGCGGCGGAGGCGATGAACTTCAACAATTTTTTTTCCAGAAACATGCATAGCATACATCAATCGAAAGCTCATGAGGTGTAGAACATGGATCTATCATCAACTAAGTCTAAATCATCATGAACAAGGCGAATCGAGCAGAAACATTTTTCATGTTCAAAAATTGAAATCCACATATCTCAACCAAATCTCAACCAAATTCAATTCTATAACCATCATAATTCTCAGCATGATGAGACCTATCTAAACATGGCAATGATTTGAAGAATTAAGAGATGCGAAATTTAACCAACCTGAACTTGCAGTGACCAAAATCTTGTAATCAAGCCTCCAGAACCTCCAAATCTCCTTCTCCACTCTTGATATGAAGCTTTGAATATGAATTGATGCTTGAATTGGTCTGGATCTAGCTCAACTTGTAACTTCCATCTTCATGTTCATGTATGGAGTATGCACAAATCTTGGCAAAAATCTTCAATCCAGAGCTTGATCCTTCATCAATAACACTTGCTGAACACGATTATGCAATAAAATTCATGTGCTATGTGGAGAATTTTCAAATTTGGAATGAGAGAAATTTTGGAGGGAATTTGGATCTAGATCTAGAATGAGTTAAAACTCTGCAATTCTGTTAGGATTAACCTTTTATATGTTGTGTTAATTATCATGCTAATCCAAATTAGCAATGGCTAATGAAAAGTTAATGAGAAATAAGGTGTATGACCAAAAATGAAAAATGAGGGTGCATGGCTCAATCCCACGTGAACAGTAGCATGTGGAGGTGTATTTTCACTTAAAATCAACTCATGAACACAATTGGATTGGAGTTTAGCTCATGTAATGCACCAAATTTAAATTGCCAATTTTCCCTCCAAAATACTCATGCATGCACCAATGATCATATGATTTTATTTCATGCAATACAATGATAGATTTGGAAAATATTAGTCATGACATGCATTTTGCAAAAAGAGTGACTCCATTTGGAGTTTTGAAACCAAAGTTATGCCCTTTTGAAGTTCCATGCACACTTGGTGATCCTTTGCTCATAACTTCTCAACCATTCATCAGATGCTCATGATCTTGGACTTTTTGAAAATGGGAGAGAAAGATCTTCAACTTTCATGTTGACCAAAATTTCATTTGAAGCTTCTTTGATGTTGGAAAGTCAAGTTGAATGTGGTCCAAAAACTTGCCATTTTTGGAAACTTGAAATTACAGGTCACTTTCCATTTTTGGAAACTTTTGATCTGGCTTCAAAATCTTCAAGATAGATGTTTGACATGATGAATAAGCCTCTTTTGGACATGAATGAAGTGTCTCAAACCAATTCTCCACCTCCTAGCCCTCAGTTGACTTTTATGGGCCCCAGATGACCTGGCAATGCACTGATGACTTTGAGCCTCTGATATTTGGCAAAGTTGCTTCAAAATGAACCTTAGCTCATGTAAGCTCTTCAAAATAATCATGTGGCCTTCATCTCAAGGAAAAACTTGCCCTTTTGCACTGATGAATCTTGATGCCAATGCCAGTTGCCAAGATGCAATGCAATATGTAATGATGTTAATGACCTAAAAAAAATGAAATGAATGCATGAATGGGGGGTGAAAATTTGAGGTGCTACAGTGTGTCGAATGAATTGAACGTATGACTGAAGATCATCAGAAGGAGAAATAGGGGGGTTAAATTGAGTTTTGATCCTTATACCCTTTTGTTCAAAAAAATGAATCAGAGCATGTTACAGCCCTCAAAAGACCAAAATGAAGCAAAGTTTTTATTTGAAAGCATACTATAGCAAAATTGCATTAAATTGACTCCAAAAATATTGGATAATCATCTTAAAAGCATACCATGCTCTCTGTCGCATATCAAAAAATACAACCTTACGAGCGCATCGCACACTCGCAGATGACTAACATAGTCGCCACCGAATTGGGTTAGGGAGTCGGTTATACACGGGGAATGTATTAGTATCCCTCACATTTGTTGTACTTAGGGCTGGAAATGAACCAAACCAACTCGAAAATAGTTCGAGACTCGATTCGATAATTAATTCGTTGGACTTGGTTCATGAACCAAATGAGTCAAACTTGAGCTCAAAACTAAGTTCGTAAAATAAATGAGCTGAACTTGAGCTATGTATAGTTCGACTCGTTAGGTTAATGAGTTGACTCGGTTATATATATATATATATATATATATATATATATATATATATATATATATGTATATATATGTATATATATATATATATATATATATATATATATATATATATATATATATATATATATATATATATGTATATATATGTATATATATATGTATATGTATATATATATATATATATATATATATATATATATATATGTATATATATATGTATATATATATATATATATATATATATATATATATATATATATATATATATATACATATATATATATATATATATATATATATATATATATACATATATATATATATATATATATATATATATATATATACATATATGTATATATATACATATATGTATATATACATATATATGTATATATATATATATATATATATATACATATATGTATATATATATACATATATATGTATATATATATATATATATACATATATGTATATATATATATATATATATATACATATATATATACATATATGTATATATATATATATATATATATATATATATATATATTATATATATATATATATATATATATATATATATATATATATATATATATATATATATATATATATATATATATATATATATATATATAATATTTTTAAATCATATATCTCAATAGTATCATTTAAAAAAATAATGTATAGATTTTAACCTTTTAACTTATCAAATTCTATATTTTAAAAAATACTTGTGACATTTTTTTATACAAAGTAAAATACTTCTAATACCATGATCATGTTTTGTGGTATTCTGATATATGAATTTAATTGGCTTAAAAATTATCCTCTTCCATCTTGCAGATTATCCTTTCCTTACTAGCTATGACAGTAAATCAGTTGACAGTTGGTGTAATGAAGATTGAAGTTGAATAATCATTTTGTGATGGGAATGTATCAATTTCTAATAGTTTTTGTTGTACTATTTTATTATATTTGTAATAGTTTTTGAGACAAACTTAAACTCAAAAAGAATAGTTTTTGAATTAGACTTTTAAATTTATCTCTTGAAAGCTTTATTTTGTTTTAATATTTTCCCTTTAAAAAGAATAATTTAAAATGTCAAATATAATAAAAAAAATTAAACTTTAAAAAATGACTTTTTAGTCCGTGAAGTAAACAAACTGAACCTAACGAACTGAACCTAACGAGTTGAACCGAGTTGTTCAAGAACTTAAAACGAGTCGAGTTCGAGCTTAAAAAAAAGTTCGTGTCGAACTCGAGTCGAGTTTCGAGCTAAACCAATTCTTATCGAGTCGAGCCGAGCTGACGACGGGTTCGACTCGACTCGACTCATTTCCAGCCCTAGTTGTACTCAATGATAACCTCCTATAGTTTAGGGTTAAAGTGTTTGCTTAAAGAATGTTTACAATTATTTATTCTATTAATTAAAATATTTACAAAAGGGAAAGAAAAAGTTAATTTTTTATTAATGCGCTCGCAAGGGATTCAAAACCCAGTGCCTACGTATTCTCGGGTGCAATGAGAAAGTCAGAGCATCGTAGTTTGGCAAAAAAAGAAATGTTTGTTGGTTGATATTATAGAATAGGGTTTTAGTCACGTTCTTTCATTTAAACATTGGCTTGTATGCTCGCACGATGAAGGCGGAAGAACTTGTTTGTATTTCGCGTCGAAATGACCTAAACTATTCTTTTTATGAAAAGAGTTTGAATTAAGTGTGCAAGGGCACCAAAGATATTTTGATATGTTAAAGATTGATTTTAATTCGTTTTGAATTTGAATAACCAATCGAAGCAGTGCACGCCAACCAATCAATTACTCGAGTACATCGTAGATGTTCATCCACTCATCCAATCATTTGTAAAAAAGTTTGAATTAATTTGATTTTGAAAATAATTTTGAGTGTGTACACATGTTGATGAAGATTTTTATTTTTATTTTTATTTTTGAATTACATGAATGAATTAAGTGTTTTTAACTAAATAAAATAATGAAATAAAAGCTCTCGTCTTTTTGTCCTTAACTTGCTTGATTATGTTGTATTTATGTGCATATTCAATGAGAGATGAAGGAGTGCTCCATATTTTACAGCGAGGAATATGGCCAAGAAGCATTATAGTTGGCCCTTCTGTTACTTCGGGCCCCCTCAAGGGTGCTACTAATTCGGGTCCCTTGCCCCACATGCTAGCACAACACCCTATTCATTATATTATTTACACAGAATATTAATAAATTAATTTGTTTACAAACTACATTGTTTACACATAATATTAAGGTAAAAATGTTCTTCATTGTCATCACTGTCGGTGAAGAACAAATGTTTGATAACTTGGAAAAGAGAAAATGATGAAATCCTCATTTCATTGATCTTGAGGAAGATCAAATGTTGAATGTAGTATGTTGATTTTATTCCAAGGGAGATTGGGCTTCAGGATAAGTTCCAAGTGGGAAAAGGTATTTTGTAAGGAGCCAAGCAATGTTGGGCTTTTGTAAAGTGTCAAGTAAGGTTGGGCTTTTGAGAGGTGTCAAACGAGGTTGGCCTTTGGCATTTTATGTAGAGCGAGTTTGGGCTCTTGGATTTTGAGGCTCCGAGTAAGGTCAGGCTCTTTGGTTGTAAATAGTGGATTCCAAGCAAGATTGGATGTTATGGCTGTAGGTATTGGGTGCAAATCAAGATTGGGCTTCATGAGATGCCAATCAAGGTTGGACTTTAGGGGTAAATGCCAAGTGAGGTTGGCTTTTTTGTAGATGTTTATGTTATAAGGCTTTTTGATGATGTTAGATTCATGATGCGGGGATGTGACAGATGAATGAGATGATAAGCATGGTTGGATCCTAAAGCGATGCATCATGGTCAATGCATGGTGACAATTTATGGAACGACTTGAATGTTTCAACAAGTGCCCATGTGGTGGGTCATGGACGGTTAAGGCTTAGAGATCTTGTTTGTGTAACAAGGTTGTTTGTCAAAAGGTGGTAGGGTGTTGTGCTAGCATGACTTCCTAAACTCATGTTGAACTCGGTGATTATTGATGTACGACAGAGTTTGCTTGAGTAGCTTGAAAGTACGAAGAGGGTTTTCCCTTGTAGTACCCTATCTTTGCCCATGTTGGTAGGGTATTTGAAGGAGTTGCATGAAAAGGAACTTGGATCCCTCCATGTTGTGATATGACCCTGATATGAACTACCCAAGTATTTGAATCTTGAAAGGTCTTCCCCTGATCATTAGGGTCAGAAGGTGACTTGACCTAGGTTGGCCAATTCTTGGAATGTTTTGCTCCTAATCAACAGGATCTTGATCTGCCCAAGATTATAAGGATTTTCTTCTGATCGACAGGATCCCTCTGTGATTTTCCCCTAGTCAAAAAGTGTCTTGAAGCGGTATGCCTCTGATCAGTTCATTGTTGAAATTTCCTTAATGCTAAGTATTGATTTGCGGGTAAAATTGTTCCCTTTGAAAATTAATTCTAACGCAATGCTCGTGCAAGTTTTGAAATAAAAAATTGTTATAGATATGTTGTGTATAATGTGGTTAGTGATGATTTAACAAACATTTGGATTCGGTTTAACAACAAATTTGCTAAGTATGCTTTCATAGTGAACCTAACTTCAATTGGGTCTTTTAATGATTCTAACGTGGCTTGGTTCACGGTTTATGAAAAAAAGATATAAGGATCAAAATTTGATTTAACCCACCCATTCTCCTTTGATGTTATCCATTACTAAATCCAATTAACTCAACGATGCATTCAGTTTGCAAGAGAATTTTTGTAGTCATGATGATGAAGGTAGAAATAATGGTTGAAACATTGATGAGATTCTTAAGGTGACGGTCACCTACTTCCATTTACAAGCATGTTTCCATTTTTTTTCTTTTAATCTCTATTTTGCATGAACCGATTCTTTTGAATTTGTGATCCATTGGGATGCCCTAACTTTTGCCTAAGTCAACCTTATCAGGTTTTTTTGACTTAGCAGACCTTTTTTTGGAACAATTCTTGTGAGATTTTTCTTTTGATTCAGAAAGGTTGTGACTGCCATGTTAATTATTGTGAGCTTTATCTTTTCACTAATTCCTCGACGTTGGATGACATGTGTGAGGGAGAAGTTTTGCTTTGGAATGGCTCTTGATATTATAATGCATCATTGAATTAATTGAAATTTAACCTGCCCCTAGTTAAGATATGTTTTTTTTATAAATAGAAAGAACACCGACTTCAGGATCGAAGGGGTTGACTATAAATTATCTCTTTATTTCTCTAGTGTTTGGGAAGTGAAACAATGCCTTACATCGTCAACTATGTCTTACTAATAAAAGTATATGTCAATAAATTCGGTTATTTTGTTTTATCATTATCCTTCTAAGTTTATTAACAGGTGAAAAGCGAAATGAAAAAAACATTGATTTTTATGTATATGGTGAGTGATGGCATAAAAAGAGTGAACGCGAAAGGATTGATTCTCAAAACATGCATGTTCATTTTATTTAAATTACTGATCCAAGTGAAGGATTGATTCCCAAAACATGCATGCTCAAATTTAAAAACAAATAATACTTAACAAGAAAGAAATTACAATTGGAAAAAAAACCCAATGATCCAAGGAATGAGCTTTCTTGTTGACCACTAACTTTATGAGGTGCTTCTTGACGTTCTTGCACTTGTCAAATTAAGGGGTGACCGTTCACCAATAAGATTCCTCCTTCGAAAGTTAACTACTTGTCGTTGATCAGGTCTTAGACCTTATGTTTGAGAGTCCTACAATTTTCCACCGTATGCCCATGCGTACTAGCATGATACTCACATCTAGCATTCTCATCATAACTTAGAGGATATGGATGAGGAGGAGGATCAAGTGGGCTTGGCTCTACTAGGTCACCTCTGAGCACGTGTTGTAGCAACTGACCTTAAAACATTGGCATAAGGTCCAATTTCCTTCCAAGCTTCTTTTTTCATGGTGGAACATAGTGATTTCGTGGCTAATGAGGCGCCTAAGGCAGCTGCCGACGAGGATATTAATGTGACTTTTTTTACTGAGGCATTATCTAGGGTTTCTGTATTTGAGGCACTGGTTAGGCCTTTTTTTGCATGGCGAAAGGTTGCCTTTTCTCCTCAATAGTACTTGTATGCCCAAGTTCATTTGAGTCTTTAGTTGGTTGATCTCTTCTTTCAACAATTATTTCCATCTCCTGAATTCCTCCATAACTTCTTGAGACATGCTTCAAGTTTGTTCATGAGTATCGAGAAATCAGCAAGCGCGGATCAGGCTGGAGAAAGGGGAAGAAATATGAGTTTTTGTTTTATGATATGCAAATGTATGTGCATGTATTCAGATGCATGAAAATGTATGGGTATGCAAAAGATTTTATGTTTCATTTTCTAGGTATGTTAAAAGTTTTTTATGCAGATGTAATGTATGTGTCACATGCGGGTTTAGGATAATGACGAGCATAAGAACACACATACATGTTTAGGGATAACGAAGGATATAAGAACACCTTATTTAGGAAGGCTCCCTATGATAGGTCGATTCTAAATCTTTAATACCCAATCCCCTCACAAGGATGGCTACAGGGTTTTGTTGGTTGTTTAAGGAAAAATTCAAGGTCATGGACCACAAATGAAATTTCGTCATGATATGATGAAGTCTCAATGTTCGAGTTCTATAAGAGGTCTCTAGAGTCATGATCCAAATTGAAAGTTTCACCACGAAGATGGGATAGACAATTCATAGTGAAATCTTTGAACTTATCTACTCTATACGGAGCTTTCGTTAAAAACCTTGTGGGATGTGCATCCCAGTGGCCAAAATAGGACAAACCTCTTACTTAAGCTTATGTTTCTTCTCGAGCTTGTGTGTATAGCTTATTCTCAAACAGAAATTTAAAACCCACAATGTTAAAATAAAATACAAGATAAGGATAAAAAAAATTAAAGCAAAAACCAAAATAAATAAAATAAAAAATAAAATAAAAAATAAAATAAAAAATAAAATAAAAAATAAAATAAAATAAGCAAACAAAAACATACAACCCTAGAACTAAAGGATAACCTTGACTCACTTTAGGGTAGTTCCCTCCGCAGAGTCGTCAGCTGGCGCATCTCGAAAAATACGACCTTACGAGTGCATCATAACTCACGGATGACAAACTGAGTCATCACAAAATTTCATTTATTCCTAAGATAATGGAAAATAACGATAAAACCCTAAGGAAAGAGGATAAGATGGCCATCGCAACCAAATCGGTTTTGAGAGTCGGTTTTACAAGGGGAACCTCCTATAGTTTAGGGTTAAAGTGTCTTGTTAAAGAATGCTTTCAATTATATATTCTATTTATTAAAATATTTACAAAAGGGAAATAAAAAGTTAATTTTTTATTAGTGCGCTCGCCAGGGTTTCAAAACCCAATGCCGACATATTCTCAGGTGCAATGAGAAAATCAGAGCATCGTAGTTCAGTAAAAAAAGTATTTGTTGGTTGATTTTATAGAATATGGTCTAAGTCACTTTCTTGCATTTAAATATTAGCTTGTATGCTCGTACAATAGAGACGGTAGCGCTTGTTTGTATTTCGCGTCGAAATGACCTAAACTATTCTTTTTTTAAAACAGTTTGAATTAAGTGTGCAATAGCACAAAATATATTTTGATGTGTTAAAGATTGATTTTAATTCGTTTTGAATTTGAATAACCCTTCGATGCGGCGCATGCCAACCAATCAATTACTTAAGGATATCGTAGATGTTTATCCACTCATCCAGTCATTTGTAAAAAGTTTGAATTAATTTGATTTAGAAAATAGTTTTGATTGTGTACACATGTTGATGAAGATTTTTATTATTTGTTATTTTTGAACTAAATGAATGAATTAAGTATTTTGAACTAAATAAAATAATTGAATCAAAGGACATATTCTAGATTTTTATTTTATTAAAAGACTAACCTAAATTAAATTAATAAAAAAAAGAAAATAATAAATCTATATTAAGTAACTAAAGCTAATTAATTAATGAAATTTGTTTTTTTTTCTAATCAACTAAATAGATTCAATTAGATAAAAATAATTAGTAAAATTTACTAAATAAATAAAATTGACTAAATTACTTAACTAAATCTAAGTGAAAAAAAGTTTACAAGTCAAATAAAATTAAAATAAGAAATGCATAAAAAATAAAATAAAATAAAATGGAATGAGAAAAAAAAGGGAGGGACAACGTGGACTTGAGGAAGTGAGAATAGCTCTTTGGGACGAAACCCATTACCACTAACCCTACACATTCTTAATTTAACAAAATAATAAAAGTAAAAAAGAGAAAAAAATTATTTAAAAAATAGCAAAAATGGGGAAAGGGGCGTCACCCCACTCATCTCTCTTTTCCCTCCTTTGACTTTTCAAAAACATTACACAGCTAATGAGATATTGACATGTGGCATGTGAAATAATCAAAAGAAAAGAATAAGAAAAGCACTCCCTCACCCTAATTATTCGGTCAACGCTCTCTTCATTTTACTCAATTTCCTTTTCTTCCAAAACCCAAAAACACGACTCTCTCTCTCTCTCTCTCTCTCTCTCTCTCTCTCTCTGTTTCTATCCTTCATCTTTTAACTCTCACTCTCCTAACCACACAGTTCATTCTCCTTTGAAAAAGAAGAGAAAACACTCCTCTTCCTCTCAAACTCAAACCAACAAGCTTCTATCTTTCTCAAATTTACAAAGCCAAACAAAATCAAGTCGAACAAATATTCAATGAAATTAAATAAGGGTGTAAGCACCAAAAACAGATAGAGCGGCATGGTGCAACTATGTCTTTAGCGGAGGGCCTTTCGTGGTGGTTCGACGGTCTACGTACTGGTCGAAGATTCACATGAGACCTGACACATGGATAGGTGTTCTATTTTGCGGTAGGTGGCGATGACCTAACTGCAATTAGATATGCTTATGTTGTTGTCGACGGAGACGCTAGTAGTTTCCAATTTTATTTTTACTCCTTCTTTTCTCCTTCAATTTTTGTTGTGGTGTTCTACCTTTGTTTGTTTGGTTTGAACTTCTTAGAACTGCTTTTTTGTGTTATGAGTGTGTGATGTTGATGTCGATTATTGAAGTTGTTGTATGTAGAGTTTGAAAAATGGAGAATATGGTGTAAGTTGGTTTTGTATGGAATTAAATATGGTTGTTGTTGGTGGTGGGAGGTGATAGGATGATGGTGGTTATTACGGTTGATTGTTGTTTTGGTGGAAGAAGTTATTTTTATAGGATGAGTTTTGTTGAAGGTGATATTAAAATGTGGGTGTTATAAGGTGAGGTTTTTATGTTGTTACAGTAGAAATGGTGCGACTTTGAAAAGATGCAAGTGTTAATGGATGAGCTTGTGTGCGAAAAACTCACGCGGAAGATGGAGGAAGTTTGGTTACTTTATTTGTTTTTGTTTTTGTGTTTTTGTCGTGTAAAAGAGGAAGGGTATTTGTGGTGTAATTGGTGTCTTGCAAACTTAATGGAAAAAGAGGAATATTGTTATGTGATGCTGAAGATTTTTCTTACTGCCTCTTGTTTTATCGTGTAATTTTGTGTGTGTTAGAACGTGTCTGCCTGGTTTGATGTGTGGTGGCCTTATTTATATAAGTAACATTATGTTAAGACATTTAATTAATAAATTAAAAAGTGAATCATGAAATAAATAAAGATTTTAATGTTAATAATTTCTAACCAAGAATAATTCTATTTTCTTGTTTTATGCAAAAACAGATAGAGCGGCATGGTGCAACTATGTCTTTAGCGGAGGGCCTTTCGTGGTGGTTCGACGGTCTACGTACTAGCCGAAGATTCACATGAGACCTGACGCGTGGATAAGTGCTCTATTTTTCGGTAGGTGACGATGACCTAGCTGCAATTAGATATGCTTAAGTGGTTTCCGGTGGCGACGCGAGTAGTTTTCAATTTTATTTTTACTCCTTCTTTTCTCCTTCAATTTTTGTTGTGGTGTTCTACTTTTGTTTGTTTGGTTTGAACTTCTTGGAACTTCTTTTTTGTGTTATGAGTGTGTGATGTTGATGTCGATTATTGAAGTTGTTGTATGGAGAGTTTGAAAAATGGTGAATATGGTGTAAGTTGGTTTTGTATGGAATTAAATATGGTTGTTGTTGGTGGTGGGAGGTGATAGGATGATGGTGGTTATTGAGGTTGATTATTGTTTTGGTGGAAGAAGTTATTTTTATAGGTTGAGTTTTGTTGAAGGTGATATTATAATGTGGGTGTTATAAGGTGAGGTTTTTATGTTGTTACAGTAGAAATGGTGTGACTTTGAAAAGATGCAAGTGTGGTTAATGGAAGAGCTTGTGTGTGAAAAAATCATGTGGAAGAGGGAGGAAGTT
Source organism: Lathyrus oleraceus (assembly GCF_024323335.1). Taxonomy (NCBI): domain Eukaryota; kingdom Viridiplantae; phylum Streptophyta; class Magnoliopsida; order Fabales; family Fabaceae; genus Lathyrus; species Lathyrus oleraceus. Next base: position 429,927,259 of record NC_066579.1, read on the forward strand.
TGGTTACTTTCTTTGGTTTTGTTTTTGTGTTTTTATCGTGTAAAAGAGGAAGGGTATTTATGGTGTAATTGGTGTCTTGCAAACTTAATGGAAAAAGAGGAATGTTGTTATGTGATGCTGAAGATTTTGCTTACTGCCTCTTGTTTTATCGTGTAACTTTTTGTGTGTTAGAACGTGTCTCCCTGGTTTGATGTGTGGTGACATTATTTATATAAGTAACATTATGTTATAACATTTAATTAATAAATTAAAAAGTGAATCAAGAAATAAATAAATATTTTAATGTTAATAATTTCTAACCAAGAATAATTCTATTTTCTTATTTTATGCAAAAATAGATAGAGTGGCATGGTGCAACTATGTATTTAGCGGAGGGTCTTTCGTGGTGGTTCGACGGTCTACGTATTGGCCGAAGATTCACATGAGACCTGACGCGTGGATAGGTGCTCTATTTTGCGGTAGGTGGCGATGACCTAGCTGCATTTAGAGATGCTTATGTGGTTGTCGGCGACGACGCGAGTAGTTTCCAATTTTATTTTTACTCCTTCTTTTCTCCTTCAATTTTTGTTGTGGTGTTCTACTTTTATTTGTTTGGTTTGAACTTCTTGGAACTGCTTTTTTGTGTTATGAGTGTGTGATGTTGATGTCGATTATTGAAGTTGTTGTATAGAGAGTTTGAAAAATGGTGAATATGGTGTAAGTTGGTTTTGTATGGAATTAAATATGGTTGTTGTTGGTGGTGGGAGATGAGAGGATGATGGTGGTTATTGAGGTTGATTATTGTTTTGGTGGAAGAAGTTATTTTTATAGGCTGAGTTTTGTTGAAGGTGATATTAAAATGTGGGTGTTATAAGGTGAGGTTTTTATGTTGTTACAGTAGAAATGGTGTGACTTTGAAAAGATGCAAGTGTGGTTAATGAATGAGCTTGTGTGCGAAAAGCTCATGTGGAAGAGGGAGGAAGTTTGGTTACTTTCTTTGTTTTTGTTTTTGTGTTTTTATCGTGTAAAAAAGGAAGGGTATTTGTGGTGTCATTGGTGTCTTGCAAACTTTATGGAAAAAGAGGAATGTTGTTATGTGATGCTGAAGATTTTGCTTACTGACTCTTGTTTTATCGTGTAATTTTTTGTATGTTAGAACATGTCTGCCTGGTTTGATGTGTGGTGGCCTTATTTATATAAGTAACATTATGTTAAGACATTTAATTAATAAATTAAAAAGTGAATCAATCAATAAATAAAGATTTTAATGTTATAATTTCTAACCAAGAATAATTCTATTTTCTAATTTTATGCAAAAAAATAGAATATTTGTCTTTTATAATTTTTTAATTAAAAAAAGGTGCCAAAAGAATAAAAAAAATAATAATAATAGAAAACAAAAATTAAATATAAAAATAAAAAATAAAAACCAAAAAAGATATTTAAAAACCTAAAAGAAAGAAAAATTAGTTTTTTTGGTACTTTTTGACCTTTTAGCAAAAATAACAAAATAAAAGGAATGACAATGGGGTTTAAACCCGCGACCCTATACCTGGCCTTGTTACTACACTACCAACTGAGTTAACTAAATAATTCAAAATGTAATACCTTTAAAAACTATAAAAAGGAAACAATGCAAAATTTATGGTATGACACTCTCGTATTATCATTTTCAAATTTTGAATGTCTAGACAAGCATTGTGTTCTGACTATTAATTCATTCACTATACATCACCATGTTGTCTCAATAACAACTTTTGTTTTCAAAACATGCATGAGCATTGCATTGGAATTACCATTTTGAATGAGCAATTTTATCTGCAAGTCATCTTTTAGCATCAAGGAAGTTCAAACAATGTGTAGTTAGTTACCTAATTTGATCATTTATAAATAGTCACATCATAGGAAAATCACTTAAAGATGCGATAAATCAGAGGAAAATCGATCCAAGAATTGGTTAATCGGGGGCAGACTGCTTCAAGGTTAAAAAATATTATGGTAAGCCATCTCATGGTCATATTATGGCAAGCTACTTCAAAGCTCATATTGAGACAGATTTCTTCAAAGATCCAACAGACTGGGCATGATAAGTTGTATATACAGGGGCAAGTTATCTATGTATTTCAAGGTGTTTATGCAAACCCTACAAAACATTAGCAACGACCAGGTTGAAAATGATTGTCGGGACATCATGCTAACACAATATCCTATCAAATAATCTTTTCCCTTGATGAGAGACTTTTCTGCAAATGAATCATTATGTTCAATTTTAACCATCCATTGCACGCCACGTGGAACTTTTGGAATCCTTCAAGTCATTACATAAATGGGGCATTCAAATCATCATCATGCATTGTCTTAACATCAACCGTGTTTGCGCATATCATGCATTACTCATTATTTGCATTACCCTTACATAAACCATGTTTGCCTTGATCTAGCATAAAACCATGCATCTCATCCCATTCATCTAGCATTCTTACATAGCATAAATCTGACATCATCAAAAATCCTTATAACACGAGTATAAAAAAAATCAAGCATCTACAATCGAAAGTCCAACACTGCTTCTTACTTAGTCATTTAAAAGTTCAAAGTCCAACTTCGCTTGGCACGCACCTCTCAAAGCCTAACCTTGCAAGACGCTCTCAGAGCCCAACCTCGTTTGACATCTCTCAGAACTACGTAGCTTTGAATTCTTCATTGCACCGAGAGATACGAAGGATCAAGATTCAACAACTTGACAAACACCCTAATAAAAAACTTATTTTCCCATTTCTTTCTTTTTATAAATATTTCGTAAGAATTAGAAGAAATAAAAAATACCTCAGGCTAACACTCCTATTCGCAAAAATAATTAAATGGTTTTCATTGATTACAAGGATGTCGCAGGGTGTTAATACCTTCCCCGCACATAATCGAATCCCGGACCTGAATTTGGTTGCAATGACCATATTTTTTGTGTCTTTGGGGTTTTATCGATGTTTTCCCATACAAAATAAATTTCAGAGGCGACTTCATTGTCATTCGGGTGTTTACTCGCTCGAGTATTTTTCACGTCGCTACAGGTATGCATATCATGTCGATCAAGAAGATACGATCATTCATCAATATTGGACAGTTCTCACATACCCATTGAGTCTTTACATTATTATCTATAGCAGTGGTGACTCCATCAGGGATGATAATGGGATCACTTTTAATCCAAGTCTTTTCACACACTTAGACGAAATGAAGGAGTGTGATGCTTGTCGCGTTACGCGAAAAACCGGCGGGAAAACGAAACAACAGAGCCGCCACCGTGCGTTATTTATCCCAAAAGAGAGAAAGGAAACGCTTGAAGTAAACCTGGAAAAGACATGGTCCCGCGACCAAAGAAAGATGGGATCGGGAGTCGGTTATGCGAAGGGAAGGTATTAGCACCCCTACGCATCCGTCGTACTCGACGGGATCCACGCACAAAAGAATAGAAGAAAGGTTGCTTAAAACTGCTCACAAACTGCACAAGGCTGGAAGGAAACACAGAAAGACAAAAGAAACGGAACTCGGCAGGATATCGCATCCTGGGCCTACGTAGTCTGTCAGACACAGACATCAGAGTCGACGTAGTTCGGGACAGGGGAAACGTGCTCGCTAGGATGTCGCATCCTATGCATACGTATCTTCTCTAACCAGAGGAAGAATCAGAGCACTCGTAGCTCGGCTAACGCACGCCAAACAAAACACAAACAGGAAACCGACTACCAATCGCTGGACTTACGTCAGACTCCACACAAACAGGCAAACATGGAAACCGAATGCCAATCGCTGGACTTACATCAGACTCCAACAAGCAAACAAGACACAGGAAACCAACTGCCAATCGCTGGACTTATGTCAGACTCCAACACACACAAAGGGTTGAAAAAGAAAAAGGGCGCCCGGAGAGATCTGCTTATCTCCTGCCTACGTACCTCATCTGGTATGAGGATCAGGGCGACGTAGTTCCCCTACGCAGGGAAAGAACTTCTAACCTAACCAGAGACTGGGAAATGACAAACTAGAAGGGAGCCTGACTCGAGCCTAATAGTTATCATGTAATCCACAATGGTCCTAGGTTGAGGTTTCTACCCTAACTTGCACAGGGAGCAAGCTATCCTAAACAGCACAATCAAACACATACAAGCACAATAAAGCAAGCACACACACTATATGCACACAATTGGGATCATACAAGGCTAGGCTGCAAAAGCAAGCCAACTGGAATGGGGTGTGATTAGCTCTTAACCCTAACATTGAGAGTTAGGGTGAAGAAGATGAAACGGGAAGTGAGGGTAAGACCTCACAGCTCTTATCCCTGGCCTGGGAGAGCTTGACTCAAATAGAAAATGTGGGAGTTCAGAATGTAGGAACTCTTCTCCACAGATGACTGACACAACCTGATCTTGGGTTTTTTATTCAAAATGCATCAACACATGGTGTGTGAGCAAAGTGAATGACACACTGAGTAGCAGGAGATGGATTGCACATCTCTTTTATCTGCCAATTGCCTCTTAAGGGGTCTTTAACTGCTTGGCACAAAAGTAAACATTCACAAGCATTGCCTCTTAAGGAGGGCTTCAGACAGGTGCCTGCCCACATAACAGGACAGGTCTTCCAGACTACATGAAGTCAGAAGAATTATACCTCAGTGGTAAGCAAACCACAAGCTAGCAAAGCAAGTTCAAAAGAACTCAAAGCAACTTAGGTACCTATGAAAAATCTAAACCAATTAGTTCAACTGTACAGACAAGCAATCAACAATCAATAACACAGACAGACAATGTTCACAATGTGCAAGCCACAAGGCAAACTCAAATGAGTTAGCATCAACCTACAAAACACACAAGTGTTAGTAATCAAGAGCAAACATCAATGCTCAAATGAGGAAGCATCATCAACCATGGACTTGGATGTTTAAACCTGAAATCAAAACCCACATGTAAGCCACAAACCACTAGGTCAAAGCCTAGGGTCAAAGATGGAGAAAAAAGTCAAAACAGAACCTCAAATTTAACATGAATCATCCTTATTCAATCAAGAACAAATCTCAAAAAGTCCCACATCAAAATCATTAATCAAATGCATTTCATGATCAAATGAAGTTAAAGGTGATTTCAAAGCATCCAAATGGTCAACATGAATGAAAAATCTCAATCAAAACAGAAATGATTCCAAAAAATCTGGAAAATATCATGAGCAATCTAGACATCCATAACATACATCACACAAAAAAATCAGAAGCATTGGACATCATTAGGCATGGAAGTCACATAGCACAATTCAAACAATCACATGTGTGACACAAATTGTCACACCAAGTTAGCATGAGCATAAAACAGAATGGGAGCATGGGAAAAATCTCAAACCAAAGCCAAAATGTCACTCAACATGTCTAGAATTCACACACAAAATTTCAGAATCATTGAATCATTTTTGAGCATTTTATGATCAAAGGAACAAGGCAAGGTCAAACATGCATATGCATTCAAACACCCTAGGACAGATGATTTTTTCAGCCAAGCACAACTTGCAATTTCATGATCATAAAAAAGTAGACAGGATAAGGATCATATAGCAAAAAATTGGGATCAAATTGGTGCAATTTTCAATTTATATGATTTTTGGAAGTTGATGGAAAAATAAAAAATGCAAAGTGAACCAAGGCATGAAAATAGGAGGGAATATGAGAAAAATGCATGGCAATTGAAAAATTTCACTCAGCCAGATTCGAACCTAGCGCGTTTTTGAATGTGGCGCGCTTCCAAAACGACCACGTTTTGAATCTAAAACCCTAAGCGCTGCATGGCATTTCCAGTTTTCGTAGCAAATCATGATTTTCGTAGCAAATTCCAGGCAAATCCGTAGCAAATTCTGGAAATGCATGGTGTTCATATGTGGAAGATGAAGATCATGAAGATCTTCATCTGGATTTCCAGATTTTCACAAAAATGTCCAGAAATCAAAAACAACAACATCAATCGGTTCATCATTCCACATACATACAAGATCAAACCACAAATTAACATGAATCATCAAAACAAGCTTGGATCGAAGAAAAGAAAAAATGTCATCAAAACTTGAAATGCATGTAACTTTGTCAATACAACACCAATTCACTCAAAATTTGTATCAGAATCATCACCACTAAAAGCTCTACACAAATATCACAAAGAAATTGAGAATTAAAGAGGTCGAATTCTGACCTTCTTGATGAACAGAACTTGGAATCACGTTATGTAAGGCTTGTAATGGCTTCCAATCTTCTCTAGGATGCTTGTAGAGGTAATTGATGATGAATTTGAAGCTCAATTGCACACGAATCCAGCTTAATTTGCAAATGCCATGGATGCTTCAAGCTTTGAATCTGAACAAATATGCCACGATTTGCCTTGATTCCACGTCCAAAACTACTCAAATATGCTTCATGAACATGAATCAAGCAACAGGAATAGCTCTTGTGTGAAGAAATTGAAAAAAAGTTTGAGAGAAAATTTTGGTGATTTTTGCAATTCAGATATGAAATCAGTGTTAATGACCAAGGCAGTTAAGATTAAGTATATATACTTCATGCTAATCCTTCTCAAATCATGTTTAAGCCAAAATTAATCAAGCTTAACCAAATGTAAGGTGTATGTGCAAAAATGTGTTTTCACTCTCATGCACCCCATGCATGCGTGAACAGTGCCAATTTCTGGCCCAAATCCAATTAAAAACATCCCATACACACATTTGAATTGGAGTTTTATGCTCATGATTAACCAAAATGAGTTTATGCAATTTCCTTCAAAAATCTTCATGAGTAAGCCAAGGATCATGCAAATGAAATTCATGTCATGTGATGGTATGTTTGAAAACTACAAGTCATAAGGATCAAAATGCAAAAAGAACCACTCATTTTGGAGCTTTGGTTAAAAGGTTATGCCCATTTGAACTTTGAAACACACTTTGCCATGATTGGACCATATCTCCTCAACCACACATGAGAAATTCATGATCTTGGACTTTTTGGAAATGGGAGAGAAAGATCTTCAACTTTCATGTTAGACAACATTTCATTTGAAGCTTTCTTGATGATGTAATCTTGAGTTGAAGTTGGTCTAAAACCTTGCCATTTTGGGAAATTTCAAATTATAGGTCACCTGCTATTTTTGGAAAGTCTTGACCTGACTTTAAATTCTTCAATGTTGATGTTTGAAATGTCAAATGAGACTTGTTTGAACATGAATGAAGCACCTCTAACCACTTCCCACCTTCAAATCCATAGTTGACTTTGAAGTTGACTTCTGTTGACTTCTATGGGCCTCAGATGATTTGATCATGCACTGATGAGTTCTGAGCCTTCAACACTTGACCAAAATGCTTCAAAGTGATCCTTGGGTCATGTGAACTCATTGTACCAACCCTAGGGCTTTGATCTCATGAGAAATGCTCTTGTTGCCTTGCACAGTTGAATCTCCTGACCAGTCTTGCCTGATGAGATGTGATGGACCATGCAATGACAATGCAATGTTAATGTGATGTTAATGACCTAAAAAATGAAATGTATATACAAATGGGAGGTGCAAATTTGAGGTGCTACAATGCTCTGTAATAAAAAAAATAAAAAGAGGTTGACCATGCATATAATATGCACCAGATATCAAATCACTGTTACCATTGGCTTTCCTAGCGTCCAAGGTGTAAACTTTGTTTACTCCAACTAGTACTTTCTGTGATACTTCTTGAGCCCTCTGATTAGGAAAGTTCTTTGTCATGTGACCAATATCATGATAACAATAACATCTCCATAATCCAATCTTGCACTCCCCAAAGTGAAATTTCATACAATTGTTGCATTGTGGGGCTTATGTTGGTCTCGCACCATGAACTTGTTTCCCTTTTGATTGAGATCCATTCGGCTTTAGTTGTTAATTAAGTCTATTGGAGTACCTCTAAAGCTTACTTGCTTGTTCTCTTTTGGATCGAATCTTTCTCAAACTATTTTTAGCTACATAACATTATTGTAATTACTCTACATAAGTGTCTAACCTCTGATGTGTTATGTTGTGCTCAATCTCTCCCATGACTAGAATAAGCTTCCATATCCTCAAATTTCTTTCCAAATTATGCCACTAACATGTTTCTATGACGAAGCTGCTGAAACTGTAATTCCTTCTGGGCCCTTAAACTATTCGGAAGGTCCGGAATACTATATGTAGTCTTACAAGCTGATGAATAAGTTTACCACCTTATTGTTGGTCCTCTCAACATATGAGTGGTGAAGGTCATTTTGTTTTCTTCACTACAGTGAGTTACATGGACGATCTGATTTATACTAGTAAGCTAGTCATGTGCCAATAACAGATTGAGACCACCATCAAATTCTGATGGTTTCATCTAGTAAAAGTCTTGGATGTTATGGTTTCCTACTCCTTGCTAAGGAGACCGAGGCTATGCAATACCATATATCTACAACATCATCTGCATCATAAAATCTTGTTATTGTGGCTACATCTAGAACTGATGCCATTGTTGTTGGTAAATCATATGTTCCCAATGATCCTCATCATTTCCACCTCCCTAATTTGCTCCCACATTCTTAAAACGAGCTCCCCTCGGCATTCTACGTCCTCGTGGTGGCTCAACAATAATTCTTCCTATTACATATAAATATATTTAGTTAATTAGACTTAATAACTTAATATCGTGATAGTAGAAATTAGGTCGGCAACACACACATATGAGGAAGAAAAGATTTAACAATTGATGTCTCATGGTTGGGATGAGGATCAACCTTCTCTAATAACAACTATGCACCCTGAATAAGATATGTCCTGAATTAACATATTTAGAACTTTATACATTAGTAATGATATATACACAATGTCTAAGTGACATAAATACATGAAAAGCATGTAGTCTACAACATAGTGCCTACATATATAACATATCTGATACGAAACACTAAAAACAAAATACATAGCTGAAATGAAAAGTATACGGAAGGTTCTTCAGCACCTAAAGTTTCATATCCCTTCCATTTGCATGAGACATTCCCATCTTATAAATATATCAACAAAATGGCATGGGATATTTCTATCTTAGTAGAGCCCTACTAAACCTTAAGTCTGCTTAGCCAAAAATGATTACAATACTATTCTAGTTCTACAAGTATTACAATCTCGTATCAGATAAATAAAATAAAAGGGAATGAATCTCATTAAGCCTCATATGATATGTGAATGTCAATCCACTCATTATACATACAACTTAGCCATCAGGAGATGGTTAGCTTCGCAAAACATTACTGCTTACTAGCTCTTCTTATGTTCAAGTCTAGTTTTACGAAATCGAAGACTTCATATTAATCATTTTCACTAAGGCCGGTATTAAAGAGCGAACAACCATATTTTCCCGGATTACCCTCCTAATAACAATTTATAATTATCGATATGATCAGGAAGTCTCAACATTTATTATATTGTCGCGCAGTAAAAAATACCTGAGCGCATCGCACGCTCGAAATACAACAGAGTCGCCACTTAATTTTACTTAGTCTAAGAGAAAGAGAAAATATCAATAAAACCCAAGGGAAGATATAAAGGGTAAGGAAGTCGGTTATGTAAGGGAAATGTATTAGAATCCCTCACATCAGTTGTACTAAACGGAAACCATTTTGATTGTTCTTTGGACATATGGGTGCTATTATCTAAAGGTTACTTGCGATTAATTTTAATAAAAGGGGAAAAATAAGTTTTTAATTAATGTGCTCGCTAATAATTTGAAACCTCATACCTACATATTCTCATTGTGCAATGAGAAAATCAGAGTTTTGTAGTTCATGGTAGAAAACTATGTATTTGTTGGTTGTTTTTTAGGGAACAATGTTATAATCGTATCCTAGCAGTGTTTTGACATTAGCTGATTTTGATCCTAGTTCAGATGCTCTAAGATTTTAGTCTAACCATAAAGGAATATATTATAACAGTTCTTTTATGAAAAGAAAGTTGTTTGAATTAAAAAAAAGTTTGTGAATGAGGTGAAAGTGATGTTTGGACCAATATTGTATTGTTTGAACCCATAGTGAGGTGTCTGAACCAGGAGTGCGGTATTTAACAAATATATGGTGATTACCCAAATGCAAAGTTTTAGGGTTTTATCTAGATATGGGGATCAAGACCTACAAAGGGGGTTTGTCTAAGCACTAGGTCTAACAAGGAAAACATGTAAGAGGTGGCTTGCCTAAGCATTGAGACTCACAAGGCAAGCATGCAAGCGATGAGAGTTTGCCATAACATTGGGTCTGATAAGGAAAACATGTATGAGAATGGTTTGTCTAAGCACTAAGTCTGACAAGACAAACATGTAAAAAAAGGGGGGGGGGGGGGTCTGCCTAAGCATGTGTCTCACAAGGAAGACATGCATGAAAATGAAGGGTTTTCCTAAGCCTGGGTCTCACACGGCAAACATGCATGAAAAGAGTTTTAATCATGAGAAGGTGATTAACCCAAAGAGAGGCGTATGGTTCAGAGATGGGTGTTTAACCAAGAGAATGTAATTAACCCATGAAGGAGGTGATTAACCTCAAGAGTGTATAGGTATCCAAAGATTATTGTGTTTGGTCCAAAGAGAATGGTGTTGTTGATGTGGATTGTTAAATTGTTGGTCTGGGGATGAAAGTTGAAAGTTGTTTTGATTTAATTGCACTAAAGTCTATGAACGAAGGAGAATACTTTGAATAACTTGGGCCTACATCCCGTATTAAAAGGTATTCAGAACAAGGGTACGAATGTCCATTCTCATTCTTCTCCGTTTCTTAAGGCTCATGGTGCACAATTCACATCATAATTAATAGGTGTTTTGAAGGTTGAAAAGGAAAATAAGTTTTTGTTTTGTGTTGGATAAGTTAGAGAACAAGATTGAAAGAAAATGATGAGGTACCAAAGAATATGATGAAGTAGTTTATCATGCCTTGATGTTCACCTATTTCTAAGGTTTTGAATTGGAATGGACTCAAGAATGATTTCCTGGACCAAGTGTAGAAGCAAGTGTAAAGATCTAATTCAATCAAATAATCAAGGGACTTATGATCACTTAATGGAATGTAAATCCTAAAAGAGCATGTAAATATGTCATTTAAAGTTAAAATAAGTGGTCCTAAATTCATTAATCTAATTACTTAATCAAAGTATATTGGATCAAATGATTAAATCAATCAAAAAGAATTAAACTATGCATTAACAAAATAATTAATTAAAGATTTAATTAATTAATTAAATGAACTAAAAGAAGATAAAAATTATCAATTAATCGGAAAACAATTAACTAATACACTAATCTTTCTGAAATTATTCTTCACTCCAGCTTGAGCATTTTATCACTGTCATTTGCAGTTATTCAAGAAAATCTTTCTGATACTTCATTTTTGTCCCTATCTCCTCGGCAACATGTTTCAACCTTCTAAATTGATGATGAAGACTGGTGAATTCATCGTCCAAGTCCATGTGGTCAATGCGCAAATGGATCTCTTCGGATGCAACACCGGATCAGGTACTAACTCCGTGTCTCGATCGGAAAGGGACGCCGCCGCCGTAAGAAGAACCAGCTCTAAGGGAATTGGAGGCCATAATTGGAAGAAAGAAAACCCTAATTGCGTTGAGATAAAGATCGATTATTGTACGCAGTGGTAGTGTAGTGTTGCTCCGCTATGAGTTTACGATTTTCGGTTCAGTTGTGTTTGGGATTCGAAGTTTATTTCGGCTCCGGTTTTGATTCTGAGTTGTTGGTGGTTTGTTTTTTTGAAATGAAAGAGGTATGTGGATTGAGAATTGGGAGAGATTCAGAGTTCTTGATGCAGGCATGGCCATGACCTTGGAAGAGGGCTGGTTTGGGAGAAGTGTTGTTTTTGTTGGTTACTGAAACTCGGTTTCGTTGTTATGGAAAAAATTAGAGTGAGAGTGGTGGAGTGAGATTGGACTTGGATGATTTTGTGGTAGTGAATTGTTATAGGCGCAGAGTGTGGTGTTGCACTAGAGAAGAGAATGGGGAAGAAGGTGCTAGAACAAATATACTGGTATCGACTTAGAATTGTTTTGGTTCAGTTACAAATGAAATGAATGTTTCTGAATCTGACTAAGGATATGACGAAAAATAAATAATAGGATGAGCAGAAAGTTAGTGTTTCCAATGTTATTGTATGAAATCTTTACATGTACCATATAACTAAATATGCTATATTATGCTAAAGTTAAGATTGGAGGAAATTTTTGAAGTGGTGATTACTGAAAATAATGCACTTGAAAATCTCTTGTTAGTTCTCAACAACATAGAATACTAGTGTTGGGGACTTGTGTTCAAGAACTTTGTACTTTGAACTTTGCACTTTGCACATCATGTGTTTGGTAAATTGTCTCAACTAGGTTTTGCTTCTTGCTTTGGCTTGTTGGTCAAAAAAATGGAGTTGGGAGTGTTATTTGTTTTGTTGTAATTGTTTCAATGTGGGTAATTGAATTGGTTTTATAAAATGGCTTATGGTTGGATTCTTGATACGAATATGGTTTAATGCGGTTTTTGATATTGTTGAGCTTGAATCAGATTTTATGGTATGGTATATGGTTTGAAGGGAACTTCGGGTATGGACATGAATCGATCTGGATTCTTTCGGTTTGTTTAGGATATGAATAGTTATGGGGTTATTTTGGATCATGAATAGTTTGTTAGTATCGAAACTCACTAATTCTCTTATGGTGCATGATTAAATTAAAAGAAGGGAGAAGAATAAGAGAACCATAATTAACGCATTCATCACAAGAAAGACTAATAAAGTTGATTGAAAATGGCTAGGATTGAATGGAAATTTGATTGAAAATGGAAGTTGGAATTTGTACTAATTTGGTAGAATTTGTGTTAGTTTGGTAGTTATGGTAGTTAAAGGTTAATTATGTAATTAAGGGTTTGCGGATGCATAGATAGTTAGAGACAAATGGTGCTTGGTTTTTGCAAAAGTGTCAAGTTGGATGTAAGACAAAAGGTCATAAGTGATAAACTTGAATTTAAATGCTTTGGTTTTTGATTTTTACTACTTTTTTCTTGATTTTTTTTTTGTGAATTATCATATGACTTTAAGTGATTTTGAGAAGTAATTTTGTGTTGAAAATAAAAACTTTTGAATGGTGTAAATTCATGGATCAAATTCTATTTTTTTGCGTGAATCAAGGTTGAAAGTGTTGAAAAAACAAGTATTAAAATCACTACATAGTGTAGAACTTTTTCCAAGTTTTTCATGAATTTTCCATAGCATTTTGATGATTTTAATCCATGATATGAATGTCTAACTTGTGTACCTTCTTCCTTGTAACAAAGTGAGCATTATAGTGAAAGAATGAACTTGAAGCCGTGAAGACAAACTTCCTACAAGATTTTGACGAAGACAACATTTCAAGCCCTCCATATCAAAAGAATGAAAAAGAAAGATTATATCTAAAATATGCTCAAGACTTTCATGGATCAAGTAAAGGTATATGGAATTCTTGACAATATACTCCTAGTGCTCAAAAGTTTTTATCATACATTATATGATCATTATAAAACTTTTTCTATCAAGATTTTTTGTTTTAAAATAATGTTTAAAACATTGCATATTCAAAAGTTTATTAACTTAGAATTTTTTTAAAGTTTTGCCTGTGTCAATCGATTGATGCTATATTGCAATCGATTGATCAAACTTTCTGTTTTAGCATTTTTCGTTTTCAAAGTTGGACCAATCAATTGGTGTTGTATGTCAATCGATTGATCAAACTTTCTGTTTTAGCATTTTTCGTTTTCAAAGTTGGACCAATCAATTGGTGTTGTATGTCAATCGATTGATCTTAGTGTATTTTTCAGTTTTTTGTTTATGTCAATCGATTGGTTATGAGAGTCAATCGATTGATGCTGGGAAGTTTTTGAAAAATCTGAAATTTTATTTCACCACTCTTTGCACCAATTCATCATAACTCTTCATGGCAAAACCTTACATCCTTTCATCAACAAATCTCAGATTTCTCTTTTAACCATTGCCATGTTATGATTGAAGGGATGTATTCGTACTATAAATACTCTTTATATTTTCATTTCAAATTCACCTATTTCAATCAAACTACAAAATCTCTCTGTATTCATCTTCATCTAAATTTTCATATACAAATGCTTTTGAAAATATATTTTCATATCATTTTCTTCAAAAGTATTCTTGAGCACTTAGAGATTATTTTGTCTTGAACCTTCATATTATGAAAGAGAAGAAGATTCTAATAAATTGATTAACATATTGTCCAATACAAATATTCATATTCATTCAAAATTACTTTGTAAAATCCTAAGTACCAAGGATTGTTTGGTATTAGGTGTGTTGCTTATCATCCAGGATTGTTGGAGATAAGCGTCAAGAAAAGGAAGGATTGTTTTCTTTTCTTGTGAGTTAAGTTTTCAAGAGGATTGTTCTTGATCACTTAGTTAGAGGCTTGTTTTAGGAGATCTAACAATAATAAAATCTCTTACACATTATAAGGGGGCTGGAGTACTCTCAAGTTGTGAGGGGGGCCAGTATAATTCCTGGTGTTCTTTACTTTCCTCACTTTACCGCTTTCATCATCTTATCAATCCAAAAAAGAAAAGAACCTTTATCCACCAAATCAGAATACATTTTCTAAAGTCCTAATTCACTCCTCCCCCCCACCCCTTAGGATCATTCCTAACTTACATTTGGCATCAGAGCAGGTTTTGGTAACTTGCTACACATATCCAGACGATGGCTTCCGCAAGCGCAAACCCGGTGTTTAAAGATGGAGGTAGTAGCAACAAACCACCTCTATTTTATGGAGAATATTTTGACTTCTGGAAAATCCGCATGAAAGAATATTTAGAAGCACAAGGAGATGGTATCTGGGAAACCGTAGAAAATGGTCTGCATAATCCAACAAGTGTGGTCAATAGTGTTGGCACCCCAAAGATCAAAAGCTCTTATGATGAAGACGATAAAAAGAGAATACTTAATGAGAAGAAAGCCATCAATATTCTTCAAAGTGCATTAAGTATGGAAGAGTTCTTCCGCATATCTCAATGCAAGTCTGCAAAAGAAATATGGGATACTTTGGTGGAGACTCACGAAGGAACCACTGAAGTTAAAAGATCCAGATTAAATACATTGAGTCAAGAATATGAAATGTTAAAAATGCATCCTGGAGAATCCATTGTTGCTTTGTAGAAAAGATTTGTTCAGTTAACGAATCACTTAATTGTTCTTGGAAAGACCTTCACAAATGATGATCTCAACCTTAAAGTGCTAAGATCCTTGACGAGAGAATGGTAACCTAAAGTTACGGCTATATCGGAGAAGAAAAGTCTTTCTACAACGACGTCTACATCATTATTCGGAAAACTCCAAGAACATGAACTTGAACTTGGACGACTTGAAAAGCATGAAAATCAGGAAAAGAAATCCAAAGGAATTGCTTTAAAAGTTGAATCAAAGGAAGAAAAAGATGAGGTCGTATTGGAGGAAGATGAAAATTTCATGCTCCTTGTTAAAAGGCTTGGTAAGTTTTTTGGTAAAAATGACAAACCTTTTCATGCAAAAAGAAATAAACATTTCAGGAAAAGGGAGGCTTCCACTTCCACACAAGAAGTCACATGTTATGAATGTGGAAAGCAAGGTCATATAAAGCTAAATTGTCTGAGACTCTCAAAGAAAGAAGGCTTTAAAGGCAAGAAGGATTTCAAGAACAAAAAGACGTATGTTGCATGGGAAGATAATGAGATAAGTTCTTCATCCGAGTCGGAAAGCGACGAATGTGCAAATTTAGCATTAATGGCTTCACGCCACTCCGACGATCAAGAAGATGAGGTTAGCAGCAACTTTTCTCTTTTCGATAGTGATGCACAAGGTGCTATAAATGAACTTCTTGAAGAATGCAAAATTTTGTATAAAACTATATCATCTCAAAAGAAAACAATTTTATCTTTAGAAGAAAAAATTGTGAAAATTGAAAAAGATGTCGACGATGAAAAACAAAAGATGATTAGTGAAAAACAGAATTTTGTATGTAAAAACTGTGAGTCACTTTCTTTCCAAATTGTCCAATTAAAAAGATTTCTTGAAAGATATGAAAAAGGATAAATTGGACTGGAAGAAGTCCTTAGCCAACAAAGATATTCAAATGATAAAAGTGGTCTTGGCTACTCAAAGTTTTCCAAACCAAGTACCAGTAAAACTGTCTTTGTTAAGGCTAATGACCAACCATCCAAAGAGAAAGTAAACAAGCCTAAAGTTGTTCATCACTATCCTAAAAAGAAAAGAGTTTCTAAAAAGAAATCCTATGTTCCTAGACATAGAAGCAACTTTGAACCTACTTGTTTTTATTGCGGAATAATTGGCCATACACCAAATGCATGCTATGTTAGAAATTTCAGCGTAGCAAGTGGGCATTATGTATGGGTAAAGAAAGTCACTAATTATGAAGGATCCAAAGCAATTTGGGTACCTAACAAACCTTAATTCTGTTTTGTAGGTGTATCGGGGTATTCGTTACCTTTAGATTTATTGACTAAATCAAAAGTAAACATACAATTCGAGTCGCCACCGCACTTTTATTTATCCAAAGGAAAGGCTAAAAAGTGAACAAAAGCCAAGTAAGAAGTTTTATCAAATCAAAAAACTAATAAAAATGTCAGAGATCTGGGTAAGGGGGTTGGTTATGAAATGGGAAGATTTTAAGCACCCAAAACATCCTTAGTACTCTAAGGGAGCCCTTTTTGCAAATGTGTATTGTAGGTTGGTATTTGTGAAAATATGTGCAAAGGATTAGGGGGATGAGAAAAGAATATTATATTTACAATTTTTTTGTTTGAATGGATGAACCCATTGCCTACGTACCATCACAAAGGTAAGATCAAAACCTCGTAGTTCGGGGTAAAAATCTCAAAAGATTGGTGAATTGACTTGATCAAAAGCCTTAAGGTCTTTTGTTATCAAAGGGAGAAAACTCAACCTAAACCAACAATCCACCATGTGAAGAGGGCTTCAACATACTAGTGAGGGGTTAACCCTATAATAAGTATGGAAGACTTATAGTTCAATCACTAAGGATAAGGTGAGGTTTACATCAACCACTATGATAACTCAAACCTATGGCTAATGTTTATGAAAAAACGTTTAAACAAAGGTGGTCATTGGAACCACAAAATCAACTTGAAGTGAGTTGTATTTACAAGTTAGATTATTTACAAAAATGAAGTCAAAGTTGAATTAAGGTTCATTCACAATGAGTATTAAAGAAAAGATTTTGAAAAATCAAAGGCATAAGGCCTAGGTTTCTAATTTGAAACAAATTCAAAGTTTGCACATAAATGAGTTTGGCTTGGGTTAGAGTGGAGAGAAGAAGAGAAGGGCTAGTCCTAAACATGCAAAGGTAAGAGAAAAGATAAAACCCTTGGAGTTCCTTTTCTTCAAAATCATAAAGATGATTCAAGATGCTCCTTTCCTTTGGACTTAGCAATCACTCAAGCAATCAATCAAATATTATATTCAAGCTCCTAGGATCTCCATTTGGCTTGTCTCTCTTAACTTGGCTACTCATGACAATGGTCCTTCTTACTATCTCAAGAGGGAAGCCCTATCACACAAGATCAAACATCAAAAAGTTCACAACACAATAAGAGGAATGAACAAAGAATGAGTTTGGATTAGGAGGTCCTTTGAAGTCAACTTTAAGATTTAGCATTCTAAAGGCATGAGGCCTAGTTGCTCTTCAACAAGATTAGCATTCTAAAGGCATGAGGCCTAGTTGCTCTTCAACAAGTTTAGCATTCTAAAGGCATGAGGCCTAGTTGCTCTTGAACTCCTTTAAGCATAGGTAAGGTCCTAATTCTAAGTCCTTTCTCCTTTTTGCATTGGATTCACACAAACAAACACAAAACAACAATGTATTTATATAAAATATGAGCTCAAATGAGCAAAAGGAAAATGGCATAAACATAAAATGTATGCTCAAGCGAGCAAAGGAAAAAGCAATATGAATAAGTGAGCAAGAAAGTAAATTGCATTAAAGTAAATTGCAAGAAATTAAATGCTTGAATTAAAGTTAGTAGTTAGTATTTGATGTTAGTGTGTCATAAGATAATTTAGCGCTATGTTAAGCAATCGTAAGTGGACTAATGTAGTAGTCACACCTATCTGAGGCCGGTCAATAAAACTATAGGCAAATAAACACAAGTTAGAGATCATGACTAGTAAGCCAAGCTCCTACAACTTGCCATGCCAAAAGAAAAGAGGAAAGGTCTTGTATGGACTTTAGGTTTTTTGCTTGACCAAGAAGCAACCTATCTTGGACACAAAGCAACTCACTTGATCTTGGATCAAGTTGAGTTTGATTTGGATCAAAGAAGGTTAAGCCTCTCATATGTCAAGACTAACCATAAGACATTAACTCATTGGCCAAAAATAAAAAGAAATGAAGATGAAGATGAAAATGAAATGGAAAGATAATTCAAATGTCAAACCCAATTGGTCAAAAGTGAATCAAATCATCACCAACCAATGTAAAACAGAAGAGAAATGAAGATTAGAAGTCAACAAATCAAACATATTTTTTTAATATTTTTGGAATTAACATAAATGCAAAATAAAAATGGACAAAATATGGTCAAACCTCAAATTCAATTCAAATCAACTTGAATAAGTCCAATTAAATTCTCATAGGTCTAACATGGTCAAACAAAGTTTGACAAAATTTCTCAACAATTTTTGAAATCAGAAACTATTTTAAAATAATTAAAAACAATAAAAATAACGAAATATGAATTAAAATCTCAAATAAATCTCAAATCAATTAAGAAATTGATGAGACTATTTTTCATTGACTCGTCATGATCCATATGTGTTAAGAAAATATTTTTGGAATTTTCAGATATAAAAAAGTATTTAAAATGAATTAAAAACTATTAAAAACCAAATAATTCACAAAAAATATTAAATGAAGTCACAAAAATAATTAAAAATCAAAATATGAAACTAGATTTTTCAAGAATTTTTTTGCCATTGGTCTCATATTTTTGTGACTTCAAATAAAATAGTTGTGAATTTTTGAAAATAAAAGAAATTAAAAGAAATAAAACAGAAATAAGAAAATAACAAAAATCAGGAGCGCTTGGATGATTCTCATTAATTGACGTGGCATCATCAAGCGGTCCAGAAGCGCTGGTGCACCATGTTCCAAAGTCAAGCGCGCAACATAAGCATTTAAAACAAGTCAACAAGAACAATGGCCAGGATTATAACATTTCAAACAGATCCAAGGGCGCTGGAAGCATCCACATGCGGATGGTGGTGGAAACCACCATCTTCTCCGGCCAGAGAACAAACTCCGGTCACTACGCGCAGGGTTTTCAACCTTAACCAAAATAAACAAGCCAGGTACCAAAATGAAGCTGGGGTGATGTATATCACCCCTGTAACCTTGGATCTTCCTCAATGTTTCTATTTAATGAGAAATTTGAGCTTGAAAATCAAGGTGCACAAACTGAAATGGCACGATTCATGAAATTAAGACCACCACTGGCCTGCCTCTTGCTCGAGGACTTCAGAAAACAGTTCAAACTCAAGCAATTCACATTGTATTTCAAGATCCAGATCAAAACAGTTGAGTGATATACCTTTGAAGTGCAGCTTTAAACAACACGATATCTTTGAGCTTTTGATTCCAATTTGATCTTGAGGTAATGAGGATGCAAGGCTAAGGAATTAAGACTTGAAGATCAACTACGGATGTTGAAATTCAAGCTTGAAATTGAGAAATGAAAAACTGAAATTCCTTTAAGAGAGGTTAGGTTTTAAATTCTGCAGAGTTTCAGATCACCTTGAGGTTGAAATTTGAATGAGCAAGGCCCTCTATTTATAGCTGAGCTGAAGGCAAGGTAGTGAAATGCTCGTGTACATGAACTTTGGGTCCTCCATGCATGGGCATGTACAAGCGCATGTGAGGCCCAAAAGTGAATGGAATTGCAAGCTGAGATCATTCTGAAGTGAAATGGACGTGCACAAGGCTTGGCATTTGCTTGCATATGAAGTTTCAATGTGAATTGCATAATTGATCATAAACATTAAGCCCTTCGAATATCACACATGGAAAATCCAAACATGGTGGTGTAAGTAATGGTTGGAAAGCTCTTGACATAAGGAACAAAAGCTATGTTGGGGAAAAATCCATTTGGAGTTTGGAAATTTATGAAAACTGGCTTTGAAGTTTGAGGTACAAAACATGTCTAGGTTTCCTTTAAAATTGTTTACTAAAAGTGATCAACTTCAAGCCCTTCTGCTTCAACGATGCAAGCCTCAAATGGAAAAACCTCCAACATCAAAGTTGTACATCTTTTCAATATGATCAATTTAGACTTAAAATTTTTCATCATTTGGATTTTTAATGAGAAAGTTATGGACACTTGAAGTTGGACATTTTTCAAATTCAATGGTTTTGGTCCAAAGTGACCTATAATGTTTTGTATTATCACATGTGTTTATTTTGGGATTATGAAATTTTGTCCAACATAACATTTGAAATAGACATCTTAAGATTTCCAATTCAATTTGTCTTACCTCAAAATAATAAAAAATAAGGAAGTTAGGTCCTTGGGAAGTTGACCCAAAATTAGGGTTTTAGTCAAAATGACCTATAATTTTTTGAAATGAATGATGACCTTAAAAGTTTCAAATGGATTTTTGATGAACATGAAAGTTGTTTATATGGTTCTTAAGAACATTTTTCTCTTGGGGTCATATTCATTTAACAAACACATCAAAAGTTGTGTCTCAGTGATCCTCAGTTTAGTCAGATGACTTGACTGGTCAACTTCTCAAGGCCAAACTTCAAATCTTGATGAATAAATGATTGAGGATACTCACATAGGCTCATATATGTATAAAATAATTAATTAAAGAGCTTACCTTGATTGAATTTGATCATAGGTTGAGGTTGCTTCATGAGCAAGGCACAGTCAATGCACAGTTGAATTAAGGTTTCCTTGGGAAACAATCCTCAAGCCCTTTGGTTTATCTTGATAAAATTGGAAAATTGAGATACTTGGGAGAAATATATGATGATTAGGAACTTTGTGGACCATTGTCATGCTTGTTCTCATCTTCATCTAGCCATTTCATTGAGCTTAGGAGCCTCCTAGGAGCATGGGCACACATGATCACTTGAGCTTCAAAACAAAAAGAGTTAGTGACATATTTTTGTGCTTTTGGTTAGTAAACAAAATAAGAAAAGCAATAATATACAATTCAAGCATGCTTGGTGATCTCAAACCACTCAGACAAGCCCCACTCTAAGGTAAAGGAGCCAAACATGCTATGATCCTTGAGGCAATGCAATGAGCAAATGATATGATGCCATGAGGGATCTTAGGGTCAAAATTAGGGTCTTACAATAGGTATGCTTGAAAACCACTTCAAACCTTTGGTATCTTGACAGTGTTTGTTCCAAGCATATTACGGGAGACATTAACAAATTTTCAAATCTAGCATTGAAGGCTAAAGGTTATGTCACATATGGTGATAACAACAAAGGGGAGAATTCTTGTCATAGGCAAAGTTGGAGAACCACCTTTCACATCCATTTAAGATGTCCTTTATGTCGAAGGACTAAAGCACAATCTTCTAAGTATTAGCCAACTTTGCGATAAAGGCTTCAAAATCAAGTTCACCAAGGATGAATGCTTGATTGAAGATGAAGTCTCTCATGAGGTAAAACTCAAAGGTACAATAATTAATAACATATTTATGATTTCCCTTGATGATGTTTCTTTGAAGGTAAAATATCTTATGGTGAGCAATAATGAGTCATGGTTGTGGCATAAAAGATTCGCACATATTCATATGGAACACTTGAATAAACTTATAAAGCATGATCTTGTTATTGGTTTTCCCAAGATAAAATTCGTCAAAGATAGACTTTGTGATGCTTGTCAAAAGGGGAAACAAACCAAATCAACTTTCACATCAAAGAATGTGGTGTCTACTACAAGGCCACTACAATTGTTACATATGGACTTATTTGGTCCATCAGGAACAAGAAGATTCGGAGGTAATGTAAATGCTTTAGTTATTATTGATGATTTCTCTAGATACACTTGGACTTTCTTCTTAGTGCAGAAAAATGATGCATTCAAGGCGTTCAAGAAATATGCGAAGCAAATCCAAAATGAGAAATCTCTAACTATTGCCTCCATAAGAAGCGACCATGGTGGAGAATTCCAAAATGCCTCATTCGAAGAGTTTTGTGAAGAACATGGAATATTTCATAATTTCTCGGCACTAAGGACTCCTCAACAAAATGGAGTGGTGGAGAGAAAGAATAGGTCACTTGTGGAACTTGCAATAACAATGCTTAGCGACTCAAATCTTCCAAAGCACTTTTGGGTGGATGCGGTAAGCACAGCATGCTATGTAAGTAATAGAATTATTTTTAGACCTATCTTTAAAAATACCCCCTTTGAACTCTTCAAAGGAAGGAAACCAAACATCTCTTACTTTCACATTTTTGGATGTAAATGCTTTGTCCTCAACAATGACAAAGACAATCTAGGTAAGTTCGACGAGAAGTCCGACGAAGGTATATTTCTTGGATATTCTCTTACTAGTAAAGCCTATAGAATATATCATAAAATAACTTTAAAAATTGAAGAATCTATGCATGTTACTTTCGATGAATCTAACCCCTCAAAGGAGGATATTTTTTTGTGTGATGATGATGATGATATTGTAGAAGTTCCTCAAAAAGATACTTCAAGTGGAAACAATGATGATCAGCCAAAACACCAAGATGAGCAAGATCAACAAAAGTCAAACGATAATGATCTACCTAAAGAATGGAGAACTCATCGGGATCATCCAATTGACAAAGTCATTGGTGATATTAGTCAAGGCGTTGCAACAAGATTGAATCTTAAAGATGCATGTCTCAACATGGCATTTGTTTCTCAAATTGAACCTTCTGAAATCACAGAGGCCTTAGATGATGATCAATGGATTCTAGCCATGCAAGAAGAACTTAATCAGTTTGAAAGAAATCAAGTATGGGATCTAGTTCCTAGACCAAAAGGCAAGCATGCTATCGGTACTAGATGGATCTTTAAAAACAAGCTAGATGAAAATGGTATCATTGTAAGGAACAAGGCAATATTGGTAGCCCAAGGCTATAATCAAGAAGAAGGTATTGATTTGAAGAAACTTTTGCCTCGATTGCTAGACTAGAGTCAATTAGATTATTGTTGGCATATGCTTGTTCTTTGAATTTTCAGTTGTACCAAATGGACGTTAAAAGTGCATTCCTAAATGGATACATACTTGAAGAAGTGTACGTATGTCAACCTCCAGGATTTGAAGATTTCAAACATCCCAATCATGTGTACAAACTCAAAAAGGCCTTGTACGGATTGAAGCAAGCACCAAGGGTGTGGTATGATAGGTTAAGTAATTTTCTGTGCGAACATGGGTTCGAAAAAGGTAAAGTTGATAGTACTTTGTTTATCAAAAGAATTAACCATCATACTATCTTAGTGCAAATTTATGTAGATGACATCATATTTGGATCCACAAATGAATCCTTTTGTGAAGAATTCTCAACAATCAAGCAAGGAGAATTTGAAATGTCCATGATGGGTAAGTTGAACTACTTCCTTGGGTTGCACATCAAACAAACAAAGGATGGGATATTCATCAATCAATATAAATACTGCAAAGAACTTCTTAAAAGATTCGACATGGATGCTTGCAAAGATATAGCCACTCCGATGGGATCAGGGACATATCTTGATCAAGATGAATCCGGAACACTAATTGACATAACTAAGTATCGAGATATCGTCACTAAATCATTGGAAAGAGATGCAGTCTATAAAATAAAAATGGATCTTGGTATTTTAAGCAAAAATGACATTTAATCGAATCAACACCCTTAAATGGTTCACAAAAGATTTTATTGTGTTCTTTTCCCTTCTTTTTGATCATGACAAAGGGGGAGAAGATGTATGCATGTGTATTTTTTGCTTGTGTTGTTTTATGAAGAGGGAGTTTTTCATTTGATTACTTTCAAGAGATAGGCGGAGTATAAGTTCAAGCTTTAAGATTGGTTGTCATCATCAAAAAGGGGGAGAATTTGAAGACAAGCTTCCTACAAGATTTTGATGAAGACAACATTTCAATCCCTCCATATCAAAAGAATGAAAAAGAAAGATTATATCTAAAATATGCTCAAGACTTTCATGGATCAAGTAAAGGTATATGAGATTCTTGACAATATACTCCTAGTGCTCAAAAGTTTTTATCATACATTATATGATCATTATAAAAATTTTTCTATCATGATTTTTTGTTTTAAAATGATGTTTAAAACATTGCATATTCAAAAGTTTTTTAACTTAGAAATTTTTCAAAGTTTTGCCTGTGTCAATCAATTGATGCTATATTGTAATCGATTGATCAAACTTTCTGTTTTAGCATTTTTCGTTTTCAAAGTTGGACCGATCGATCGGTGTTGTATGTCAATTGATTGATCTTAGTGTATTTTTCATTTTTTTGTTTATGTCAATCGATTGGTTATGAGAGTCAATCGATTGATGCTGGGAAATTTTTGAAAAATCTGAAATTTTATTTCACCACTTTTTGCATCAATTCATCATAACTCGTCATGGAAAAACCTTACATCCTTTCATCAACAAATCTCAGATTTCTCTTTTAACCATTACCATGTTATGATTGAAGGTATGTATTCATACTATAAATACTCTTTATATTTTCATTTCAAATTCACCTCTTTCAATCAAACTACAAAATCTCTCTGTATTCATCTTCATCTAAGTTCTCATATACATATACTTTTGAAAATATATTTGCTTATCATTTTCTTCAAAAGTATTCTTGAGCACTTAGAGATTATTTTGTCTTGAACCTTCATATTGTGAAAGAGAAGGAGATTCTAATCAATTGATTAAAATCTTGTCCAATACAAATATTCATATTCATTCAAAATTACTTTGTAAAATCCTAAGTACCAAGGATTATTTGGTATTAGGTGTGTTGCTTATCATCCATGATTGTTGGAGATAAGTGTCAAGAAAAGGAAAGATTGTTTTCTTTTCTTGTGAGTTAAGTTTTCAAGAGGATTGCTCTTGATCACTTAGTTAGAGGCTTGTTTTAGGAGATCTAACAATAATAAAATCTCTTACACATTGTAAGGGGGTTGGAGTACTCTCAAGTTGTAAGGGGAACCAGTATAATTCCTGGTGTTCTTTACTTTTCGCACTTTACCGCTTTCATCATCTTATCAATCCAGAAAAGAAAAGAACCTTTATACACCAAATCAGAATAAATTTTCTAAAGTCCTAAATCAGAAAAGAAAAGAACCTTTATCAATCCAGATAAGAAAAGAACCTTTATCCACCAAACCAGCATAGTTCTTGTATTGTATTTGTTATAATTATTTGTGTTACTGTTTATGTAATGGTACTTTTGTCACAGACGTCTAATATGAAATAAATTTAGTTTTTCATATATTGCAATAGAGGTACATGTAAATTTATATGGTTGTCCTTGTTTCAACACTAGGACAGTTATTACGATTGTGACCTGGCTGACAGCATGAACTACATAGTCTAACCATTTTATTCGCTGTATCCATTTCGGTTTGAATCCGGGTGATGTTTGAGCGACCCTTTTTCTTCCGTCGTATAACTTAGTTGTGCCAGACGATGTCCCCTTGATATTCTGGCAATTAATCCTCTTTTGCCACTATGGAAAAACTAATTTTATAAACATTTGAAAGGCTAGCGACTTTGTAAACTTCAGATAGCAAGTAGGATGGATCTCTTCGAACCTTTGAGCATGCCGCAATTACATGGGAGCAGGGGGTACGAAAGGATTGGAACTTTTTGCAGTCGCACTAACCTCTATCTAGTTCGACCCTGTACTGTCCCATCGGCATGCCCTCATTGTGATCCATGGACTCGGCAACACTATACCAACCTTTAGTTCGGTCAAAGACCGTAACCACATGTGTGTTTTCTTTGGCAGCTTCTTGTCTGATGAATTTCATTGAAGCATCACTGAACAACTGTCCAGATTGCAACACTGAACTCCATCTTAAGCATCTGGTTTCAAACAACGCCCCTAGCCTGAAATATGTTGCCTGCACCAAAGCGGTTATTGGTAGGCTACATATGCCTTTGAAGACAGAGTTCATTGATTCCACAAGATTTATTGTCATGTGGCCCCAACGCTGACCGTTGTCGTATGCCCTAGTCCACTGCTCCAATGGAATACTATCGATCCACCGTATTGCATCTTCTTTTGACAATCATATTTCCTTGCGGTAGTGTTTGAAAGAAGGTTCTGATAATGCGTAACCTGCATTGACAACCTTCTTCTGCAATGTCTTATCTTTGATTTCCCGCATGAAATTCTGAGAAATATGTCTAATACAGAAGACATGCATCGAAGGAGGATTTTGCCAACTGTTATCAATGTTATTATATGCACTGATGATTGAAGGGTGTCTGTCGGAGATCAAACATAAGTTAGGCTGAGGTGCAACGTGCAATCAGAGATTTCTTAGAAAAAAACTTCATCCCTCAGCAGTCTCCCCTTCAACTAGGGCAAAGGTGATTGGAAAAATATTGTTGTTCCCATCTTGTGCCACTGCCATAAGTAACGTTC
Source organism: Lathyrus oleraceus (assembly GCF_024323335.1). Taxonomy (NCBI): domain Eukaryota; kingdom Viridiplantae; phylum Streptophyta; class Magnoliopsida; order Fabales; family Fabaceae; genus Lathyrus; species Lathyrus oleraceus. The sequence continues at coordinate 429,953,984 of NC_066579.1, forward strand.
CTTTGTATTTTCCGTACAACCATGTACCATCAATTTGTATAATTCGTTTACAGAAAGGAAAACCTATGATACATGGTTGATACGCCCAGAAGAGACGGTGAAATATTCTATTTTCAACAACACACATACCATATGGTGTATACGCGGGCAATGTTTCCAACTTGACAATTGTCCCGGGAGCATATTGTTTTAGAGCCAACAGGTGTTTTGGAAGTTGTTTGTAAGACTCCTCCGAATTGCCAAACACTTTTTCAACAACCTTTGTCCTAGCTATCCATACCTTCCTATATGATGGAGTGTACTTGTACTCTACCCTAATATGCGAGATTATTGTACTCACCTTTAATGAGGGATTATCGCCAATGACAGACAATATTTCATCGCATATTAGTTGAGAGCTTAATTTACGATGATCCTGCATTGGGTTTGTCAGCATGCATGTGTGATTTGGATCCATTTATCCAATCTCCCAAGACTCGCTCCTCTTCCAGTATGAAGCTGACAACCTAAAAAGATAGTGCTCATTCGGATAATAAACTTCATACCTCAATGCGTCAGTTCTGTCAACTCTGAAATCAGCTAATAGTTGCATGTGGAATTTCTTAATGGATTTTATACATTCCTCTTTTGTGCGAAATGTGTCTCCTTATTTCAAAGATCCTTGCATCTGCACGTAAGGATTGTACCATACATCTGCTGAAGGTTCATCTGAACCCAAATTCAACCTTGTCATGTGTTGGGGTGGGCAGTATACATGACTTGCTGGTATTGGCTCCTCTTCCTCATCAGCGTTCACCATTGAATCAACCATGATCTGGGCTTTTTCTTCTTCGTCATCTGGAACATTCACCCCAGCTTATCCATCATCAGTCTCACAAAACACTTGTGACTGATCAATGAATTGATACACCTATTGTTAATGTGGTAATATATACCACTCTATATCGTTGTAACAGGATTGCTCGTGACTGACAAACATATGGTGAACATCGCCATCATCTCGAATCTTCTTTTGATAAAATTTTACCTGGTTTTCTGCAAACCAAACCAGATTTTTATAGATGATTTGGCCCACATTACTGCACTGCAATTTCTTTTCTATTCTTTGTTTCAGATGTGAAAAATTTGATCGTCGATTTATTGTAAACCGAGTTACCTCTGTGTTTCGAAAACAAAAACCGAATAACTGATGATCAAATATTTCACCTTTGACATGGGCACTGATCATGTAATGTTGAGTGGAAGACATTTTGTTCAAATATTAAATATGTAAATTTCTTTACTGGAATTGAATGCATTGGTAAGTTATTCATCTGCATAGCATAAATAACGTTGCATTGATCACTTGGTCATTGTCTGTACAGACTTGACCATGCATGCAGTAAAAAGAATCTAACATTCAATGACAAGAGTGACAAGAACACACCTGCGCCTAGGGAATCCAGGAATCTCTGAACCAAGGAATCCTTGTGCCATAATATTCCTAATAGGCGCCAATTCCCTAGGCGCCATAAAGTAACTTAGGCGCCAAGACGAATGGCGCCCCTTCACAATAATTGTACTAAGGCGCCACTAGGAAGGGCGCCCCTTCCCATTGCCCTACACTAAGGCGCCAAGAGGAAGGGGGCCTCTTCCTTGCATGTGAAGAATCGCATGCAGGCGCCAAGAGGAAGGGCGCCTCTTCCTTTACATGTGGATTCTTCACATGCGCCTAGAACAAAGGATTCTTCACATGGTTACTGAATTTTGTCATTTCATTGTCTTCTTTTGCCATTGCATGCAACCAATCTCATTCTTCTTAGGTTGCAAACCTACTCACTCATTCATCTATATATAGCCTCTCATATCAATAATATTAAATCATCTTCATCAATACTCAATTATATTCTTCTTTGTCACACTAATCCTCTACCACACTCAAGCTTTACAAAATCAAATCATGTCTTTGTTGACTATGGGCGATGAACATAGAGGCACACTCGAGAATATCTCGACATTTTTATGTTATCTCTCTCTTTTTACTTTTTCCGTTTTTAGTCTTATACCTTTGTTATCTATGTTTTTCTTACTTCTTATAGAGTTGTCTTTGTTGATAATGTATTTCTTCTTCTTATTGCATTTTCTTACTTTTTTGTTATTAGGATCTGAAGCGTTTTAGATGTCGTGTACATGAATATGTACCCCACAATCCTTTAATAGAACCATATATTAGAGGATGTGGATTTGGAAATTTACTCAACATTATTTTGTACTCGGTGGACTACAAGTTCATTCTGGCTTTGTTGGAGAGGTGGAGACCCACACATTTCACCTTCCGATTGGTGAGTGTACCGTCACACTTGAGGATGTGTACATGTTGTTGGGTCTCCGTATAGATGGAAAGGCTGTGAATGGTAGAGTTAACCAAGAAAACAATATCTGCAATGAATTATTAGGTGCCCCATTGTTAGACGACGAAACTGAGGGAGACACATCCGGTCAAGTAAGGGGGCAAGGTATAAATTTAAAATACCTTAAACAATATTATGACGGTATAGTATTGTCAGAAGATTCAATCGAGTATGAGAAAATAATAAAAGTTCAGTTTTATATTATGATTTTATTTATTAATTGTAATACCCCAAAATTTACCCTTCATTTTTCCTGAAAACATGGGATTATGTTTTACACTTCATTAGCCTCATATTAGGTCATACTCATTGCATACTGCATTAGTGACATGGAGATCAGGTTTTGATCGATCACTCCTTAACAGAAGGAGCCCACACAAAGCAAGATTGAGAATTGAACTTCATTTTCTAAGTATACAAGTCTCAAGGGTCTCAGGGGGGGTCCAAGTCTCTTATTATGGTCCTCAATTCATCAGTGAAGGATTCAAAGCTATCAGAGTGTTCATCTGGATTTAATCAGAAATTAGGGTTTCATGGCTACCTGCAACAGGAAATGTTTGGTTGGAAGTAGAGGAGCTCATCCATGTCATGATTAGATAGGCATCTTGGCCTAGGAAGATTCACAATTATCTCATAAAGATCCGTTGGCAATCAGTGCAATCAGTTCCTGATCATTTTGCCCTAAAACTAGGGTTTGGTATAAAATCAGTTTATTTCTGATTCTTTGGGTGAAACTCTTTTCTATGGCCCTCCATATGTCCACAAGGGTCTACATACAAAAAATCAGCTCTTTATTTGAGCTAGAAGTGCTTCAATTGATCAATGGAATCGGGAATCAGATAGTTTGGGAAAAGTCAACTGTGGGGCCAGAAAAGTCAACTCCTGACATTTTGAGAGTGGAATATCAAAATCCATGCCTAGGGTATCCTACATGTGAAATTTGATTAAGTTTGGATCATGGATTCATCATTTAATCAGGAATTGGAAAAGTTACTTAATTTGGAAATGGTTGACTTTCCATTTAGGGCAAGTTTTCATGATCGTTGCACTCACTTTAAGCCCATTGTGTATCAAGATAAAAGCTCCATTTGAAAATTTCTCCAACATGAAAGTTGTTCCTATTGTTCCAAGTTTTCTAGAGATATAAAGTTTGCTCCATTTGGATTAGAATTGAGAAAGTTATGCTTAGTCAAAGTGAGACATTTTTTTAGGACACTTAGAAAAATTTCTAAGTCCAAAATCTTCAAAATTTGCCAAGACTTCTTGGCCAGTTTTCTTGCACTTCAAGGCATTATTTGAAAATACTTTCTTCACAACAATTGTACCTTGCCATGTCCTCTTTCACATCCTTTTGTAATCATCGCATTTGGATCCATGGTTTGAGAGATACATTCATTTAAAATGGGCATCATGACTTGATTTTCTAGGCAGATTTTGGGCCTGACTGGCCCAATCAGATTTTCTAAGCATGTTGCACAAACCAGTCACATTTTTTAGCTCTTTTGGCCATGCATTGGACATCCATTCACTTAAGTTTGGCCCAAAATAACAACATTTTACACCTCACTTCACACTTTTATTCTTATGGATAAATCACTTATTAAAAAGCCCATGAGAACACCTAATCCACCCTATTTAAGAAGCTGAAACCCTAACCCTAAAGGAGCATTGGAATTTCGTGGCAAGGAGGCAAAGTTTCATCACATATCAAATTCCATTCCACTTCTATTTTCCATTAGGTAATCATCTCTTCCATGACCATGTTTTGATATATCTACGCTTGCTTACCATGTTCATCACCATTAATCCTTCCATTTTAATATTTCTTTTTCTTATTTAAAATATTTTCTTCGTCCATAAAATTACCCAAAAATATTTTTCACTTTTCTTAACATTTTATTTAATTTTATATAATTTTTATTTTCGTATTTTTTTAATATTAATATTTTATTTTAATTATTTATTCTAAATGGTCCATTTTAACACACTTTTATTATTGATTTTTATTTTTATGACTTAAAATTATTGTTAGCATTTGATTTTTGGGATGAAGGTTGACCACTGTCTCATGGTCAACCTTACCTTTTCTTGGAATTTTATTTCACATTTCAATTTATTTTGGATTTATTTTTGACCTAGTTTGGTTGGTTGACTTTTAATTTGACTTAAGTTTTATTTTAATTGATTCACGTACCAATTTTCATTATTTTTAAAACCTTTTTGGGGGATGATGATGTCATGACCCCACCTTATTTAGTTTAATTTTTCATAATTTTCTTAATTAATTTACTATTTATTCTTGATTTATTTCTAACCTAGTCTTATTAATTGACTTTTGGTTTGACCTATGTTTTGTTTTAATTATTTTTAAAATCTTTTTGGGGGATGATGATGTCCTGACCCCACCTTATTTAGTTTAATTTTTCATAATTTTCTTGATTAATTTTCTATTTATTTGTTATTTTTAAAGTTGACTTGAATTTTCAGTTGACTTCTTTATGATCGATGTTTGACTTAGGGATTGCTTATGGCAATTGAAGAGATCTTTTGATCCTCCCTTGTTCATCTCATATGGCATGTATTAGAGGCCTTTTACCTTGATTTTATTTGGTCCTTACCTCATGTCCGGATTAAATTATTCAGTGGACCCTTCGTGTGCATATTTTCATCTGTTTGATTCATCTGTTATCTTTTATACTTGTTTCTCTCATTCATGCTTTTTATTGCTTGATTATTTAACATGTTCATACTCCCATGCATTGTTTAAATGCTCCATTATTTGATTCTTTGGTTTGATTATATATTGTTTATTTATCCGATCTGATTAATAACTGTTGCCTACTTGTATGATGTATGAGGCATATATTCTTATTGTTTGTTTGCCAGGAACAATCCCCATTCATAACAAATGTACCCCTCTCCCATAAAGTATATAATCTTTATTTCTTTATTTCTTTAGTCACCTGTTAATACAAGAATTAAAACGAACATTCGATAACCATTTCAAAATAAGATCAAAAGCTCGATCCAACGTCGAGTAATCATTTTCAAAACTTAACAGAACCAACACGCATTCATCCATCCTCTTGTAAGTCGATTGCCTCAGGCATCGTCATCTACCTGTAAGTCGATTGCCTCCGGCATCGCCATCTACCCTTATCCGTAACTCCTCTCCGTGCTCCATCTGTCGACTCTTGTTCCCTTTAGGTAGCACCCATTAGGTGGAACCCTTTGTATGATAACATAGGTAGAATTCCCTTATTCTTTGCATGCTAACATTAGGTAGATGTTCCCCTTTGTAAATCCTAACACATAGGTCCATATCGCATGACAACTCTAGAGCAGAGCTTCCCCACTTTTAGACCTTCCGTGCGTTTCCGATCTTGTGGTATTGTCAGTCCGTTCTATTGCAAAGAGGTAACTGCCTAAGACTCGATTCAGCGAGCTGCGACACCTGCCGCTAGGACGTTGAACACACTGCCCACCCTCCTTTGACACAACTGGTGTCCTCTTTTGTAAGTCCATGTTCAGATGGCAATCCTTAACCCCTAGTTAGCCGAACTACGTTTTGCTCTGATTCTCATTCCAGATGAGATACGTAGGCATAAGACGCGACGTCTTACCGAGCACACTTCTCTTTAACCCATAGGTAGCCGAGCTACGAAGACTCTGATTCTCATACTCAGATGAGATACGTAGGCAGTGGATGCGACATCCTTGCGAGTCATTTTCTTTTAACCTTCCTTTTAGTAAATAGTACTTTAGATATACCTACACCCTTTAGACTAGAACAACACTTATGAAAAGGGCTCCCTAGGAGTACCTAGGATGTTTTGGGTGCTTAAAACCTTCCCATTGCATAACCAACCCCCTTACCCAGATCTCTGACATTTTTACTAGTTTTTGATTCGATAAAACTTTTAGGTTTTTGTTCGCTTTCTAACCATTCCTTTGGATAAATAGAAGTGCTGTGGCGACTCGACTTGTATGGTTTACCTTGGATTTAGTCAATATCTCTAATGGTAACGAATACCCCACTACAGTAATTTTTTGTTTCCAGAAAGTACAGGTAATTTTGTAAATATAATGTATTTACCTTTATTACGCAACATTAATAAGCTAAACACTTATAGTTGAGGTTCAGCTGTGTTGGACCATCTATATAGTGCAATGTGTAAAACTACAAAAAAGAATACTTGTACTTTTTTTTTCATGTGCGTATTTGCTTCAAGCTTGGGTTGGTCAAGAATGTCGTCGCTCGCCCCGATAAATGAACGCCAATTCGTGTTCCCGTTTGCAACCAAGTAAGTCTAACACTTTACCATTTACCATTTAATTAATTATATTTTATATTATAATTAACAGTAAATAATATTTTTTACTTCTTTTTTATCTAAGGTGGTCAGTAAGGGGGATGAACTACAATAGGTGTCCGAAACACGCTATTGTAGTCTATCGCAATCTATTGGACCACATTGGACATGACGATGTAATAATCCTACCCAACTATATTTTAATTTAAAAATACTTATCAAATTATTTTCCATCTAATTGTTTCGTATTGTTTTACAGTTTATCTAGAGGCCATATCTGGGTCTAGATCATGATGTGAATCATGACGATGCTGCAATTTGGATAGCGAAGACACCGATTATCCGATTCACTACGGTGGAAATGAACCAGAGTGATCGGGTTAAACTGCAGTTCGGAATGCTACAACAGATTCCAGAATCTCCCACGTGTTTGGGGAATTGGCATAAAAAAGGGTTGATGCACAATGGGATTATTCTGACTGGAGAGACTTTGCAAAAGAGATGTGTCTTCAATGGAGGAATCGATGACAACAGGTCTTAAACGAACCAGTCATCCATGGTGCAAGACCGACTCAACAATATATGGCATGGTTTAGGTCGGTAACAACTCAGCAATTTGTATCTGAGCCGCGGTATTTGATGGATCCACGCCAACTTGCTTCGTCATCGTACGCCTCACAACAATTCCCCACCCAACATCAATGTAAACCCACCCAAACCCAACAATCAACCACACAACATCAACCTACCACGTATACACAACAACCAAACACCCAACCTCACAACCCGTTCATGCCAACCACCCAACAATCAACCATCCAACGTTGCAATCCATTCATACCACTCACCCAAACACAAAACCAAGAATCAAATCCCGCAACCACAACCGTCTATAGCCCAGATGATTCATATGGGTTACTTCATCGTAGTCCCCCACCAATGACCACTCAAACATCCCATCAACATAACACCCAACCATTGTTTAACTATAGTACGCCCCAAAAACCATTGCTTCATTTCCAAAATGACTAAATGGTCCAATTTGGGCAACTATACTGTCCCCAATTCACCCAACCCCAACAACCTAACTACGATGACATGGGCACCGAACTCCATTACGAAGCACCGTTGGCCAGAGCCCCTCCGGATATTGGGAGCAAATGATGACATATTATCGCTGGATCTTCCGCCGGACCTTCCCACCAGTCATCGCTCGATCAGGTCAGCACACAAAGACCTCAAACACCTCAAGAAAATCATGGAAGACCTCGGAGACAAACTAACGGACCTAGATATGGAACAGGGGGACGTTATAATCGAGTCGATCATTAGTTTATTGTCAGTCTAATGTAACTAATTATTACATCATCAATAAATTTATTTTTTTCCATTACTATTTTTTATTTATTAAATAATGAAAATTAAAAATTAAAAAATTAAAAAATTTAAAAAACTAAAAAATTAAAAAAATTAAAAAAATTAAAAAAAAATACAAGGGGTGTATGCGCCAGATGAATTGGCGCATACACCAACTAAATGCACCTAGGCACCAGGAGCATTGGCGCCTCCTCATGAGGGCCAATGCATGCGCCAATAGCATTGATGCCTCCTCATGAGGAGTCTAATGCATGCGTCAATGTTATTGGCGCCTCATCTTAATGCATTGGGGGTGCGCCAATTCATCTAGCGCATCCTCTACAAAACCTGGTTATTTTAGGTTTTTTTTTTAATTATTGGTTATTTTCGATTTTTTTTGAAAAATCTGGGTATTTAAAAAAATCTATTATAGTCACAACTAAAGGTTACTAACCTTTTTGAAATGATTGATAGAGATATGCATTGATTTTCTTCATATCAAATGGTATCTTCACTCCTCTGACGATAAAGTAATGTGCTTGTGGTTCTAATTTTGTTGAAAGCATTTTCAGTATTTATGTACTTTTCGGCTACTAATGAAATATAACTTCTTTATTGTTGAATTGTAATTTTTTGTGTCGAAACATGTTGCACGACAAAAATAAGGAAGTTGTCAAAATGTATGTGTCGTGGAAACGTCGGAGTATACCTTGACAGGAATTTTAACTTAGGTCTAATTTTTTAGTGTTAGCGGAATTAGGTATTTTGGGTTTTGCTTGAGAAGCAAGCAAACCCAAATCTATAAATATGAAGTAACCCCTATCATTGTAATAACACATACTTGCAATTGTAAAAATAAAAATTATCAGTTTTAGAGCAGAGAGAAACTCTGCAAAAAATTCTTCTTCTTCCTTTTCTCGTAAAACCCTAATTTTTTTTTCTTCCCTAATTCAGTTTTTCTTTCTTCTTCCATTCAAATTGTGTAGTGAAATCTTACAACCAATGTTGGTTGATTAACTCGAGTGAAGAGTGAAGAACAAGAGGAATTTGATCAGTGTGATTGAATCTTGTTCATCAAGAATGCAGCGGAATTCTCCATAGGATTTGGTGAATTTCTTGAAGGAAAATTGGTGAATTTCCAACATCTTGTATCATCCCAACAGACATTTTTCGGCAACTCTCTCAATTTTGAAGAATCGGAATTACGAGAATTGGTGCAAGCAAATAAAGGTTTTGTTTTGCTATCAAGATCGTTGGGATCTTGTGAAGTGGGGAGTGACGCCGCTAGCAGCAAACGATGCGGATGAAGGAAAGGTTGCACACAAAGAATTGAAGAAGAAAGATTATAAAGCTCTCTTTATGATCCATCAATACGTTGATGCAGACAATTTTGAAAAGGTTAGTGATGTTGAATCGGCAAAAGAAGCATGGGAAATTCTAGAAAAAATGCTTGAAGGCCAAGAAAAGGTGGAAGAAGTGAGATTACAAACTCACAAAAAAATGCATGAATTGCTTCATATGGAATACAATGAAATCATAACTAATTTATTTCACTAGGTTAATAAAGTTAGTGAAAAAAATCAAGGCATGTGGAGATACGTTGACATCAAGATCGGTTGTCACAAAGATCTTGAGATCATTGGCTCCAAAGTTCGACCACATGGTAATAGCCATATAAGAGTCGAAAGATTTGTCAGCATTGACAAAGGAAGAGCTTCAAGGGACGCTTGAATCTCATGAGCAAAGAATGACTGAAAGAGCTTCAGGCGCAATCAGCAAGAGAAAAAGAAAGGAAAAAGGAAGTGGTTCGACAACAAAGGTAGATGAGGCTATACCAATTCGACTAGTCAAAATCAGCAAGAAGGAGGCTAGTCAAATCAGAGAAAACTCTCATACCAAAGAAACCAAAGAGGTGGTGATGCAAGTAGATGAAGAGGCGATGGTCGAAAACCTAATAAATGTCACATTCAGTGTTTCAACTGTTAGAAGTATGGTCACTACTCTAGTGATTGTTCTGAAAAACAAAAGAATCAATATAATGATGCAAATTTTCAAACCATGAAGAAGAAGAGATGTTGTTGATGGTCACAACAAGAGATGAAGAAAGATTCCAGGACCAATGGTACTTGGACTCGAGATGCTCATCACACATGACTGGTAGGAAAGGTTGGTTTGTCAACATGAAACCCTCAATAAAGAACATGGTAAAATTTGCAAATGATAATACTCTAGCAGCTGAAGGTATTGGTGATGTTCTGATTATGAGGAGAGATGGCAAAATGTCGGTAATTTCCAATGTAATGTACATACCAGACATGAAAGTAATTTACTCAGCATATGACAGTTGGTCGAAAAGAACTACAAAGTGCCAATAGAAGACAAGATGATAAGAGTTATCAACTCAGAAGGAAGGTTAATCTTTAAGTCGCATATGTCTCAGAATAGAACTTTAGGATTAAACTTAATGTGATGGAGCACAAGTTCCTTGCAACTGCAGCTAGCAGGAATAAATGAATATGGAACTATAAACTTGACCATCTCAATTTCAAAGACATCAGAGATCTGAAAAGAAGAAATATGGTTTCAGGGTTACCAGAAATCGACATTCCAAATGAAGTGTGTGAGGAATGTGTGCAGGCGAAGCAGGACAAGAACCATTTCAGCAAAGAAGCAGGAAGCAAGTCGGAGGCAACTTTTGAAGTCATATACTCTGATGTATGTGGTCCTATCCAGGTGGATTCAATTGGAGGTAACATATACTTTGTCACATTCATAGATGATTTCAGTCAAAAACGGCGGTCTTACCCGATCAAGAAGAAAAGTGAAGTGATCGGGGTATTTGTCAAGTTTAATTTTATGGTCGAAAGACAAAATGGTTAAAAGCTCAAGATTATAAGGACTGATGGTGGTGGAGAATATGTGCCGAAAGACTTCGACATGTTATGTGAGAAATAAGGGTTTGTGCATGAGATGGTGTCACCCTACACTCCATAGTAGAATGGAACTGCAGAAAAGAAGAATAGAACCATCATGAATATGGTGAGAAGTATGTTAAAAGGCAAACATCTATCCAAATAATTATAGGGAAAAGCTATGTCGACAGTAGCATATATTTTGAATAGATGTCCGATAAAGAAGCTAGATGGAATCACACTAGAAGAATGTTGGTCTGGTGTCAAGCCTAACTTGAGTCATTTGAAAGTATTTGGATCTATATGAGTTAGGGATATTTAATATTTATCCTAGCTGGAGGAGTAATTTTTTGGAAGAGCAAAAGAAACTATTTGTTTGTCACCCATAAACTAGCAAACACGTTAGAAATAATAATAAGAAAATATAAACCAAAAGAATATATATAAAAAGATATAAAAAACTCAAAATAACTTAAAATGATAATAATGACCAATAAATAGAAAAAATTTATTTCCTAGAACTATCGAATCCACGTGAAATGAGAAATATAACGTATTTGTAATAATTACTATTTTAAACAGATAAAGAATTTTAGTTTTGAAAATGTTTTTTATCCTTAAAAAATAGTAGAAATATTTGATATAGAAGGTTGGGTTTGGGTGTTATGGTTATTATGGTCTCATGCATATTAAATGATTGGTCATGCTTATTTTAATCTATCAATACATATTGCTCATTAATGCATGTAATTACATCGTGATATTATTTGTATTGTATATTTACAAACACAATACACAAAAATATCATGCTTCAATAATATACATGAATATCATGTATCATATTATATAAAGTGATCATATTTTTCAATGCATAACTATGAATTACTATGAGACCCTCTCAACACCTCATGAATCCATAAAAAGGATACAAATATAATAAAAATGAGAATGTTTGATTGATTAATCTAAAGATAACCTCATAATCATAATGATAAGTATATAATAGTGTACAAAGATAACTCTAAAAAGAAAAATTAACTACTTTATTATACTTATGGTTAAAAAAACATGAATAATTATTAATGATAAGTCAATATATCATTAACCACTTTCTTTTTTTTAATATATTTTTTAGTAGGACAGAGAATATTACAAGATATACTAGTTTGAATCTATACACGAGTATATCATTATGATACATGTTATCAAAAAGAATAGTATTATAAAATCATTTTTATTATTATCCTATGACGCCGACACGAGTGTTACACTTAGTTGTGGGGTGCGTTTTCGAGTGCGGCACGTAAACATGTGACAAAATTTTAAGTATTAAAAAAAAACATTGAAAACATGCTATATTCCAAATCTTTGATCTCACTCTTTCATTAAATTAAACACATGCTCTAATTCTATTTGTAAGACAGCAGTACAAGACACCGCAAGTTGATCCTTAGTGTCTGTCTCTTTCTGTTGGCCTTTTCCACGCCCAAATTTCCTCTTCTTTTCCATTCTAGCTGCACCTAACTTCAACTTTTTTATATATAGGCTACTCTTCTTCATATTTATACATTCATCATTTTCATCACTTTCATATATCTCTTGAAAAGATGAGAAGGAACTGCAACTTGGAGCTCTGCCTTTTTCCTCAATATATTTCTGATAGAAATCACAATCACAACAATCACATGTAAGTAATTTATTTTCTTAGTCTTTCTTTTTTCGATTTAATTTAATGTTTTTATTTTTCTCAATTAGGTGTTGAATTAATTCTTTGTTAATATCAATCTTAATTAAAGGGTTGAAGAACAAGAAGATAGTGATGAGAATTCAATGCAAAATCAGCAACAGCCCCTGACTATTTTCTACGATGGCAAGATCTGTGTTACTGATGTCACAGAGTTTCAGGTAATTTTTTTACTTCTATGTTTAACATTTGTGTGATTTTAATATGTTATAAACATTATGTTAATTATTTCAAATTACAAAAGCATGTATTCTTTAGTAATAATAAGTGGGTTAATGTGAATGTTGTGCAGGCCAAATCAATCTTAATGCTGGCAAATAAAAAAGTGCAAGAAATAGTGAAGACGCCAACAGGATCAGAGCCATCAACACCAACAATGGTACAATCTCCTCATCAATCATGTAGCCATGCTCCTGGTCTTTCAATGAAAAGATCTTTGCAACGGTTTCTTCAAAAGAGAAAAAATAGGATTCAACAAGCTTCTCCGTACAATCATTAGCAAATTAGAAAAAACAGAGTCTTTCAATAAAAAGATCTGCAACGGATTCTTCTGAAAATGACTTCAAATCCCAACCTGACCGTGTTTTTCTAAATGGTGACGTTGTAAGCCGGAAGAGTTCAAAGTAGGAAAATATCGTTGATTCTATCATTGATGCTAAGTATATTGCTACCTCGACTGTAGCAAAAAGAGCAATCAAGAAGTCCATTATTAAATTGGGTAGAATTCTTCATGGTTTTAAAAACGGTCTAATACCATGTAAACGAACACAACAAAACAGTATTGGAAGGTGTCAATACCTATACTGATATTCACCATTTTTATGATAGAGAACAAATTCAGCAGCGTTGCAACACATGTACCGGTCGAAATCACAAAAGTCTTTACGCAATCGCAACCGTTATTTAAAACCTTGGAGTTCTTAGCATTGTGGATCTCATTAATCTCTATTGTGATGACAATGGTGTCATTCCACGAGTTAAGGAGTCTAGATCCCACTTACGATCCAAACACATACTTATCCATCAACACCTTATTCAGGAGATGTGAAGATAAGCAAAGTACCAACACTTCACAATGTGGTTGACCCACTTAGAAAGTCTCTTATTCTACAGGAACATGATGGTCATACTAGATCTATCTATGGGTATTAGACTTATGTCTAATTGACTCTAGTGTTAGTGGAAGAGGGTTGATTTAAGTCCAAGAGCTCAATAGTCTTATGATTGAACTTCAAATATGTATTATGTTAATTAATTATAATAAAATAATCTTCTTCATTATGTATGTATTTAAAGTAACTGTTTCGCACTAGAACTAGATTGATAGGAAAATATGGATTCATAGCTTGTTATGGTGATTCAAAACTTCTTATGTGGTGGAGAGAAGACAAACCTATAAGGTTAACACTCAAATGCTCAAGTCAGTATGAGATCAAAAAATGGTCATTGAATGAGAAAGGATTTGAATATGGGTGAAGGTGGCATGCTCTCCACTTTAAATAAAATAAATGGTTGGTAATAGAACGTGTGTAAAATGGGGTGGGATATGGTCAACAATTGTATTAATCTCGGCAGTTAGCATGGTATTCATGTGAAGGATTGTATGCTTTGAGGAGAGAAAGGTCTAACTATCCATCGTTCAATAACTCAATGCTTAATCATTGAGCCCTTGTCTTCTAGGCCTTGCGCACGATCTAGAGCAGTAAGAAAATCCCTAGTATAGTTAAAAAATTTAATGAAATATTAAGTGTGACTCAAATTTCACACTATTAAATATAAATGTTTTATTCTATAAGTACACTTTCAAATCTATTAACATAAGGCTAGAGATGATTTTAAGAGCTTTTGAAAACATACGAAGTTTGTTAAATATTTTAAGTGTGCAAACATTATTTTAGTACTTTGAAAATTACTCACATTAAAAAGATTAAAATAGCTAAATCAAAGTATCACAGATGAGCTTTCAGAAACTTAATTTCCTTTAATGTTGATAGTAGAATTTAACTTTCTTTGTGCCAAACATGTTAGACAAAGGCGACTTATCTAGAGGGATGGGGGGTTGGATAGATCCTAAATTAAAAAACTTTACAAAATTTGTTTTGAAAATTTTAACGGTTAGTGGAAGTGACCCGAATCGAATCATCTAAATCGAACCAATATCGAGAGACTCGGATATACGTATATGAAAACGAATTGATGATAATGATATACAAATCAATTAATATATTTTAAAACGAAAACAATCAGTTAAATGATATAGCTAAATGTGGAGGCTATTTTGAATGACAAAATACATAAAAACTTAAATGAGGAAAATTATCGAACACCTTATGTGCAATCAATTTCGTTTAGAATTTTCTATGGTTTTGTTGATTTTAAAAAACAACTACAATCTAATGGATTGTAATCAACACAACAAAACCGTTTTCAAAATGTTATCAAGAAAAGTTCAACCAAATGTATTGATCGCACAATCTACGAATTCAACAATTTGAAAATAAAAAGTAAAAGATATATATATATATATATATATATATATATATATATATATATATATATATATAGAGAGAGAGAGAGAGAGAGAGAGAGAGAGAGAGAGAGAGAGAGAGAGAGAGAGAGAGAGAGAGAGAGAGAGAGAGAGAGAGAGAGAGAGAGAGAGAGAGAGAGAGAGAGAGAGAGAGAGAGAGAGTACAAGGATTTGTTTATGCAGTTTAATAATCGTCCTCCATATGGTTACGTCTGCCCCCAATTCCAAATAGAAGTGAGATATCAATCTTACTTTGCAAAATATTGTTTACAAGATAAATGTAGCAATTCAACCCTACAAATCATATGTTTGATGTTGATCTTAACTTACTCTCTTTCCTTGATCTAAGCTTGATCAAGTCACCCAACAATACCAATTTGATCCACCGTCTCACGCTACTCCTTTGCAAGAAACGGCATTCTTTAAAGCTTTCACTAGATCGAATCCAAATTTCAAATTTTTGTCACCCAAGATTTACCAAGATGATCCTCAAGTTACCGCTACTCCTTCGACCGAACACACCGTTCTTCAGAGCTTTCACTCGGCTTAATCCAGCTTGCGTAATCTTATCCAAAAACTTAAAATCACCAATTGATTTTGAAGGAAAATTCCAACTTGTTTTTCTTATTTGAAACTCCCAAAGATTCTCAGCCAATTTTACAATTCAACAACCTAAATTAGACGTTATCAACTCTGATTCTAGATGGCTCCCAAACAAAAAATGATTATGTGTAATTTGTCTGTGTGTATGCATAAAATATAGGTTGAAGACGAAGAGAACTCTTTGTATATTTCTGGTTTCGTCTTTTTCAAATGATGCATGTATGAGGTATATATGTGTGTGTAAGTTGAAGGCAAAAAGGAATTCAGGAGGTTTAGAAAAAATGCAAAATTTTCAAGATTTTTAATGCATGTTGTCATACCCCAAAATTTTCCTTCCCCTTTTCACTTTTCATCTGACTTTTGGTTTGAGATTCATTTGCACTCATTCATATCAAATACATGTACATCATTCATTCATGTTAGTACTTTCAAACAATCATCATGGATTCAAATTTTGTGGTTATTTATATCTAACAAAGCTAGGGTATGCTTTAGGATCAAACCCTAGGGATTGTGGTGGTGAAATCAATATGGAATCAAGGTATGAAACCCTATTTCTTGTTGCTTGGGACTCTGGTTCACGGAGGTTGCATCATGATATTCAATCAAGCTATGAAACCGCAATTCTTGTTGCTTGGGACCTTGGTTCATGGAGATTGCAATCATGGTATTCAATTGGTTATGAAACCTTAGTTATTGATCCTTGGTACTTATGGATCATGTTGTTTTACTTATGCGATTGGGCTTGATCATGAAGCCCTAATCTTGGGTCCATGTGGTTGGGATTTGATTGTGTAGCCCATTGCTTGGTTTGAGGTCTTTGATTAGATGGTTTGCATATTGAAACCCTAATCATGGATACTTAGAATTTATGGACAATGTGGTTTGTCTTTTGATCTTGTGATGACTATGGAACCATAATTCATAGGAGTATGGTTCTTGATCATTATGGTATGCATCATCAAAATTATCAAGTTTGCTATTATTCTTGGGAATCATTCAACAAGTTGACCACTTGATTTAGATGTCTACTTGCTTTATGATTCATTTGATTCAAGGCCTTTCTATTCAAGTATTATTCAAGCTTTCATTCAAGTCATGTTGCATTCTAGTTTCACTCAAATTCCTCATTCAAAAGCATGTTTCACACAAATATCATAGTCCATTGATTCAAGTCCATGATGCATTCATTTGTTCATGTTTCATAGTGAATTCTTGGTCCATTATCTCATGATTCATCATGTATTCCTAGTCAGTTAATCTTTGATTCATGGTGTGTTCTAAGTTCGTTTGTTCAAGCTCATGGTCCATTCAAATGCCATGGTTTCAAGCTATGATTTAAGAATGGATTTTGGAAGGAAAAATTATAACTTGAAATCAAAAGCATGTCTCATTGAATCTAAATGGTTATTTGCGTTCAAAACGTAAACTCATTCATACAAGTATCAATTTACAAGAATCATACAAAAATATAAAGTTTGACCTACAGTTGAATTATGGTAAATTGTTGAATTTTTGGTCAACCAGTTTACCAAAGTCAACTGACCCAATTTTCATGTTCCTAACCCTAATATCCATTGTTTCTTCATTCTTCCATCCTTTACATCTTCTCATTAGGCTTTCATGACAAGCTTGTTTCATGTGCAAGCAAACCATTTTTTCTCCATATTGTGCTTTCTTAACCATGCTTATTTCATTCATCTTGAAGTTATAGTCAGGCCAAGTAAACCTGCATCCATTGACAGCACATTAACATATTCATTAATCTTCAAATTCAAGCATTACAACAAGCCAAGATATAGCAATACCATAATCATGTGGCAGCCACATCATACATGTACATACCAAAACAAACCTAACAGTCCATAACATGACATCAATCTACTAACATTCATCATCTAACAACCATCATTAGCATCATTAACATGACAATGCAAACAATCACAAATAGTTCCCAACATATTTCAATCAGCTACAATGCAACTATCATCCTAGCATCAACATGTTCATTGCGAGCCAGCATTCTAACAATAGCCCTTTCACCAACACATCAATCCAATACCTAGAAAGCCATAGTTGTTACAATTCATCTAACTAAACATTTCAAACATGGCCAAAACATAACAGTCCTGCATCAGCCAATCATTCACCATAACATCAAACTGCAGAACAACATACATACACGAGCAAGATTTAACAGCAAAGCACAACCATGCTAACTCTTGCATTCTAATAGGATTTAATTCAACAAAAAACAAACCACATTGCAACTTACATTCATCCTAGCAAATTCATAACATAAAATTCATTCAACCAACTCTAACCGAAAATGAAATCCTAACTAACTTGCAAATACCTAACAAAATTCCATTTCACTAATTGCTTTCGCTTCACCAATCCCAACCATAACAAACTCTCAACCAACTCTTAACCCCTATAAATCTCACCATCATTCCCTTATCAAACTAGCTGGATTACATTGATCAAAATCACACTCACTGTTCAATTCACTTAAGCTTTGAATCATTCATCATCACTCAACATTCCACTCATCAACATCACTTTCACTCTTCAACTCATCACTGAGACTCAGAATCATTCATCACCATCACATTCAATCTTAAATTTCACACTCTTAAAAAATCATTCATTTCTCACCCTCCCAATACATGTAATTCAATCAACCTCACCCTCGAAGATTCCACACAAAACATCAACACAAACTCAGTAGAGCTCAAGAAGAGAAGAAGGAGAAGAAGAAGAAGACTGTAAAATCAAAAGCAGGAAAATAAGATTAGAAACAAGAAATCCCCGGAATTGCGTCGACATCTTCATCTTCACCGGAAAGGGTAGGTCTTTGATTCACCATTTCATTTGAAATTGTTACTGTGATGTAGCTTATGTTGCAAGGAATCAAAGCCCCAATCCCTTGCGCTTTGATTCCTTAGGATGAGGATTTAATTTATCAAATTGTACTTAGGGTTCTTGGACAAGATCAATTCGGTTAGGACTCTAGGGTTGGAATTAATTAAAATTGGTTATGGATTTGAGTTGAGGGTGAATAAACAAAGAGGGTGATGTATGATTTTCTTGGTTTGGCTTTCCGTCGTCGCTGAAGGTGACCTCCGGCACGACGGAGGAGAGGTTTTTCAGGCCAGGTGTGAATTTGAGTTCATGGGCGTGTTTTCTTTCACGTTTGAACTTTGATCTAAATGGCTGAAGGATACTCTTCCCTCTCTCACGTGCATTGGGCCAACTTCTCCCCTCTGGCCCATGAATTTTGCTTTTTGCACCATGAAATCACCTTACACTCCCCACTGATTCAAGGAAAAAATTCTAAGTACTGGTGGTCCATTGACCATGGGCATGCACCCTATTTCTGCTTTTCACACCATTTCCAACTCATGTACCCCCTCTCTATTTTGTGCTTTTTTGTTATTTTTCTTGTAAAAATACTTTTACTTTTTTTCCTTATTTGTTTTAGTGCATTTTGTTAAAATAAAATCATTATAAAAAAGATTAGAAATTAGCATGTTTAGTATTTAGATGAGGTTTAATTGAATTTTAATCGCTATTTTAATTGCCTTGAAAATGATAGTGTTGACCTAGGGTTAATTAGGTTCTTAACTATTGAATGCCATCATCCGGATGTTAATTCTCAATTGGTTTTATGGTTAATTTTAAATTACTTCATCCATTGGATTTTAATTCTTTTTTATTGAATATCATTTGATCATATGATTCCATTTACCTTTGTTTGTTCACTTTGATGCATGTTAAATTTAGACCATAGTATTTGATTTGAAGTTTTTAGAATTAGCATTCCATTTATATCCATCTTGTAATTGTATTTTGTTGCATGGTACATGATCATAGTTGTGGACTTATTATGGTACCATTGCCACATGATTGATTTTAGGACATGGTACCGTTATATGTTATATGGATCCTTTATTCTCATTCCTTGTATGGTTGATGATCCATCCCCTTATTATGGGTAATATACCCCTAAAGCTAGCTGGAAATATACCCGAACGCGTCGCACGATCGAACATACAACAAAGTCGCCGCCGAACTTTATTTATCCCAAAAGAGGGAAGGGAAATATCGATAAAACCCAAGGGAAAAGAGAAACGGGTAAGGGAGTCGGTTATGCAAGGGGAAGGTATTAACACCCCTCACATCCATGGTACTTCATAGGAACCATTTTGATTGCTCTTTCTTGGATAGGTGTTGCTATCTTCATGTATCTGCAAAATAGAAAATGGGTTAGAGAGAGAGAGAGTGCTCGAGAAGGATTGGGTCCCTCGTGCTCGCCAAGGATTCACATCCGTGTGCATACATATCCTTATAGTGCACTAAGAAAGTCAGAGCTCTGTAGTTTAGAGTGTTGGTGTAAGCCCTAGAGGCCAATACTTTTGGTACTTGTATCGAACTATTTATTAATAATAAAAGGCTTTTTCTTTATTACGTTTGTTTAATAAAGTCCCTAGAATATCTAATCCATTTAATGTATTAAGTATGGCTTAATCATGAGATCACATTAAACATAAGGACACTATTTTTAAAGTATCTGTAGTCGAGCTTTATTGTGAAGTGGGATAACATTAAAGCATTAAGACTATTATGTATTATATAGACGGATGATCACATCTCATGGATCATGGATAAGGAGTTATCAAGTCTTAAACATAGGTGTGAATATTAAGAGTAATATTTATACCAGATTGACCCGCTATGAGAATACTATATAGAATGTTATGCAAAGTGTCATAAGTTATTCTCATGGTGATAATGGTGTATACCACCCTTCGACCTGAAACCACTATGGACCCTAGATGTAGAGTCGAGTGCTTTATTGCTGATCAAATATTGTCCGTAACTGGATAACCATAAAGACAGTTGATGGGTACTCCACGAAGCATGCTGAGGGACATGAGTGACCTAGATGGAATTTGCCCATCCTGCATAATAGGATAAATGTCTATGGGCTCAATATTGAACTGGACAAGGATGACACGGTCTATGCCTTGTGTTCAATATAGACATAAGGGCAAAAGGGTAATTCTACACATAAGTATTATCACAGAAGGTTTTGTCAGATCACATGACATTTTTCGTGTCTTGGATAGCAGTGATGTGTTGCTAGATAGATACCGCTCACTGTTTATTATGTTAAATACGTGATTTAATATAATTGTCAATGCCGTGAAAACCTACAGGGTCATACACAAAGGACGGATTGATGAGAGATAGAGTAACTAAGGAACACCATAAGGTACGGTGCACTTAAGTGAATTATAGAACATCGTAAGGTACGGTGTACTTAAGTAGAATACGAAATATGGTAAGGTACCACACGCTTAAGTGATTTTGGGCGTATTATAAGATATAGGCCAAAATACACTTAAGTGGGCTTTTTAGCTTGAAACCCACACAAGTGGTTCTATAAATAGAACCCTTGTGCAGAAGCATTCATTACGGTTGCATTATTTTCGTTTTCTCTCTCTCTCTCTCTCTCTCTCTCTCTCTCTCACACACACACACACTCACTCTCACACACACACACACACTCAAAGCCTTCATTCATAACAGCTAGCACTGAGATTGAAAGAATTCGTTCGTGTGGACTGAGTAAAGGCGTTGTCATCGTTCAACGTTCGTGATCGCTCCGTAGATCTGCATCAAAGGTGTCAATCGTCACAAGAGATCTACACCAAAGGTTTCAATCGTCACAAGAGGTAACTATTCTATCACTGATCATGACCATTCGTAAGGATCTCTAAAGGAGAAATTTTAATTTCCGCTGCATTTTGGATCGCAATTCTCCTTCATGGAGAACTAAGACTGAAAGAAAGAAATAAACTGGGGTGGTATTTAAACTGGAAAAGGCTAGAAATTGACTGAAGCAGTGTTTAAACCAAAGCCAAAGAAGAAGTAGAAAAATGGTGTCAAAACCAAGAAAGGGGTGTTAACCATGAAAGTGATTAACCCTAATTGTGGTGTCATAACTAAGAACAGAAAGATAAAAATGGTGTCAAAACCAAGAAAGGGGTGTATAACCGTGAAGGTGTCAACCCAAAAACAAATGGTCTCTTAAATGAGAATAAATGATTAACCAAGGAAATGGTGTATTAACTATGAAGGTGATTAACCCTAATTGTGGTGATTAAACCAAAGGGAAAAGGAAAGTGGTATTTAAACCAGATATGAGGTTTTTAACCAAGGCGGTTAACCCAAAAAGAGAAATAAGAGTGGTGTTTAAACCTAAGAGTGTTGAGATGGGAGCCACAGTGCTAGCTACAAACTTGACAGTGAATTGACTTGAATTTCACTAAATTCTATGAATAAAGATGAATACTCTGAGCAATTGGGTCATTCGTCCCGTACCCATAATATTCAGAATGAGGATAAGAATTCTCCCCCTCACCCCTTCTCTATTGCTTAAGACTCATGACATGCAATCCTTCTTAATGTCGAACAAGCTGTTGAAATAGATCCTCAAGGATGCTCTATGGGGATGAGGCATATGGTTGATGCCTTGACTTGAGCTTGAGGTCTTGTACTTGTTGGGAAGTTTGAGCTCCAAGGTAATAGAGACAAGTCCCGTCAAGTGACCAAGAGACTTATGGTCACTTGACAAAGACAAAGGGAATGTGTGAAAAGTCAAAGGATCTAGATGATCAAACGCAATTTGATCAATCTAAATCAAAGGGACGGAGATGGATAAAACACAATGCATGATCATACAAAAACTAGCCTTGGGTATCATTGTTAGGTAACCCAAGAGTAAGCCATGTGGGTGCAAAAGTGTACTAAGTCTAAGTCTCATTATTATGTAGCCCAAGAGCAAGCCATATGTGGGTTAATGTGTGTTAACCTAAACAAATGAATGTGATAAGCAGAGGCATAAGACAATGAATAATAAACAAGATGACAAGATCACGAGTTCAAAAGTTCAACAGGTGAACAAGGTGCAAGTGATCAAGAGTTCAATGAGTCTAAGATCAAGCAAAAGTCTAAGTTCTAAGCCCAAAGTACAAGTACAAACTCCAAAGTATCACTCTAAGTCAAGCATGAGTCTTAAGGATGAAGTCTATCCATTTTATCATGTTTTGATTTATTGAGATTGTCAAGCAAACCAAACACAAGATAAGAAGAATAAGATGAATAATGTATGAAGTGAGATGATGAATGAGACATAAAAGTAAATTTCAAGAATAGAATTTGCAAGAACGTAATGTGTTAGAGGTTAGATATAACAAGTTAGTGATCATGAGGCAAGCAATGTATGTGGCAATCATGTTAGAGTGTTGATACAAAATCAAACTCTCAAGGCATGAAGCATAATTGTTAAAAACTCAAAGAAGAAAGAAGAAAATAAAAGGAAAAATGAAAGTAAGCTCAATTGTTTGACTTAGGATCCACTATCAAACAAGTCAAGGGACCCAAACATATGGCACAACCTAGGGATAATCTATCACTAACTCAAAATGTCAAAAATATGATCAAATGATCATCTATCAACATATTGAATTAAAGAAGATTGAATCAACCTAAGAGACCATCCGTGGATGACTTGAAATGTAGAAGCATTGATCAACCAAGTCAACAACTCAAGTTCAAACATCAATTTGCACAAAAATGAATAAAAAAAGGATTTAAAACTGATTAAAAAGGGAAATTAAAGAGAAAATTCCAAACCATAAGAAAAACCGTGATTAAATGGCTGAAAAAATTACATAAAGTCCCAAATATTACACATGAATAGATCTCAAAAGTTCGATGCAAAAATGTTTGAAAATGATTAAAAAATAAATTTCAAAAGGGAATTTAAAAAATAAAATGAAATAAAAATAACCAAAAATGAAAAAAAAATGATTTAAAAAATGTGAGTGATGCAAAATATTTTAAGAGACCTTGTGTAAAAAACTTAGATCAAATTGAATTAAAAATGAGTGAGAAATTAAATGGAAAAGAAATGAAATAAAAGAAAATAAAAAGAAAATAGAATTAGGGCGTCAACGGTCAAGATATTCAAAAAAAGCATGTGGAAGCTTTTGATTGGATAGGATTTGAAATTGACACCTAAGTGCGTGCAATTCAACTTCATCTTCAACCTTCAACTCGATTTGGCAAATCCATAAACTCGTGTTTTTAGCAACACCCAAGCATGGAGTTAGCTTCACGATACATTATCGTTTGTATCTCCCTGCATCAGAGCCATTGGTTGGCTCTGAGCAGAGAGAATTTTGTTTAGAACACAAAGAATCATAAGTGTTCAAAGTAAAATTAAATTACTAATACCAAAGATAAATGAATGCTGATTGAGGGCTTTAGATCAGTGGAATAATACGAAGAGGGTGGTAACTTGTTTGCTCAAGGATTTAACTCGTAGCTATCTTTCCAATTGAAGCTTCGAAGGTCAACAATGGCAGAAATGAGGAGCACGATGCAAGAGGTTCCAAGGAAAAGTGATGATGCAGTTAGCTTCAGGTGATGCCGATGAAGCTTTATGGGCAAAGATTTGAGGTTGAAAGAGTTTGAATTTAAGAAAGCACAAACTGGTTTTGGAGTGTTATCGGGTTCAAGTGAGACATGGTTTTTCTGGTTGTTCAAGCTTGCAAATGAAGGAAAATCACTCCCATATTTATAGTAAATGAAATGGGAAGCTCACACATGCCAAATAGATCTCAAATTGTGTGAGCTAGGGTTGAAAATTTGTCAAAGGATGCTCGTCTGAAAACAGGTGAGCAAAGCATGAACTGATGATGAAACCTGGTTGTTTTCAGCTTGTTTGCACATGTTTTGGTGTCACTAGTAAGTTGCACATGTGTCAGTGGTCCCAAAATGAAAAATGACCTATAATTGTAAAATATGGGCCTCGTGTAAAATATAGTCCATGACACCATGTTTGAAGCTAGGCCAAATGAATTTCCCTCGTGCGCTTTTTGATTTTATTTGTGCCTTTTGTTTATCTCGTTGTAATGAATCTAATGCAAAAATAACCACATCAAAAGGAGGCCTGGGGTGAAAATGACAACTGTTGAAAGTTGAGGTCATGACATGCCTTATAGGTCAGGCATTTGGTCAAACAGTCTTGGCATGTTTTGGGCATCTTGAGACCCCAAGTTCATGACATCGTAACTTTTGATTCCCTCGTGCATTTTGAGTCAAACTTTGATCAAATGATCTTTGTTATGAGCTTGACAAAATGCACAAAGAATTTTGCCAATTTGGTGCTTGAGTTGGAAATGGTACATGTGTAAAGTATGGGTCATGATAAGGTTTTGATCCAATTTGACAACTTAGGCCTTTCGAAAATTGAGGTTCTTAGAGGCTTAATTGATGCTTGAGCCTTGAAGCAAAGTTGTAGAGGAACATTTGACTCAAAGAAACTTGTCAATTGGTTGAAAATTCAAGAAGTTATTGGTTTGGACCAAAAGTAAGCCACACTTGCAAATTAGATCAACCAAACTTGTGTCAACTTGTGAAAACTTGAAGTTCTATTGCATCCCAAGGCAAAATGATGATTGAATAAGCATCCCTTGAAGAAAACTTGATTAAGACTTGAATGATCTTAAGGATGGCTTGAAGATTGAATAAAATGACATGAAAATAAACACATGAACCACCCTTGAATTAATGAACGACACTTGCATCTCTCTGGACCAAAATATTACTATTGATCCAAAGATATATGTTTATTGTGTATGTATTTACTGTGTAATTGTAATACAAAGCTTTGAGTGTAGTCCTAAAAGTTGTATTGTATACTAGTAGTATACATATGACTATACGTTGTTCTCTTGAGAGTCATTATGGAGGATCGAAAATATATTTTTGCAATTGTTAAGAGAGACTTGAAAATGATATGAGATGCAACAGTTACTGCTTAGAATAGTGTAAAAAGTTTTCTAAATCAACAAATAGAATTTTGTATAAAAGGAATAAAAATATTATAAAAAATAAAAAAGAAGGCAATTGGATGAGGAATAAAAGGGAGAGGCGCCGCCCCCTGTTGCTGATTTTCCTTTCTTCTTTTATTTTGTTTTTTTATTATTATATTTTAATTATAGTTCAATTAGAGTTAGTATAGGTTTAGGCCTTGGGCTAACATGTTATGATATTTCTAACTCTCACCCCTTGCATCTCTAATAGACCCCTCTCTAGTTTTTTAATTTATTTTTATTTAATTAATTAATTTAATTGTGTAGTTTAATATCATTTTAATTTAGTCATTCTAATACTGTAGTTTAATTTAATTTGTTAATTTAGTCAGTTATTTTAGGTTTTAGTTAATACATTTAAATCTTCAATTTAGTTAGTTAATTAAATTAATTTAGTCATTTAATCTTTGATTTAGTTTTTTTAATTTGTTAATTTAGTTAATCATTTAGTGAACTTATTTAATTTATTTAAATAATAAAAATAACAAAAATATATTTTATTTTTAATTAGGTTATTTATTATTTTTTTAAATTTATTAAAGCAATCAATTTGTAAATATTTTTAACTCTTTGACCAGATAAAATTCAAATATTCACTACTTATAAATAATTCATGAGACCCCTGTACATAATCAGAATTCTTTTCACAATCAAATTAACTTAATATTTTTCACAATTCAAAACACAATTAAAATCCACATCAGCATCAAATATTTTCTTTTTCGCTAAGCGCGACAAATTATTCTCTCTTTGCCCCGTGCGAGTTAGCACTAACTTTAACTAATTATTTCTCATTGTACAAATATCTTTCTTTGTAATAGATAAATAAAGTATATATGCAAGAAATAGAAGTAATACATGCAAACATTCTCTTAGACAAACACATTAAACTCTAGTCTAGAGAAGGTTCTTGTTGAGTACAACGTGGGTGAGGGTGTCTAACACCTTCCTCTCACTTAATTGATTCTCGAACGAATATTCGGTTGCGATGACCGTTTTATTCTTTTTCTTTAGGGTTTTATCATTAATTCTCTGATTTCTGATAAATGAATAAAATATGATGGTGACTCTGTAACTTTTCCCGCTGCGATACCACCCTTTTTTTTATTTCAATTTTCTTTTATGTTTGTATACTTGTTATTGCTTGATTGTGTTGAGATTGTGGTTGTATTAAGGAGTTTTTTTCTGTGAGAAAGAAAGCGATTCTAAGAGTGAAAGAGATTAGCAAAAAAATTTTGGAAAAGTTAAGGTATCATTGTTGTGTGGTTGCTTCTTTAATGCTGTATTTATTGTTAGTTTTTTTTTTAATTCTATTTTCTCTCTCTCACTTAACACTTGTCAACTTGTGAGTGGTGGATGATTTATTTTGAAAAAGTCTTTGATCATGTGAACAGGGTGGTCCGTGGATCCCCCTTATTTTGTTCATTTAATTTCTTCTTTTTTTTATTTTACTTTATTGTTATTTATTTTCTTTTCCTTTTTTGATAATTTGTTTTATTTAGTTAAATGTGGGATTTAGAGATTGATTTAGGACTTGGGTCTTCTTGGATCAAGTGTTTGGAATTTATTTGTTATGAAAGGTGTGAATGATATAGAGATAGGTAGAAATGGAGGTGAACGGAATTGAGTGAATGAGATACTTGGCGTTGGATCAAGCACTCACGTTGCGTTGAAGTGAATTTGATTTGGAAAACACTTGACGTTAAATCAAATGTGTTTTATTCTTTTGAAAAATGATCTTTTTATTGTTTGATTTTATCTTTTTAGTTAGCATGCAATGGAAAACATTAAAGGAAAGGAAAATCCTAAGTTATTACATGTTCATGGAAATGGAGGACATGTTATCCACAATGGGGGATGATACCAATAAATACATGAAATAGGAATAGATATCATACAAGTTACAAATCAATACCATGCCTAAAACAATCAAACGACCATGTCATCCGACATTCTCATAGATGGAACGATTCATCTCAAGAAATTACTCGTTCATGGGTACCACTGAGGTACCTATCACGTTCAAGTATCACCACCTAAGTTATTTATCATAACCTAGTCATATTTGTTATATTATTCACCTAGCTATGATCTTAGGTTTAATCTCACTCATCATCATAGTATTGGATCAATTACTTTTATTCAATACAAACATGTCATAATATAAGTCATAAAGCATACATGATAGTATAACATCATCAATCAAGTAATGTTTGGCCTTCATATATGGTTTTTCTTCATTAGACAGTGGAGTATGGAACTAGCTCTCCAACGCATCTGATTGTGTTTCATTTCGAGTTACAAAATACAAGTTGTAACGAAAACAGAGTTTTGAACATAATATCTCTTCCTTATTCGAATCAAGTGTAAATTGTGATTCAAATCAATTCAGATGATGGCTAACCATAAGGGTCTGATTCGAATAAGGAATCATAGTGTATACCTCTGATTCAAATCCAATCAGTCAAAATTGCATTTTTGAATAATTATGCTTCGTGATTCGAATCAAATCCTATAAATTTCAGGTTTTCACATGTTCTTCATGCTTTTCTCAATCCAAAGGCATAGTAACCCACACTATCATATCCTAACATCAACTAACATACTAGAATGATCAAAACACAACAAAATCGCACATGCAAAGCAACAATACATGAACCCATAAGCTTTTATCATGTTTCTTCATTTCTTAACATCTCTAACAATCAAACACAACTTCTAACACAATAACGCACCATCATATCATCAACATGAGATAACATTAAGCAACAATAACAATAACATAATATCAATTTCACAAACATATTCACAAATCACAAAACCCTAAACCCAATTTCATGTAAAATTTTCCCTAAAGGCTATACTAACTAAGAACCTACCTCTTAGAGAGAAGATTGATGATGAAATGAAGATGATATCTTCTTAATCCAAGCCCCTTTCCCTTATTCTTCAAGCTTTCTCTTTCTCTTCCTTCTTTTCTTTCTTACTATCAAGTGAAGAATGAATGAATGAGAGAATGGAAATGACATAGAGAATGGTCTTTTGTCCCTTAGTGGGCAATTGACCATTTTTCCCTTGTCAACATTTCATTTCATCAATATTTCCATTCATTAATTTGATCAATTAGTAAGGATTAGGATAAATGACTAAGAATTAGTCTTATCTCAGCTCACTAATTACTTAATTTATTTCAACTGACAAAGAATAAAGCATTTAATAGGATATGGAATATTATAGTAGGAGAAGTCATGAGGACCATATTGATTCTTCTTACCATAGAAAGTTAAGCTTCTCTTATTTGACCGGGAGAAGTAATCGTCACTTCAGTACTAATGTTGGCGTTACGTTGTTCGGTGATCTGAGGAGACTTAGATGCCACCATAGTTGGCATAGAGTTGACTAGAGATTATAACGAAACAAAGATCAACCAGTTTGATATATTGGTAAAGACATAATGGATATCCATGAAAAATCGCAGGAATCAGAATTCGATTGTCACAGATGACGCCATTATTTTAGTTACAAATGAAATATTTCTAAGATGAAAGGTGAAAGTCCTTCTGATACGATGGCATGAATATTTGGTGGGATGGAGCGGAATAGACCTACACGATTATCACTTAAACGTTCAAATTCAGATGGCAATAACAAAGTAACTTGCAAGAGTGAGAAGGAGATAATACATGTTATGGTGAGTGTCAGAGCTTATATATGCTAGATGATTAAAATTGTCCACTTAAACCGACGTATTTTGCGGGAAGCTGTCCGATCAGATCTGATAATAGTTAATGCTTTAGTAAATTGGGTCAGGGCCCCGTCTCCCTAGCGAGGTTCCACCTGTTTGTTAGTCTTCTATGATAATTCTTTAAGTTGGACTGTTGTAATTAAATCTGCTTTACTAAGACTTTGCAAGCCGAGACAACTACACATAATGGCACTTTGTTAGGATGTTATATCTAGAACCCTAACAAACTATAAAAATGCAGTAAACTTCTACACTAAGAAACTAGAAGATAAAAATGATAAAATAATATTTAATTAGATTGATATCCTAATGTCTCAATAAGACTACAATATATAATGTTATTAGTGGATAACAAACTAAAAGGCCCAAATATTAATAAAGTCTCAATTAAATAACAATACAAATAAAAGTACTACTTATATAAATTCTAAATAAACTTAAATATTTAATTATAATTTTATACCCTACCACACTTGCTAGATGAACAAGTAGAAGTAAAATCTCTTTCAACAATATATTTATGATTAATAAAAATCTCTCTCAATCCATTCACGAAGTTTATTATTATGATACATGTTACCAAAAAGAATACATTACAAAATCATTTTTATTAAGATCCCACGGTGGCGACACGAGTGACACACTTAGTTGGTTTCAAAACAAGTGACAGAATTTTAAGTATTAAAAGAAAACATTGAAAACATGCTAGCATCCAAATCTTTGATCTTTCACTCTTTCGTTAAATTAAACACATGCTCTAATTGTAATTGTAAGACAGCAGTACAAGACACCGCAAGTTGATCCTCAATGTCTGTCTCTTTCTGTTAGCCGTTTCCTCTTCTTTTCCATTCTAGCTGCACCTAACTTCAACTTTTTTATATATGGGCTACTCTTCTTCATATTTATACATTCATCATTTCATATATCTCTTGAAAAGATGAGACGGAACTGCAACTTGGAGCTCTGCCTTTTTCCTCAATATATTTCTGATAGAAATCACAATCACAACAATCACATGTAAGTAATTTTTTTTCTTAGTCTTTCTTTTTTCGATTTAATTTAATGTTTTTATTTTTCTCAATTAGGTGTTGAATTAATTCTTTGTTAATATCAATCTTAATTAAAGGGTTGAAGAACAAGAAGATAGTGATGAGAGTTCAATGCAACATCAGCAACAGCCACTGACTATTTTCTACGATGGCAAGATGTGTGTTACTGATGTCACAGAGTTTCAGGTAATTTGATTTCTTCTATGTTTAACATTAGTGTGACTTTAATATGTTATAAACATTATGTTAATTATTTCAAATTACAAAAGCATGTATTCTTTAGTAATAATAAGTGGGTTAATGTGAATGTTGTGCAGGCCAAATCAATCTTAATGCTGGCAAATAAAAAAGTGCAAGAAATAGTGAAGACGCCAACAGGATCAGAGCCATCAAAACCAACAATGGTACAATCTCCTCATCAATCATGTAGCCATGCTCCTGGTCTTTCAATGAAAAGATCTTTGCAACGGTTTCTTCAAAAGAGAAAAAATAGGATTCAACAAGCTTCTCCATACAATCATTAACAAATTAAAAAAAAACAGAGTCTTTCAATAAAAAGATTTTTGCAACGTCACTTTCAGATCCCAATCTGATTGTGTTTTTTTAAATGGTGGCGTTAAGTTGGAAGAGTTGAAAGCAGGAAAAGTCGTATATTGCATCCTCAAATGTAGCAAAAAGAGGAATCAAAAAATTTATTAGGTTTTAATAAACGGTTTAATACGGTGTAAACGATCACAACAAAACAGTGTTGGAAGCTGTTGATACCGTTATTCATCGTTTTTATGATAAAGAATGAATTATGGTTAATTCGCACCGCAACAACCGTAATCAGCGTTGCAACACATCAATCGACCGGAATAACAAAAGTATTTACGCAACCGCGGCGTGCCCGCGTCCGTTATTTAAATCTTGGAATTCTTAGCATTGTGGATCTCATTAATCTTTATTTTAATGACAATGGTGTCATTCCACGAGCTAAGGAGTCTAGATCTCGCCTACGATCCAAACACATACTTATCCATCATCACATAATTCAAGAGATAATTGAAAGAGGAGATACACATGGTACCAACACTTTATAATGTGGTTGACCCACTTAGCAAGTCTCTTATTCTACTGAAGCATGATTGTCATACTGAAACTATGGGTATTAGACACATGTCTGATTAACTCTAATATTAGTGGAAAAATATTGATTTAAGCCCTAGAGCTCAATGGTTTTTTGATTGAACTTAAAATATGTATCATGTTAATTATTAAAATAAAATACTCTTCTTCATTATATTTGTATTCAAAGTAATTGTTCCACACTAGAACTAAATTTGATAGGAAAATATGGATTCAGAGTTTGTATGGTGGTTCAAAACTTCCGATGTGGTGGAGGGAGAGCTTGACCTATAAGGTTAGCACTCAAATGCGCAAATAAGTATGAGATCGAAAAGTGATCGTTGAATGAGAAATGATTTGAATATGGGTTAAGTGGCACACTTTCAACTTTAAATAACAAAAATGTTTGGTAATAGCACATGTGTGGAATGACGTAACTATTGAATTAATCTCGACAATTAGCATGATATTCGTATGAAGGATAAAGGTGCAAGAAACACAAGAAAGGGGGGTTGAATTGGATTTCGAGTATGACAACTTTTTCTTTTTCAAAACAAACACAAAAGTAGCAACAACAATAAGAACAACGATAAAAGACATAAGTATTTTATCCTGGTTCACCGTTAACTAGGTTATATTCAGTCCACCCATCTAGGTGATTACGCCTTAGACAAGTACTTAATCCAATAATCAATCTAATTACAAAGCAATGACAGTTTGTCAGTGACTTCTTAAGAATTCTAACCTACCTGGTCCCCAAAGAAATATGACGATGATTGACTCCTTAAGATCCTGACTAACCTGATCGCTTAAGGATATTTCTCCTCTTTGACTACCTGTCAAAGCCCTCTCAAGAACCTGACCAACATGGTCGCTTGAGAATACAACCACGATGACAAATTGTTTTGCCCTTTCAAGATCCTGACCAAATTGGTCGCTTGAGGAATATAACCAAACTTGGTTATTACAAATATGTGTTTACATAGTTTTCTTCTTGATAAGTTGATAAGACACAAGATGAAGATCAAATGAATACATTTGAAAGATGTACAAGGAAAGTTCTAAGTGTTTCTCTCTTTGTTGTGTTGTGGTGTTGTAGCTTCAGCATCTTCTAAGACTCACAACATCCACATGCACGCCTTCATCCACACATATTCCATATTCTTCTTTCTCAAAACATATAGGAGATGAATAGATTCGTTGGAGGAAAGATCCATTGGAGGAAAGATCCATTTGAGGGTAGAATAGGAATTGACCTTAAAGTATTTGTTGTATGAAGATCATTTCATATGCAGCAGTTGAGCGGTGCTTGTAGTAGAAAGTTGATGATGATGGGGCATGAGAAGCTTTTGTAAGAATAATTTTTTGTTATGCATCTGGAATTTAGTTTTGATGATAACGATGTGTTGTTTCTAAGAGAACAATTGTGTACCCTATTGGGTTTTTGTCTAGTGTGTAGTTTTTCCTAATAGGTTCTGACTCTGAAGAATTGTGTGTGACATCATCAGATTCTGGACTCAATACACTCTGACTCTAAAGAGATTCAAAGTGCTTTATAAGATGCTGTCAAGTTCTAGAATGCTCTTAGACAACCATTCTAATGAACATTTATGCTAAAGCTTCTGACTGTGACTCTGATTGAAGAGCCTCTGAAGGTTTGTCAAGTCTTCAAGAGTTTGTGCTCTCAAGTTCTGAAGACTATAAAGAACAAGATATGAAGACCAGGTTCTGAGGAACTGTGTCAATACTCTAAAGATCAAGGTTATGAAGTTTCTATCAACTAGTCTCTTGATCCTTCTAAGAATGCTTCAACATCATTTATTCAGAAGCCTTTGAAGATTAGAAGATAAGATCAAAAGGTTTTGCGTCAGAAAAATAGTACACAATACAAGATCACCCTTCCCTCCACTACGTTGATTTTGTGGGCTAAGGACAATATTATTGTACCAATTTTCCTCCCTATATGCAAACCGTTATACAAATAGACAGCTGCATTTCTGCTATTCCAATTCTACGCTCCAAGGGATTTTTAACTACCTATATAAAGGAGACTTGGAAGATTGGACAAACTGCTAATTCACTGCACTATGCTACGCTCATACACAATGCTCTTTGTTGAACTTGATTTTATTTGTGTATAGTTTTTGTAAACACACATAGAGATTTTGTCCGTTATTATGTGATAACTTCATTGTATTAAACCTGGGTTAATCTGTTTTCTTAGAAGTAATCTTGTAAATACATTCTT
Source organism: Lathyrus oleraceus (assembly GCF_024323335.1). Classification (NCBI taxonomy): domain Eukaryota; kingdom Viridiplantae; phylum Streptophyta; class Magnoliopsida; order Fabales; family Fabaceae; genus Lathyrus; species Lathyrus oleraceus. The sequence continues at coordinate 429,987,928 of NC_066579.1, forward strand.
GTAAATCTCAATTGTTTGAGTGTATTCCTTGAGTGACTAGGTTTTATTCAGATAGACTCAAGAAGACAAAGGTGGTTTGTCTTTGTGGTGTCTATAATCAGTTTTAGTTATAGTGGATTAAGTCATATTGAGAAGGAAAAATCAACTTGGCGGGTGGACTAGAGGTAGTTTTTTTACAACGAACCAGGATAAAAATAATTGTGTTATTTTTCTTGTTCGTGTTACTGTTTGATTGTATTGTGTAAGACCCCAATTTTGTCCCTAAGATCCCTCATGGCATCATATCATATCATATCATTGCCTCAAGGATCATTGTGCACCTTGCCTCCTTCCCTGTGGGTGGGTCATCTTTTTTTGGAGTGATTTTTGATCACTAAGCATGTTTTGCATATGTATATCATTGCTTTTCATTTGTTTACTAACCAAAAGTATAAAAATATGTCATTTAACCTTGTTACTTGCAGATGAAGCAATCAACAGTCAAACAGTCAAAGGCAGCCATTGAGCAATGGATGGTGGCCATTCTTGAAAATTTGGGCACCATGATCATTCATAAGAAGTTCATATGAGTTGTGACATCATTTGGAATCAAGATATCAAGTGGTAGAGGTTTGGATTTCATCAGAGCATAGCTAGGTCAGCTGAAACCCTAGAAAAGTCAACACAAGTCAACTGTGCATTCAATCATGGATTTGAAGGTGGGAGATGGTTAGAGAGGCCTCATTCATGTCCATACAAGTCTCATATAACATTTCAAACATCAACAATGGAGAATTTGAGGTCAGATGAAAAGTTTCCAAAAATAGTAAGTGACCTGTAATTTCAAACTGCCAAAAATGGAAAGGTCTTCTCTTCAACTTTACATCATCAAGCAAGCTTCAAATCAAATTTTGTCCAACATGAAAGTTGAAGATCTTGCTCTCACCTTTCCAAAAAGTCCAAGAATATGAATTTCTCATTTGTGGTTGAGAAGACATGGATCAATCATTGTCAATGGATTTTGAACTTCAAGCTTGCATAACTTTTGCACCAAATGGCCAATTGGAATGGTTCTTTTTGTGACATTTCCATCTTGATATGCTCTATCATAATCATGCATCACATTTCATCAATTCTCATCACAAAAATATTGCATTTTTCACTTGAATTTAATTTGAATTTTGGAGGGAAAGTATCAATTTGAAAATTGTGCTTTGTTTTCATTTCCAACCAATCACATTTGCTTCAAAACAGATTTTGAAATGCATTTCCAAGCAAACTCGGTCACTATTCCATTGCCATGCATGCATGAGGGTGATTTTGGCAATTTGCATAAACACCTCCATCTCACTAATCCTTTTGCATTAGCTTAATCCTGATTAACAAGCCTCATTAGCACACCATATATAAAGCTAATCATAACAGAAAATCACAAGGCACAACTTCACAAATTCCAGATCTGAAAGTTTTCTCTCAAAATTTCTCTCAACTTTTTCATCATTTTTCTTCATAGCTTTTGCATTGTTCTTGTTCTGTTCATCATCTACAAGCATCATTGAGGATTGTTGAAGCAAGAGCAAGGAGAATTCATCAAGATTCGTGGACTGTTGAACATTGCATCATCCATGGCAACTGGAATTTCTGGACGAATCAAGCACAACTGAGCTACAATTCATCTTCCATTCACCTATCCAAGCATTGTAGAACTTCTGTTTCAGCTTTTCCAAGCCAGAATTGCACGATTCCACTTCTGTTTCTCCAGCAAGGATGCTCTTAGCTCATTTGAGTTGAGCTTGTGCCTTGCACATTGTGGCCTTACTTGTTTGATTGTACATTGTCTGTTGACTGTTGGATTATCTGTTTGACTTTTTGACTTGTATACTGATTGGGTTGGATTGTTTTCAGGTACATTAGTTGCTTAAGTTCATTTTGAACTTGCTTTTGCTTGGTTGCTTAACCAATTAGGTATACTTTCTCTTCTTCATGTAGTCTGGAAGACCTGGCCTGTTACTTGGCCAGGCACCTGTCTGAAGTCCTCCTTATGAGGCAATGTTTGTGATTGTTTATCTTTGTCCCCAAGCAGGAAAAGTCCTTTTGATAAGGCAATTGGTAGATAAAAGAGATGTGTAGTCCATATCCTACTATTCAGTGTGTCATCCCTTTGCTCACATTACATGTTGATGCATTGTGGATCTTAACCCAAGATCTATAGAGTCATTAACTTGTGGAGAGAGTTCCAACTTTCTGAACTCCCACACCTTCTATCATTTGAAGCTCTCCCTGACCAGGGATAAGAGCAATGAGGCACACCCCTCATATCCTTTCATCTGTTTCACCTTAACTCTCAATGTTAAGGTTAAGAGCACCACTTGCCCCATTCCAGTTGACTTTAAAGTCTAACCCTTGCTTGAGCCTAATTGCTTGTATATAGTGTGTGCTAACTGAATCATTGATTACTTATTGGTACATCTGTACATGTTTGCTTGTTTGCCTTTGTGCATTTATCATCATTAATTGTTCATTATTGCATGATCATCATTTCATATCTTTGTGACACGTCTTTGTTTGCCCATTGAGGAATCAACTGTAAGTCCATTAATTGGTCATTGTTCCTATGATTTGGAAGGGATTGAGTGTAAGACCATTTCATTGGCCACTTATGTCCTCTTTGCTTAGTGCTTTTGTTTATTTGTTGTATGTGAGGATTCAATTGTAAGTCCATGTTGTTGGCATTTGTTTTCCCATGATCATTTGTTGGAGATTAGAGTAAGTCCATTTATTGGCATCTGACATCCATGTTTTGTTTTGCTTTAGGAGATTAGTATAAGTCCATTTATTGGCATCTGATATCCCTATTTGTTTTAGGAGACTGGTGTAAATCCATTTATTGGTATCTGGTATCCACCTTCGTCTGTGAGATTGGAGTAAGTCCAGCAATTGGCATCTGGTATCATTTGTTTTGCTTATTTGTTATTGCTCATTGCTTAATCTTAAGGACACACTTGAATCATCTTCAATATGATCTCAAGAGGTGAACCTTTCTGAGAAGTTTTACACTCCTTCATCCATACTCTCTTTGTCCTAAACCTTTTCACATGTTGCTTTCAAAACTTGAAATAACTATGGTGCAAACATCTTCATGTCTTTTCAAACTAGAAACCTGGACCTTAAGTCCTTGACTTTCAAACTTCACTTTTGATAATACTTCTTCCTGAATTGAATCTTAATCATACTTTGACCATCTTTTGTGAATACTCATAATCAATTAACTTCACTCATTCAATTGTTTTGTGGCTTTGTCCATTCTTGATATGTTTTCATACATTAGCCATAGGTTTGATTTATCCTAGTTGGTTGATGTTAACCTCACCTTCTGTCCTTAGTGATCGAACTGTAAGACTTCCGTACTGAAAACAGGGTTAACCCCTCTAGTACGTCGAAGCTTTTCTCACATGGTGGACTTGTTGTTTGTATAAGGTTGAGTTTTCTCCCGTGGATAACGAAAGACCTTAGGGCTTTTGTTTAAAAATCAATTCACACACTTTTGGAAATCTTTTATCCGAACTACGGCGTTTTGATCCTTACCTTTCATGGAAGGTACGTAGGCAACGGGTTCATCCGTTCAAACACAAAAACAATAAAAATTGTACATTCTTTTCTCATCTTCCCATTCATGTTTGCACAATAATATTTTCATAACAAATAACATTTCATACAACAATTGTGAAAAGGGCTCCCTAGGAGTACCTAGGACGTTTTGGGTGCCTAACACCTTCCCATTGCGTAATTTACCCCTTACCCAGATTCTCTGATCTTTTCATTAGTTTTCTATGTGTAAAACTTCTTAGGCTTTTGTTCGCTTTTTAGCCATTCCTTAGGATAAATAAAAGTGCGGTGGCGACTCGATTTCTTTGTATGCTTTGCTTTTGATTTAATCAATAAATCATAAAGTGATGAATACACCGCTACAGAAAAGTGGCGACTCCACTGGGGAAAATATTCCTTGGTGGTTTTGCCTACTTTTCACCCTTGTTGTGATATGTTGTTATTTGTTATGTGACATATTTTTGTACAATTTGGGATAACTGTATTGATTGTAATGTTTGAATTGCTTGATATACAATTGCTGTTTGCTTTGGTGATCTCTGTAAGATGAGTTCTATACCCGAACTCGAGTGCACCTTAGGATAGGAGAATGGCATAGTCTTGTTGACTGGTGTGGAGTATTCCTTAGCCAGTTGACTTGCGAGTCCATTCACTTGGTGGAGGTCATGTTGGATTAATAATGTCACACAAGTTATTTGTGGTTAGGCATTATTCTTTCAATCATGTGCCTTAGAAGCCAAGGACCTTAGTTTACCAAGCCCATCTTGGCCTATTTTAGGACGTAGTGCGGAGGTCGTTCAGATGTAAGATCTGATGCGATTGTTACGCGATACTACACTCATAAGAGTCTCTCTTGAGAATATTTTTGGAATACGAGTATTCGTTCCTCCGATAATATCCGAAAGATGGGACGATGATTATGGGAACCTCTGGTAGAACATGTTCGGCAGGTTTAAACCCTAGTACACTCCCTTTGGGTGGTTCTTAACCGAGACTCCATGCTCGTGACTCTCAGCAAACCCGTGATTCATGGTTGAGTCGTTCAGACAACCTTAAAATCAATGGAACCTGGGTGTTGATAAGGTGTAAAACCTAAATCCACCAAAACAGATGGTTGATATTAAGGATGATTGAGCCGGTTCATGTACCGCTAATATCAATGGAACTTGGGTGTCGATAAGGTGAAAACCTAAATCCACCAAAATGGATGATTGATATTAGGGATACAATGAGCTTTCCCATGACATTTGTCTGGTGTGACCTGCTTGATCCTTGAGTGTGATTGTTGCATTCATGCATTCATGCATTCATCTGCATTCATGTCATCAGAAAAATCAGAAAATTTTCAAGGAACTTAAAAGGGTTTATTTGCAAAATTTTCAGACATGGAAAGACCAAAAAGGCATACAAAGAAGTACAGCTTTAGACAGCCCGATGTGAAAGAGTTAAGGAATCTGACATCCTATGTATTAGATCCCTTGGGTTTCAAAGCTCGGTATGGGAAGCTTCTGCCTCTGTTGACTACTCAGGTTGATGAGGGACTGATGAGTACGTTGGCACAGTTTTATGATCCTCTGTATCACTGCTTCTCTTTCCCGGACTTCCAGTTGCTGCCTACCTTGGAGGAGTATTCTCATCTTCTTGGGATCCCGATTCTGGATCAGGTGTCGTTCAGTGGCTTGGAGAGTATTCCGACTGCTCGAGAGATTGCAGATTTGTTGCACATAGATGAGGCTTTGATTAAAGCTAATCTGACTACCAAAGGTGGAATTCAGGGTCTTCCTTCTGATTTCCTCATCGCTCAAGCTACCGTTTATGGGAAGGCCATGAGTGAGGATGCCTTTGAGGCTTTATTTGTGTTGCTCATCTATGGTTTGGTATTATTTCCCAACATCGACAAATTTGTGGATGTGAACGCCATTAGGATTTTCTCAGTTCTTAATCCCGTTCCGACTCTGTTGGGTGATGCCTATGTCTCTTTGCATCTGAGGAATGCAAAGGGTGGAGGAGTTATCGTCTGCTGTCTGCCTTTGCTGTACAAGTGGTTTATTACGCACTTGCCGCAGACGCTTGCTTTCAAGGAGAACAAGGGATGTCTACGGTGGTCTCAGAGACTTATGTCTCTCACTAATGATGATATCTCTTGGTATGATCGCGTGTATGATACTGTTCAGATCATTGACTATTATGGTGAATTCCCTAATGTGCCTCTTCTTGGTACATGTGGAGGGATCAACTACAATCCTATCTTAGCACGTTGTCAGCTTGGGTTCCCCCTAAAGGATAAACCTCATAACATTCTGTTAGAAGGTGTGTTCTTTCAGGAGGGTAAAGATCCCCAAGGCCTGAAAGCCAGATTTGTCCGTGCTTGGCGCAATATTCACAAGAAGGGTAGGAAAGAGCTAGGTCCGAAGAATTGCATTGCTTTGGAGCCATATACTTCTTGGGTCAGACAGAGAGCTGCCGTGTACCTTATGCCGTATGATCATCCGAGACCTACACCGTTGGATGTGGCTGGGCCTTCAACCCTCCCTAACCAACGTGTAGAGGAGTTGAGAGAAGAAGACCTTTCACGTGCCTAGATCCGTGAAAGGGAGGAATTGCTGCAGCAGATCAAGGAGAAGGACGCTCTGATCGAGTTTCTCGAGCATCAGGTGATCGACGATCCGAATGATACTTGGACTTCTCTGCTTCCTCAGTCTTCCAAATTCTGGAAGAGGAAGTATGATCGACTTGCAAAGGAGAAGGCGGATATGGAAGCAACCTATGAGAAAGAGATCAAGAAGCTTTGTGTATCTCGTCTTCCAGCATCCCGAGCTTCTAGGGATCCATAGGATGTCTATTTTCCTTTTCTCTTTGTAATTTGATCAAAAATGCTGTACTTCTTTGTCTTGGATATATATTTGATGAGATATTTTCCATATGAAATTAAAATGCTTTAAATATTCAAAATTGCAAGTAAATACCCTAAAGGTTCCTTGAAAATAAACAAAGCATATGCACAAACATTTCATGCATCATTTTGCATAAGCAGGTACCTTGTTTCTGGTCTTCTTGTCTGTGGCCTAACTCTATGCTCTTCATTTATTTTGAAGACAAGCTGACTCACCGGTACTATACAAGAGCCAATTCTGCCAGAGTTATGGATCAGTTGGAACAAGAGAACCGTGAATTGAAGGAAGAGGTCGCTCGTCTGAGTGCTTTGATGGAGCAGTTTCTGTCTGCTCAGAATCAACCTTCTCCGCCTGCTGCAACTCCTCCCCAGAGGACGGTGATATCTGAAGTCGTTGCTCCGACTGTGCCAACTGCTAGTGCGCACTTTATGCCCAATGCCATGCCAGCCGGGTTTCCTTGGGGTATGCCTCCGGGTTTCATGCCTGATATTCCTGCTCCAACCTTTGCTCATATGCCGGCCTCTAGCCCGGTCCCTGTTGCTGCTCCTCCTGTCATGCATACCATACCCAGAGTAGACGACACCATCTATCATTCTGAGCTGTCTGAGAGCCCAGATGTCAATGAGAAGATGGAAGCGATGAATGACCAATTCCTCGAGCTGAGAAAGGAATTGAAGACCCTCAGAGGGAAAGATCTGTTTGGCAAGTCCGCTGCTGAACTTTGCCTGGTTCCCGGTGTTAAAATTCCGATCAAATTCAAAGTGCCTGACTTTGAAAAGTATAAAGGGAACACCTGCCCTCTTGCTCATCTGGTCATGTACGCCAGAAAGATGTCTACGCAAACAGATAATGATCAGCTTCTGATTCATTATTTCTAGGATAGTTTGTCCGGTGCGGCTCTTCGCTGGTATATGAGCCTGGATAGCGCAAACATCCGATCCTTCAATGATCTTGGCGAAGCCTTCGTCAAGCAATATAAATACAACGTTGAATAGGCGCCTGACCGTGATCAACTCAGGGCCATGTCTCAGAAGGATAAAGAGACATTTAAGGAGTACGCCCAGAGGTGGCGAGAGTTAGCTGCTCAGATCACTCCTTCGCTGGAAGAGAAAGAAATGACTAAGATCTTTTTGAAGACTCTTAGCTCATTCTATTATGAGCGGATGGTTGCAAGTGCTCCCTCTGATTTCACCGAGATGGTGAACATGGGGATGCGACTGGAGGAAGGCGTCCGTGAGGGACGGTTGTCTAAAGATGATAGCTCTTCTAAACGGTATGGGGCGTTTAAGAAGAAGGATGGGGAGGCACATGCTGTGCAATCCCATGTTAAACCTAGAAGACTCTCTGTTCAGAGGAAGTCTGTACGTCGTACAAGCAATCAGCACCAGGTGGCTCATATAGCACCTGTTTTCAGAGATAGCGCTCAATGTCAGCAGCCTCAGCAGCAACACAATCAGCAACAATCTTCTCAACAGTATCGTCAGCAGCAACAGCGTCCACAGCAACAGGCTTACCAGCCTCGCGGTAGCACCAGTAATCAGGCCAATATGAACTATGATAGGAAGAAGATCAACTTTGATCCGATTCCCATGTCTTATGCAGAGTTGTATCCCTCTTTAATAGAGCGGAAGCTGATTACTCCAAGAGATCCTCCAGCTATACCGGCCAACCCTCAATGGTGGTATAAGCCTGACCTACACTGTGTCTATCATTCTGGCGCTCCGGGCCATGATGTAGAGAACTGTTTTCAGCTGAAGACCAAGGTGCAAGACCTTATGCGGTGCGGCATACTGAGCTTTGAGGACTCAGGCCCCAATGTTACAAAGAACCCATTGCCCGAGCATGGGAAATCAGTGAACATGGTCCAGGGGTGCCCTGGGAAATAACAAGTCAAATATGTCAGTCATATTCGACAGTCTTTGGTCGAGTTACATCGTCTCCTGTGTGAATACAGTCATATGGAGCATGACCATGACAGATGCCGCATTTGCTCTGTTAATCGGTTGGGTTGTCGCCAGGTGCGAAGAGAACTTCAAGAACTGCTAGATGAAGGGACCATAGAGATTCTTCAGAACCGTAATGTTGATGAAGACGAACCAGAGGTTAATGTTATATCTCCTGTGTTCAGGCTGCCCGAGCCTGTTGTCATCCGTTATGATGGCAGCAAGCCGAAGGTCTCTCCTTCTCTAACAATCAAGCCTGCAGGCCCTGTGCCTTATGCTTCTTATAAAGCGATTCCGTTCAGGTACAATCCCGTTGCTGTGGAAGATGGGAAAGAAGTGCCTTTGCCTTCAACTTCTATAACAAATATTGCTGATGTGAGTGGATTGACCCGGAGTGGTCGTGTGTTTTCTGCTCCTAAGCCTCAGGATAGAGCTGTTGCTTCTGATACTGCTGAGCGTCCGGTTGGGACCGCTGTGAATGTTCAGAACCCGGCACTTGTTGTTGCCAAACCCTCCTCTGTACAAAAGACTCCTGATTCTTCAGTTGGCCCGAGTGGCATTATGAACGAAGAATGTGATGAGATGTTGAGGCTCATCAAGAAGAGTGAGTACAATGTTGTAGACCAGCTTCTACAAACGCCATCCAAAATCTCCGTATTATCTTTGCTGCTGAATTCAGAACCCCATAGGGAGGCTCTGCAGAAGGTTTTAGATCTGGCATATGTTGATCATGATGTCACAATAGAACAGTTCGACAGTATAGTTGCAAACATCACTGCTTGCAACACTTTGAGTTTCTGTGACGCTGATCTCCCTGAGGAGGGAAGAGACCACAACATGGCTTTACACATTTCTATGAATTGCAAGTCTGATGCCATGTCCAACATGCTGGTGGACACTGGATCATCTTTGAATGTATTGCCAAAGACCACACTCTCTCAATTGTCATATCAGGGGCCTCCTATGAGGCAGAGTGGTGTTGTTGCGAAGGCGTTTGATGGGTCGCGTAAGACTGTGATTGGGGAAGTTGATCTCCCAATCAAAATTGGACCAATTGATTTCCAAGTTACCTTCCAGGTTATGGATATCCACCCATCTTATAGCTGTCTCCTTGGTAGACCATGGATTCACGAGGCTGGCGCCGTGACATCCACCCTACACCAGAAGCTGAAATTTGTCAAGAATAAGAAACTGGTTGTGGTAGGGGGAGAAAAGGCTCTCCTGGTTAGCCACTTGTCTTCTTTCTCCTATATTGACGCTGAGGATGAAGTTGGAACGCCTTTCCAAGCTTTATCTATTGATGAACCAATCGAGAAAAAGTTTCATTCATTTGCTTCCTACCGTGACGCGAAACTGGCCATTGAATGTGGTGCAGTTGCTGGTTTGGGGAAGATGATTGAGCTTGAAGACAATAAATCTCGGGCTGGCATTGGCTACTGTTCTGGGGCATTCAACGAGTTTGGTTTGTTCAAGAGTGGAGGTTTCATCCATGCTGATCAACCTGAAGAAGCTGCTGCTATCTTAGAAGAGGATGCAGAGGACTTGAGCAACTTCATCATACCTGGTGGAGTCTGCCACAATTGGGTCGCTGTAGATGTTCTTACAGTCATCCATAGATCAGAGTAATTGTTCACTTTGTTCAAAACCCTTCTCCCATGCCAAAAGGAGAAGTGATGACATTGTTGGCAGCATTTAATACAATGATATTTTCATTCAATTAATGCATTGTTAAACATTTGTTTTTCCATTTGTTTTCACTTTTTGCTTTTGCATGAAATCAGTGATCATAAAAAACCCATAAAAACAAGAATAAAAGCAATCATTTTTCATCTGCATAATGGTTTGCTTGTTTAAGTTCTAAAGTTTTATTAACCAAAATCATTATGCAGGTTGATTCTAAAACCCATTGAACATAATGATCCAACGCCATCTCCCAATTTTGAATTCCCTGTATTCGAGGCAAAGGAAGATGATGTTGAAGATATTCCTGATGAGATTACCCGTCTCCTTGAGCACGAGAAGAAGATCATTCAGCCGCACCTTGAAGATCTGGAAACAGTCAACTTGGGGTCTGAGGATTGTATTCGTATGGTGAAGATTGGGGCACTTCTTGAAGAGTCTGTCAAGAAGAGATTGATTGAGTTGCTACGAGAATATTCCGATATCTTTGCTTGGTCATATGAAGACATGCCGGGTCTAGATACAGATATTGTGCAACATTTCCTGCCTTTGAAGCCTGGGTGCGTGCCTGTGAAGCAGAAGCTCAGAAGAACTCATTCAGATATGGCAGTGAAGATCAAAGAGGAAGTTCAGAAGCAAATTGATGCGGGGTTTCTGGTGACTTCTACATATCCTCAATGGGTGGCCAATATTGTGCCTGTTCCTAAGAAGGACGAAAAAGTCCGTATGTGTGTTGATTACAAAGATTTGAACAAAGCTAGTCCGAAAGATGATTTTCCTCTACCACACATTGATATGTTGGTAGACAATACAGCTAAATTCAAAGTCTTTTCCTTTATGGACGGATTTTCCGGATATAATCAAATCAAGATGGCACCCGAAGATATGGAGAAGACAACATTCATCACACCTTAGGGAACATTCTGTTATCGAGTGATGCCCTTCGGTTTGAAGAACGCCGGAGCCACGTATCAACGAGCTATGACTACCTTGTTTCATGACATGATGCACAAGGAGATAGAGGTCTATGTTGATGATATGATTGCTAAGTCCCGAACGGAAGTTGAACATGTTGAGCATTTGTTGAAGCTTTTTCAGCGTTTGAGGAAGTTTAGACTTCGTCTGAATCCGAACAAATGTACATTTGGAGTCCGTTCCGGAAAGTTGTTGGGTTTCGTTGTCAGCGAGAGAGGTATTGAAGTTGATCCTGCAAAGGTCAAAGCAATACAAGAGATGCCTGCACCCAAAACTGAGAAGCAAGTCCGAGGTTTTCTTGGCCGCTTGAACTATATTTCCAGATTTATATCCCACATGACTGCCACATGTGCGCCGATATTCAAGCTCCTCCGGAAAGATCAGTCTCATGATTGGATCGAGGATTGCCAGAAAGCTTTCGACAGTATTAAAGAGTATTTGTCTGAACCTCCGATCTTGTCTCTGCCTGTGGAAGGAAGACCTCTGATCATGTATTTGACTGTGCTTGAAGATTCGATGGGTTGTGTACTCGGTCAACAAGATGAATCAGGGAAGAAAGAATCTGCTATATACTACCTCAGTAAGAAGTTTACTGATTGTGAGTCTCGGTACTCTATGCTTGAGAGGACGTGCTGTGCTTTGGCTTGGGCTGCTAAGCGTTTACCCCAGTACATGATAAATCATACTACTTGGTTAATATCCAGAATGGATCCAATCAAGTACATTTTCGAGAAGCCTGCTTTAACTGGGAGGATTGCCCGTTGGCAGATGCTGTTGTCTGAGTATGATATCGAGTATCGAGCTCAGAAAGCTATCAAAGGTAGTATCTTGGCTGACCATTTAGCGCACCAGCCGATTGAAGATCATCAGTCTGTTCAGTATGACTTCCCAGATGAGGAGATTCTGTATTTGAAAATGAAAGATTGTGATGAGCCTACACTTGATGAAGGTCCAGAACCTGGTTCCAGATGGACTATGGTGTTTGATGGCGCTGTAAATCAATATGGAAATGGAATTGGGGCAGTAATCATTACTCCTCATGGTACTCATATTCCGTTTACAGCAAGGCTAACTTTCAAATGCACGAATAATATGGCTGAGTATGAGGCCTGTATTATGGGATTGGAAGAATGCATTGATTTGAGAATCAAGCATCTGGATGTTTATGGTGATTCGGCCCTCGTTGTTAATCAGATCAAGGGTGAGTGGGAGACGAATCAGCCTGGTCTCATTCCATATAGAGATTATGCAAGAAGGATTTCAACTTTCTTCACAGAAGTTGATTTTCATCATATTCCTCGAGAGGATAATCGGATGGCAGATGCTCTTGCTACGCTTGCTTCCATGATTGTTGTGAAATATTGGAATGAAGTTCCCAATATTGCTGTGATGCGCCACGTATTTGCAGTGGAAGAAGTGAATGATGACAAGCCTTGGTATTTTGATATCAAGAATTTCCTCCAGAACCAGGTCTACCCGCCTGGGGCATCTGTGAAAGATAGGAAAACTTTGAGAAGGTTGTCAGGCAATTTCTACCTCAGTGGTGAAGTGCTGTATAAAAGAAATTTTGACATGGTTTTGCTCAGATGCGTGGATAGACACGAAGCAAACCTGTTGATGACTGAGGTCCATGAGGGTTCATTTGGTACCCATTCCAATGGACATGCCATGGCTAGAAAGATGTTAAGAGCAGGCTACTATTGGTTGACAATGGAGTCTGACTGCTGCAAATATGTGAAGAAATGCCACAAGTGTCAGATTTATGCGGATAAGATTCATATTCCTCCGACACTTCTGAATGTGATTTCGTCACCATGGCCTTTCTCTATGTGGGGAATCGACATGATCGGCATGATTGAACCGAAGGCGTCCAACGGACACAGGTTTATTCTCGTAGCAATTGATTACTTCACCAAATGGGTTGAAGCCGCTTCGTATGCGAATGTGACCAGGCAGGTGGTTGTGAAATTTATCAAGAACCAGTTGATTTGCCGTTATGGTGTGCCAGATAAGATCATTACTGATAATGGATCTAATCTGAATAATAAGATGATGGATGAGTTGTGCGTTGAATTCAAGATTGCACACCATAATTCCTCTCCCTACAGACCTAAGATGAATGGGGCTGTTGAAGCTGCTAATAAGAATATCAAGAAGATCATCCAGAAGATGACTGTCACATACAAAGATTGGCATGAGATGCTGCCATTTGCTTTGCATGGATATCGTACGTCTGTACGCACTTCAACAGGGGCGACCCCTTTCTCTCTTGTTTATGGCATGAAAGCTGTTCTCCCAGTAGAGGTGGAGATCCCATCAATGCGAGTCTTGATGGAAGCCAAGTTGACTGATGCTGAATGGATTCAGAGTCGTTACGACCAACTGAATTTGATTGAAGAGAAGCGATTGACTGCCATGTGCCATGGTCAGTTATATCAGCAGAGAATGAAGAAAGCATTCGATAAGAAGGTCAAGCCTCGTGTGTTCCGAGAAGGTGACCTTGTGCTTAAGAAAGTCTTGTCTTTCGCGCCCGATTCCAGGGGCAAGTGGACTCCAAACTACGAGGGTCCATATATTGTTAAGAGAGCCTTTTCAGGCGGTGCTTTGATGCTTACAACAATGGATGGGGAGGATTTCACTCGTCCTGTGAATTCAGATGCAGTCAAGAAATACTTTGCCTAAAAAAAAAGTATATGCAAATGAAAAACAGAATAGCTCGCTAAGTTGAAAACCCGAAAGGGCGGCTTAGGCAAAACTGAGCGTCTCAGTGGAGAACCCGCAAGGGTGACCCAGGAAAAAGTTAGAGACATGAAAAAAAAAGTATATTTGCATCCCGCTAGATTGAGTACCTCACCCTGGGGCAATCTAGGCAAAAATTAGGGATTTTGGCAAGTAACTGCATCCTGACAAGACTTTCTGTTCCACAACTGTCTTTTCGTCAGAGGTTCTCGATTCGTCGTCAACTGAAGCTTCGAATACATCGAGATTCAACTTGGTAGAGAAAGGATCATTATGTTCAACGTAGCCCTCTTCCAATATATATCACTGATTTCAAATTTGTACAGATCTATGGGGTCTTGCCGTTTGCAGGCTACCATTCCATCAAATCAATTTGAGCTTTTACCCAATTATTGGCACTCTTATTTGTTTCAATTCAACAAATGTTTTGCATGTTTTAACTGATAAAATGTCATTGTTTTAAACAAATAAAATTTGTCAAATTGTTGTTTTAAACAAAGTGAACATTCACAATGATGAAAGGATACTTAAGAATTTCTCAGTGCTCTCCCAAGGGTGGCATGATCTCCAACAGGTAAGACATTTGTTCATATTCCTGGCATTGGTTGTATCCTCTTTCTCCAAATTTTGTTGTAGGGGTCGCTCCCCAAGCAGAGCTTTTGTTGGGGCTGTTCCTCAAGCAGATGTTGTTGAAGACTTCGTTTTCTTCTCCAGCAGTTTTCTCTCCCCAGCATGGGTGTTTTCCGTTTGGAAGTTTCGGTAATGGGTGGTTTGAGACCCGGTACCCCGTCACTCTCCCCAGTGCAGTTGCCAGCGGAGTTATTGTTATCTTTCCTCAGCACTGTCGCCAGGATTGTTGATATGATATACGGCATTATTGCTATATCTTCCCATCAGTGCGCTTATCCCTTCAGCAAGACGGTGATCATTTTCCTCCTCAGCAGTTGTGGGTGTTCTCCTCAGAAGAGTTAGCATTTGGTGGTTGATCTCCAGCTCTCTTCCCTGTCCCCAGTGGATTCTTGAGTGGATTTCCCAGTGGAGCCGTCAGTAGATTCGTGGTTTGGTGGATGGTATTTATGCAAAATCCCCAAAAGAGTGGATATCCCCTCAGAATCTCCGCCAGAGTTGAAACCTCTGCTTCCCCAGTAGGTCCGGTTGGTGGCCTATCATTCAGAGATTTGGTTGATTCCCTGATTGCTTTTGATCCCCAGTAGAGTGGCTTATTGCAGAGTCTGCTTGCGTGATCTATTCCTCTCCCTTGGTGGGTTGTTCCCCAGTGGAGTTATTTGGAGTTGCTTTCGTAGCAGTTCTTGTTTGTGCAGTGAGCTCTTGTTCCCCTACAGATGTTTTGGGACTTCTCCTATTCCCCAACAGATTTGTCTTTGTGGCCGTTGTTGCTTGTTGTGACTTTCTGTTCCTCAGTTGGGATGTTTGTTGATCCATCACTCAGATATTTTTGTGATATCTCTGATTTTCGGGTTCTCCCCGCAGATCTTTGCTCTCTAGCATGTGGATCTCCAGCAGATTGGCTTTCCAGTTGGACTTTTCCCTCTGGAAGTGTAGTACCGGGCGTTTGTTTCCTGGGCCTGTTTGTGTTAGAAATGTCTGTTTTGTCAGCATTCATCAAACATAAATCACGCATATTCATGCATACTCATAAACATTCAAATATTCATGTTGCATTTTTGCCATATATCTTTTGTTTGTTGTTTCCTGCTATGGTGATACAGATCTCCCCAGTAGATCTACCAAAGCAGATGTCGGGTGTCTAATCTCTCAAAATAGAGTCAGCCCTTAAGCAGAAAGTGTCTATCCTTTCATGCCTTTCCCCATTGAGATACATCCTCGTGGATGACGGTTGTTTCCGTTCCCTCCCAACACACACATTGGGACGGGTTTTCCCTTTTGAGTTATATCCTCATCAGGACGAGTCTTGATTCAGTCCGCTTTTTTGGTTCAATCCTAAATTGGCCTTTTTCAACTGTCTCTCGTGATTCCCTGTGGTCTAAATGAATAGTTGCTTACAAACCGGCACTCATTCATCTTATCCTCAGTGGAATTTATGGCCTTCTGCCTGCAAACCAGCAGTCGTAAGTCCTACCTTTGTGGTTTTCTACCTACGAACCGGTAGTTATAAACCCTGTTTTCTCCCCTAGCAGAGTTAACTTTGTTGTTCATCCCAACCGATGACGGTTACTCTTCTGTGGTTTTCTATCCAAATTTTTTTGGTAGATGTAATCCCCTCTTTATGGTTATCTTCATCTAGTATTCGATGTTGATTTTCCTTCGCTTGGATAAGTTGCTTGAATAAGCACTTATATCCCCAGCAAGTCTTTTGTGGATAATTGCCGTATGCTAGCAATTTTATCCCCAGCGGGCCCTTTCACCTTTTGTCAGTGATTGTGTTCCCCGGATCATTGATTTTCATCGTATCCCCGGCGAGTCTTCTTTCATTTACCCTCTTGTTGGTAATGTTGTGGCTCCCTGTTGATTGGTCATCATCATATACCTAGTTTGGTATCCCGATGCCTTTCTTTTCGGATTTTTATCCTATAAACAACCTACAACCCGGTTAAGGATAATCTTCCTCTCGAGGGTATTATTCACGTTCTGACGGTAATGAATAATATATCTCATTCACTCTTTGGTCGAAGCCTTTCGTGTTTCCCCAGTTGAGTAAGGTTCGTATTCCTTGTGGAATCGAATATCCATCCTACAAACAAGTCTGCTTTTCTAGCTTTCTTCAGGGTGATGAGTGTTTTAGAACACAAACCAATTCACGTTTCCGGATTTTTATCCTGTAAACAACCTACAACC
The DNA here is from genome assembly GCF_024323335.1 of Lathyrus oleraceus. Lineage (NCBI taxonomy): Eukaryota > Viridiplantae > Streptophyta > Magnoliopsida > Fabales > Fabaceae > Lathyrus > Lathyrus oleraceus. Next base: position 430,004,561 of record NC_066579.1, read on the forward strand.
CGGTTAAGGATAATCTTCCATGCGAGGTTATTATCTACGTTTTGACGGCTATAGATAATATATCTCATGCACTCTTTTGTCGGATCCTTTGTTTGTTTCCCCAATTGAGTAAGATTTGCATTCTTTACAGAATCAAATATCCATCCTATAAACAAGTCTGCTTTTCTAGCTTTCTTCAGGATGATGAGTGTTTTGGAATACACACCAATTCACGCCTTCGGTCGGTCACCTGTTACATACCTACAACCCGGTATCCTTGGTGTTCCTTCCTTTCTGCTCCCTATTATGACCTTGGTCCCCTGTGGAGTCAGATTTTCCTGAGTTGATGTACCTTTTTCAGGTCTTTCTCGGATATTTGGTTGATTGATATCTCTCACCCTTATACCGGTCTTAGATATTCATTCTTCCCGAGCATGTTACTCACTAGCCGGTAACATCTCATTCCTTTGGCTTCCTCTGGAAGGTCTTTGTTATATTTCCCCAGCGGAGTTGTGTTTCTGTTCGTGTTGCTGTATTGGTGTTATCCCCAGTACATGCATTTTGTGGGTCAGCTTGAGTCTTTCCAATGGGTGTGTTTTCCTTTGGAATTCTTCTCCCCCAGTATGAGTCCTTTACTCCCCAGTAAGGTCCCTAGTCTAGTCGTGTCTCGCTCACGTTGTGTCAGTTCAGTTATTTCCTAATTCGAAGTCGTGTCCTGCTCACGCATTTTTTTTCCTTTTTTTCCTATCCCCAATAAGAGTCCTCGTAAGAGTCTTGTTAGAGTCTCTGGTCCTAGTGAGTATATTACTCCGATGGATCGTCTTTTCTTCTGTGTGAACTATATCCCCACAGAGTTTGTGTCTTTTGCATGCATACATCTGCATCATGAGGTCTCTTAGGGACCAAAATTTGTCTCATTACTGTTATTTAAGCCCATTCTACCGTGTTAAGATGAAGATTTCTAAACTTCATTTCTCCGGATAGAATGACCTTAAATAGGGGCATCTGTAAGACCCCAATTTTGTCCCTAAGATCCCTCATGGCATCATATCATATCATATCATTGCCTCAAGGATCATTGTGCACCTTGACTCCTTCCCTGTGGGTGGGTCATCTTTTTTTGGAGTGATTTTTGATCACTAAGCATGTTTTGCATATGTATATCATTGCTTTTCATTTGTTTACTAACCAAAAGTACAAAAATATGTCATCTAACCTTGTTACTTGCAGATGAAGCAATCATGGATTTGAAGGTGGGAGATGGTTAGAGAGGCCTTATTCATGTCCATACAAGTCTCATATAACATTTCAAACATCAACAATGGAGAATTTGAGGTCAGATGAAAAGTTTCCAAAAATAGTAAGTGACCTGTAATTTCAAACTGCCAAAAATGGAAAGGTCTTCTCTTCAACTTTACATCATCAAGCAAGCTTGAAATAAAATTTTGTCCAACATGAAAGTTGAAGATCTTGCTCTCACCTTTCCAAAAAGTCCAAGAATATGAATTTCTCATTTGTGGTTGAGAAGATATGGATCAATCATTGTCAATGGATTTTGAACTTCAAGCTTGCATAACTTTTGCACCAAATGGCCAATTGGAATGGTTCTTTTTGTGACATTTCCATCTTGATATGCTCTATCATAATCATGCATCACATTTCATCAATTCTCATCACAAAAATATTGCATTTTTCACTTGAATTTAATTTGAATTTTGGAGGGAAAGTATCAATTTGAAAATTGTGCTTTGTTTTCATTTCCAACCAATCACATTTGCTTCAAAACAGATTTTGAAATGCATTTCCAAGCAAACTCGGTCACTATTCCATTGCCATGCATGCATGAGGGTGATTTTGGCAATTTGCATAAACACCTCCATCTCACTAATCCTTTTGCATTAGCTTAATCCTGATTAACAAGCCTCATTAGCACACCATATATAAAGCTAATCATAACAGAAAATCACAAGGCACAACTTCACAAATTCTAGATCTGAAAGTTTTCTCTCAAAATTTCTCTCAACTTTTTCATCATTTTTCTTCATAGCTTTTGCATTGTTCTTGTTCTGTTCATCATCTACAAGCATCATTGAGGATTGTTGAAGCAAGAGCAAGGAGAATTCATCAAGATTCGTGGACTATTGAACATTGCATCATCCATGGCAACTGGAATTTCTGGACGAATCAAGCACAACTGAGCTACAATTCATCTTCCATTCACCTATCCAAGCATTGTAGAACTTCTGTTTCAGCTTTTCCAAGCCAGAATTGCACGATTCCACTTCTGTTTCTCCAGCAAGGATGCTCTTAGCTCATTTGAGTTGAGCTTGTGCCTTGCACATTGTGGCCTTACTTGTTTGATTGTACATTTTCTGTTGACTGTTGGATTATCTGTTTGACTTTTTAACTTGTATACTGATTGGGTTGGATTGTTTTCAGGTACATTAGTTGCTTAAGTTCATTTTGAACTTGCTTTTGCTTGGTTGCTTAACCAATTAGGTATACTTTCTCTTCTTCATGTAGTCTGGAAGACCTGGCCTGTTAGTTGGCCAGGCACCTGTCTGAAGTCCTCCTTATGAGGCAATGTTTGTGATTGTTTATCTTTGTCCCCAAGCAGGAAAAGTCCTTTTGATAAGGCAATTGGTAGATAAAAGAGATGTGTAGTCCATATCCTACTATTCAGTGTGTCATCCCTTTGCTCACATTACATGTTGATGCATTGTGGATCTTAACCCAAGATCTATAGAGTCATTAACTTGTGGAGAGAGTTCCAACTTTCTGAACTCCCACACCTTCTATCATTTGAAGCTCTCCCTGACCAGGGATAAGAGCAACGAGGCACACCCCTCATATCCTTTCATCTGCTTCACCTTAACTCTCAATGTTAAGGTTAAGAGCACCACTTGCCCCATTCCAGTTGACTTTAAAGTCTAACCCTTGCTTGAGCCTAATTGCTTGTATATAGTGTGTGCTAACTGAATCATTGATTACTTATTGGTACATCTGTACATGTTTGTTTGTTTGCCTTTGTGCATTTATCATCATTAATTGTTCATTATTGCATGATCATCATTTCATATCTTTGTGACACATCTTTGTTTGCCCATTGAGGAATCAACTGTAAGTCCATTAATTGGCCATTGTTCCTATGATTTGGAAGGGATTGAGTGTAAGACCATTTCATTGGCCACTTATGTCCTCTTTGCTTAGTGCTTTTGTTTATTTGTTGTATGTGAGGATTCAATTGTAAGTCCATGTTGTTGGCATTTGTTTTCCCATGATCATTTGTTGGAGATTAGAGTAAGTCCATTTATTGGCATCTGACATCCATGTTTTGTTTTGCTTTAGGAGATTAGTATAAGTCCATTTATTGGCATCTGATATCCCTATTTGTTTTAGGAGATTGGTGTAAATCCATTTATTGGTATCTGGTATCCACCTTCGTCTGTGAGATTGGAGTAAGTCCAGCAATTGGCATCTGGTATCATTTGTTTTGCTTATTTGTTATTGCTCATTGCTTATTCCTAAGGACACACTTGAATCATCTTCTATATGATCTCAAGAGGTGAACCTTTCTGAGAAGTTTTACACTCCTTCATCCATACTCTCTTTGTCCTAAACCTTTTCACATGTTGCTTTCAAAACTTGAAATAACTATGGTGCAAACATCTTCATGTCTTTTCAAACTAGAAACCTGGACCTTAAGTCCTTGACTTTCAAACTTCACTTTTGATAATACTTCTTCCTGAATTGAATCTTAATCATACTTTGACCATCTTTTGTGAATACTCATAATCAATTAACTTCACTCATTCAATTGTTTTGTGACTTTGTCCATTCTTGATATGTTTTCATACATTAGCCATAGGTTTGATTTATCCTAGTTGGTTGATGTTAACCTCACCTTCTGTCCTTAGTGATCGAACTGTAAGACTTCCGTACTGAAAACAGGGTTAACCCCTCTAGTACATCGAAGCTTTTCTCACATGGTGGACTTGTTGTTTGTATAAGGTTGAGTTTTCTCCCGTGGATAATGAAAGACCTTAGGGCTTTTGTTTAAAAATCAATTCACACACTTTTGGAAATCTTTTAGCCGAACTACGGCGTTTTGATCCTTACCTTTCATGGAAGGTACGTAGGCAACGGGTTCATCCGTTCAAACACAAAAACAATAAAAATTGTACATTCGTTTCTCATCTTCCCATTCATGTTTGTACAATAATATTTTCATAACAAATAACATTTCATACAACAATTGTGAAAAGGGCTCCCTAGGAGTACCTAGGACGTTTTGGGTGCCTAACACCTTCCTATTGCGTAATTTACCCCTTACCCAGATTCTCTGATCTTTTCATTAGTTTTCTATGTGTAAAACTTCTTAGGCTTTTGTTCGCTTTTTAGCCATTCCTTAGGATAAATAAAAGTGCGGTGGCGACTCGATTTCTTTGTATGCTTTGCTTTTGATTTAATCAATAAATCATAAAGTGATGAATACACCGCTACATATTGGTTTTGAAAAAAAATTAATTTTTAAAAACCTAATTCAAACCCCAATTTTTTGTGTTTCTTTCCACCTTCAATTGGTATCAGAGTCTGGTTGTGGTCTTGATAAGATTATCAAACACTTAACAGTATCATATAAAGATCCAGTGTGAAACACAATGGCTAATATCTCACCACCAGTTTCTCACACAAATGATAGAGATCACTATAATGTTAAACCTCCTGTTTTTGATGGAGACATATTTGATTATTGGAAGGATAGAATAGAGAGATTCTTTCTAGATCACGATATTGATATATGGGATATGGTATTTGATGGCTACATACACCCAATAGATGCAAAGGGCAATAAAGTTGAAAGAAGAGTGATGATAGAACAACATAAGAGAGATTATAAGAATCATCACAAAGCTAGAACTATCCTGATAAACGTTATTTCATACAGTGAGTTTGAAAAGATCACCAACAAAAATACTGCAAAGTCTATATTTGATTCTATGAGGATGACTCACAAAGGGAACACACAGGTCAAAGAAACCAAAGCTCTTGCCTTGATTCAAAAATATAAACATTCAAGATGGAAGATGAGGAAACTGTTGAGAACATGTTCTCAAGGTTTCAAACTCTTATTGCAGGACTTAAGGTTCTGGGCAAAGGGTATTCTACTATTGATCATGTGCAGAAGATCATCAGAAGTCTACCTAAATGTTGGAGACTTATGGTAACTACTCTGAAGTTATCAATGGATCTGAACAACACTTCTCTAGAAGAACTGGTTAGTTCTTTGAGAAGTCGTGAAATTTAGCTTGGGGAAGATGAGTCCAGGAGAAAGAGGAAATCTATTGCTCAGTCTTCGGGAAGATCTGAGAAGACAAAAGCTCTTCAAGCAGAAATTGATGAGGATTCTAAAGAGGAAACAAAAGAAGAAGATGAATTGTCTCTTCTATCCAGACGTGTCAATCAACTATAGAAAAAAAAGACAAGGCAAATTTAGAGGACAAAAAAGGAAATGTGATCGTTTTAAGTCTACTTCTGGATTCAAGAAGGCTGGAGCTGGCAAACAACTCACGTGTTTTGAGTGTAAGGAGTCAGACCATTTCAAGAATAAATATCACAAGTTAAAGAAAGATAGACCTAAGAAGAACTTCAGAGGAAAGAAGAATGGTCTGAAGGCTACATGAGATGATTCAGAGTCCTCAGGAGACAATAAATTGGAGGGATTGTTGGGTATGTAGATGATTGAGACAAGTTTCATGCCATGTTTGAGAAACTAGTTATGGGAGAAATGATTATAACTCATCAAAGGCTCTGACACAAACAGAAAATCAGGCTTGTTTTTTAAAATCATTCTTCTAAGCGCCAATTTAGTAGGGTTACTAGCCAAACCCCTATAATTCCAATATAGATAAATCATCTCAAAGGCATTGACTGGCCAACCTTTGATCTAGTAATGTATCGACTAGAAAATTTCACCCTTTTCTTCTTATTATTGCCCCTTACAAGTGTGAACCCAAGAGGTCCATGGGGAGAATCTTCAAACTCATATCATTGTTAGCAAGAGCATCCCAATAATCTTGGAGGAATTTTTTGTTTTTTTTTATGTTGTTATCTGGTGAGTTCTCAAAGGAATCACATTCATCCCCAATAATTTGGGTTGCATCAATAAATTCCGAATTCATAGAGTTGTCATCATATTTGTCAGAATCCTCTTCATTAACCACATGAAGAAGAGCATTGAATTTGTTTTGTGAAGTTGGAGATTTCTCTACTCCACTTGTTTCAGATTCAGAGTTCCTAACCAAATCTACTTGTCCTTGTTTCCTCATATTACCATGAAGGCCTTCATTTAAAGGTCTTTTACCATTACTTATATCTTGCCTTGTACTATTTATATTTTTCAACAACTGTTGTCTCCTTATCCAAACCAGAGGGTTTAGAGATTGGAACATACACCTTTTCCTTCCTAAACTTATTCTTTGTTGCAATAGTATTGAGCTTACGCTCTTTATTGACCCTTTTACAACACTCCACAGAGTGACCAACAACCTTGCAATATGAGCAAAGTGATGGTAAATATTCATACTTATTGCCTACGAAAAAAGCAAACCCTTACCTCTCCACCAAGACATTGAAAATTGGAGGCGCAACAAGATCAATATCAACAAGAACCCAAGTGAAGTGTCTGAAAGGTCGTCCGAACATAGTCTTTGTGTAAAATATACATATGATTGAGTTTGTTGATGAATATTTGAATCATAAGAAAGTGCTCTCTAAATTTTGTAGTTTAAAATCTAACTAAAGTTAATAATTCGGTGTTGATCTCCTATTTGAATTCAGCTAAAAACTAACTATTCATGTATTGAGTCAACGGTCCATTGAGAGTTTTATTTGAGATTTCTTACTTCTTTTTTTCTTTCTTTTCTTTTTTTAAAATTATTGATAATTCAATTTATAAAAGATATCCGTCTCACAAGTACTTTAAATACTTCAAGCAAATTCAAATCCAGACATTGTAATATACACCCTTCAAAGATAATGAAAGAAATTTGTATATTGTAATAGTCTAATGTATGATTTTTTGTTAACAAGTTTTTGTATTTAATCCATTATGTTGGTTGAGATCTGATTAATTTATTGGATAATAATAACTTGTACACATTTGAGAGAAATTACTAGTGGAACTTGATATTTTTTAAAATATTAATCTTTGATAATCATATTTTTTCTAAATTAAAAATTATTTTATATTCAAAATATTGGAAATAAAAAATATATAATATCACAAGTTATTTTTTGTGAAATCAATATCCTTTGCGCACAATTTAAAGATTAATCCCTCAAATCAGATAAAATTATGGTGGTGACAAATATGTCTGACCCAAGCAGGAAATTCTACATATAGCTCTAAAATTTGGAGGTCCCAATATTTTTTAAAAGTTCAATTTTTTTACGTTAATATTAATCAATATAAAAGATATTATAAAAAATCTAATAAATTAAAAAAATGCTGATAAAAATCTAATACATTAAAAAAATGAGATGACAAAGTCAAAATAATTATAATTAATTATTTTATTATATAATTACATTTTGATGTGTTATTTTTAATTATTATAATTGTATTTTTTTTATTTTTAAATTTTGATTTATTTTTAAATTATAATTGACTTTCAGTTTGATTGGATCATCCCTCATAACAAAGTTCTCTTTTAATATGATTTAATATACTCATATTCAAGGTTAAATTTGAATTTGAGATTTAAATCTTTAAAGTAAAAGAAACATTTTATCATATTCTTATCAGTAAGTTTTAGCTATGAAGAAAAAGTTGCCTTTTTACAACTTTACCGTAACATGTTTTCAGAATGTTTTTTTCTAGACCAACTCAACTTTTATCTGTGTAAACAGAATATGTCTAGCAAAGTAAACATTTGAATTTCAATTAACCCACTCACAAACAAATGAAAAGAAAGGTTATTCAGATTTTGAATAAAAGTGAACAGAAAATTAAGCGTGGGAAAAAAATTGAACAACATTAGTTGTCTCCTGTATCATTTCTTTGCAATTTCGCCATCTCATTACTATTGCATCGTATTGGACAACATTAGTTGTCTCCATCTTGTTGCCAACATTTATTTTATATTTTTCTCCTTGAGATAAGTTCAAATTATAATGATGAAATGCTCATATCAAATTCGATTTGTTCAATTTGTTTATTTAATATTTAAATACCAACATTATCTAGTGTGTACTAAATCCAACACAATCTATTCTCACTATTGCACACGTGAAAATAAATTTATTTTAGGATTTTTACAATGTTCACATTGTACAAACAATCAATAGAAATTGTGCTTATTTTTTATTACTTCTTTGCACCTATGTTTAGTCTTATTCAACCTATTTTATATAAAACACTTGGAAATTAATTTTTTTTGTTTCGGGAGCATAATACAACCCTAAATCCTAAATTCTAAACTCTAAGTCTTAAACTCTATGACGAATGAAAAAGAGTTCACAAAAGAAAAATGTTTGAAGTGAAATTTGAAATCCAAGAAAGAGTGAGAGAGCATGCCTATTATAGTGCGTCTTCTCTTTTTGTTCATGTATTTCTCTGACATGCAATCAATAGAAATTGTGCTGATTTTTTATTATTTTTTCACCCATGTTTAGCCTTATTCCACCTCTTTTATAAAACAATTGGAAAATCGTCTTTTTGGTTAGAAAGCATAACGAAACGGAGACTTAGTAACTAACTCCCCAAACCATAGATCTTAACGGGTTTAGCTTCGAACCCAAATAAATAATCCCTAAATTGAATAAATTATTCACCCAAGGTAAAAAAAATCCTTGGTGAATTTATAATTTTATCATTCGAGAATTACACAAAAATCTCTCTCACAAAAGACCTTTCTGGATTGCGCTACAACTTAATTTTTAAGTGAGAGAAAGGGAGAAAATATATTTGAGAGAGAGAGAGAGAGAGAGAGAGAGTAGTGAAATATAAGAGTTCAAGTTTTCTTGATATTAAAATATGTGGTAAGAGACCTCTGTTTATAGGCTAGAGGTTGACACAGAAAAGGAAATTTTTGTGGCCAAAATTAATAAACCAATTAATTGGCATCATGCCCCAATCAAGTGTTGTCCTAAAATTAATTGATTCCAAAGTTAAAAATTAAAGAGAATATATGTAGTTGTTACCTTCCATTAAAGAGTTGTCATAATCGATTAGGACACATTTTTCTAATAGTCCTATCAATTGGGTATAAATGTCAATCAATTTGTCACAAAAAACACCAGGACTTTTGAGACAACTCTCAATTCATCTGGTACGACATCAAGAAATTTTTAGAAAATTATCTTAAGAAAAAATAGTTATAAAACTCATTTTAATGTGTGTTATTAGGGGTATAACTTTACGAGAAGGCTCTTAAACTTTTAGTGTACTTATTCACTCAGACGTATTTGAATGAACTTTCACACACTTCAAGGCTTGTCAGATACTCAATCTTGTAGACATTTGCTTGAGCTTTACTTGATAGTGAGGCTTGGGTTATATTCCCCTTAGATGCCATCATCAGATGATCAAGCTTATCAATCCTATTTACTCTGCTTTCATCTTTAACCGCTTGACTTTGGGGTTTCATCATTCAAAACATATTAGTTGTCATCATTCAAAATAGATATAGTAGTCACCATAAAAAGTATATTCATCTTCAATAATTATTTGATCACTAACCTGCAAAATATGGTTCCACAAAATCACCATTTGGAAGTGATGTATTTACATCCATTTGATGTAATTCCAAATCACAATGAGCTACAAACGTCATAATATTTTAAGGAATCATTTATAGATACGGGTAAAAAAAATCAATTAAGTCAATACCCTCTTTTTGTGTGAAAGATTTTCCCACCAATTTATCCTTAAACTTTTAAATGTTATCATTAGCATCCTTTTTTCTTCTTCATGAAAACCCATTTACAACAAACTTCCCTCCAATTGTTACTTAAATTAACAAGCTCCCAAACAACATTTACTAATGTTAGGGACTAATTAGTACTACTTTTCATATAATTTTATTGGTCCCTTTTACCAATTTTTGATTTAATTACACACTTTTATTCTCAAAATTTTGTATAAATGTAATTAAGTTTAAGTGATTATGTTTTGAGTAGATATTTCACGTATTTGTTAGTTTTGTAGAGTTTTTGGACAAGAGAGCATCGGAATGCATAAGCATAATTTGGAAGAAGTTTCAATGGCAATTTGGAGGCATAATTTGGAAGACCAACACTTGGGAGAATTATTACATAAAGCTTGCAAGGCAAGGAAGCTGAATTGGCTTCAGTTCGCGCCGTGACCAGGGATGGCGCCGCGAACCTTGCGAAACCAGCAAGCTATTTGTTTGGGCCAAGTGTTCTGTTTTCAAGCCAGTTGTATTGTGACAGTTTTGTATCTGTTTTAGAGTGCTTTTCAGTTTTAGATGAAAATGAACATTTTAGGAAAGGTTCAACTCTTTAAGAAAACAGAATGGAAAATATAGAAACATTCATTCCTAGATACACATATTGTAAGAGAAAAACAGAGATTATTTTACCATTGCATTTTGTTGTCCAAAATGATGATGAGGAGCTAAACCCCATTTTGTCAAGATTGGAGGTAGTAGTTATTCCTATTTTATGTATTTCATTTGACTCTTATATATGATAAAAGGTTATTGATGTATTGAATGATATTTTTGCCCTAAGTTGAATATTAGATTTGAGTAGTTGTTGAAAGAGATTATTCAAGTCTTGACTTAAAATATACTTTCAAGTAGTGAATAAGTTGTAGAAATAAATTTATTCACTACTCTTCTTTTGTATCAAACATTAAAGATTTCTATATTGATATTTAGGTGGAGAAATCGTCTAAAGATTAATATAGTGATTATCACAATATCATTTAGAAATAAATGATATTGAGGGGATACTTGAATATCATCAATAATCTTAAGTCTATATAGTTGTCATAAGGAATCATAAGCAATTTGAATAGTGAACTCCAATCTTGCAAAGCCTTTTACATTTGATTAAAACCATTTTATTATTTTAGTGACATTTTACTCAAAAGATAACTTTTCAAACAAAATAACTTGGTTACATTTTGAACTTATAACAATTTGGATTATAGAACAGCGGTAATAACAATCAATCTCTGTGGATACGATATTAAAATATTTGTCGAAAATATACTTTTCAACAACTAACATGGACTACATTCTTCATTCATAGCACACGTCTACTTCTCATATTGAGGGCAAGTCACTTATGCTTGATTCCCATTTGGATCAACAACGTCTCTATATTAAATTCATCTTTGCTAAGATGGACCAAACATTAATTCCCGATAGTAGGATTCACCTATCTAATATGCCTTCCCAAACGTATGGCTCTAGTTGGATCAATATGTTATGGTACTTCATGTGAAACTATGTGCTTTCAGGTTTAATCAAGAAGTGATTTTGATGGCGATAACTTTTGAAGATGCAACCTAACTTTGATGAGACCTTGATGTCAACTCATGGAGATGTAACCTGACTTTAATCATAAAGACAAGATAATATTTTAAGCGGAAAAATATGCACAAGATAATGTTTTCAAAGCTATTCCTCCGAATAAAGCTTAATAGTTAGGGTATAATGATCACCGTTGATATCCTAAAATTATGGCATCCAAATCGAAAATATCTCAATCCTGATCTCTAAGAAGACTTGAGCAAGTGCTTATATAATTGGTATATTTGTCAAAGTCTTGAAACTTCAGAGTGTGAAACAGAGGAAGTGTGAAAGCTTGCATGATCATGTATGACTGATTAGTGTTTTGTAAGAGCACATGGGTGTTTTTGCAAAGCATTATGGATAAATCACACACACACACAAACCTTTTTTAAAGTCTCTATTTCTCAAAGAAAATAATATAAACACTATTATAAAATATACCTTTCGTAACAAACTATTACCTCGCCCAAATTATCCATTGTGGTAGAATCTACTCAATTAGACGCGTTCCTTTTATTTTCATTTTTAAACCACTTTTTACCACAGTTGGAATTCCAACTGTGATGAAAAGTGGCGCCTGGTCAACGGTTCGAATCCCAACACTAACAATTTTCGATTTCTTATTTTTTTATTTTTAAATTAAAAATAAATTATATTTCCAAAATTTATAATACTCCATGTTCATTCACGTTTTCCTTAGACGAACTTAGATGAATTTCATCTTCTACTTCCAAATTTCATCTTTCATTTACGAAACCAAACTCGAAAATGTCATTTCTTCCATAAACGAAACTATAAAAACATCATTACTTTCATTAACAAGTTTCGAACCCCATCGTGTCTTTTCCAAATTGAATGAGGCAAGGAAAATATTGATTCAAGTTAGCAATGTTAGTTTTTGTTGTTGTGTTAGGTAAAGTGTTTAATGTTATTTTTTTAGATCTAATGTTTAACGATTTTATTTTTTTTGTTATTGTTTTTCTCTTGTTGTTGTGTTATTGTAGTTGTTGTTGAGATTTAATATTTAATGATTCTGTTGATTTTGTTTTGTTATTATTATTGTTGAGATTTAATGTTCAATGACTTTATTTTATTGTTGTTGTTGTGTTTGTTCTTGTTATTATTCTTGTTTTTCTTCTTGTTGTTGTTGTTATTCTTATTCTTGTTATTGTTCTTGTTGTTATTTTTATTTTTATTGTTGTTCTTGTTATTTTTATTATTGTTATTGTTATTGTTGTTGTTGTTGTGTTAGAAAAATTTGATTATGATGAAAGTTCACAATGTAGTCAGCCAAAGTACGTGGAAAAATTAAAAAATTGGGTTGGCTGACTTTTCACGACGGTTGGAACTTCCAACTGTGGTGAAAAGTGGGTTGCTTGGCATTTCACCACTCTTGGAAGTTCCTACCGTTGTAAAATGTAGCGTGTAATCCAGTTTTTCATAACGAATATTAGTCCATGGTGGGAAGTAACACACTTACTACCACCCCTTACCTTACCATAATTGGTCAACAGTGAGGTTATCCCTTTTCCAACAGCGGTGAAAGAGCCTTTACGTAGTAGTGAAAATAGTTTGGAGTCTAGCCAAATGAATTGGAAACTGTCATGTATTTTGAAATATCCATTCAATTAGAGCATATTCCCAATCATTTGGACAAGAGAAAATTGAGTCCATAATCGATTACGATTGTGTATTAATGAAGGGTAACGACTATCTATTAAATATTTCTAAAATGGGTAAAATGAATTTATTATTTAGGTCATCCAATCGAGTGAAATAAGGATCCAATGGACTGGGCCATTAATTTTGCCCATGGATAGTTTTCTTTTATGTACCAATCTTTGGCCTATAAACAGAGGTCTCTCCATTTATTTTTTTCACATCCAGAAACGTGAGATTTCTCACATGTCTCACTCTTTCTCTAAAGTATTTTCCATTTCTCTCACATAAAGTTGACCAAAGTTCTTTGAGAAAGGTTCTTGTGTTTAAGTGAGTTTTTTTTAAAAGGGTAATATTATAAATTCACAAATAGTCTTTTTTTCTCTTGAGTCTTTTTTTTGGGTTCAAATATCAATATGTTAAAAGTTTTGCTTGAAGGATTTTAGGACTAATCGCTCAAAGCTTTTTTGTTTGAAAGAAAGACTAACTGCTTCACACTACAACAAAGAATACATTTTGAAACAACGAATTCACCTCACATATAAAAAAACCGAGGTATAATTCCTGGACGTGCCATGATTTTCTTTCTATTCCTTCGATTTTGGTTGAAAACTGAGGGGTAAACTTATTCAGGTACATGCTTCAAATCCCAACAACTTTAGTTTATATTTTTATTTCATTAAAAGTGACACCTTCTTGAATATTTGATTTTTAATATAAAAATAATTTATTTTTCACCTCAATTTTGATTTTCAACTGAGCTGAATTTGTTTCTCTTATATATATATATATATATATATATATATATATATATATATATATATATATATATATATATATATATATATATATAACAATCTGTTTCACTTGTCGTAAAACAACACAGGCAGAATTCTAACGAAGAGCCCTAAACGCATACCATCCTAAATGTGAGGACATAAAGTAATCTTTGTTTTTGTAGAAAAATTCAATGCATTATAAGTCATTGGTTTCTATGATGTAGAGAATATTACGTAGAATCCTATAATAAGTATCCACTTATTATAGTATATGAAACTATTATATATACAGTAATCATATTGTAGTTCACAATCATCTTAATCATCCAAGAGTTTGCTACAATTGTGTTTCTTCTCATTCCTATACTCAACTCTCAAATTTTACTTGTGTTATTGTTATTATTATTTTATATTATTCTGATACCCAACAGTGGTATCAGAGCATTTGGTATTGGTCCATATTCCGCTGCAAATATTATTCACGGTGAAATTGTGCAAGCCGGTTTAATTGAAATTACCATGACGACAAAATTTGAGAGTTGAGTATAGGAATGAGAAGAAACACAATTGTAGCAAACTCTGGATGATTAAGATGATTGTGAACTACAATATAATTACTGTATATATAATAATTTCATATACTATAATAAGTGGATACTTATTATAGGATTCTACGTAATCTTCTCTACATCATAGAAACCAATGACTTATAATGCATTGAATTTTTCTACAAAAACAAAGATTACTTTATGTCCTCACAATCTCCCACTTAAAGTAATTTTGTTTGCTTTCAAAATTTCTTTCTGTTGCTACGTTTTAGATATACCATATGAGGAATTGCACCAATAAAACTTGTCAGCGTTGATTGGCTTTGTCATAACATCTGCTAGGTTGTCTTTAGTGTGAATCTTCTGCATGTCCACACTCCCTCTTTAGTGTGAACTCCTATATGCTTTGTCCTGGAATGAAAAGGAAGGGAGTGTGGACATGTAGAAGATTCACACTAAAGACAACCTAGCATATGTTATGACAAAGCCAATCAACGTTGACAAGTTTTATTGGTGCAAGTCCTCATATGGTATATCTAAAACGTAGAAACAAAAAGAAATTTTGAAAGCAAACAAAATTACTTTAAGTGGGAGATTGTGAGGACATAAAGTAATCTTTGTTTTTGTAGAAAAATTCAATGCATTATAAGTCATTGGTTTCTATGATGTAGAGAAGATTACGTAGAATCCTATAATAAGTATCCACTTATTATAGTATATGAAACTATTATATATACAGTAATCATATTGTAGTTCACAATCATCTTAATCATCCAAGAGTTTGCTACAATTGTGTTTCTTCTCATTCCTATACTCAACTCTCAAATTTTACTTGTGTTATTGATAACATGAAATAGTATCACATTCTAGGACTCAATTTAATTAAATTATATTATTATTTACTTCAATTTATTTCATTTTATTCGATATTACGCGGTATTTTCTTTCTATTTATCTCAGGTAGTTTATTTGAAGCACAAGAAAAAAAGGAAGAAAAAGAGGTGCAAATAGGGATGAAAAGAAGCAAATATCAAAAGCCAAAGCCCAGCCCAAAAGCACAGGCGTTGTGCCTGTGACGAGCGTCACAAAGGCTGTGACGAGCGTCACGCTTTATCGACTTGTGTGACGAGCGTCACACATGGTGTGACGGACGTCACACCAGTCTCCTATATTTTTGGCTTCAGAGACGTTGAGACCTATTTGTACACCTGACCATTTGGCACGTGAAGACCCTTTGACGCGAAAGACCTTTGGAAGCAATTACGAGAAGAGACCAATATAAATTGTAGTTTTTGGCAAACCCTCGAGACGTTTTGCTTCTTCACCGTTTTCTCTTTCTTTTTGCACTTTTTCTCTTCCAGCAGCATAAGCATATTTTACAACATTATTTTTACAACTTTTATATTGTTTCCTTTGCAATTTCTATTTTCTTTTTCAGCACTTAATTAATTCTTTTTCGCACAATAGTTTCTACACCGGAAACTATTGTGTACCTTTCACCGGATCTAACCTTACGTTAGAATCTAGTTTTTTTATTCCTTCGCTTTTATTTTTCGGTTTGATTGAAGAATTCAAGAACAAATCCAATCGGTCTGTGGTGGAGTGTTCAAGACTACTGTTAATTACTCAGGTTCTTTAATTATTGTTTGAATTTATATATGCCCTGCTTTACTGTTTATTTATATTATTTGCCTGAGATGAATTTGTTTATGCATGATAATTATTTAAGTCTGTTTAGCATGTCTGGCTAATTTTTTTAGGTATCGGTATGTAGAGTAAGCGGAATGAAGGAATCAAAACCAAGTTGGTTTAATTAAGTTTAAAATTAAAATCACTCTTTTCACGGTCCCAATTTACAGGTTTAATAACAAGGTTTTTGTACGAAAGTAAAAGACATAAAGAAGTTAAAAGCAATAGAACGAGAGTTTGAGTTTTTGACTGGACAATGTAAATTGGACATTAATTCTAGATCAGGGCGAGAGCAATTTTTAGAGTTAATTAAATTCTAATCTTTTTCGAAAAGTATTTTTAAAGATTGAATGTGAGGACGAGAGTTAAGCATTTGAATTTAATTATATAACCTAAGTCAACAGAGCGAGAGTTTGAGATAAGGGTGTTTAAACGATTAGTGTTTTCTTAAAAAGAGTTTCTACGAATTCTATTGTTTTCAAAAAGTGGTTTTTGACTTAACTAATAAGTGACAGCTACGTTAATATAAAATCATAATTTATTCAACAGAGCAAGAGTTTGAGATAAGACTTTTAATCAATAGTGTCAACTGAAAAGATTTATTTTAAAACCAAGAAACCAACGAAGAATTGATTCCCTAATTACGACGAACTACATACCGATATCCGTTTAGTTGATATTAAATTTAGATCCTATTTTTAGTTTTAACTTTTCCCCAAACAATCAAAGTATTACCCGCCTTAGCTTTACGAAGTAACCTTAGATAACGGTATATCGATTCATAAGTCCCTGTGGGATCGATATCTTTTAAAACTGCGCGATAGAACTGCGCACTTGCAGTTTGTACCCCAAATTCGACTCATAAAGTCGCGATCAAGTTTTTGGCGCCGTTGCCGGGGACTTTTATTTAGTCGATATCGTAACTCTTCTGTTACGCTGTAGAGACTAAGGCTTATTTTCCTTTTCTTTTCTTTCTTTCGTTGATTTGTATGCCACACACTCGCTCACAAGGCGAGCCGTTCTACTTACGAATCAACGATATCGAACTATATCTCCGAGTCTTACGACGAATTCGGGAATATCGTGCTGCAAACAATCTCCCTCCTGTTGAACTTCCTGATTTCCAAAATATTTTCCCTTCGATACCCGAGATGGCAGAACCAGCTCGTGCTCTTCGAGATTACGCCGCTCCATCGCAAGATGAGCCGCATTCGAGTATTGCTCCACCCGCAATCGAAGCAAACAACTTTGAACTTAAACCTTCACTGTTGCAGGCAGTGCAACAGAACCAATTCTCTGGAAATCCTACCGAGGATTCAAACCTTCATTTATCCGTATTTGTCCAATACGCCGATACTGTTAAAGCTAATGGTGTCACTTCAGAGGCAATTCGACTTCGTCTTTTTCCTTTCTCGTTAAGAGATAGCGCTAGAAGATGGCTTCAATCTCTTCCTTCCAACTCAGTCACCACATGGAACGAGTTGAAGAAAGTTTTTCTTGCTCGATATTTTCCTCCGAGCAAAACAGCTATGTTAAGAGCCCAGATAAATGGATTTAAACAGAAAGATAACGAGTCTCTCTTCGAAGCATGGGAAAGATACAAAGACATGATGAGACTTTGTCCACACCATGGTTTAGAAGACTGGTTAGTAATTCATACCTTCTATAATGGTCTCCTGTACAACACGAGGTTAACAATAGACGCCGTCGCAGGTGGTGCACTGATGAACAAACCTTATGCTGACGCTTACCAACTTATCGAAAGCATGGCTCAAAACCACTATCAGTGGGGAAGCGAACGAACAATGGTAGAAAAACCTCAAACGAAAACTGGCATGTACGAGATAAGTAACCTTGATCATGTTAATGCAAAAGTGGATGCTCTGGTCCAGAAAATTGAAAGTTTAAATGTATCACCTCCAGCCACCGTGGTTGCCATAACTCAGAACTGCGAAGTCTGTGGAATCCCAGGTCACACTCCTGCAGATTGTCAACTCCTAACAGGAATCCAAGCGGAGAAAGTAAACTATGCTCAAGGAAGCCCCTACTCGCACACCTATAACTCAAATTGGAAGAATCATCCCAATTTTTCATATAAGAGTAATAATGCTTTATACGCACCTGGACAATCTCCAAACCAAGCCCCAGCTATACCTCCGGGATATCAGAAGCCGATCCCATCTACACCTAACAATAACGCCCCTAGGAAATCCAACTTGGAAATCATGATGGAAAACTTTATAGCTTCTCAACAGCAAACCAATAAAGATTTCTTAAACCAGAATGTACACACTGGCGAACAAATTAAACAACTAGCAAGTAAAGTAGATGCCCTGGCTACCCATAACAAAATGCTGGAAACGCAAATATCACAAGTAGCTCAACAACAAGCGCCTACTGCTGCCCCAACTGGTACATTTCCTGGCCAACCCCAACCTAACCCAAGAAGCCACGCTCATGCAATTATACTGAGAAGTGGAAGGGAAGTGGAAGGACCGTCTGACCCAAGGATAGAAAACCAAAACTCTAAAAAGTCAACTGAGGAAAGTAAACCTAAGGAAAAGGAAGAGAGTAATAAGGAAACCGTAGAAAAGAAGGAACCTTATGTACCTCCACCACCTTATAAACCACCGATCCCTTACCCTCAAAGGCTTATTAAAACCAAAGATGCGGGCCAATTCAAAAAATTTGTTGACCTACTAAAATAATTAAACGTCACAATTCCGTTTACAGAAGCTATTACGCAGATGCCCTCATATGCCAAGTTTTTAAAAGAAATTCTTTCTAATAAAAGGAAACTTGAAGATAGCGAAACCGTTACACTCACCGCTGAATGTAGCGCTATAATCCAGAATATGCCTCCTAAACTTAAAGACCCAGGTAGTTTCTCTATACCCTGTCACATAGGAAAAATTTTCATTGACAAAGCCTTATGCGATTTAGGAGCCGGTATTAGTGTTATGCCTTTATCCATATGCAAGAGACTCGAAATGGGAGAATTAAGACCAACTAAAATGTCTGTGCAACTAGCAGATCGTTCCGTCAGATATCCTGTAGGAATTCTTGAAAACGTTCCAGTGCGCATAGGTCAATTCTACATTCCAACTGATTTTATAATTATGGATATTAGAGAAGATGAAGTTACACCCATTATACTGGGAAGACCGTTCTTAGCAACGGCCGGTGCAATCATAGACGTAAAACGAGGACGACTCACTTTTGAAGTAGGAGAAGAGAAAATTGAGTTCATTCTTTCCCAATTTTTGAAAGCACCTGCAATAGAAGATACATGTTACTTCATGGATATCATCGATGAATGCATAAAAGAAACTGAGTTAGAAAAAGACAAATCATCTGACTATCTTGTAGAAGACAAACTTAACCAATGTTTAGCAATAACACCGGACCCTACGCAATGCCTTAAGAAACCAACCCTAGACCTGAAAACACTTCCCAAAAATCTGAGATATGAATTCCTAGACTTAGAACTTGAACGACCAGTGATAGTTAATGCTGACCTAGGAAGACTCGAAACAGAAAAACTCCTGCATATCTTAAGAAAATATCCAACCGCACTAGGATACAACATCACCGATCTTAAAGGAATAAGTCCTTCTATTTGTATGCACCGCATCATGCTAGAAGAAGACTGTAAAACTTCTAGGGAACACCAGAGGAGACTAAACCCGATCCTGAGTGAGGTAGTGAAGAAGGAAATAACCAAGTTATTAGAGGCAGGCATCATATATCCTATATCTGATAGCAAATGGGTTAGTCCTGTACACGTAGTACCAAAGAAAGGAGGTGTAACAGTCATTGAAAATGAAAAAGGAGAAACTATAACCAAACGAATCGAATCGGGATGGAGAATATGTATTGACTATAGGAAACTAAACAAAGCAACCCGAAAAGATCATTTCCCTTTACCATTCATTGACCAGATGTTAGAACGATTAGCAAAACATTCTCATTTATGCTATCTAGACGGTTACTCAGGCTTCTTTCAAATACCAATTCACCCTGATGACCAAGAAAAGACAACGTTCACGTGTCCTTTTGGTACCTTCGCTTATAGACGAATGCCGTTTGGCTTGTGTAGCACCTCAAATTTGCACCTATCATTGTACATACCATTTCATATTAGGTCATAGCATAACATGGTCCACTGCATAGCATTGCATTGTCCCCAGTTGCCTCAAGTGCAAGCAAGTCAAGAATTAGGTCAAACTGATCAGGAGATCAGTCCACCAATCAAGCAAAGGTGTTTCTCAAGGAGCCAAGGCCCTAGGGTTTGTCCAACAAGTTCACATGACTTGGAGGTCCATTTGAAGTGTTCAAGTCAAGGATTGGATGCTCAGAAGCCATCAGTTCATGCACAGTCAGGCAAAAAACCCTAGACAGTCAATAGTCAGTCAAAGCAGTGGATGGTGGCCATTCCTGTGGAATTTGGGCACCATGATCATTAATCAAGAGTCCATACAACTTGGGACATCATTTGAAGTCAAAGTCTCAAGGAATCAGGGTTTGGAATTCATCAGAAGTGCTTCAGTCATCCAAAACCCTAGAAAAGTCAAAGTTGGTCAACTGTGGTTGACTTTATGGTTTTGATGGATGGAAATGGTTTGAGAGAGCTTATTCATGTCCTAATAGGCCTCATGTGTCATGGCAATCAACCTCATTGAAGAATTTGAAGCCAATCAGAAAATTTCCCAAAATAGAAAGTGGACCTGTAATTTCAACTGCCAAAAATAGAAACTTCTTGATCCTCAACTTGCATCATGATACAAGCTTCAAATGAATTTTTGCCCAACATGAAAGTTGAAGATCTTGTTCTCCCATTTTCAAAAAGTCCAACAACTCTCAAATCCCATGTGTGGTTGTCAAGATGTGATCAATTCCTTTTCACCAATTTTTGAACTTCAAATGGGCATATCTCATGATTCCTTTGGCCAAATTTGGTGGGGTTTTTTCCTATAAACCACATTTTTCATCCTCTTTCCAAAAATATAAATTTCACCCTCCAAAACCTTGCCAATCAAAATGGCATTTTTTGACCTTTTCCATTTAAAAACCAAGTTTGACCAAACTTTGACTTTTTGATTCTTTGACTTTTTCTCACTTTGGCCAATTGGGAAATGTTTAGAATCATATTTGAAACTTGCTCCAAGCTTAAACTCATGCACATACCACCATTATACCATCATTTTGGACCAAAATGCAAAATTGGCAAATATGCAAAATGACTTCATTAACACAAGGCAAGCTTAGCAATCCATAAGCAAATACAAAACAGCAACTTGGAAGGTGATTTGCAGCCTGTTTGAGGCCCAATTCGTGTACAGCTTACACCCTCCTTAAACCATTGGTTCACACTTAGCAAATTGCATTTTGATTTCATTTAACTAAACCAGGTTAGCACAGGATTAAGGGACTTAAAACAGATGATATAAAGCACATTTTCTGCTCATTTCAACCCTGGAATCGCAGCCTCCACAGACCGAAAGCACTCACTCTCTCATTCTTGCATTTTGGCATTTTGAGATTTTTCTGCCAAACCCTTCAAAGAACCCGAGCATCCCCCCATTATTTCTTCATCCAACCAACATTGTAAGCTGATTTCAAGCGTTATTCATCATCTGCACAGCCCTTTTCTTGTTCTGTTTTCAAAGAGCATGACAATGGTGAAAGGAGATCTGAGGAGTTCCAAGCATTCTTGAGTTGATTAACTTCAAGGATCCTTCACTACCAAGCATTATCTTCTTCTGTTTCAGCTTATATCACTCCAAACGACACTGTTTCATTGAGTTCTCAAAGACAAGTACTTTAGTTGCTTAAGTTCTCTGAACTTGATTTGCTTTGCTTTTTAGCAACTTGCTTGAGGTATAATCTCTTTTACTACATGTAGTCTGGAGTCCCGGCTTGTTATTTTGGCCGGACAAACTGTCTGAAGTCCTCCTTAAGAGGCAATGCTTGTGTATGTTTAAAATTGTCCCAAGCAGGAAAAGTCCTTCAAGTAAGGCAATTGGTGGAAGGTAGGGATATGCAATCTATCCCCCACTACTCTTGTTGTGTCATCCCTCTGCTCACACTGCTGTGTGTTGATGCATTGGGATACAAACCCAAGATCTTGTACAAAGTGTACAGTGTCAGAGTCTTCGAGTATAGAAGAGTTCCCACTTTCTGGACCCATGCTCATTTGTCTATTAGCTCTCCCTGGCCAGGGATAAGAGCTGTGAGGTCTCATCCTCACTTCATCTTTTCATCTGCTTCACCTTAGCCTCTCAATGGCAAGGTTAAGAGCACACTTACCCTATTCCAGTTGGCCCTAGTGCCTAACCTTTTGCTTGAGCCTCTTGTATGCATATAGAGTGTGCTTCTTGTGATTGTGATTGCCTGTTTGCTTTGCCTCTTTAGGTGTAGCTTAGACTTGCCCTTGTGCAAGGTAGGTTGTGTTGGACTTGCTTCCTGTGCAAGTCAAGTCTGTGTGGCTTACTCCCTGTGTGAGCCATGTTTAGAGTTGTTTGGCCGAACTACGGCAACTCTGATTCTCATGTTCAGATGAGATACGTAGGCACGAGACGCGATGTCTTGCCGAGTTTGACTAACTACTAACACTAATTCTCTTCTCTCACCCCTGTTGTGATTGAGACATCCCTTTTCTCTTGCCCTAGTTGCAATCGAGACTTTGCTTTTTCCGGTGTCTGTTCAGGATAGGTTGGCCCTTGTGCCATTTAGCTAGAAACCTTAACTTAGGGTTGACTTTGCATGACAACATCTAGGCTCGAGTCGTAGTCTCCCTAGAGTTGTGTCTCCCTCTGTTATCTGGTTAGGCTAGATCCTTGTCCCTGCGTAGGGGAACTACATCGCCCTGATCTTCACACCAGATGAAGTATGTAGGCAGGAGATTGAGCTGATCTCTCCGGGCGCCCTTTTTTCTTTTTGTGTGTGTCGTCTGACCTTTGCTAGGCTCGAGTCCCCGTACTCCTTAGCATTTGCTGTCTGTCTGTTTGTGTGTGTTTGACAGTTATAGGCTGAGTCCCCGACTCCCTATCAACTTGTTGTGTTGTTGTGTGCTTGGAAGCCGATGTAAGCCCATCGAGTGGCATTTGGGTTCCAGTGTGTGTGTGTTTAGGTTCGGATGCTGATGTAAGTCCAGCGATTGGCGGTCGGGCTCCACGTTTGCCTCTGTCTTGTTTTGTTTGCGTGCGTGTCAGCCGAGCTACGAATGCTCTGATTCTTCTCTCGTCCGAGAAGATACGTATGCATAGGATACGATATCCTAGCGAGCATGTGTCGTTTCCCCAGTCCGAACTACTTCGACTCTGATGTCTATGCCTGATAGACTAAGTAGGCCCAGGATGCGATATCCTGCCGAGTCAGTTTCAGTCAGTTTCTTTTGTCTCTTTCAGCCAGTGTGTGTGAGTTTGAGCAGTGTTTTAGCAACCAATTTTCCTTCCTTTTGTGCGTGGATCCCGTAGAGTACTACGGATGCGTAGGGGGCCTAACACCTTCCCTTCGCATAATCGACTCCCGAACCCATTCTCTTTGGTCGCGAGACCATGTTCTTTTCCAGGTTTACTTCGAGCGTTTCCTTTCCCTCTTTTGGGATAAATAACGCACGGTGGCGGCTCTGTTGTTCTTTCTTTTCCCGCCGGTTTTTCGCGTAATGCGACAGCTTGCGTAATGCTCCTGCAACCTTCCAAAGGTGCATGATGGCAATATTCGCCGATTTTCTAGAAAACATCATGGAAGTATTTATGGATGACTTTTCCGTATGCGGACAAAGCTTTGAAGAATGCCTTGAAAACCTAGAAAGAGTTCTAGAGCGATGTGTGAAAGTAAACCTAGTACTTAATTGGGAAAAATGTCACTTTATGGTACAAGAAGGAATTGTTTTAGGACACATCATCTCGAACAGAGGAATTGAAGTAGACAAAGCCAAAATAGAGGTAATCGAAAATCTTCAACCCCCAAAAACTGTGAGAGAAGTACGAAGCTTCTTAGGACATGCCGGTTTTTACCGACGATTCATTAAAGACTTCTCTAAAATAACTAAACCTTTAACCGGGCTATTAATGAAAGATGCTGAATTCATATTCGATAATAGATGTTTAGAAGCATTTCAAACGCTTAAACAAGCACTGATCTCCGCGCCCATAATGCAGACACCAGATTGGAACGAACCATTCGAAATAATGTGTGATGCCAGTGATTACGCTGTAGGTGCTGTTTTAGGGCAACGAAAAGATAAAAAGCTTCACGTTATATATTACGCAAGTAGAACTCTAGATGAAGCACAAATGAATTACGCCACAACCGAGAAAGAACTTCTAGCAGTAGTGTTTGCACTAGATAAATTTCGTTCTTACTTGGTCGGAGCCAAAATAATCATCTACACTGACCACGCTGCTATCAAATACCTCTTAACAAAAAAGGATGCTAAACCTAGACTCCTAAGGTGGATCCTGTTGCTACAAGAGTTCGATTTGGAAATCAAAGACAGGAAAGGAACTAAAAACGTAGTAGCCGATCACCTCTCTAGACTTGAGAACCTTGAACCGGAAAGAACATCAATTAACGATGATTTCTCGTACGATAAACTTATAGCTATTTTGGAAGAAAATAACGCTGATAAACAGGTAGAAACCACCTTAGCTATATGTGTTACACCGGGGTACGCTGACCTCGTCAATTATTTAGCTGCCGGAATAGTTCCACCTACTTTATCCTACCAGTAGAAGAAACGATTCTTCTATGACATAAAACACTATTACTGGGATGACCCGTTACTTTTTAAAAGAGGCCCCGATGGTATTTTACGTCGGTGTATACCCGAAGAAGAGGTAGAAAATATAATCCAACACTGTCACTCCGCTCCTTATGGTGGACATGCAAGTACATCCAAGACCTGCTCTAAAATCCTACAAGCCGGTTTTTATTGGCCAAATATATGGAAGGATGTACATGCAGCTATTAAGAAATGTGACAGATGTCAA
Organism: Lathyrus oleraceus; assembly: GCF_024323335.1. NCBI lineage: Eukaryota > Viridiplantae > Streptophyta > Magnoliopsida > Fabales > Fabaceae > Lathyrus > Lathyrus oleraceus. The sequence goes on from NC_066579.1 coordinate 430,029,757, forward strand.
CGCATAGGAAACATATCTAGACGTGACGAGATGCCACAAAAGGGCGTTTTGGAAGTAGAGATTTTCGACGTGTGGGGAATAGACTTCATGGGACCGTTTCCATCCTCTTTCGGTAACAAATACATACTCGTGGCAGTTGACTACCTATCAAAATGGATTGAAGCTATAGCTTCTCCAACAAACGACACACGAGTAGTAACTAGACTCTTTAAGAATATAATATTTCCAAGGTTTGGTGTCCCAAGAATAGTAGTCAGTGATGGTGGATCGCATTTCATATCCAAGGTACTCGAAAAACTACTGCTTAAGTATGGCGTAAGACATAGAGTAGCGACACCTTACCACCCTCAAACCAGTGGGCAAGTGGAAGTGTCTAACAGAGAAATCAAACAGATACTAGAGAAAACAGTCGCCACTTCAAGGAAAGACTGGTCATTGAAATTACCAGAAGCTTTATGGGCTTACCGAACTGCTTACAAAACTCCCATAGGGACAACCCCATTTAAGCTCATTTATGGAAAATCTTGTCACCTCCCGGTAGAATTAGAACATAAAGCCTATTGGGCTATTAAAAATCTAAATTTAAACTATAAAGCCGCCAGTGAAAAGAGAATCCTTGATATAAGCGAATTAGAGGAACTCAGAAGAGACGCTTACGAAAATGCCAGAATCTACAAAGAAAGAACAAAACAATGGCATGACAATCGCATATCAAGGAAAATCTTCAAACAAGGCGATACAGTCCTCTTATTCAACTCCAGGCTAAAGTTATTCCCGGGAAAACTACGATCTAGATGGTCAGGTCCTTTTCAAATCACCAATGTTTTTCCCAGTGGAGCAGTAGAAATTAAAGGCAAATCTATGGAACCGTTTACCGTAAACGGGCAACGTCTAAAACATTATCACTATGCAGAAAACAATGAAGATTCGCAAGTCTTGCACTTAGACGAAATGCCTCCAGAACTTATAGATTATAATTGATAGTTTTTATGTCGAGCTTGCGACATTAAACAAAGCGCTTAGTGGGAGACAACCCACAAATATTTTATTTTTTCTATTATTATTTCTTATTTCCTCTTTAATTACTCTTTTAATTTTTGTTTAGTATTCATTCTTAATTTATTTTTATTTATTAAAAACTTTTCTCTTCTTCTTTCGGCATTTGGCCAAATCCTGACTAAAACTCTTGTTTTTCTTTTCTCTAGCTAACACTAACCTGATGGGACAAATTGATCGTATGGGTATCAAATTCAGAGGAACAGCTCAGAAACAAAAGTTTGAGGAACTAGCCACGAGAGAGATGCTACCTAGTCTGTATGCTGATGACTGGGCAATGACTGCCCTTGGACTAAGAGAAAGTGTCCTGTATTTGCTGAGTCAGATAGGGTGGGAAACCTCTCCTATTCGAAGACAATTTGTCACTTACCGGAGACTGACTCTAGAATTCCTTAGCTCCCTGATCTATCTACCCAGCCATGGAAACGGAATAAGCAGAGGTTTTATTCAGTTCAGAATGTTTAACATGGAGTACCAATTTAATATTCAAGACTTTACCAACCTTTTAGGTTTTCCTACCTCCTTTGACACATTCACAGTGAGCCAAGAAGAACTTTTTGAATATAGAGAACTTGAACACTTTTGGGGAAGCTTGACTGGAAATGACGATCCCGAGGAACATGAGTTTCTCTCTAGAAACATACATAACCCGGCCTTTCGTTATTTCCATAAGATCCTGACCCACACCTTATTTGGGAAGAAGCCAAACAGTACCACAGTTTCACGTGATGAACTCTTCATCATATTTTGTGCTTCCCAGAACCGTCCAGTAAACGGTGCCACTTTTATGTTGGCAAATTTAGACCACCTTATCCAAGATGAACGAGCACCAATTCGAATAGGCGGTTTGATAACCATGATTGGTAATGCTATCGGATTACGTCAGCCTATGCTTGACTTAAGCCCTTTTTGTGGCATTACTATTATGAGTATACCCTTCCTCTTCAACACTATGTTTATAGCAAACCTAGGATCTGAAGAGTTTGAGCTTATAATTAATAACCAAGTTCTTTGCCTATTCACCATGCCCAATCCTAGGACTAGCGTTCATAACCGCAATAACTGGCTCTACAATCTGAACGAAACCCCCTCTCCTGCTAGATTCACTGAATCCATCCAGGACTATGAAATTTGTGATGACCAGATTCCTTATGCTGAATCAGACCCTCAGACACCATCTGGTTATTATGATATTGATCCTCCTCCTCAACCTGTTCAGACCGAAGAGTCGGCAATACCCGACCTTAGACATCATATGCCCGGAACTGATTATAACACCGCCATTGAAGCTTTGATGTCAGAACAAGACGCCCTCAGAGAAGAGTTCGCTAACATGAGACACGAATTTCTGGGATACATGAACAGTATGACAAATCAGTTTCACGAGTTGCTATACCGTGTTAACTCCTTTGCTCCTCCGGCCAGAGATCATGCAGAAGGATAGAAGTCGTTTTTCTTAGTTATTTAGTTTTAGTTAGTTTTATTATTTAACGTTATTTCAAATTATGTTCGTATTTGTTTCTCTTTCGCATTTTTGTTTTTTTTTTCCAATGTTACATTATGATTATTTTATGAAGCTGTTGAATTATCCTATTTTATTATGAATTATGCAATATCTATCAAAAAATGCTCTCTACTGTTGCTGCCTACATAAATTATTAAAAATATAATATATTTATGCACTATTATACAAAGTAGAATAGCATGCAGGGAAATTTAAATAGCAGAATAAAATAATCTGAAGCAAAACAAAATAAATAATAAAAATAAATTACCAAAATCATTATGAAGAACGCAAGCAGAAACCAGGCCAATATGACTGTGTGACGAGCGTCACACAATCTATCACGGACGTCACGCCAAGTGCTTGTGACGCCCGTCATGCCCCTGTAACGAGCGTAACACCCTTCTGGCTAGGTGAACGTTACAAAGCCGTTGGAGACGACCGTTACACCTCTTCACCTTTTTACCTTCCCCATTTATTCACATTTACCCACATTTATTTACTTTTCAACCACTCCCTTTCCAACTTCAAATTTTTTCCTATAAATACCCACCATACCTTTCTTCCTACATCACAACTATTCTATACAATCAAATATATTTTATTTGCTTTCCTAATTACTTCTTCCAACTCATTCATCAGTATGGCGGGAAATCAAAATTTCGGAAATATCATATTCCGATCCGAAGATGATAATCATCAAAGGGAGCAGTTCGAGCGTTTCCAACAACGAGGTGTCACCTCCACCAGGTATCCTGATTTAACTTGTTTACAAGAATTAGGATTACTTCAAGGTATAGAATGGATGCTCCGTCTTGCTGATTTAACCTTTCTATGCACGCATAATCAACCCACCTACCCATCCCTAACCTTAGAATTTTTAAGTTCCTATTCGTACAACACTCCCACCGGTGAAGACGAATTCTTAATCGGTACCGCAACCTTCCGTATGTTCAACACCGAATACTCCCTATCCCAAAACCAATTGAGCACCATGCTACAATTCCCCATAGAAGGTCAAGTCTACCCCAGAATCCCTCCAAACTTAAACTGGAACACAGTTGCCGCTTTCGACCTCTTTAGGAAAATATCAGGTGTAGATGCCAACAACTGGGAAGAGCTCCTTGTTTCCCATATACATAACCCAACTATCCGGTACTTTATCCGCATCCTACAAAACACAGTTTTTGGAAGACCGAACAACAACAAGGTCAACGCAAAGGAACTATTCTTCCTCGAATGCGTCTTCGAACCGAATGCTAAGGTAAACACCGCCTCCTTCCTATTTCATCATATCCGCACCTTATGTGCTAGAGGCCGTCAACCTTTTATAATTGGTGGATTAATCACCACCATAGCACTTGGCTTAAACCTAGGGGACCGACTCCAAACTTTAGAATCTTTACCTCCCCTCTTTATGGATATAAGCTACTGTCGGTCCAGCCGCCTAATAAAGAACAAAGTAGGCGGAAAATATTACTTTATGGTGAATAACCAGGCAGTCCCAAGCGTTGTTCTACCCAACATTTCCCTAACAGATGTCACCAACCCCAACCGCCACCTCTATGATCTGAATGCTCCCGAAGCTACCGAGCCTTCACATACAAACCCGTCTATAGACGAGTTCGACGAAATGGAGCAAGGTGATCATTCTCCTGCACAACAATCAGTCCCGCTCAACCCTTCCGATAATGCAGCTGGCCCATCCTCATGACGTCGTCGACGAAGAAGACCTGCAACCAACGACGATATCATGGATGCTATTGACGGTATGCAAGCACAGAATCTCGAAATGATGCAAATGATGCGCCAAATGCAACAATAACAGGAAGAGAGGAATGCCATAACCGACCAGCGGTTCACTGATTTGCTTAGCAGGTTTGACAACTTAGAAGTACATCAACGATCACCAGGTCCAAGAACAAGAGGCGGCAGACAGAATTAACTTTAGTTTCCTTTTCCTTTCTTTTTGTAATTCATTTTTTTTCCTTAAAACATTGGGGACAATGTTTCATTCAAGTATGGGGGGGAAAACCGTGTTCTTTCTATCCTCCTTTTTCTTTTTCAAGTATGTATCTTTCTTTTCATTGTTATTTCCCTTATAAAAAAAAATATAATAATAAAATAATATTTCTTATAATATAGATTTATTTTAAGTTAAGTCCCAAGTGTGAAAACTTTCTATTATCTATTCCCCTCAATTTTCATGAGCCATAACAAAAAATTAACACACCCAATAAGTATAAAGGTCGCTTATTTTATAACACTTGAGTGAAATCAAGACAAAAATTATTACCATAACAACGCTCTAAGAACCTCAACATGTTAGATCAGGATAAGTACCTATTATACCAATCCCTTGAACTTTTAGTTTTATAGTAACCCCGAGTAGTTTATACGAGAAGTTAACACCATCTTAATAGCAAACTACGTGGAGAGCCGATGAATATAAGTGAATGATTCCCAAAGTAACATAAAATATATATATATATATCAGGAAATGCACTAATTAAGTTAGGTGATCCTTACCAGATCATTTAATCTAAAGGTTGCAGATCATACAAAAGCATAATATGAAAGATCCATTACGAGTTGGTTCAGCAGGTATCTGGTGCTGAACTTGGTAGGGCGGACTACGGTTCGATCCCCCGCAATTTGCAATGGACTGAATAACGAAGTTATCCGACTTATGTACCAGAACTTCTAGCAAAAAGGGGATCAGAATCACTAACCGGTTACTCCACTATGTGCGCGAAAAGATAAAGGGCTTAATGTGATTTCGCTAGAATGAAAACGGGTGAAATAAGAGTAAAGGAACTAGGATAGCTATAATGGCATTACTCGAACTGGTTTGCATAAGGTGGGGTTATCTGAGGTTGTGACGGTGGTTGTTGATGTCAAGATTAAACTCAAGTTACTTCTAAACAAGGTTTACATGCAACCTAGTACGAATTGATGTGTGTTTTGAAATTTCATCTGGCTAAAATTTTTAAAACAAGTTCTATACTGTATTTTGCTTGAGGACAAGCAAAGATCTAAGTATGGGGGAGTTTGATAACATGAAATAGTATCACATTCTAGGACTCAATTTAATTAAATTATATTATTATTTACTTCAATTTATTTCATTTTATTCGATATTACGCGGTATTTTCTTTCTATTTATCTCAAGTAGTTTATTTGAAGCACAAGAAAAAAAGGAAGAAAACGAGGTGCAAATAGGGATGAAAAGAAGCAAATATCAAAAGCCAAAGTCCAGCCTAAAAGCACAGGCGCTGTGCCTGTGACGAGCGTCACAAAGGCTGTGACGAGCGTCACGCTTTATCCACTTGTGTGACGAGCGTCACACATGGTGTGACGGACGTCACACCAGTCTCCTATATTTTTGGCTTCAGAGACGTTGAGGCCTATTTGTACACCTGACCATTTGGCACGTGAAGACCCTTTGACGCGGAAGACCTTTGGAAGCAGTTACGAGAAGAGACCAATATAAATTGTAGTTTTTGGCAAACCCTCGAGACGTTTTGCTTCTTCGCCGTTTTCTCTTTCTTTTTGCACTTTTTCTCTTCCAGCAGCATAAGCATATTTTACAGCATTATTTTTACAACTTTTATATTGTTTCCTTTGCAATTTCTATTTTCTTTTTCAGCACTTAATTAATTCTTTTTCGCACAATAGTTTCTACACCGGAAACTATTGTGTACCTTTCACCGGATCTAACCTTACGTTAGAATCTAGTTTTTTTATTCCTTCGCTTTTATTTTTCGGTTTGATTGAAGAATTCAAGAACAAATCCAACCGGTCTGTGGTGGAGTGTTTAAGACTGCTGTTAATTACTCAGGTTCTTTAATTATTGTTTGAATTTATATATGCCCTGCTTTATTGTTTATTTATATTATTTGCCTGAGATGAATTTGTTTATGCATGATAATTATTTAAGTCTGTTTAGCATGTCTGGCTAATTTTTTTAGGTATCGGTATGTAGAGTAAGCGGAATGAAGGAATCAAAACCAAGTTGGTTTAATTAAGTTTAAAATTAAAATCACTCTTTTCACGGTCCCAATTTACAGGTTTAATAACAAGGTTTTTGTACGAAAGTAAAAGACATAAAGAAGTTAAAAGCAATAGAACGAGAGTTTGAGTTTTTGACTGGACAGTGTAAATTGGACATTAATTCTAGATCAGGGCGAGAGCAATTTTTAGAGTTAATTAAATTCTAATCTTTTTCAAAAAGTATTTTTAAAGATTGAATGTGAGGACGAGAGTTAAGCATTTGAATTTAATTATATAACCTAAGTCAACAGAGCGAGAGTTTGAGATAAGGATGTTTAAACGATTAGTGTTTTCTTAAAAAGAGTTTCTACGGATTCTATTGTTTTCAAAAAGTGGTTTTTGACTTAACTAATAAGTGACAGCTACGTTAATATAAAATCATAGTTTATTCAACAGAGCGAGAGTTTGAGATAAGACTTTTAATCAATAGTGTCAACTGAAAAGATTTATTTTAAAACCAAGAAACCAACGAAGAATTGATTCCCTAATTACGACGAACTATACATACCGATATCCGTTTAGTTGATATTAAATTTAGATCCTATTTTTAGTTTTAACTTTTCCCCAAACAATCAAAGTATTACCCGCCTTAGCTTTACGAAGTAACCTTAGATAACGGTATATCGATTCATAAGTCCCTGTGAGATCAATATCTTTTAAAACTACGCGATAGAACTGTGCACTTGCAGTTTGTACCCCAAATTCGACTCATAAAGTCGCGATCAGTTATTGTTATTATTATTTTATATTATTCTGATACCCAACACTAAATGCGAAGATGATATATGTTTAGGGCTCTCGTTCGACACTTGCCAGAATGAAAACCCCAAATCATTTCTTTCACTTCTTCTTCACATATTTGACACGTCAAACATCACTACTCATGTTACATTAATGTTATTGTTATTGTTGTTGTTTTTGTTGTTGTCGTTGATTATTTTTGTTGTTGTTTGTTGTTTGTCGTTGTTGTTGTTGAGACCCGAAAACCTAGAGGTCTAGATGTTTAATCTTGTTGTTGTTGTTTAAACATATTGATGTTATAGGTTTATTGAGGATGTTGTTGTAGTTTTGTTGAGAAATTGTTTTTTTTAGCTTGTATTGAATGTAAGTTGTTGTTTTTAAGTTGTTCATGTTATGGTTGTTGTTGTTTAGTTGTTCTACTTCCCAAAGTTATGAAAAACTATATGTTATAGTTTTGTTGTTGTTATTGAGTTTGGGTTTGAGTTTGAGATTGAGATTATGTTTTTGTGATTCTTTGTGCAACTCCCATTTTGTTCCGTCAAGTTGAGTTTATTATATCTAATGTCGATTGTTTGTTTCACTAACCTCTCTTCTAACATTAACCTAGTAAATTTATTTTCGAAATAATAATATAAAAAATTATGTTGTACTTGAGAAATATCTTACACTAATAAAAGTTTTTTGAGCATTCTGCAACTTATCATTCCTCTCATGTTCTTTTATTGTTAAAATATCTTCAATATTTCTAGCTTTCGTTCAACTTTCTTCCATACTTGTTCATTTTGAAAAATATTAAATTATATGTTTTCAATAATGAATTAGTAAAAAAGGAAGTATTGAATAAATAACTATGAACGTTGAATAGATTCTAACCAATAAAGAACGTGAGATGAATGACGAGTTACAGGATACTCGAAAATCATTGTTTAGTGTAAGTTGTTCTTCAAATATAACACAATTGTTCATATGATTATTTTTCTAACCAATTTGAGAATTTATATGTTCAGTTAGGACTTAGTGAAATAAGAAATCCACATTAAATATAATAAACTCAATCGTGTTTTACCCGTCTGTGTAGTGTAAAAATTGAGGGACATGTGTTTTTGCCATTTAAATTTTTCAAAAAGGATCTCCCTGAGAATCAAATTCATGACCTTTACGCATTATCCATCGGTTGAATTAAAACAAAGAGGTACGGTAACACACTTTTTATGATGCCTTTCGTTACCTCGCATTTCAAACCGGGGTAACATCTCATATTCAACCGAAGTTAAATGTGTTTTTTGTAGTAGTGTTAATCTATTGTTCGCTGTTTGGTTGAAAGTAAACCTGATACTTCATTTTTCCTTGTATAAGGGGGTTCATGAGCTTAACCTTCTAAAAATTAATAGGCATTATTGGATACTCTCAAGATCAATTCATGGGGAGATGAATAGGTAACTTCATTTAAATTGAACATCTATAAATCATGATATCATCTCTTTTCTCTTATCACTTTTACTTCAACATATTTTCTTTATTCTGATTTTCCGCTACAATATTCAAATGTACTCTTGAAAATATTTTTGAACCATGATTTAAAAAAATATATATTTTAAATATCATTTTTCAAACCCACACAATTCACCCCCTCTTGTGTGTGAAGTCACATGTTCATACTTTATTAACAATAGGAGATCCAATCTCATAATCATTATGAGAAATGTATACACTCTCATCTTGAATATTTGTCTATGTCAAAATAATTGGCAGAGAAAAACTAATCATTATTGGTGGACTAATGTCAGTTTTCTTTGATGCAATAATGGGATAAGTTGCATCAAGGTCTAAAAACTTTTATTGCACATCCTCTAAAATAAATAAAAAATGATATTCTTTAGCTTTAGCGCAGTCTGGATATCAAATAAAAAAAGTAATGATGTGTCTTAAAATTCAATTTCTTTTATAAGACATTATAAATCTTTACCTCTCCAAGGAAACCATACACTTAGATAGGGTTGAGTTAGAGGTTGAGGTTTCTATTAGTCTAAATTTCAAAAGAAGTTTTGAGAAAAATTTAATAGGTAATCTATTTAAAATTGTTTTAAATATTTCACCCCATAAATGTTTTTGCAAGTTACATTCACCTATCATACTTCTCACCATGTCTTTAAGTGTCTTACTATGCCTTTTAGTTTTACCATTTTGTTCAGAAGTTTCTAGCACGAAGTATTGTAAAATAATGTTATAATCCTACAAGTATGATGCAAATAGTCTCATATCTTATCTTGCGATACCAGATTTACCTTACTTTTTAAATTTTATATGTTTTTCAAATACTTTTGATTTGTCATTCTTATATATATTTTATATCTATTTTTAATAAAACAGGTATTATATCAATAATTCTGATATTATATACATTAACACCTTTAAAAAAAAAGTCACTAATTAATATAATATCATCCTTAATGTCAGTGTGGACAATTTTATGGTTTTAGTAAAATTGCCACTACTGCAATTCATACAAATTCGCATATCAACAAAATTTAAAGAAGGTAGAATATTTGTTTTGATTAATCTCTCTACCTTTTTCTATAACTATAACCATCAACTACAAATCAATAACTGACATACTTATTTTCTTACTACACAATAATTCCAAGCTTTTAACATTTTTACATACACAATAATACTCTTTCTATAAGTAGACATTCAAAAGCAATTTTAATTTTAAAATATCAAATAAATAAATTCATAAAAATCAATTTTTTGGCAATCCATAAATTACTTAAAAAACTTACTTTTAATTAAAATTTATTTCTTATAACATTATGGACTATAAAAATTAATTTTGATATTCAATTATGTGAGGATTTAAAACAAACTTATTTCCGTATCTCCACCATAACTTTGCCCCTCCATTCTGCTCAAACTTCTCATTATTTCTTTCGTTTTATAAAGAATAATTCAATTGATCATGTTACATATTAAAAAAAAATGAATAAATAAATAAGAAATAATTATATTTTTACTAAAATACCCTTATCATATACTAAGAATAATAAAAATAATATTAATTATAGAAAAAAAATTAAAAAATATATATTATAAATTAAAATAAATCATTTATTTTTTAATATTCTTTTATTCTAAATAAATATTTATCATATAAGTTATGAAGTATTTTAAAACTTTGCAATTTGAAGGCAAAAAAATTGGTACTACATAAAAGATTCTGTGTGTCTCCCTTGTGACCAAAACAAGCATTGAAAGAGTGCATCTTTTTTAAGAGTGACTGCAGCTAGTAGCTAGCAGCAGCAGCATGCTCACTAGTATCATCAGAAACCGACAGTCCTTTCTAAAAGGCTGCTACAGACAACAACACTAGCTGATAGGACTTGCAACTTGTGACACTTGTTTCCTCAATACTCTCAATCTTTCTCTTTCCTTCAATCCACCAATTGTTATCACTATTTTATATTGGTACTTGCAAACTTTTTATCAACTTGTTCTTTGCTTTTCAAATCATACTTTTCAATTCTAACTTAGCTTGTGGAATGAACTTCTCATTAAGACGATCATATCATAATTATTACGGTTGTTATCACTCGTCATTAGTAAATATAGTTTTGTAATATTATAATGTAAAATTTAGAATGTTATTGCAAATTCAAACATGCTTTAAATGCATGTTTAAATTCGAGATTGGATTTGACAAAAATAACCGAAACTAACTTTAATTTCTACATAATCAAAACTAACACACCATCAATTCAAATATTCAACAAATTTGATTAACATTTTGAAATTCCAACTCTTACAAAAATAGATATATTTACACAAGTCCAACAATAGCATTACCTATGAAAGCACTTAAATAAGATAAAGTTTCATATCCAAATATAGATAACATTATGAGTAAACATTTCATTCAATAAAACTACATTCCAATTAGTTTCACAAACACAAATTAAGAAAACTAAATACAAAACACAAAACCAATGTAAAAAACACAACTTTTAGATCCAAACAAACTGAACTTGAACTCATGTTACTTTTGATCCATGATGGCTTTATCCCTGCTGGATCTTCAGCAAAAGATTTGTCATTAACATCTCTCAAACCAACACAAGATGAAATCTCCAAATATGAAGAGAGATTCTTGTTTGTTCTTCTATCATCTTCAACACAAAGTTCATTGTTTCCTCTCACATCTAACCTTCTACCAAGCTTTGTAACAAACTCATTTGAAAAATGAAGAACTCCATTCAACTTGTTGTGGCTTATATTAAGTTGATCTAAGTTTGGTAGCAAAGCTAGATTTTGTGGAACATTTCCAATGAGAGTGTTGTTATCTAAGGAGAGAGATGAAAGATTGTTCAAGAAAGTGAAAATGTTCGGTATGGAACCAAATAGTTCACAATGTGAAAAGCTTATTGATTTGAGATTCCAAAGATTTTCTATGAAGTGAGGTATCATTGATTTGATGGGATTGTGATCAATGATTAGATACTCTAAAAGTTTCAAGCTTTGCAAGTTTTGAGGAAATGGGCCATTGAGAAAATTATGACTTAGATCAAGTAAGACTAGCCTTTTGAGATTTCCAATTTCATGAGGTAATTTTCCTTTAAGCTTGTTTGAGCTTAAATCAACTTTTTGTAGAAGTTGAAGATTTCCAATAGTGTAAGGTAAATTCCCTTCAAGCTTATTCCAACTAAGGTCCAAAATGGTTAAACTTTTCAACCCTTTAATCTCATTTGGAATTTGACCAATGAGATTATTATAACTCAAATCAAGTTGCTCAAGAAAAGCCAAATATCCAATCTCTTTTGGAATGCTTCCATTTAAGCTATTTTGTGACAAGCTCAAGACTCTAAGATTAGGAACAAAACCCAAACTTGAAGGTATTTCTCCATAGAGTTTTGTGTTAGATTGCAAAGCAAGGTGTTCTAAGGAAGAAAAAGAACCAAACAAGGCCTTAGGTAGTGTCACATGTGAAGTAACAAAACAGTTAAAAAGTGAAAGTGTTTTCAAAAAAGTGAGTTTCAAAAGTGATTCTGATAAATAAGCAGAAGGCTTACAAGGTGGTGAGAGAATATCAGGACCAACATGAATCTTTGTGACATGAAAGATTTGTGTTCCATTGCCATCATCATCATCATCAATGCTAACTTCACACTCAATTCCTGGCCATGGTGTATCACTACATGGTAAAGGATGTGATTCTGAAAAATCAGGTTCATCTAAAAGTGCTTCCATAACTTCAAACAATCCAAACAACTCTTTCTCCTCCATCACCATTTCTTGTTCATCCTCACAGCATACATTTCTTGTAAACAAAAGAAACACAAAAAAGACAAAAAGAGACAAGAAAGAAGACATTTTTTTGAGACAATGTTTGTCTAAAACAAAAACCTTAAAATCTTAAAGATTTGTTTTTGACACACTTTCTTAAATTGTGGTGATGGCAAAGGAGAAGAATGTAAAGTTAATTCTAAGCATCTATTTTTTTATGTGTGTCAGAATTTTAAAGCTGCAAAGAAAAAACCAAAACTTTTATTGATAATGTGATTATGACAGTGAAAATCTTGCATGGAAAAAGGTGTGAGAGAGAGAAAGAGAGAGACAAAAATGGTTGATATAAAAATTTCCAGAACAGTTAAATGGTTAATTGATATGACATGACTTTGTTTGTAAGACTGTGACAAAGCAATTGAGTGATGATCAATCAATACATACATTCTTTCTCTGTTCAATCCATCAAATCATGTTTACTTTATTTTCTGTTTATGAAACATCCTTTATTCATTGGCTAATGTACTCATGTCAACTATTGCTATCTTTTTCTATAGTAGTAGTAGTACCTTTTTTTTTTCAATTTTATTTATTATTAGTTAGAGTGTCTAATCAATATTATTGAGGAATTTTCATTTTTTAAGTGTATGTTTTTGTTATACTTTGGTGGAGACAAACGATTCTAAATCCATATATATATATATATATATATATATATATATATATATATATATATATATATATATATATATATATATATATATATATATATATATATATATATATATATATATATATATATATATATATATATATATATATATATATATATATATATATATATATATATATATATATATATATATATATATATATATATATATATATATATATATATATATATATATATTTGGATTTAAAGTGAAAAAATTGACTTTTAAATGAATTGATTATGTAATATATATATTGATTTTTATTAAAAATGATTTGTATTTGGATAATTTTAAATAAATTTGAGTTGAAGAATAAATTTTAATTTTTAAATCATATTTAAATTTGAAAGTTACAAATGGTAACTTCAAATAGCATCAATTTTATTTTAGAGGAAATAAAACACCTAAACATCATTCCAAAATCAGTTCTACATCTTTAGAATTGTTTTTTCTCTGAAATATTTAGAATTGATTTTGGATGTTTAGAAATTTTGACATGTTTTGTTTAAAATTTTGTTCCTTAGGAAATAGATGCTGGACGCGATGTTGGAACAACTGATACAACAAATTAAACCAAAATAACAACAATATAAAACACAATAAGGAAAACAATAAAAACACAAGAGATTGATAATGCAGTTTGGTGCAAACAACATCTACGTCTAGAGGACACTCAACCCAGAAAAGAAATCCACTACTTCGAATTAGTACATTTAGTCTTTCAAGAACCAACAAACCTTATGTTATTCAAAACTTCTTCCTAATCCTAGTGACTTTCTATTTAAGGACTTCTCATAAATATGAGAACCTACTCCCTTTCTTCTCAATTACACATCTATGATTGTTGTTTACAATTCAATGAACAATGTCGAATATTACACTCAACTAAAATAAACATTCTATGTCAGTTACTGAAACATATATGTGTACAACAAAGATTCAACCCTTGTCTGGTTATGGAATTCGCATGAAATACAAAGAATAAAATACTCACAAACCCTAGACAATAAGACTTTACTCTTGTGTACAAATTCCTTATCAAAAAATGAGAATTAAGTCTCCTTATATAGCAATGCATTATGGGCTTTTTCTTCATGGATCTCTGAGTTATTTTCGTCCAAAATAACAGAGATTTTGTTGGATATGATTTTTTTCTTAAATCTCTCCAACAAAAAGATATGATTTGGTTTGTTTCAAATTCAAATTTAAATTTCCATTTAAATCTGATTTGATCTTCACAGTTGTCCAACAAATCATATAATTAAATTGCTAAATAAAATCAATAAAATCTAACTGAATTTTCAACAAAAAGTTCATCCCAAAACGCAACAATCTACCCTGTTGAGCAAGGCCTAGATGTCATACTCACATGTTATGACATCGCGTCCAGCATGTGTTCCTTCTTCACCATAAAAACATCTTGAAGTAGTTTGTAAAACTTGAACACTTCTCCATGTTGATGTTTTAAAAAATACAGTTAATCCAAAAGGAACAATAATCTCCCTCTTTGACAAATTATGCCAAAAAAAACTCTTCAAGATAAATAGCACTTATTCAATCAGAACAAGTAACATACAACAGAAGACTATCAGAGCATACATTTTCATCAACAACAGCTTTCATCAAAGTTGTAGCACAACAGCGGAAAATCAGTAGCATTCAGAACAAATGACACACAATTACAATACTCCATAACCAACCAGTCATTCATCCAATCATTCACAATCTTAGTCATGCATGTTACTTAGTTAGCACATAGTTAGTAGCATACAATCCTACCAACTAACAATTATTAACATGCAACCATTCACATACTTATTCATGCATATAAACATAGTTAGTGGTAAGTAGATTAAAGATCATAACCTACTACTAATACTCAAATAAATTAGGACGCAATCAATGTTGAGGGCCAGATGCCAGGCCACTTGCTTCAGTATGGGAGCACACAATCAGATCAAAATCAGATCACTCAACAACAATTAGTCCCAATTACGACAATTTGTACCAGACAGTAAAAATCATAATCATAAGCATATGTTGAACTCCATACACCACAAAGTCAGTAGTCAAGTTAACCACTCCACTACACACACCATTTCTCCCCATTTTTGCCACAATTTGGCAAATGCATGAAAAGAGAGAAAACTAGAGGAATAATACCAAATAGCTCATAGCAGAGAAGTCTTCCTTCAAATAATATCCAATCTTGGAAATTTTCTAAATCCAAGTCTCTTTTCAAACTGATTTGGATTAACAAACTGCATTCAAAAGACATCTTTTCTAACCAAATGCAGTACTAGTAGTTTGTGCGCCAAAATATCCCACAACATATTCTAGACATCTTTCTTTCTATTTTGCCTGTAAAAATAAGCCAACCAAAAAAATAATAATCACCCCTTTGACTTTTTTAAGGCAAATCATAGACTTAACCACTTCTTCAATATTGCACCACAATTAGTGCTCAAAAGACAAACATTATCAAAAAATTGTACCATTTTATTTTTCTCCCCCTCTTTGCCTCAAAAGATATAAAGTACATAGAAAGAACCATAAAAATAACAACAAGCTTCAGGATCCATAACAAAATCTTGACAGGAACAACAACCAATCATACCAGTACATATCTTTAGGCAAAAGACCTCAAGAAGGGAACAAGTACCATAGAACAAGAACATAAGACTACAATCGTCAAAGGAACACCAAAAAATCTATAGGAGCAATAACCGGTTTAGGTGAAAAAGCTCTAACGTTTCTCCATAAAAAACCAGATTAGGTGTACAAATGTTGGACCCAATGTCTTAGACGTCTTTTCCAATATTTAGCTTGAAACTCAAATTCTGTAACCCAAGAGGAATATTTTCATTCTTAACCTTAATCTCCATCATTAACCTAGGGTAATATTCTTCAACAATTTCCTTATCTTCAACAACTGATCATCACTATGAAGCTCCATAATTTCATTATACTTCAATACTTCATCATAATATTCTTCTTCATCCTCACTTGCATTTTCCACTTCTTCCTTGGTCATAATATTGTTGATAGAGGTAACCTTGCTTCTTCCCAAATAATCATCAATAATTGGAGGTGAAAGCTTCACACACTTTCCTTTATCATACACTTTTCTATACTCCTTGTAACCTTGAACATTACACTCAACAGTAATATTCACAATAAATTACATGACCAACTTTTCATAGCAAGGACCAACAACTTTTATCAATTATATTAGATATTTACAATCAAAAGCTTCTTTAATTAACTCTCTTTCACAAGAAATTCTTCTTTGGAAGATATAGTTCCAATTCTGAACACCGATTTCAAAATGGAATGAAACATTATTTGTGGGGGCAGCAGAAACATTCACAAAAATTCTCTTTCCACAAACCTTTCTTCTTGCAAGCCTCCCTTGCATTAATTTCTATAAGATTTCACATATCCAAATACCAAGATCACCCCTTAGCTTTTTAATCTAAGCATTATCTAAGGATTTGATAAAAATATCTTTTAGTAGCTTAACTTGTAGAACAAGAGAGTAGGTAAAACTTCCTATAATACTCGTCTCAATTTCAGATTGCATTTGTGGAACATGATGTTCCAACATATTGTCTGATATTTCACCACACATTTCCCCTGAATTATGAGAAGGAACCCAAATAGGAAGAATTATGTCATAACCACTAATCTTCTTTATCTTCTTCTTCTGAACCATTATAGGCTATTCATTGTTGGGTGGATGTGTGGTGAAATATAATTCTTCCCTTCAATGGCAACTCCTTGCATGAGTCTCATAAAGCCCATAAGAGGTAACTCTGAAACACGAGTAAGATGTTGAGACATCTTATACGACAACTTGGTTTAATTTCCAACTTGAGACACATCATGAATTTTATCTTCTTCAATCTTGAGTTTTGGTAACCCTTTAACACCATATTCATATATCCTTTATGCTCTTAACCTTGGATGAGGGCTGAGAAATCCACATATAACCGTTTTCTTTGGATCTTCAACCCTTCGTTCACATCAGTTGTTCCTTGGTAATTCCTTGATGTCAAGGCAACAAGAGATGTGGTGCCATCCGGAAGTCATAACTCTATAGGAAGTGCAACTTCGTTGAAGTACACTTTTGCCTTAATCAAAAATTGAGGAATAGGAATTTTGAGATGTTTTTCTCAACAATAGATAACCTCTATTTATACAACATTGAATTTATTATGGACCATACAAACGGTCGGTGCAATCACATCCGTTCAAAACTATCAGCAAAATCCTAACCGTTGGAAATCTTATAAAATTCAACTACCAAAAATTTCACATTGGTTGGAATTTCCGGTATAACATGGCATTTTTTTTAAGATACCGGTAAAATTTCAAGCATATCGAAAGTATTTGAAAATTCTAGTATTAGTTCATAATAGAAATTTCGAATACAATGTCAGAAATTTTGATCGTACCAGAATTTTTGTACTACCTTTCGAAAAATTTGTATGCAAATTCGGATTCAATTTTGAGTAGGGGAACTTTTGGAATTATGAAATAAAATGGGATTTCCAAGTATAAAAGAGGGGGTGGCAGGTTAAATGCTCCTTCCAGCAAGTCATCCCCCTAGTTTTGTTTTGTTTTATTTTTTGTTGTTTGTTTAGTTTTTCTTATTATTTGTATGACATAAGGCCTTATGCCTCCTTACTTCTTTATTTTTCTTACCACGATTTATTTGCTTGCACTCCCCGTCCTATTTTATTTTTGTTTTTCATTATCACTTTTATTATTTTAGTCGATTAATAAAAAAAATATTTCTTTATAAAATGAAAAAATACTTGATCAATATCAAGTCATTTTGAAAACAAAATTATTTCATCACTCCTTCATCAAATTCAAAGTCATTTCATTATCAAAACTTTTCAAACCATTTTTTGAAATCAAATCAAACACTTGATCAACATCAATTCCTTTTTTTTTCCA
This sequence comes from Lathyrus oleraceus, assembly GCF_024323335.1. Classification (NCBI taxonomy): domain Eukaryota; kingdom Viridiplantae; phylum Streptophyta; class Magnoliopsida; order Fabales; family Fabaceae; genus Lathyrus; species Lathyrus oleraceus. Next base: position 430,048,066 of record NC_066579.1, read on the forward strand.
ACTTAAACAAAATATGAATCAAACACTTGATCAACATCAAGTTCTTTTAAACTTAATCAAAAGCGCTTCAAATATTTTTTACAATAAACAATCAGATGAAAAATGATTAGTTGGACGTAATTATCCATCCTAGTCTATGAGTATTTGGATGATGACCGTAATTAGCCTACCGTTCGAATAATTGTTTTCCGTTTAAAATACAATAATTGACCGAATCTAGTTCATTCTTTAGTGGATGAAAAATGATTAGTGGGACATAATTATCCATCCTAGTCCCCGGGTATTTGGATGATGATCCTAATTAGCCTACCGTTTAAATATTTGTCTTCCGTTAAGGAAACATGACTTAATTTGCCTCACAAACTTCATATGTAACTTGGACAAAAAAGGATTAGTTGGACTTAATTATTCATCCTAGTCCCCGAGTATTTGGATGATAATCGTAATTAGCTCACTGTTTGAATACTCGTCATCCATTCAAAACAAATTTAACCAAACAAATAAAATTTTCCCGCCTTAGCGCAATGCGAAAACTTTCACAGACGAACAATGTTTTATCCATTCTACCGCGATACAAACATACGATTAAGTCTCTCATGCTCGAGCACACAATTCACATTTAACCGCTAGAATGCAACTTAAACATTATTCACTAAAATCAATCAATAAACACTCATTTACTACCCAAACTACGTAGGAGCGAGATTCAATGTCTCGTCAAGCCCCCTAATAAAAAACTTATTTTTAGTCATTTTCTTTTTCCTTTCAAACTTTTAATAATAAGAAGAAAAAAATGAATGCTAACAGTTATTCACAAAACTAACTAAATGGTCTCCGCTAAGTACAACGAGTGTGAGAGGTGATAATACATTCTCATCGCATAATCAACTCCTGAACCCAAATTTTATTGCGACAACCATATTTTTGTTATTTTAGGGTTTTTTTTATCAATATATTCCCTTTTCTTTTGCAATAAATAAACTTCGGTGATGACTATGTTGTATTTCGAGCGTTCGTTATGCCCGTGTTTGTGGTGTGCAAGTTGTGAAGATTCCTAGCGTTAGAGTTAATCTTTTGAGTCTTTATTTGTGCATAATTATAGCGCCTTAATTAATATCCTAAGGCATAAAGTTTGGATTCATTGTTGAGTTGTAAAGCTTTGTTTCAATATACTAATTCTGTAAGCTTGAGAACAAAGTGTTTTTTGTTTCTTGTAGTCCACACTAATGTTGTATTTGTGTTAAATCTATTTGTGTACACCACTCTATGTTTCAGTAACTTGGTATAATTGTTGGTTTGTCCTAGTAAAGTTGTATATTTAACAATCATTAGAGTTGCTATTAAGTTGATCACTAGGGGTTAGTGAATGAGATAAAGTGAGAGAGATTCTCATATTTAGGGGGAGTCATGTATAGAAAGTCACTAGAATTAGGAATAGACATTGAACTACATGAGGTTGTTGTTTATAGAAGACTAAGTGTACAAATTCGAAGTTGTGAATTTTCTTTCTGGGGTAGAGTGCCCCCAGACGTAGGTGTGGTTCACCAAATTGGTTTATGAATCTCTTGCGTTCTTTATTGCTTTTCTACTTCATCACCTTATATAAGCTAAATTATTTTCTTTTGGTATCGTAAACTGGTTTTTCTTTTGGTATACAATATCCCGACACTATATCTGACATCTATCTCCAAAATCTATTATCTGTCATAATCCAACTGTTTACGTTGTCTCAAGAATTTGTTCAAACAGCTAATTTTCTGAGAACAAAATTTAAATTTGTACTTTGAATATACAAGGCAAAACTCTATCAATTAAGATATCATCTGAAGTATATTTATTATTCCAACTAATAAAAAAATAATGAAAATATTGACTATGAGATGTTTATTTTATTTAAAGTTTTAGATAATAATTTTTTTGACTTAATTAAAAAATAATAGTTTTTTTGTTCTTATCCAAATGATTGTTTGGCCATGTGGTCAACAAATATTTAAATAAATACTTAATAAATTGTTTAAAAAAATTCAACTAAAATATGTTTGAATAATGTTTATACATATAAATATATTTAATATTTTGACTAATTATATTATTCATGCTCAGGCAAAAACAATACATTTTTATATAACTTTTATATATATATATATATATATATATATATATATATATATATATATATATATATATATATATATATATATGGTGAGAACTAATATCTATTGTGAGAAATGAGAATTATTAATATCAATCGTCAGATTTTTAATTAACATTTAAGATTTAAAAGTTTCACATTAAGAAACATCTAATTGAATTACTTTTGTTAAATTTAATATATAAACATTCCATAAAAAGATAGTTTTACCTAAAATAATTTTATTGAAATGATTATATTGTTAATATATTAATTATAAAAAGAGAGTTTTATTAAATATTTTTCTATCACGCTTAATATTTTAAAATTCTATAAAAAAAAGTTTTTTCGTAAAAATAGTTTTCAATTCGTTATCACTAAACTTAATTTAGAAATTTCAATCATTTTATTATTTTAAAAGTCATGATAATTCAAGAAATGAACTATGTAATTTGTGTTAATTTTTGAATTAGTAATCACTGTTATAATGATTAAATTAAAATATTAGGAGTCTTTGGTTTTAAAAATAAATTTAGAAAAATTTATTTATCAAAATAAATTATGAAAAAGATATATAATCATATAAAATTTGAGATACAACGTTAGAATAGTTTTTTTTAATCAAATCAATTTTATAAGAGTTAAGATTTTTCAAAGAAAATTATACATGATTTTACTAAAACAATTAATAATAGAAAAATTAGTAAACAATCTATAGTTTTCATTATTTTAAAATTAATATTATTTTCATATATTTTATTTTGGAATTTTATTTAGTCTTCATAAATTCATAGTTTAGATTATTTTAATTATAAATAATTTTTTTAACAAAAATGCTAAATATTACGAATTAAGCTTAGTTGAAATTGTACGACCGAATATTCATTTAAAAGAAAGTATTTTATTTTTCAATTTATATTAAGTAATTTTTTATTTAGACAAAGGATCTGATGGCACATATGAAATCGTGTGGTTTGTGGCTTAAATCATTCGTACATATAGCACTTTTCAAATATTAAATACATTTAAATTATATTTTATATATGTATGCTAATTAAGTATTAAATATGATTGTAACAAATATTTTAATAATAATATAATCATGCAATAAAATTATTTTGGACAAAATTTTCTTTTTATGTAATTTTTCCAAATTAAACTTAATAAAAAAATTCAATAAAATAATTTTAATATAGAATTTTTAAATTTTACATATCAATTAAATCTCACCATCAATATAAATAGTTCTCATTTCTCACTATTTATTAGTTCCGAAGCTCCGTTTGATATTGCTAACTCAATACAATACTATTTGTATTGTATAATTTGAAATAGTGATTGTTACAATACAAGTATTATGAGATTTCAATATGCTATTCTTATTTTTCTTGTAATTTTGATCTATGTGGACGCAAATGGTATTGACCCTATCAACGTCGAAGATCCGTATTTGATTGAAATCGCCAACTTTGCAATTAACGAACACAACAAAGTGATTTCAATAAACAAGTTGAAATTCGAGAAGATCTTATTTGCTATATCCTACAAGACATCTGAAGGAACTAAATACCACATCACCATTTTCGCTACACATGATTCAGTTTCTATCAAACATAAAATTAAAGTTGTGCCTGTAGCTATAGTATTGGATAATCCAGAACATCATGTTAGAAAACTCCTGTCTTTTATATTTCCTTAACCCTAATTTATGTTTTATATATCAATAATTGATATTCATCTAAATAAATGAAAATAACTTTTGAATATGTTCAAACTTCTTTGGGGTTATTCATTCCTCAAGAACTTATGTTATGATATTATGATATTGTACTTTGAGTGTTACATCATTCAAAAAGGGAGATTGTTAATATTTTTAAAATGGGTTTAAGTATATTTGATATAATTAGAAGAAAAACAATTCTACTAGTTCTTAGTGTCTCAATCCATCAAATACCATTTTTTTTCTTCATAGTCATGTTTTTCGGATGAAACAATATTTGTTTTTATTGGCGGCTTATTATCATCATACTTAGGTTTATCCATAAGTTCAAATTAAATAAAAATATCTTAGCAATTAAGTTGTATTTCAAAACAAATAAATCTTATAACCACTATGAAGAATATATAATATTTTTACGTGAAAACTAGAATATACTGTATTTTTTTTATGATTAAACGAATAAATAATTAACTATTTACTATCAATAAAAACTAATTTTTTATAAAATAAAATTCCTTTAATATTTTGTATTTTTTTTAAGTATCTATTGAATAAGAATATAATTTTACTTCACATTCCATGTGAAACCGTTAATGATCACTAATATCACCGTTATTGACAAATTTTTAATTTTTAACATTTTTTAAAATCTATTTGTTAATTTTACTTGGTTTTTTAAATTGTAAATTGTTTTTATTCATTAAAGGGTTATTATACTTTTATTAATGGGTTATTATACTTTTATATATGGTTTAAATTTTAAATTTTAAATTGTTTTTATTTATTAAAGGGATTATACTATTTTAAAATTTAAATTGTCTAAGGGAGGTTTAGCTCTTAATTGATAGGATGTACATCCACTTTTTTAGAGCACAATTTTGTACGGTTTCAATAATACTTTTTGTCATTGGATCTCCACGATCTTGGAATCAACTCACATATCAGCTCACATGTCTATTGCTTTTAATGGGTCTATTTATAGATATTTTTCTTGTATGAGAAGTAAGATAATGGGATCCTCTATCTCCCATTTTCTTCTTCTTAGTTGAGGATGTTTTAGATGATAATTTGTCCTTACATTATTTTTATGAGTATTTGCGATGAATTCAATGAAATTTTAAGTTAAATATGAATAAGTATGAAGAAAATGAAGAAGTCGAAGAAACAAAGCAAAGTCAAGAAATCGAGAAGAAATTGTGAAGAAACAAGCAATTTTCAGCACCATTTACATCTTGACGTTTGTCTAGTAAATTGATCATATCTAGAGTTCCATAACTCATTTTGACGCGTTTTTTTTACAAAATAAAGCTAAGAGAAATATTTATATTCAAGAATAGTCGTGCGCACGATGGAAATTATCGCACATGCGATACAGTGTGTTCAAATTGTGTGCGCGATGGAAAAGTATCACGCGCACGATGGGTTGTTTCCTGAGCTTTTTTGATGCATTTTGACTGCTTTAAAAGGGGAATTTTTATATTTTTTCAGGAGTTCCAAAATTTACTCGAAAAGGGACGAATTTCTACACCAAAAGTGACGATTTACAACACCAGAAGACATATTTGGAGAGCATTGGAAGTCATTGGAGACCAATTCTTCAGAGATCTCATATGCAATTCTTCTTAATTATTTTTGGTATTGTAATCTAAATTATAAGTAGCTAATTCTCTCTAGGTTATGTTGTCTTTGATGAACTTGTTTCTATATTGTTGGGACATATGTTGATTTGACTTTGCCTGAATACTTTAATCTATGATTCTATTCAATTGCTTCTTATTCGTAATACTTTTTGTAAGAGATACTATTTTAATATGATTTTGGACACATAGGGAATACTGACCATTAGTCTATGTGTTGGACTTAGGAAAATTGTCATGCTTACGTTGGTTAACTAGGAATAGGAAACCCCGAGTAGTGGCTAGTGAATTAACTCTATGTTGCATCGCCTAATCCTGCTTACACTAGTGGACTAGGGATAAGAAGTTTCGAATAGTGATTAGTGAGCTATATCGTAAGAGATTAGTTATAGCTGTTTTGTTAATTCGCTGTGAGATTATAGTGATGAGATTATTCATATAAGACATCAAACATCAACAATAAATAAATAGGGGAGACACAATCTGACCGCTTTCATAATTCTGTTTGAACTCTTTGTTATTTCCGCTTTGAACTCAATATTTTATTACTATGAAACTATCGATACACTTGCCAAGAATTCATCAAGTTTTTTACGATGCTTGTGCAACGTTTAATTTTTTTTTTCAATTATAATTTTTTTTTTCTAATTTGTTATTTTTGTTTCTTATTAAATTTTATTTCTTATTATTTCTCTTTTTAGTTTTATTTTTGTTTAATTTTTGTTATCTAGTGCAATGCTACTAAGGTATTCTTCTTTTTGTTTTGTATGCAAGGTTAAGACAGTCATGCAAGAGGACATCTATGCTACCTTAGCAAAGTTTGAAGCTTATTCAAAGGAACTTGCAGCAAAAACTCTAATTCAACAAAATGCGAGAAATTATTTAGAACCAGAGTCGTAGACTGATCATTCATGGGAGAATGATTCATCATCTCATCTTAAAGAAACCTTGACTCGGTTTATAAAGATGACTAAACTCAATTTCGATAAAATCAATAGGCATCAAGAAACCGTGTGATGTAACATGGAAACAACCTTCAAGAATTTAGAGATGCAACTTGATCAAAGATCCAGCTAATTAGCATTTAAATTGAGATCTATAAGGATTTCTATGAAAATATATTAGATAGTTCTAGAGATGCGGAATTTGAAAGAGAAGTCAAACAAGAATGTGAGTTATTTGATGAAGGAGGAGTTGGAGAAACATTGACTCAGTTCATAAAGATTACTCAAATCAATTTTTGAAAAATCAACAAGCAGAAAGAAACCTTGCAAAGGGACATGGAAGCATCATTCAAGAACTTATCTATGAAACTTAGTCTAGTATCTAGTGATAACACGAAATTATATCATATTTTAGGACTTAATTCAACTAAATTTTATTATTATTTATTTCAGTTCACTTCATTTTATTAGATATTACGCGGTATTTTATTCCTATTTGTCTCAGGTGGCTTATTTTGAAGCACAAGTAAAAATGGAAGAAAAGGAGGTGCAAAAAGGAGAGAAAATGAACCAAATGTCAAAGCCCAGCCCAAAGCACAAAACGCAGGTGCCGTGCATGTGACGGACGTCACAGAGGGCGTGACGAGCGTCACGCCTTGCACACTCCTGTGACGGACGTCACACATGGTGTGACGAACGTCACACCATTCCCCTACTTTTTTGGCGCAAGGAACGCCTCAGAGACGTTGAGGAGACGTTGAGGAGTGTTGAGCCATATATCCACGCCATGCATTTATGCACGTTGAAGACTTTTTGGCAGCGGAAGCGGTTACTCAAACATATATAAATAGCCACTTGCAAAACCAAAAAGGGTTCCGAAGCTTTTCCACATTTTTTCCTTTGCCGTTTTCGCTTTTGCATATTTTCTTTTCCAGCAGCTTAGACATTGTTCTTTATTATTTTTACGAGTTCTACACTATTTCCCTTGCAATTTCTATTTTCCTTTTTAGCATTTAGTTAATTCTTTTCGCACAATAGTTTTTACACCGGAAACTATTGTGTACCTTTTTACCGGATCTAACCTTACGTTAGAATCCAGTTTTTTATTTCCTTCGTTTTAATTTGTTGCTTAATTGAAGAATCCAAGAACAAATCCTACCGGCTTGTGGTGGAGTGTTCAAGACTATTGTTTAACTCATTCAGGTTCTTTAATTATTATTTAATGCTTTGTTTTATTATTTATTTATATTATCTGCCTGGGATGAGTCTGTTTATGCATGATAAGTATTTTAGTTTGTTTAGCATGTCTGGCTAATTCGCTTAGATATCGGTATGTAAAGTAAGCGGAATAAGGAATCAAGACTAAGTCAGTTAAATTAAGTTTAAAATTGAAATCACTCTTTTTTTACGGTCTCAATTTACAGGTTTAATAACAAAGGTTTTTGCGAAAGTAAAAGACATAAAGAAGTTAAAATCAATAGAGCGAGAGTTTGAGGTTTTAACTGGACAGTGTAAATTAGACATTAATTCTAGATCAGGGCGAGAGCAAGTTTTAGAGTTAATTAAATTCTGATCTTTTCCAAAAAGTATTTTTAAAGATTGAATGTGAGGACGAGAGTTAAGCATTCGAATTTAATTATATAACCTAAGTCAACAGAGCGAGAGTTTGAGATAAGGGTGTTTAAACGGTCAGTGTTTTCTTGAAAAGAGTTTCTATGGACTGTATTGCTTTCAAAAAATGGTTTTTTGACTTAATTATAAGTGACAGCTACATTAACATAAAATCATGGTTTATTCAACAAAGCGAGAGTTTGAGATAAAACTTTTAATCAATAGAGTCGACTGAAAAGATTTATTTTAAAACCAAGAAACCGACAAAGAATTGATTCCCTAATTACGACGAACTACATACCGATATCCGCTTTATTAATATTTAATCTAGATCTTAGTTTAGTTTTTAGCTTTTCCCCCAAACAATCAAACATTATCCACCTTAGCTTTACGAAGTAACCTTAGATAACGGTATATCGATTCATAAGTCCCTGTGGGATCGATATCTTTTAAAACTACGCGATAGAACTGTGCACTTGCAGTTTGTACCCCAAATTCGACTCATAAAGTCGCGATCAAGTTTTTGGCGCCGTTGCCGGGGACTTTTATTTAGTCGATATCGTAACTCTTCCGTTACGCTGTAGAGACTAAGGTTTCTTTTTCTTCTATTCTTTCTTTCGTTGATTTGTATGCCACGCACTCGCTCACAAGGCGAACCGCTCTATTTACGAATCAACGATATCGAACTATATCTCCGAGTCCTACGACGAATTCGGGAATATCGTGCTGCAAACAATCTCCCTCCTGTAGAACTTCCTGATTTCAAAAACCTTTTTCCTTCGATACCCGAGATGGCAGAACCAGCTTGTGCTCTTAGAGATTACGCCGCTCCATCGCAAGATGAGCCGCATTCAAGTATTGCTCCGCCCGCAATCGAAGCAAACAACTTCGAACTTAAACCTTCGCTGTTGCAGGCTGTGCAACAGAACCAATTCTCTGGAAATCCTACCGAGGATCCAAACCTTCATTTATCCGTATTTGTCCAATACGCTGATACTGTTAAAGCTAATGGTGTCACTTCGGAGGCAATTCGACTTCGTCTTTTTCCTTTCTCATTAAGAGATAGCGCTCGAAGATGGCTTCAGTCTCTCCCTTCAAACTCTGTCACCACATGGAACGAGTTGAAGAAAGTTTTTCTTGCCCGATACTTTCCGCCAAGCAAAACAGCTATGTTAAGAGCCCAGATAAACGGATTTAAACAGAAAGACAACGTCTCTTTTCGAAGCATGGGAAAGATACAAAGACATGATGAGACTTTGCCCACACCATGGTTTGGAAGACTGGTTAGTAATTCACACATTTTATAATGGTCTCTTGTACAACACAAGGTTAACAATAGACGCCGCTGCAGGTGGTGCACTAATGAACAAACCTTATGCTGATGCCTACCAGCTTATCGAAAGCATGGCCCAAAACCACTATCAGTGGGGAACCGAACGAACAATGGTGGAAAAGCCTCAAACGAAAACTGGCATGTACGAGATAAGTAACCTTGATCACGTTAATGCAAAAGTGGATGCTCTGGTCCAGAAAATTGAAAGTTTAAATGTATCGCCTCCAACCGCCGTGGTGGCTATAACTCAGAATTGCGAGGTCTGTGGAATCCAAGGTCACACTCCTACGGATTGTCAACTCTTGACAGGAATCCAAGCAGAGCAAGTAAACTATGCTCAAGGAAGCCCTTACTCGAATACCTATAACTCAAATTGGAAGAACCATCCAAACTTTTCATATAAGAGTAATAATGCTTTGTACGCACCTGGACAGTCTCCAAATCAAACCCCAGCTATACCTCCGGGATATCAGAAACCGAACCCATCCATGCCTAACAATAACGCCCCTAGGAAATCCAACTTGGAAATCATGATGGAAAACTTTATAGCTTCCCAACAACAAACCAACAAAGATTTCTTAAACCAGAATGTACACACTGGCGAACAACTTAAACAACTAGCAAGCAAAGTAGATGCCCTGGCTACCCATAACAAAATGCTGGAAACACAAATTTCACAAGTAGCTCAACAACAAGCACCTACTGCTGCCCCAACTGGTACATTCCCTGGACAGCCCCAACCTAACCCGAGAAGCCACGCTCATGCAATTATATTAAGAAGTGGAACGGAAGTGGAAGGACCGTCTGATCCAAGGATAGAAAACCAAAACCCTAAGAAATCAACTGAGGAAAGTGAACCTAAGGAAAAGGAAGAGAGTAATAAGGAAACCACAGAAAAGAAGGAACCTTATGTACCTCCACCACCTTACAAACCACCTATCCCTTACCCTCAAAGGCTTGTTAAAACCAAAGATGCGGGCCAATTTAGAAAATTTGTTGATCTCCTTAAACAATTAAACGTTACAATTCCGTTCACCGAAGCTATTACGCAGATGCCCTCCTATGCTAAATTCTTAAAAGAAATTCTTTCTAATAAGAGGAAACTTGAAGATAGCGAAACCGTTACACTCCCTGCCGAATGTAGCGCTATAATCCAAAACATGCCTCATAAACTCAAGGATCCGGGTAGTTTCTCTATACCCTGTCACATAGGAAAATTTGTCATCGACAAAGCCCTATGCGATTTAGGAGCCGGAATTAGCGTTATGCCTTTATCCATATGTAAGAAATTGGAAATGGGAGAATTAAGACCAACCAAAATGTCTGTGCAACTAGCAGATCGTTCCATAAAATATCCTGTAGGAATTCTTGAAAACGTTCCCGTACGCATAGGTCAATTCTACATTCCAACGGATTTTACAATTATGGACATTAGAGAAGATGATATTACACCCATTATACTGGGAAGACCGTTCTTAGCAACTGCCGGTGCAATCATAGACGTAAAACGAGGACGACTCACCTTCGAAGTAGGTGAAGAGAAAATTGAGTTCATTCTCTCTCAATTCTTGAAAGCACCTGCAATAGAAGATACATGTTACTTCATGGATATCATCGATGAATGCATAAAAGAAGCAGAGCTAGGAGAAGACAAATCATCAGACTATCTTTTAAAAGACAAATCTAACCAATGTTTAGCAATAACACCGGACCCGACGCAATGTCTTAACAAACAAACCCTTGACCTGAAAACACTTCCCAAAAATCTGAGATATGAATTCCTAGACTTAGAACTTGAACGACATGTGATAGTTAATGCAGACCTAGGAAGACTCGAAACAGAAAAACTCCTACATATCTTAAGAAAGTATCCAACCGCACTAGGTTACCACATCACCGATCTTAAAGGAATAAGTCCTTCTATTTGTATGCACCGCATCATGCTAGAAGAAGACTGTAAAACCTCTAGGGAACACCAGAGGAGACTAAATCCGATCCTGAGTGAGGTAGTAAAGAAGGAAATAACCAAGTTATTAGAAGCAGGCATTATATATCCTATATCTGATAGCAAATGGGTTAGTCCTGTACACGTAGTACCAAAGAAAGGAGGCATAACCGTTATTGAAAACGAAAAAGGAGAAACTATAACTAAACGAATCGAATCGGAATGGAGAATGTGCATTGACTATAGGAAACTAAACAAAGCAACCCGAAAAGATCATTTCCCTTTACCATTCATTGACCAGATGTTAGAACGATTAGCAAAACATTCGCATTTCTGTTATCTAGACGGTTATTCAGGCTTCTTTCAAATACCAATTCACCCTGATGACCAAGAAAAGACAACGTTTACGTGCCCTTTTGGTACCTTCGCTTATAGACGAATGTCGTTTGGCCTGTGTAATGCTCCCGCAACCTTTCAAAGATGCATGATGGCAATTTTCGCCGACTTTCTCGAAAACATCATGGAAGTATTTATGGATGACTTTTCTGTCTACGGACAAAGTTTTGAAGAATGCCTTGAAAACCTAGAAAGAGTTCTTGAGCGATGTGTAAAAGTAAACTTAGTACTTAACTGGGAGAAGTGTCATTTTATGGTACAAGAAGGAATTGTTTTAGGACACATCATCTCGAACAGAGGAATTGAAGTAGACAAAGCCAAAATAGAGGTAATCGAAAACCTTCAACCCCCAAGAACCGTGAGAGAAGTACGAAGCTTCTTAGGACACGCCGGTTTTTAACGACGATTCATCAAAGACTTCTCTAAGATAACTAAACCTTTAACCGGACTATTGATGAAAGATGCTGATTTCATATTCGACGATAACTGTTTAAAAGCATTTCAAGCGCTTAAGCAAGCATTGATCTCCGCACCCATAATGCAGACACCCGACTGGAATGAACCATTTGAAATAATGTGTGATGCCAGCGATTATGCTGTAGGTGCTGTTTTAGGACAACGAAAGGATAAAAAGCTTCACGTTATATATTACGCAAGTAGAACCCTAGATGAAGCGCAAATGAATTATGCCACTACCGAGAAAGAACTCCTAGCAGTTGTATTTGCGCTAGATAAATTTCGTTCCTACTTGGTCGGAGCCAAAATAATAGTTTACACTGATCACGCTGCTATCAAGTACCTTTTAACAAAAAAGGATGCTAAACCTAGACTCCTAAGATGGATCTTGTTGCTACAAGAGTTCGATTTAGAAATCAAAGACAAGAAAGGAACTGAAAACGTAGTAGCAGACCACCTCTCTAGACTTGAGAACCTTGAACCGGAAAGAACCTCAATTAACGATGATTTCTCGTACGATAAACTTATAGCTACTTTGGAAGAGAACAACTCCGACAAACAAGTAGAAACCACCTTAGCTATATCTGTCACACCATGGTACGCTGATCTCGTAAATTATTTAGCTGCCGGAATAGTTCCACCTACCTTATCCTACCAACAGAAGAAACGATTCTTCTACGATATAAAACACTATTACTGGGATGATCCCTTACTTTTCAAAAGGGGCCCCGATGGTATTTTCCGTCGATGTATACCCGAAGAAGAGGTGAAAAACATAATCCAACACTGCCACTCCGCTCCTTATGGTGGACACACAAGTACATCCAAGACCTGCTCTAAAATCCTACAAGCCGGCTTTTATTGGCCAACTATATGGAAGGACGTACATGCGGCTATTAAGGAATGTGACAGATGTCAACGCACAGGAAACATATCTAGACGTGACGAGATGCCACAAAAAGGTATTTTGGAAGTAGAGATCTTCGACGTGTGGGGAATAGACTTCATGGGCCCTTTTCCATCCTCTTTCGGTAACAAATACATACTCGTGGCAGTTGACTACGTATCAAAATGGATCGAAGCTATAACTTCTCCAACAAATGACACCCGAGTAGTAACTAAACTCTTTAAGAATATAATATTTCCGAGATTTGGCATCCCAAGAATAGTAGTCAGTGATGGTGGATCGCACTTTATATCCAAGGTACTCGAAAAACTATTGTTTAAATATGGCGTGAGACATAGGATAGCGACACCTTACCACCCTCAGACCAGTGGACAAGTGGAAGTATCTAACAGAGAAATCAAGCAAATACTAGAAAAAACAGTCGCCAATTCAAGGAAAGACTGGTCATTGAAATTACCAGAAGCTTTGTGGGCATACCGAACTGCTTATAAAACCCCCATAGGGACGACCCCATTTAAGCTCATTTATGGAAAATCCTGCCACCTCCCGGTAGAATTAGAACATAAAGCCTATTGGGCTATTAGAAATCTGAATCTAAACTATAAAGCCGCCGGTGAAAAGAGAATCCTTGACATAAACGAATTAGAGGAACTTAGAAGAGACGCCTATGAAAATGCCAGAATCTATAAAGAAAGAACAAAACAATGGCATGACAAGCGTATATCAAGGAAAATCTTCAAGCAAGGCGACGCAGTCCTTTTATTTAACTCTAGACTAAAGTTATTCCCGGGAAAACTACGATCCAGATGGTCAGGTCCTTTTCATATCACTAACATCTTTCCCAGTGGAGCGATAGAAATTAAAGGCAAATCCACTGAACCGTTCACCGTAAACAGGCAACGTCTAAAACACTATCACTATGCGGAAACCAATGGAGATTCGCAAATCCTACACTTAGACGAAATGCCTCCAGGATTAATAGATTATATTTAACAGTTTCTTTGTCGAGCTTGCGACATCTAAACAAAGCGCTTAGTGGGAGACAACCCACAATTATTATATTATTTCCTTATATTATTATTATTATCTTCCTATTTCTTCCTTAATTATTCTTTTAATTTTTGCTTAGTATTCATTCCTAATTTATCTTAATTTAATAATAACTTTTTTTCTTCTTTCGGCATTTGGCCAAATCCTGACTAAAACTCATGTTTTCTTTTCTCTAGCTAACACTAACCAGATGGGACATAGTGATCGTATGGGTATCAAATTCAGAGGGATGGCTCAGAAACAAAAGTTTGAAGAACTAGCCACTAGAGAGATGCTACCTAGTTTATATGCTGATGATTGGGCTATGACTGCCCTTGGACTGAGACAAAGTGTCCTGTATTTGCTGAATCAGATAGGATGGGAGACATCCCCTATTCTAAGACATTTCACCACCTACCGGAGACTCACACTAGAATTCCTTAGCTCATTAATCTATCTACCCAGCCATGGAAAAGGAATTAGCAGAGGTTTTATCCAGTTCAGAATGTTCAACATGGAGTACCAATTTAATATTAGAGACTTTACCAACCTTTTGGGTTTTCCTACCTCCTTTGACACATTCACAGTAAGCCAGGAAGAACTTTTTGAATATAGAGAACTTGAACACTTTTGGGGTAAATTGACTGGAAATGACGAGCCCGAGGAACATGAGTTTCTCTCTAGAAACATACACAACTCGGCCTTCCGCTATTTCCATAAGATCCTGACCCACACTTTATTTGGGAAGAAGCCAAACAGTACTACAATTTCACGTGATGAACTCTTCATCATATTTTGTGCTTCCCAGAACCGTCCAGTAAACGGTGCCACTTTTATGTTAGCTAATTTGGACCACCTTATCCAAGATGAGCGAGCACCAATCCGAATAGGCGGTTTGATAACTATGATAGGTAATGCTATTGGATTACGTCAGCCTATGCTTGACCTAAGCCCTTTTTGTGGCATTACTACTATGAGTATACCCTTCCTCTTCAACACTATGTTTATAGCAAACCTAGGGTCTGACGAGTTTGAGCTTATTATTGATAACCAAGTTCTTTGCCTATTCACCATGCCCGATCCTATGACTAGTGTTCATAACCGCAATAACTGGCTCTACAACCTGAACGAAACCCCCTCTCCTGCTAGATCCACTGAATCCATCCAAGACTATGAGATTTGTGATGACTATGAGACTTATGATGACCAGATCCCTTATACTGAATCTGACCCTCAGACACCATCTGGCTATTATGATATTGACCCTCCTCCTCAGCCTGTTCAGACCGAAGAATCAGCAGTATCCGACCTCCGGCATCATATGCCCGGAACTGATTACAACACCGCCATTGAAGCTTTGATGTCAGAACAAGACGCCCTCAGAGAAGAATTTACTGACATGAGACACGAAGTTCTAGGGTACATGAGCAGTATGACAGATCAGTTTCACGAGTTGCTACATCGTGTTAACTCTTTTGCTCCTCCGGCCAGAGATCGTGCAGATGGATAGTATTTATTTGTTTCTCTTAGTTATTTAGTTTTAAGCTAGATTATTCATTAATGTTATTTGAATTCATGTTCGCATTTGTTTCCTTTTCGCATTTCTTTTGTTCTTTTTTCCAATATTACATTATGATCATTTTATTGAAGCTATTTATTTAATTTTATTATGCAATAGCTATTATGTTCTCTACTGTTGCTACCTATGACTTATTATTATACAAAGTAGAATAAGCATGCAGCAGAAAAATTAAATTGCAAAATAAATCAATCAGTAGCAAACAACCAAAAAAATAATAATAATAAAAACAAATCCATTACCAAAGTAATTCTGTAGAACGCTGCTGAAACCTTGCCAAAAGGATTGTGTGACGAGCGTCACACATTCTGTCACGAGCGTCACGCTAACAGCCTGTTACGACCGTCACACCCCTGTGACGAGCGTAACGCCCTTCAGACTAGGTGAACGTTAAGGAGCCGTTGGAGACGAACGTTACACCCCTTCAACTTTTTACCTTCCCCATTTATTCACATTTACCCACATTCATTCACTTTTCAACCACCTCCTTTCCAACTTCCAAATTCTTTTCCTATAAATATCCACCAAACCTTCCTTCATTCACCACAAACCATTCTCTCCTATCAAATACATTTCTTTTCTTTCCAAATCACTCCTTCAAAAATTCATTCATCACAATGGCAGGAAATCAGAATTTCGGAAATATCATCTTCCGATCCGAAGATGAAAATTATCAAAGGGAGCAATTCGAGCGTTTCCAACAGCGAGGCGTCGTTTCCACCAGGTATCCCGATTTAACTTGTTTACAACAATTAGGATTACTCCAAGGTATCGAATGGATGCTCCGCCTAGCCGACTTAACCTTCCTTTGCACTCATAATCAACCCACCTACCCATCCCTAACCTTAGAATTCTTAAGTTCATACGACTACACCACTCCCACCGGTGAAGACGAATTTTTAACCGGTACCGCAACGTTCCGTATGTTTAACACCGAGTACACCTTAACCCAAAACCAATTGAGTACCATGCTACAATTTCCCATAGAAGGTCAGGTACACCCCAGAATCCCTCCAAACTCAAACTGGAACACAGTTGACGTTTTCGACCTTTTCAAGAAAATTTCTTGTATAGATGCCTACAACTGGGAAGAGCTCCTTCTTTCCCATATACATAACCCAACTATCCGGTACTTTATCCGCATCCTGCAAAACACAGTTTTTGGAAGACCAAACAACAGCAAGGTCAACTCAAAGGAGCTATTCTTCCTCCAATGCGTCTTCGAACCGGATACTAAGGTAAACGCCGCCTCCTTTCTATTTCATCATATCCGCACCTTATGTGCTAGAGGCCGGCAACCTTTTATAATTGGTGGATTAATTACCACCATAGCACTTGGCCTAAACCTAGGGGATAAACTCCAAACTTTAGAATCTCTACCTCCCCTATCTATGGATATCAGCTACTGTCGATCCAGCCGCCTGATTAAGAACAGAGTAGGCGGAGGATATTATCTTATGGTGAACAACCAGGCAGTCCCAAGCGTTGTTCTACCAAATATCGCGCTAACTGATGTCACAAACCCCGACTGCCACCTCTATGATTTAAACGCTCCCGAAGCCACCGAGCCTTCACAAACAAACCCGCCCACAGACGAGTTTGACGATATGGAGCAAGGTGATCATCCTCCTACACAACATTCAGTCCCGCTCAATCCTTCCGGTAATGCAACTGGCCCCGCCTCCCAACGTCGCCGACGAAGAAGGCCTGCAACCAACGACGACATCATGGATGCTATTGATGGTATGCAGGCACAGAATATCGAGATGATGCAAATGATGCGTTAAATGCAACAACAACAGGATGCTAGGAATGCCATAACCGACCAGCGGTTTACTGAGTTGTTCAGTAGGTTCGACAATTTAGACTTACGTCAGAGATCACCTGGCCCAAGAACCAGAGGCGGAAGGCAACCTTAGTTGTAGTTTCTTTATTTTCCTTTTCCATATTGTATTTCATTTCCTTAAAACATTGGGGACAATGTTTAATTTAAGTATGGGGGGGAAACCATGTTCTTTCTATTTCCATTTCTTCAAGTATGTACTTTTCTTTTCATTGCTATTTTAATTATTATTATTTGTTTTAAAAAAAAAAAAAAATCTATTACTCTAAGTTAAGTCCCGAGTGTGAACAAATTTCTATTATCTATTCCCTCAAACTTTCATGAGCCACAACAAAAAAAAAAATCAACACCCAATAAGTACAAAGGTTGCTCATCTTTTCGATCTTGAGTCGAATCAAGACAAAGACTACTACCGCCAAACACTCTAAACGAACCTCAACATGTTAGATCAGGGTAAGTACCTATTATACCAATCCCTTGAACTTTTAGTTTTATAGTAACCCCGAGTAGTTTATACGAGAAGTCAGCACCATCTTAACAGCAAACTACGTGGAGAGCCGATGAATATAGGTGAATGATTCCCAAAGTAACATAAAAAATATATATATCAGGAAATGCACTAATTAAGTTAGGTGATCCTTACCAGATCATTTAATCTAAAGGTTGCAGATCATACAAAAACACAATATGAAAGATCCATTATGAGTTGGTTCAGTAGGTATCTGGTACTGAACTTGGTAGGGCGAACTACGGTTCGATCCCCCGCAATTTGCAATGGGCTGAATAACGAAGTTATCCGACTTATGTACCAGAACTTCTAGCTAAAAGGGGGATCATAATCACTAACCGGTTACTCCACTATGTGCGCGAAAAGATAAAGGGCTTAATGTGATTTCGCTAGAATGAAAACGGGTGAAATAAGAGTAAAGGAACCAGGATAGCTATCATAGCGTACTTGAACTGATTTGCATAAGGCAGGGTTATACAGGTTGTGACGGTGGTTGTTGATGTCAAGATTAAACTCAAGTTGCTTCTAAACAAAATCCACTTGCAACCTATTACGAATTGATGTGTGTTTTGAAATTTTACCTGGCTAAAACCTTTAACGAGTTCTATACTGAATTTTGCTTGAGGACAAGCAAAGATCTAAGTATGGGGGAGTTTGATAACACGAAATTATATCATATTTTAGGACTTAATTCAACTAAATTTTATTATTATTTATTTCAGTTCACTTCATTTTATTAGATATTACGCGGTATTTTCTTCCTATTTGTCTCAGGTGGCTTATTTTGAAGCACAAGTAAAAATGGAAGAAAAGGAGGTGCAAAAAGGAGAGAAAATGAACCAAATGTCAAAGCCCAGCCCAAAGCACAAAACGCAGGTGCCGTGCATGTGACGGACGTCACAGAGGGCGTGACGAGCGTCACGCCTTGCACACTCCTGTGACGGACGTCACACATGGTGTGACGAACGTCACACCATTCCCCTACTTTTTTGGCGCAAGGAACGCCTCAGAGACGTTGAGGAGACGTTGAGGAGTGTTAAGCCCTATATCCACGCCATGCATTTATGCACGTTGAAGACTTTTTGGCAGCGGAAGCGGTTACTCAAACATATATAAATAGCCACTTGCAAAACCAAAAAGGGTTCCGAAGCTTTTCCACATTTTTTCCTTTGCCGTTTTCGCTTTTGCATATTTTCTTTTCCAGCAGCTTAGGCATTGTTTCTTTATTATTTTTACGAGTTCTACACTATTTCCCTTGCAATTTCTATTTTCCTTTTTAGCATTTAGTTAATTCTTTTCGCACAATAGTTTCTACACCGGAAACTACTGTGTACCTTTTTACCGGATCTAACCTTACGTTAGAATCCAGTTTTTTATTTCCTTCGTTTTAATTTGTTGCTTAATTGAAGAATCCAAGAACAAATCCTTCCGGCTTGTGGTGGAGTGTTCAAGACTATTGTTTAACTCATTCAGGTTCTTTAATTATTATTTAATGCTTTGTTTTATTATTTATTTATATTATCTGCCTGGGATGAGTCTGTTTATGCATGATAAGTATTTTAGTTTGTTTAGCATGTCTGGCTAATTCGCTTAGATATCGGTATGTAAAGTAAGCGGAATAAGGAATCAAGACTAAGTCAGTTAAATTAAGTTTAAAATTAAAATCACTCTTTTTTTACGGTCTCAATTTACAGGTTTAATAACAACGGTTTTTGCGAAAGTAAAAGACATAAAGAAGTTAAAATCAATAGAGCGAGAGTTTGAGGTTTTAACTGGACAGTGTAAATTAGACATTAATTCTAGATCAGGGCGAGAGCAAGTTTTAGAGTTAATTAAATTCTGATCTTTTCCAAAAAGTATTTTTAAAGATTGAATGTGAGGACGAGAGTTAAGCATTCGAATTTAATTATATAACCTAAGTCAACAGAGCGAGAGTTTGAGATAAGGGTGTTTAAACGGTCAGTGTTTTCTTGAAAAGAGTTTCTATGGACTGTATTGCTTTCAAAAAATGGTTTTTTGACTTAATTATAAGTGACAGCTACATTAACATAAAATCATGGTTTATTCAACAGAGCGAGAGTTTGAGATAAAACTTTTAATCAATAGAGTCGACTGAAAAGATTTATTTTAAAACCAAGAAACCGACAAAGAATTGATTCCCTAATTACGACGAACTACATACCGATATCCGCTTTATTAATATTTAATCTAGATCTTAGTTTAGTTTTTAGCTTTTCCCCCAAACAATCAAACATTATCCACCTTAGCTTTACGAAGTAACCTTAGATAACGGTATATCGATTCATAAGTCCCTGTGGGATCGATATCTTTTAAAACTACGCGATAGAACTGTGCACTTGCAGTTTGTACCCCAAATTCGACTCATAAAGTCGCGATCATCTAGCCAATTAGCATTAAAACTAAGCTCTAGTGGGGAGTTCGATGGAAAAAATTTAAATAGTCCCAAAGATAAGAAAATTGAAAGAGAATTCAAACATGAATATGAGGTCGTCGATGAAGGAGGAATTGAAAAAGAGAAAGAAGAAGAAAAGTGCACACCATATAATAAAGAAATAGAAGCAAGAATAGAAGAAACAAAGGTGAAAAAGATATGTGGGAAAAGAGCAATAATGTAAGATGAAGATTGTCTCGTTTTGGATGAAGTTTGAATTTCAATAATTCGTTTAGACGTAGATGTTCAACTACAAGATCTTCAACAAAAGAGTAGTCTCACACCTAGCAACAAGGCTGATAAAAGAGGAGAAATAGATGAAGTATTGTATGAGATTTATGTCTTGTTCGATACTATTAAGCTAAAGAAAATATGGAAGAAAAACCTTCAATTTCTGAAAGTAATGGAATTCCTACCAAACAAAAGGAAAAAGAAGGATGATGTGTTTTCCGTGTCATATATGCCGCCCTAACACAAAAATCGAAAAGTCAAGCTTAGGACCTTAAAGAAGCGCCTAGTGGGAGGCAACCTGTGAACATACAACAATAATGAGCTGAAACTCCATAGCCAAAGGAATAGAAAAGCTTGGAGAAAAGTTGTATGTGATCAAAGATGAAAAAGTGATTCTCAATCTCACTTGTTACAATATAGAGGACAACTATATATAGCTAAAGGAATTAGTTAGATCCTAACTAACTCTTCTCAACAACTTCTAACTAACTCCTAAAGTTAGTTATTACAAAGAAAAAACAGAATTTACTGTTTTATTATTTTCATCATCATTTACAGCCCCCCTCAAGCTGGAATGAATATCAATCATTCCAAGCTTGGATTGCAGAATATTGAAAGGACCAGGTTGAAGAGACTTGGTAAAGATATCCGCAACCTGCTCCTTAGAAGTAACCGGCATAAGATGAATAACTCCAGCTAAAACTTTCTCACGTACAACATGACAGTCAATCTCTATGTGTTTGGTGCGCTCATGAAACACAAGATTGGCAACGATATGCATGGCAGATTTGTTATCACAGTAAAGGATGATAGGTACTGAGTGATTGATGTGAAAATCATGGAGAAGATTGAGAAGCCAAACCCCTTCACAAGTAGCTTGAGCAAGGGCACAATACTCAGCTTCAGATGAAGATCTGGAAATGACAGGCTGCTTCTTGCTCTTCCAGCTAATGAGTGAAGTGCCAAGAAAATAACAAAAACCAGAAGTGGATCTTCGTGTATCAGGACAAGCCCCCCAATCGGAATCTGAAAAACCTTTGAGACATAAAGATGTATTAGATTGGAAAATGAGTCCTTGGCCTGGACTGTTTTTGAGGTACTTCAAAACATGTAGACCAGCTAACATATGTTTATCTGTTGGAGCAGCAAGAAATTGACTTAGTTTGCTAACAGCATATGAAATTTCAGGTCTGGTATGTGTGAGATACAATAAATGACCAATAAGCCTTCTGTAGGGAGTAGGATCAGAGAGAGGTGTGCCATATGTTTTATGGAGTTGAAGATGAGGTTGCATAGGGGTGGAACACGGTTTGGCACCAAGAAGACCAGCATCAGAAATCAAATCAAGAGTGTATTTTCTTTGACATAAAGAAATACCATGTGTGCTGCGAGCCACTTCAAAGCCTAGGAAGTATTTGAGAATTCCCAAGTCTTTGATACTGAATTTAGCATCCAAACAAGTTTTGATTTGCAAAATTTCATGAGAATCAGTGCCTCTAACTACTGGATCATCAACATAAACCAGAATCATAGTGAAACCTTGAGAGGAAGTCTTAGTGAAAAGGGAATAATCTGCTTTGGATTGGATATAACCTGATGCAATAAGGGTGTCAGTGAGTTTTGTATTCCATTGTCTGCTGGCCTGCTTCAGACCATAAAGAGATCTTTGCAATTTGCAAACAAGATTTGGTGTAGACAAAATGAGACTAGGTGGAGGCTTCATGTAAACTTCCTCATTAAGATCACCATGGAGGAAGGCTGTGTTAACATCAAGTTGGAACAGGGGCCAATTGTGAACAGCAGCAACAGCTAAGCAAACTCTAACAGTGGTTATTTTAACAACTGGACTGAAAGTGTCAGTATAATCTAATCCTTCAGTTTGAGTAAACCCCTTTGCAACAAGTCGTGCCTTGTATCTCTCAATGGTACCATCAGCATGCATTTTTACTTTAAAAACCCACCTGCAGCCAATGGCTTTCTTGTTTGAAGGTAAGGGCACAAGATCCCATGTTTTAGTTTTAACCAGAGCCTGCAATTCAGTATTGATAGCAGTTCTCCAAGTCTCATCACAAATAGCATGCTCATAAGATGTAGGTTCAGGATTGGCAGACAAGTTTAACATGTAATGTTTATGAGGAGATGAAAATTTACTGTTTTATTATTTTCATCATCATTTACAGAAAAGAAGAAGGAAATTTCAACACATGCCAACTTCCAAAATTCCTTCCATTTGACTCACAAAGATCCCACAAAATCAAGGATTATCACTCCGTAATTCTCATTGCAAAAACTCACTGCACATCAATTTTAATCCTTATCCATTGCAAGAATCAAGCCTCGTACGCTTCAGAAGTTCTTGCACAAAATATATGTTCACACCATTCTCCCTCTGTTGTGTTGAATCCGCAAGTGCATGGAACAATCAATTATAGTATAAAAAATTTCGAATCCACAGAGACCAATGTCAACCTACTGTGTTATATTGTCACTTTGTAAATCTAAGCCTAATCGAATTTTGATTTATTTTGAGAACGAATATAAATTAACTGGTTTTAGAATTTAATTAAATGAAGATCGAAATGTAATTTTCGGGTATCTTCGGGACTCGGATAAATTTCAACACTTCGTTTGGTTTAAAATATTTTTCGGAGTAAATACTACTCACTTTCGTGCAGTCTGTGTTATGTTTCGAAACCGTATTTGTCTGTTGTCGCTTCGCAAGTTAAAATCTCGAAACAATTTTTGAAAACCGATAAGTCCTAACTAATTAATAAAGTGATGTCGATGTTTTTAAAAATTAAAAGTCTAAATTTTAGGACCGGATACCGATCTTACACTTTTGCGTTATGAACCGGTATCTGAGTGCTTTCGCTGTCGCACAAAACTTTTTAACTTTTAAAAGTACAATTTAGAATAGATGCAAGAAAAATATACAAGCTGCACAAAGAACTCTATGGCCTCAAGCAGGCACCTAGGGCGTGGAACAACAAGATTGACTCATACTTGGTTGAATTGGGATTCATCAAATGTAAAGCTGAGTACGATGTGTATGTTCAGGTTGTGGCACAAGATATAACAATCATCTTCTTATATGTTGACAACTTGTTAGTAACTGGAAATAGTTTGGAGAACTTGTCGAAGTTCAAAGAGGTGATGAAGAAGGAATTTGAAATGTTGGATCTGGGAAAGGTGTTGTACTTCCTAGGCATATAATTTAAAATGTTAAAGCAAGGTATCATGCTACATCAAAGAAAGTATGTCAAAGAGATACTCAACAGATTCAGAATGGAAGACTCGAATCCTACATCCTCAACCGTCGAACCAAATTGAAGTTGGAGGAACATGAAGAGGAAGATAAAGTCGATGTCACTTTATTCAAACAAATTATCGGATCTCTAAGGTATGTTTGCAACAATCGACTTGATATAGGTTTATTAGTCAGATTAGCAAGCATATACATGATTGAATCAAGGTTGTCACACATGCAGTCTGCAAGAAGAATCCTGAGATATTTAAAATGATCAACAAACTATGGAATTCTATTTCAACAAGATTCTGAAAACAAAGAAGTTGTGGTTAATTTGTATTTAGATGTTGATTGGTATGGATATAAGGAAGATCAAAGAAGAATTACTAGTTACTTCTTTCAAGTATTTGATACCTCAATCTCATGGTGCTCTAGAAATCAATATGTGGTGGCATTATCATCATGTGAAGGTGAATATATATCTTATCCTATGTTGCATGTCAAACAATTTGGATCAAATTTGTGCTGGAAGAGATAGAGGTCGAAGTGAAGAAATCTCTGGTGTTGTAGATCTACAATAAGTCAGCCATTAATCTTACAAAGAATCCAGTTCTGCATCAGAGAAGTAAGTACATCGAAGCTAGGTTTAATTTCCTAAGGGAGAAAGTAAACCATGGTGAACTTGAAGTGAGGTATTGCTCGAGTGAAATAAAGTTGGATGACATTCACACCAAAGACCTGAAGATCGACATATTCCTAACTTTGAGAAAGAAATTAGGAATAGTTCATATCTACTATGATTAGGTTGTGTTCGACAACTTGGAATATAAGGGGGTATGTTGTGATATAATCCAAGTTGTTGCTCAAGCCCAAGTTAGGGTTAAGGTTTGTTATACTAGTAACTTAGTATTCCATTCACCTAGTTTAGTTGTATATAAATACATATTGTAATTCAATTTCAATATCAATTCTAATAATATAATTACTTCTTTTTACTCTCTCTCTCTCCCTCTCTCTCTCTCTCTCTCTCTCTCTCTCCATATCTTTCTCATTCCTTCGACATCAAAATGCATTAGCACTAACAGATCCAAGGTTTGTTTGGAGAAGAAGAATGGAGGGTTAGGGTGAAGAATTATGATTGTTGATTGCAGTATGAGTGCTATCGTGGGTAAGTATTTGTTTATCATCTCCATAGGGATTAATGTGATATCAATGTCGTTCAACAATTACTATGATTTTAAACTTATGTTTGCAAGGTTTATTTTAAAAGTTATGCTATGTAAAACGGATAATAGAAAAATAAAGTTTCAAAGAGGTGAGAACTTGTCAAAATTGAATTTTATTCAACGATCAAATATGTAATTTACTAATCAATTATGCATAATCTAAACATTCATCAATATCATCATGTAACGCTCACAACAAAGTTCATGTCTAAATTTCCGTTGAGAGTTCCACCGTATTGTTTAATCAACAATCTCTCAGCCTATCAAATAATACGGAGCATTAAGATTCGATACTCACGTGAATGTTAAATCTAAACCTGTGTTTAGAGTTTAGCGTCTAAAAGATGATTATCCTAGATCTATATTTGAAGAGTATTTCTCAATAGCAGTTCAAATCGATAGATACAACAAGTTAACAAGGATAACATCAAGAAAGATTCATGAATAAATTATACATAATGTCATGATTACCAAAAATACATACTATAAAAGTGAACTTACACCCAATCTCAACAAGAAAGAGATTTAGCTATATATAGTAGTTAGATAGAAATAAAAAAAATGAAGAGGAACAAGCATCCACCATGATTTCCCAATGATAGAAATGAGTCCAACTCTGAATCTTCAAGAAGCACCCTAACTTGTTATTTTCTGAGCTTCACTCTCTCCAAAAATGGGGTTTCTCTTCAGCCCTAACTATCTATTTACCAAGAATCCAATAGAGATCCCAAAAATGTAATTTGGATATATTTATACAAATTTTGGAATTTACTGTCTCATCCGACGAAAGTTGCTTTAAGTGTCTTCCATCTGGCATAAACACAGCAAACCGCCTTCAGCAAAAATATCTTCTCTCGCCCGGCGACAAAGGCATCACTACGCCAAATAAGGGAAAAGAGGACGCTTATTTTGGCCTATAACAGCGCTTTTAAGCGCCCTCTAAAGTGGCGCTGGCATAGGTAAAGACAGCGCTTTGTTTTCCTGGAGAAAGCGCTCTCTAAAGTGGCCCTTTAAGGGCCATATTATAGTGTGCTTTCAGAAAAAAGCGCCCTCTGGAGTGGTCCATAAAGGGCCACCTTAGAGGGCGCTTTCTGGACAAAGTGCCCTCTAAAGTTGTCAATGTAAAGTGTTTAGAGGACGCTTCCTACAGAAAGCGCCCTCTAAAGTGTTAGTTATTTTAAAAAAAATGATTTGAAAAACAGTGGGTATTTAATTGGGAACCTGTTCGCATGCTGCAAAAGTGTAAAATTCATATTGATTTCATCCTTTAATCCAATGTTATACACCATTAATCCATTGATATATACAACATGAATCCATTTATATACAACATTAATCCTCCATATATACAACATTAATATATTGATATTCATGCATGTACAACAACATTCCATACATATATGTACAACAACTACAACCTATATGATTCTATGATCAATAATGAATTGACACAATTCATCCTTCATTTCATCCAAATGAGCTCTTGAGTAAGATTTGTATTCGTCAAAGTACTACAATTAAGAGAATAAAACATATTCATGATTTAGTAACAAATTAGATGAAATATCCGATAATATTAAAATAAACCCTAAGTTATTATTCCATACCATTTTTGGGATGTCTATACGATTCAACGCAATGATATCTCTCATAAATCTCAATATAAAAAATCCGCAATCGATCGAATTGTTTTGCTGAGGACACTACACAGAAAAACAAACAATATATATATATATATATATATATATATATATATATATATACATATATATATATATATATATATATATATATATATATATATATATATATATATATATATATATATATATATATATATATATATATATATATATATATTTAATTTCTTACAAACACTATTATAAGCAAAAAACAAACACTATTATAAGCAAAAATAAGAAACTTAATATATACCTGAACTCTGACCCAGGTAATGTCCTTCCTATTACGATAATTCTTTTTCGATCTAAATTTTAGTATTGCCCTAACAAAATAAAAACGTATATTGAGATCAATCTGACAGACATAATTAAATATACAAATACACACGAATATTTAGGGGAATTTCACTTACGCGTCAACCGTCTTCTTCATACTCGGATATTTACTCCAATTACCCGGTAACGAATCGAGATAATACACCATTAGTCTCGAAAGATCCATAGCAACCAACACTCAGTGACCACTGTAAAATAAAACAAAAATTTAGATGCATGAAAATTTTCTACGTAAAAGATATACATAGATTAGAATGAAATTATTAGAAAGAAAATCTAACCCGTTGCCAGAATTAAACGGTAAAAAATACAAACTGGGTGTAGTATTATCGCCGGCCACCATGAATCTATCGACTAGTTCATTCATTACGGATGTTGGATTTTTCGTTATAAACGTTGTGTTGATACGGGAAGCAGCAATAAAATTGAATCGGTTACACAATTCAGTTCCCCGCATCAATGTGTCATACATATACCTTAAATAGAAACATAATAAACATTAGACTACTCATTGAAATGTGAAAATAAATTGTTCAACTAAGTAAATAATAGATTGATCGGAGTACCATATGTATGTATGAATGACAGCGATGCCCAATTCTTCGTGTTCAAAAAGTTGTTGCATGTCCTCCTTTGCAATTAATTCGGAATGAGCAATTCCGAAAACACCTTCATCCATATCTACACTACGGATGACACCGTGCATAATATCTGACTCTTCCACCATTTTCTCAAGACGCATCATAATTTGAGATTTTGTCCCGGACGTCGTTGGAATTTCCTTACTAGCTTTGTCCAACATTTGACCGGGAACCTAAAAATATAAATTAAATCATGACTTTTTGTGATGCAACAGAATCGTTATGTATATAATTCAATGGGTATATATATTTGTACCTCTTTTTGATATTTAGGATTTGTTTTTGTCCCAGACTTCGTTGGAATATCCTTACCAGCTTTTTTCAACATTCGACCGGGAACCTAAAAATTCATATAAATTAAATCCTTGCCAACTATGCGATAAGTTGGTGACGATAGATACAGCTGACAAGGTGTAATGCCCTAAACCAATAATAAATATGTTATTGTTAACGTGTATATGTGTCAAGTAAAAAAGTGCTATTTTAATTTCATAATAACATATATAATTACCTCGGGAAATTTCGGTTGACAATTGATACTAGCTCGGTCACTAGTATCTTTTGCCTCGGAACCGCGCCTTTCCTCTCTATACCTTGCATTCTCCTTTTGCAGTTCGAGTACTTGTGCCCTTAACTCCGCTAAGGTCTCCATCACCTCTTTGTTGGTAGGATTTTTTGTTTTTGGTTTTTTATAAAATGACGACGGAGTCACACCAAAACCCTTACCCCTCACACGACCGGAATACTCAGGAACATTTAGTACTCGACTAAGTAGGCTCCTGCAATCCTGGACCTCGGTTGAAGGTAAGGTTTGGGATAAAGTCTCCTGAAATATTATTAGAGGAGATTAAAAATGAATTATATGTCTAACAAAATTTTCGATATAATTAAAGAAATAATGTTATATATACTTACACATTCGTCATAAACATTTTGAACCGCTTCAACAACAGCCCCATCCTTCCCAATCCGAGCAGCCTTCCACAATACGTGCTCCAGAAGAGATGTTGCGTCACTTTTCTCCTCGGCTAGCTACACATTGAATCAGATTATAAGATCATCAATTATAACATATTGTGACAATGTATAAGCTCATAGTATTTGAATATACTCACAATTCTTTGTTGTAACCGTGCATATCCCGTACGCCCTTTTTTGTACGGATACGCGGGTTTTGATGCCCTTTTCCGATTTTTGTCGCTTACTTCCTGGATAAAAAAGTTTAAGGCATATCAGAACCAAGTAACTTAACAATTGTATAATACCATAATTAATAGACATTACATGGAATTTTTCGTTTCTTCGTTTGGCGACAAAGTTATCCCATTCTTCGGCTGAAATAATCTCCGCATACTTCATTGGCCGTTCTGCTTCAACAAATTTTCCTTCCTCATCCTTGAGAAATTTGTTGGACAAAAAGGATCGAAATCCTCGGAGTCTTTTTCCGGCCAATTGAATACAATATTTTTGCCGGCTTTCATCGATGTGAAAGGATCTCTAAAAAACATACACATGGGGTGTGTTATTATAAGTAATATTATAACAATATATGGTCAACAAATAGTCAACAAAAAAAACATATAACAATATATGGTAAGTACCTGTATCTCGGACCATATTTTTTCTTTGCCAACCTTCAATTCCGGACTTCTCCAATTATCACATGTAATCGGAATATGTTGTCGAACAAGGAAACCAATGTAACTTGCCAACATTGAACCGTTAGGCTCAATTAGTTGGTCTTCAGCACTCCAATGTACTTCGAATTTTTCACCCTTGTCTCTTGCACGAATGATTGACTTCATAACAGTCAATCCTCGTTTGATTTCATTTTCAACATTGTTACGTGATCCACTCGCGTCATGGGTATCGTCTTGGTTACTAGCCATTTTATCTGTAATATAGAAATGATTCAATAAGACCCAAGTAAGACAATGACCATATTCGTGAAGCTACACAAAAAACACATTCATATACCTTCCATTTCTCTCATGTTACAACAATCTAAACTCTCTCTTTTTTTCATCATTATTGAATACAAACTCACACACACCTACTGCATACAAAAGACCAATGCAAACTTATGGTGTTTGGAACATGAACAAACTTGCATCCATAATCATCAAACTTCCAAGCACAAGCTCAAACACACTCCAAATGACATCAGTTTTCAATCAGAAATAAAAAACCTTACATAACCATACAACATACAACATTCAGTGATCAAAACCATACACAAAAAAATAACAAAAAATGATTTTCAACAAGGTGCTCATGAACACCATATAGTGCTCGTTTGCCCTAAACAACATTAATCAACATAATGCACAAAATGTAAAACTCAGTTTAGAAAATGCCCTAATCAAACACCTGAAAATACAAACTATTGAGAGAAATACCTTCAAGGTGACGGTAACGATGGAGAAGAAAGTGAACAGCGACGGTGGACGCAGATAACTCAGTGAACGTGAACGCAGCAGCAAAAAAAGGCGACAGCGACGACGACGGTGAGGGAGGGAGAACGAACGGAGGACGAGAGTAATCGCAGTAGAGAGTAGTCGCAGTAGAGAGAAAACCCAGTTACGTAAACGAAATAGCATATAGCGAGGGAAAATAAAAAGACATGCAGTATATGTTATAATTTTAATGTTTACTAAAGGGGACCTTAGAGGGCGCTTGTGTAAAAAAAGCGCCCTCTAAAAGGGGCCTAAGAGGGCGCTTCTAAAAGCACTCTCTAAGGCTTTCCAAAAGCACCTTATAAACTGGAAATGTACATGGACTTAGAGAGCGCTTTTTTAAAAGCGCCCTCTAAGGGTACCCTTAGAGGGCGCTTTCATAAACGCGCCCTCTATTGGTGTCCCTCCATTTCCTCATTATTTTTTCGCTTCACTTTAGAGGGTGCTTTGTTACAAAAGCACCCTCTAAAGTGCGCTGTCTATTCCAGTTGTTCGCTCCTTATTTTTTCTCTTCACTTTAGAGTGCGCTTTTGTAATAAAGCGCCTCTAAGGTGCGCTGTCTATTCCAGTTTTTGGCGTAGTGCATGGACCGACGAACTCAAAATCACAAGCCCTCGTTGGACGACCAAGGCAAGATTTGCCCATGGATTTCATTTCTCTGGTCTCGCCCTGAGCTCGCCAAAGCTCGTCGGGCGAGCTCGCTTTCTTCTCGCCAAATCGCGCCTGACGACCATGCCAAAACTTTCTATCTTAGCTTTGTTCCTTGTTCTTTAAATTGTGTCTCTTCCTATGGTTTCTTGCACCATTTTTTGCACACTAACACACATATCAAGGACACTAAAGCTAATTGCAATTTATATGATATTTGGGGCAAACATTGGGAAATTAATCAACAAAATCGCAAAATAGTTCCAAAAATGCCAAGTTTTTACATATCAATTATAGTCCAATTTAGAACTCATCAAACTCTCCCCAACTTTGAACTTTGTTCGTCCTCTGACAAGAATTTTACTAACCTAAAGAAACAAGAGAAACTACCAAGAAATCATGATCAACAAGTTTTTAGAAAAGAAAATAAATGCACGGTTTAAATTGCTAAAGTACAAGCAAAGTGATGTTTACCACTATACTACAGCGACACCATGATCATGAAACAAATTCTAAGCACAAAAGACTTATCAAAATTCTAATGCAACACAATTTCAAAAATGAATCACACCTAACACAACTGCATCGATAAATGAAGAACAAACATGAGGGACTTGACTCACATCCAACAATCTTGCTAACATCTAGATCAAATTATGCATTCATAAAATAAAATCATATTGAAAGCATAAAACACAAATCACAAGGACTTTAAGAGTTATAATGTGGCTTCGGTAACAAATAAATGTCTTATCTCAAGGTAATTGAAACAAAAATTGCCTAAACAAATGAGAGTGATCACTTCTTAAATTCTCAAACATTCACAATTTCATTCACCTTTTTCTCATTGCTCAAATGTTACACCTTTTCACACAACTTATTAGCGCAAAACATTTTTGCAATTTTTTTTTCTTTTTGAATGATTTTTCTTTTTCTCTTTTCTTTCTCTTTTTTTTTCAAATTTTTATTTTTCCCTCTCAATCTCATAGAAACCAACTTTTTTCTCCCTAACTTGAATATAATCAAGCCTTGCAATATGAATACTCTCAAACTTTCTAAGGCAAGAGTTAAAATTCCAACCACAAGTCATATTTGAAGGTTCAAGAAAAAATTTCAGAATCCAATCTAAAATTAATGGTGAACTACTCTTTGCGTCCAAAGAAAAAATCTCACATTTCAAAATTGATATAGATTCGGATACTAAGGCTCAAAGGGGTTAACAAATTCTCGCTCACTCACAAGGTATGTTACTTTTGGTCAAGTGGTTATGCTCAAAATTAAACTAAATGCATTGATCATTTTCATGCTTTCATACAATTCAACACAAATGTAAGATTAAACATAAGTCAAACGAGTTAAAACAAGAATTGTTGGTCTCATGTGCAATTTAGTAAATAATGGATGTTTTCTCACGTTTGGTTATGATCTAAAGTGATTCAAATATGAACATGTATAGTAAAAGAATGAATGACATAATATTTGTACAAATTACAAGTTTCATATTCATGCTATGTTCTAAAAAGTATGAAACATGCACCTTGACAATGTATCAAATTTTCAGCTCATATCTCTAAGACCCCAATTTTGACCCTAAGATCCCTCATGGCATCATAACATTGCATTTGCAAAGCCTCAAGGATCATGAGCATCTTGGTTCTCTTTGCCTTTGGGTAGGACCTCTTGTGAGTGGTTTGAGATCACCAAGCATGCTTGAAATTGTATATCATTTCTTTTCTCATTTTTTATTTACTAACCAAAAGCACAAATGTCACTAACATCTTTTGTTTATAGCTTGAGAAATCACAAGGTCAAGAGTTTCAAGGAAATCATTGGTACAAAGATATGGACAAGAGAAGATGAAGGCAAGCATGGCAATGGTTCCCCAAGCTCTCATCCATCAAATATGCCTCCCAAGTATCTCAATTCATCATTTTGATCAAAGCAAGTCAAAGGGTTGAGGTTTGTCCCAAGGAACCCTAATTCATCTGATCATCCATAATGCCTTGCTAATGAATCAACCTCAGCCCATGGTCAAATACAATCAAGGGAAGTTCTTTAATTCATCATTTCATGCATCAATTCATCAAGGTATGAGTTGTGGACTTGAGAAGTTGATCAGTCAATTCATCTGACTATTTTGAAATGCACTCAGACCTAACTTTTTATGTGTTGGTCAAATGGAGATGATCCCAAAATAAAAAAAAGTTCTTAAGGACAATATTAACAACTTTCATGTTCATCAAAAATTGATTTGAAGCTTGGAAGGTCATCTCCCATTCCAAGACATTATAGGTCATTTTGACTGAAACCCTAATTTTGGGTTAACTTCCCAAGAACATAACTCATTCATTTTTTATGATTTTGAGGTGGGATCAAATGAATTGGAAAGATTATTGTGTATACTTCAAATGTTATGTTGAACAAAATTTCAAAATCTGAAAGGAAATACATGTGATAATGCAAAACATTATCGGTCACTTTGGACCAAATGCATTGAAAGGCAAAAAAGTCCAACTTCAAGTGCCCATAACTTCTTCATAAAAAATCCAAATGATGCAAAATTTAAGTTCATTTTAATTGTCTTGAAAAGATCTATAACTTTGATGTTGGAGGTTTTCCCATTTGGGGCTTTCATCATCAAAACAGAAGGGCTTGAAGATGGTTCATTTTGACAAATTTCTCAAAGGGCACATTTTATGCATTGAACTTCATGGCCTATTTTCATAAATTTCCACATTCCAAATGAGTTTTTGCTCAACATAACATTTGTTCCTTATGTCAAGACCTTTCCAACCATTACCCACATGCCTATGTTTCAATTTTCCAAGTGGCATTTTCGAAGAGGTGAAGTTTTAAGCTCAATTATGCATTTCATGGTGAAACTTCATATGCAAGCAATTGGAGTGCAAACCACACGTCCAAACCTTCTCCAAATCATTTCAGCATCCATTTGCATTGGCTTTTGGGCCCTCCATGCGCCTGTACAGGCCCATGCATGGAGGCCTTCAATTTGCATGCACACGAAATTCACCTTGCTTTGCATCAGCTCCATCTATAAATAGACATGCTTGCCCACTTCCAAAGGGACCCTGAATCAATCTGAAATGTTGCAGAAATCAAAACCTAGCCACACCTAAAGGAACTAGTTCACATTTTCTTCAATTTTTCAGATCTAAAATTCAACTGAATCTGGTTGAATATTTAGATCTAAAGTTCCTAGACCTTCATCATATGATGCATTGAACTTCTGTTTTGCCAAAAGAACCAAGGAAAGGAGCTCAGATCTTCACAACTCAACGGTTTACTTCAACTGGTTTTTTCTTCGAAACTCCTTATTCCTTGACCTATTGAACTGGATATTGTGTTGTCTGAAGTCCTCTTTATAGAGGCATCATTGTTGTGTGTTTAATTTTTGAAATCAAGCAAGTTCATGATGAACACCATCATGCTTCCATCTCTGATTTCTCAATTTATAGGGATCTAGAGTGAAAGTGAGTGGTACAGGAGTGATGTACATCACTTCCTCTTTCGAACGGTACCTAGATCGCCCATTTTGATGGACATTTGCATCTCTGCAATTTTTGAGTCTCACCGGAGCTCACCGGAGAAGACGGTGGTGTACACCACCGTCTCTTTGCCAGATCAATTGTGAGCCCTTGGATCTGATCTCTAGTTTGTATCCCAGCCCTTGGATCTTATGACTTTTAATAATGCCTTGTGGGACGCGTTCGATTGGAGACCACCATGAGCGCGCGCATGTGGAGCGTTTGATCATCCACATCAATTAGAGGCTTGATCTGACGCTCCTGGTTTTTTCTCTTTTTCTAATTTCTGATTTTATTTCTTTTATTTCCTTTATTTTCAAAAATCCATAACTTCTTCATTTTAATTCCAAAAAATATGGGACCAATTGCATTCTTCTCCATTTAAATTCTAGTTTCTAAAAATAATTTTTAATATTTTTTATTTTGTCATTTGATATTTTTTGCGAATTTTCTCTTTTCTGGTCATTTTTAATTCATTTTAAATAGTTTTTGATATTCAAAAAATACAAAAATATTTTCCTAACCTATTTGAATGATGATGGATCTATGAAAAATATTCTCATCAATTTTCTAATTGATTTGAGATTTATTTGAGATTTTAGTTCAATTAGGTTATTTTTATTCATTTTTAATTGATTAAAAATAGTTTCTGACTTTAAAAAATGCTGAATTTTTTGTCAAACTTTGTTTGACCTTGTTGAACTTGGGATAAATCACTTGGACCTTTCAAGGTTGATTTGAAGTGATTTTGAAGTTTGACCTTTCTTTATTATTTTAATTCAAGTTTATTTTAAATATTAAAAATGCTAAAAATATTTTGTTTATTTTCTTGACTTCCAATCTTCATCTCACTTCTGTTTTTGAGTGTTTGGCCATGATCCTCAATGTCATTGGTCAACATTTGTTGATTGGTACATGCCATTTCATTTAATGCACTTTATTCCTTTTATTTTCATTTTTATTTTCCATTATTCATCTCCTTCTTCTTCTTCTTTCTTTCTTTTTGATCAATGAGTTAAAGGTTGATAAGTTAGCATTGATTGGGGAGACTTAACCTTCCTTGATTTAAATCTAATTCATCTTGATCAATTGATCAAGTGAATGGCTTTGCATTAAGGATAGGTTGTTTCCTAAACCATGCAAAGGACTTAAACCAATACAAGATCAATTCTCTTCTTTTTTTTGGCATGGCAAGTCGTTGGAACTTGTTTCACTAATCAAGACTTCTAACTTGTGTTGTTGCCTACATTATTATTGACCGGCCTCAGATAGTTGTGACTTCTACATAAGTCCAATTACGATTGCTTAACATAGCGCTAAATTTGCCTTATGGCATACTAATTACTAACACTAACCATTAACAATTAACATTTACTTTTTGCTATTTACTTTATGCAATTTCTTATTCTTGTACATATTATCCATTTGCTTTTCCTTTTGCTCATTGGAGCACATGTTTATGTTAATGTCATTTGCCTTTTGCTCACTTGAGCACATAATTGTGTATATATCTTTTGTGTTTGTGTTTGTCTGTTTGTTGTGAACCAAATGCAAAGAATTGGACAAAATGGACTTAGATATTAGGACCTTACCAAAGCTAATGGAGTTTGAAGAGCAACTAGGCCTCATGCCTTTAGAATGCTTAAAGCTTGAAGATGAACATTGCAAGGACCATATTCTAAACTCTCTCTTGTCAATTCTTTGATTGTTAATAGAACCTTTTGATGTGTGTGTTCTTGTTCTAGGGATTCCCATATTGAGCCAAATTGAGGAACCATTACCATGAGCTTCTAAGGGAGAGGGATCCAAGATATATTGAGGAACTTTGCAAGAGCTTCATTTGATTGTTGATTGCTTGAGTTTATGCTTATGTGATTGCTTATTCTAAAGGATGGGAGCTACTTGGGTCATTAATATGATCTCAAGAGAGGAACTCCATTTGTGGTCTTATTCTTTATCCCTCACCTCTTGTATGTTTAGGACTTTAGCCTTTCTTCTTCTTCCCTCCACTCTAACCCTAGCCAAAACTTTTGTGCAAACATTTAATACTTGTTTTCAATATTAGAAACCTAAGCCTTATGCTTTTGATTTTCAAACTTTCTTTTCATAACACTTATTTGAATTGAACTTCTAAGTCAACTTTGACCATTTTTGTACATACTTTTCATTGGTAAATACAACCCATTCAAATGTCTTTTTGTGGTTTCAATGGCCACCTTTTTAATCAAATTTGTCATAACCTTTAGCTATTAGGTTTGAGTTATCCTTGAGGTAGATGTAATACTCACATATATCCTTAGTGATGGACAGTGAGTCTTCCATGCTTATTATAGGGTTAACCCCTCACTAGCATGTTGAAGCTATCCTCACATGGTGGATTTGTAGTTTTAGATTGAGTTTTCTCCCTTGGATAACAAAAGATCTTAAGGCTTTTGGACCAATCAATTCACCAACTTGTTTTAAGATTTTTACCCCGAACTACGAGGTTTTGATCCTAATCTTTTTTAAGATGGTACGTAGGCAATGGGTTCATCCATCCAAACACAAAATGTAAATAACTTGTATATTCTCTTCTCATCTCTTCAATCATGTTTGCACAAACAAATTTTTACAAAATACCAACCTTACAACAAATGTGAAAGGGCTCCCTAGGAGTACCTAAGATGTTTTGGGTGCCTAAAACCTTCCCATTGCATAACCAACCCCCTTACCCAGATCTCTGACATTTTTACTAGTTTTTTATTCGATAAAACTTTTAGGTTTTTGTTCGCTTTCTAACCATTCCTGTGGATAAATAGAAGTGCGGTGGCGACTCGACTTGTATGATTTACCTTAGATTTAGCCAATATCTCTAATGGTAACGAATACCCCGCTACAATATCATTACCATACAAATGCAAGCTGAAACATTCAAACTTAGAATAATCACTCAATGCTTTTTCGAGTCATTTAAAAAATAAACTTTGAGAACAAACAAAAAAATTCTATACTATCTACTTGAACAAATTAAACAAAACACAATTTAAATTAATTAATGCAAAGATATTAAATACTTATTAAGTTGGGTTGCCTCCCAAAAAGCGCTTCTTTAACGTCGTTAGCTCGACGCCTTTCATGTAGATGCTCCCTTTTGTTTCTTCTTTGTGCTTGGCTAATTGTTGGTTCTTTCTCCCGCAGTTACCTCTAACCAATCACTTGAATAAACGTGATGGATAATACGTATATATACAATATAGACAAATTTAGAAAGCTTTAAAAACTAGAACTATTGCAATGCTTTAATATCTAAACACCAATCCCCGGAAATGGTGTCATTTTTTGATTTCAGTATGAGTGCCATCGTGGGTAAGTATTTGTCTATCGTCTCCACATGGATTAGTGCGATGGAATAGTTACTATGATGTTAAACTTATGTTTGCAAGGTTTATTTTAAAAGTTACGCTATGTAAAATAGATAATTAAAAAATAAAGTTTCAAAGAGGTGAGAACTTGTCAGGATGGAATTCCATCCAACGATAAAATATGTAATTTATCAATCAGTTACGCACAATCTAAACATTCACCAATATCACCACATATCGCTCACAACAGAGTTCATGTCTAAACTTCCGTCGAGAGTTCTATCGTATTATTTAATCGAAGATCTCTCAGTCTATCAAAAAATATGGAGCATTAAGATTCGATACTCACGTGAATGTTAAATCTAAATCTATGTCTAGAGTTTAGCGTCTAATAGACGATTATCCTAGATCTAGATTTGAAGAGTATTTCTCAATAATAGTTCAAATCGATAGATAAAACAAGTTAACAACGTTAACATCGAGATAGATTCATGAATAGATTATACATAACACCATGATTAACAAAAGTACATACTATAAAAGTGAACTTATATCCAATCCCAACAAGAAAGGAATTTAGCTACACATAATAGCTAGATGCAAATAGAAAAGTGAAGAGGAACAAGCATCCACCACGATTTCCCAATGATAGTAACGAGTCCAACTCTGAATCTTCAACAAGCACCCTCACTTGTTGTTTTCTAAGCTTCACTCTCTCCAAAAATGAGTTTTCTCTTCAGCCCTAACTATCTATTTTCCGATAATCCAAGAGATTAAAGAGAGATCCCAAAAATCTGATTTGGATTTATTTATACAAATTTTGGAACTTATTGTCTCGCTTGACGAAAGTTGCTTTAAGTGCCTTCCATATGGCATAAACACAGCAAACCGCCTTCAGCAAAAATATCTTATCTCTCCCGGCGACCAAGACGTCGTATGGCAAACTCAAATACAAGCCCTCGTCGGGCGACCAAGGCAAGATTTTCCCCTGGATTTCATTTCTCTAGTCTCACAAAGCTCGTCGGGCGAACTCGTTTTCTTCTCGCCAACTCGCATCCGACGACTATGCCAGAACTTCCTATCTTAGCTTTGTTCCTTGCTCTTTGAATTGTGTCTCTTCCAACTCAGACAAATCAAGCATACCAAAGATATTTCAATTTATATGACATTTGTGGCAAACATAGGGAAAATAATCAACGAAACCGCAAAATAATTCAAAAAATGTCAAGTTTTTACATATAAATTATAGCCCAATTTAGCACTCATTAGTGATTGGTTTAATTTATCTCTTTTAAGAAAATGTTAGTAAAGGATTTCAAATTAGGAGGACATTTTATAGAAGGATCTTTTAGTTTTCAGATATGGGGACATCAAAAGGAAGATTATTGTAGGACCATCCTTGCATAAGGCTTGAAAGATTTGATGTGGTGGAGAGATCTTTTGGAAATAGGATCTTTTTCCATTATGGAACAAAATTGGTTTTCTAGTAGTAGTAGGGACATAGTTTGGAATGGTAAATCTCTAAATTTTTGGAAATCTAGGTACATTGGCAATGAATACTTGTCTGTGTCTTTCCCGGGTATGATTGCTTGTTTTTTGAGTGCAAGAGCCTAAATAGCTAACATGTGTGAGTGGTGTGATGACAATTGGCGTTGGAAAATTTAGTTAGTGGAGGAGAATCTTACTTGCGCCATTTGAGTGAAGCTTGAGGATTTGATTTGTATTTTATAGAATATGGCGCTCAACATTAATGAGGTTGACTTGTATATTTGGTGGAAGGAGCCTATAGGGTTTTCTGTTAAATCTAGTTATCAAATTATTTCTGCTTTGCTGAATTCTGCTCCAGTGGTTGATAATTTCATTCGCAGAGATGGAGAAACTTTAGCATTTGCAGGTCCCTAAAAATATTCACATTTCAGGTGTGATAATCATTTTCATCATGAGTCAATCATTTTATTAGGCTGTTAAATACATTATATAATTTTAGGGAGATAACTTACTGATTCGTTTCATGAAGAACAAGAGCCTTCTGATCAAAGGCAAGGTTATCTCCATAAAATTATATAATGGGGCGTGATTCTTCAAACTATGAATTTAAAAAATGTTCTAGGACCTTGTAAAGAAACTTGAATCTTCCATCATTTCGAAACATTTCACCTTACTCATCCTTTAATATTTTCGAAAGGGACAGTCACACAACTATTAGAAATAACTTCAGTATAAGAATCAATGAATATTACATACCCAAGAAACTACAAACTTCAGTTGGAATGAAAACCTATGACAAAACAATTGACCCCAATAAACAAGTAGAACTCGATGAAGTCCTATTAAACTTCAGAGTAGAAAGGATTCCAAAGAAACGTAAGTTATTCATCATCATCCTAAAGTATGCAACATGACTTGGTTCAAGGAATTGAGAAACGAATCAGTAAGTTCATGAGGACAACTCCACTGAAAGTTCTTCGCTCATTTAAGGGTGTCTCGAAGATAAATAAAGCTGATGAAAAGTGTGGGCTCAATTAGACAAAATGATGAATTACCATAGAGCTTATCCTAGTCAAGAGCGACAACAATGAGATGAGGAAATGTTGTTTAGCCTCACAGTCTAACAGGGGTCTAAGTTCGTGGAAAGTGACGTGATTAATGACCCATAAATCTTTAATAACAGGTTAGAAATAGCCGAAAATCACACACATTAAAGAGAAAAAGTGTAACGACTAGGGAATCTATGAAGAAAATTAGAAGAAGTAAGAGATAAACAATAAGAAAAGCAAGAAAACACAAATATAATGTACCAAACACCAATCCATACCTAATATAGCCAAAGTATCACCTTTCATGAAAGAAATAAAAGCCCTGAAATCTAAAGGACATGATAAGGTTCACATACTCGAACAACCTATGTAGCCTTAATCTCTCGAATATATTCAGTGTCTCCCTCTTTCAATTTTTAAGGGCAGAAACACAACTCCTCTACACACGACTTAAAATGGCCATTGGATCAACATTTATTAAACCAAAATTTACAGGATTTATGAAAGATGCTCGTCAACTTATGAGAAGCCTTGGTTAAAGGAGGACAAACTAAAAAACAACATTGAAAATCCTCATAAGGGTGGGAAAAGAGTTTATAGACATGGAAAATCAAGGCAGAGTTAACTATGTCATAGGTGGGTTTTGATAAGCACAAGTCAACTTTGTGGTCAAGGTCTTAGTGTGAACTTTGAAGAGTCTGGATGTATTGTCTCTAACAAATATCAAGAAGTGTTAATTAAGGGGTTAAGATTCAAGAATAACTATTATATGTGTATCAGAAGTCAACCTTTAATAAGCTTGGAAGATGAGACTAAAATGTTACATCCTAAGCTCAAAGAATGCAAGATACCAAGATGTACAACTCGATGCTCCAGCATCATACCACTCAAATGAGTATGAAGCCAATGCAAGTCGTAAACATGTATGTTATAAAGAAAATCCTCTCTATGAAGACTGATAAGAGAAAACTCAGTATTGAATTTGATATGGTGATATGTCAGACAAAATGTTGGAACATTATGTTCAACATAAGCAATATGAAAGTGAGGCGAGTCTTATGAAAAGTTTCAACTACTTTATTAATATTCAAGGAAAGCTTCTAGGAGATTTATTCACTAATAATGTTCAAATCAAAATTACTGAGGGGTGGTATTGGTCCGTGTGAAAACTTGTGGAAATTAACTCAAGGGAAGCATGCAAGTAAAAAAAAGTGTCTCTCTCCAATGATCATTGCAACGCGTAAAATAAGATAAATCTCTTCAAATTCAAAATTATCTCTCAGTCTCTCATTCCCCAAACGCCTGAGCAACCTGGCTCTTTTGGTGTATTGTGCTAGCACATTTGTTCCCCTTCATCTATCTCAAATCACTCATTCTAGTTCCAGATGATCCATAAATTTTTTTAAACCCAAGACCATCACCAAAGTGTGTGAATTCAAAATGCTTGGAGTAAAAATGAAGGGAAAAGGGACCACAAAGAAACCTAGGGTTTTTGTGTTGGATTAATTTATTATTAATTAGGTGTGACTCATGTAAACAATATTTGTCTTAAATAAAAGACACCTAAATGTGATGATTATTTTGGTAGATGGATAATTAAGTCAATGGGGTTTTATTTTGAAATTCAAAATACAAATCCCTCTTCTCTCTCTTCATGACTATTGGGACATGACTCTTGGGGTGGAATATGACTGTTGGAATAAAGTGTCTATAAAAGGACACATTTAGGCAACCAACACCAACTTTTCTCATTCCTTCTCATTTTTCTCACAAATACACAAAAGTATCTTCATCATCAAAGATACAAATAAGGAAGAAGGAAGAGAGGAGAAAACAATTGCAAACAAGGATCAATAAATCAGACAAGAATCGACGTCATGGATTCGGGTACGCTTTTACGGTTTTATTTATAGAACCTAAAACACTGTGAAAATTATGATATCAAGATCCAAAACATAAAATTTTGCTAACAGTTGGTATCAGAGCTTTGTTACCGGTATTATGATTTTTCGGTGTTGATTATCGATATTATGATATGTATGTATGCTATGCATAAAATTGCTTTTGAAATTTTTCAAAGACGTTACGGTGATGGCACTGGAATTTATATACATGTTCCAGAATTTCCAATGCATGTGTTAATAGAAAATCCAAAATATCCTATATATGCGTAGTATATTCATTTACGTAACTTCGTATATAAAGTCGTTTATTTTTAGTTATGTTACCTTTTCAAATTTTGTGTGTTCATATCCTGGTTTGATTGAGTTGCAACATTGCCATGCTAAATCTCATTTAAATGTTACTGTTTTAAAATTGTGTATCGTTATTTTTTTAATAGATATAATTTATTGTTTTGAAATTATTATATTAAAATTTGCAATCACCAAAGTGATCAAATTTATTAAAGTGTATAATTTTAATCCGATGTTATACAAATAACATGTTTATGTTAAATAATAGTATTTATTATTATAAGATATATAGAGATCATCCAAAGATGAATCATGACTTATAATTAATAAAATTAAAGTTTTTATCATACTTGTTGCTTGTATATCCAAAGATAGACATGCATGTTCTTTTGAGTATGTTATTGAAATGTATGTAGATATCACCCAAAGGTGAATTTAGATACATGATTAAAGTTACAATTAGTTTGAATCCATGAAGTTTATTCAAAGCATTAACGCATGAGCACGTGTAAATGTTTGCAGTTGCTACTAATATGTTTGCCTTGGGCAACGCAATGACAAAGTTCAATGGGCTAAACTATGTTGATTGGTCTGAAAAGATTCAGTTTCAACTGGGTGTTATGAACTTGGATATGGCATTGATAATGGACGAGAAGCCCGCAGCCATTACGGAGGACAGTACGAAAGATGAAAAAGCTCTT
Source organism: Lathyrus oleraceus (assembly GCF_024323335.1). Taxonomy (NCBI): domain Eukaryota; kingdom Viridiplantae; phylum Streptophyta; class Magnoliopsida; order Fabales; family Fabaceae; genus Lathyrus; species Lathyrus oleraceus. The sequence goes on from NC_066579.1 coordinate 430,091,343, forward strand.
CTTGAGGATTGGGAAAGGTCCAACAGGTTGTCTTTGAACTTGATGAGGATGACGATGGCTGACAATGTTAAGCCATCTATACCCAACACTGAAAATGCAAGGGAATTCATGAAAAATGTTAAAGAGTATTCAAATTGTGAAATCACTGACAAATCTGTTGTGGGAAATTTGATGAGTGAGTTGACGACTAAAAAGTTTGAATGGTCTCAACCCATTCATGATCATGTAACTCAAATGGGAAATCTGGCAGCAAAGTTGAAGTCCTTTGGTATGGATGTGAGTGAATCTTTTCTTGTACAGTTTATAATTAACTCGCTTCCTCTTGAGTTTGGACAGTTCCAGGTGAATTACAACACCATCAAAGAAAAATGGAACTTTCACGAAATTAAGGCCATGTTGGTTCAAGAACAAGGGAGGCTAAAGAAGATGAAAGACCATTCCGTTCATCTCACGACTCATGATGGAGCCAGTTGCAGTAAGGTCAAGCCCGACAAGAAGGACAAGAAGAAGGGAAAAGCTCCTCTAAAGGTTATTGAGGGCGGAGTCCAAAAGGAAAAGAAATGTTATTTCTGTAAGGAGAGCGGACACTTCAAAAAGGATTGTCCTAAAAGGAAGATGTGGTTCGAAAAGAAAGGTATGTTTTATGTTTCCATAAATTTCGAATAAATCTTATTGAAGTACCAAATAATACTTGGTGGCTTGATTCGAGTGCGACTACTCATGTTTCACATATTATGCAGGGATTCCTTTCGATCCAAACCATAAAAGGAAGTGAAAAGTTTCTTTATATGGGAAACAGAATGAAGGCACGAATAGAGGGAATTGGGACGTATAGATTGGTCTTAGATACTGGATATCATATAGATCTGAAAAGTTGTCTTTATGTACCTGGGTGTGCTAGGAATTTAGTTTCTGTTGCAAAGTTGGATGAATTGAATTTTAATTTTAAGATTGGAAACGGTGTATTTACTTTGTTTAAAGATACATATTATTATGGTTCTGGTACTTTAGTTGATGGTTTATATCGTTTTAATCTTGATGTTAATTTTAAAGAATCTCTATTTAATATTGAATATATTGTTGGTAGTAAGCGAAGTACAAATAATGAGAGTTCTGCTTATTTGTGGCATCAAAGGTTAGGTCACATATCTAAAGAAAGAGTAATGAGGTTAATGAAAGGTGAAATATTACCTCAATTAGATTTTGGTGACTGGAATATATGTTTGGATTGCATTAAAGGAAAACATTCCAAACAAATATCTAAAAGTTCGTCTACAAGAAGCAGTGAACTCCTTGAATTGATACACACTGATATTTGTGGTCCTTTCGACGTCCCTTATCTAAAGAAAGAGTAATGAGGTTAATGAAAGGTGAAATATTACCTCAATTAGATTTTGGTGACTGGAATATATGTTTGGATTGCATTAAAGGAAAACATTCCAAACAAATATCTAAAAGTTCGTCTACAAGAAGCAGTGAACTCCTTGAATTGATACATGTAACACCCTTCTACCCAAACGACATATTTAAATAAATTATCAGAGTACAACATGTAGAAGAGTTTACATTTCTTACAACATAACACTTATCGCATCACAACATAAAACATATTATTTATTTTATTAAAACTTCGCAGCGGACAACAACACAAATATTATCATTCATCATATAACAATTCATAATAATGTTTCAACATTATCTCAACAAAACATCTCAACATATTAGTCATCATAAACAACGTAAATAATAACCAATTATCTATCGAATCCCATAACCCCGGTGTCACATGACCAGAGCATTTGACTCGACTCTGTAGAATAACTCTACACTTATTCTTCAAACCTCAACAATAGCTACTCCTCTTTATCTGCACATTGCTCATCATAGATGAACATAAACACATGCAGAAGGGGTGAGAATTACATTATTAAATAATAATATAACGACAGAAATATAAACATAAATATATTTCACATATGCCAACACAGCTCATCATAATCATCATAATCAACATACTCATGAACATCAACAAAACAACATATCAAATGCAATGCACACACCCATGCATGACTCAACACGACTCGGTATACCCATTTTGTGACCAACTACAGGATCACCACTCCCAGATTCATCACCATAGAATCCGAGTTCCCCGCAAGGAACCAAGCCTCTCCACAAGCCCGGAGTCAACAACATCATTGGAACTCAGTCCGTTCATCACTAGGCATCGGCCTTTCATGAATGCATGCACACCAAACATGCATCATAATCAACATAGCAACAACAACATCATATAGTCATGTTATCATCATCATTAATAGCATGACATACAACTCAACAAAACAACAACAACATTACAACGATATCACATCTGGGAGTTTAAAACGCGAAAGTTGTCCGTCAAACTGATATGGCGAACGCCATTAGGCTAATGGCGAACGCCATTAGCGTTAAACGCTCTTATTCTGGAAAAACTGTCCGTCAAACTGATATGGCGAACGCCATTAGGCTAATGGCGAACGCCATTAGCGTTAAACGCTCTTATTCTGGAAAAAAGCCCAAATGGCGAGCGCCAAAGGCATAATGGCGAACGTCATTTGGCTGTTATGTGCATAAATCAGATTTTAAGTGCGAAAACAGTGGACGCGCGGGCTTCTAAGCATATAACTCAACAAAACTCACAGATCGGAGAATTTCCATCAAAACCCCAAACTTTCCCAATCTCCCTAAAATCCCCAAAATCCATCAACAATCCAACATATATCATGAATTTGCTCGCATATTATCGTTTAATAAGGTTCAGACCCCTTACCTCTTTGGATTGAAGGAAGTTCTGAGCAATCTTTGGCCTTTTCCTCTTCCTTCTCTTTCTCTTCAGCGTTTCTCCCTTTCTCTGACTCTGAGGCAAAAATACGTGAAAAACACTCTGAGTTCTCACCTTGGCCTCTTTTATATCCATTTCCACTTTTACCCTTCCACTCTTCATATTCCATTTATTTTATTTATTTAATTATTATTAAAATAAATAACATCTATAATAATAATAATAATTCCCAATATTATTTAATAATTCATTTTACCTTCAAATAATCATATTAAAATAATATTTAAATTAATCTAACAATATTCTGGGTGTTACAACTCTCCCCCACTTTAGAAGTTTTCGTCCTCGAAAACATACCTCAAGCAAATAGAGCCGGATACGACTCCTTCATCTGATCTTCACGCTCCCAAGTCAAGCTCTCACCAGCTGGACCTCCCCAAACAACTTTCACTAGAGCAATCTTCTTACCTCTCAGGGTCTTCTCTTCTCGGTCATCTATCCGAATTGGCAACACCTCAACGGTCAAATTATCCCTCACCTGGATATCATCCAACTGAACAACATGCGAAGGATCCGCAATATATTTTCTCAACTGAGATACATGAAACACATCATGCAGATTAGAAAGCGATGGCGGTAAAGCTATCCGATACGCCACTTCCCCAACCCTCTTCAAAACCTGATACGGACCCACAAACCTCGGAGTAAGCTTTTTAGACTTTAAAGCTCTACCCACACCTGTCGTCGGAGTAACTCTCAAGAACACATGATCTCCCTCTTGGAACTCAAGTGCCTTCCTCCTCTTATCATGATAACTCTTCTGACGACTCTGAGAAATCTTCATTTTCTCCTGAATCATCTTAACCCTTTCCGTCGTCTGCTGCACAATCTCAGGTCCGAGTACAACACTCTCACCTGGTTCATACCAACACAATGGAGTTCTACACCTCCTACCATACAATGCTTCATATGGAGCCATACCGATACTAGCATGAAAACTATTATTATAAGTAAACTCCACCAACGGCAAATAACTATCCCAAGAACCACTCTGCTCCAACACACAAGCTCTCAACAAATCCTCCAAGGATTGGATAGTTCTTTCAGTCTGACCATCAGTCTGAGGATGATAAGCTGAACTCAACCTCAACTTAGTCCCCAACGCTTTCTGCAAACTTTCCCAAAATCTAGAAGTAAATCTGGGATCTCTATCAGACACAATACTGGATGGAATACCATGCAGCCTCACTATCTCCTCAATATACAACTCTGCCAACTTCTCTAAAGAGTGATTAATCTTCATCGGCAAGAAATGCGCCGACTTAGTCAATCGATCCACAATCACCCAAATAGAATCATTACCTTTCACCGTCCTCGGCAATCCCGTCACAAAATCCATGGAAATGCTATCCCACTTCCATTCAGGAATCTTCAAAGGTTGCATCATACCTGCCGGTTTCTGATGTTCAATCTTTGACTTCTGACAAGTCAAACAGGCATACACAAACTTAGCAACATCTCTTTTCATACCAGCCCACCAAAACAACTTCTTCAAATCTTGATACATTTTAGTTGCACCTAGATGGATACTCAATCCACTCCTATGGCCCTCTTCAAGAATACTCTTTTTCAATTCAGACACCTCAGGAACACAAACTCTACCTTTAAATCGCAGGATGCCATTCTCATCAATCTCAAAATTACCACCATTACCCTGGTTAACCATAGTAATATGATCAACTAGAGCGACATCAACTTGCTGACCATTCCGAATATCTTCCAGAATTTCACTAGTCAACTTCAGCATACCCAACTTTACACTATCAGCGGAAACTTCACAACCCAAACTCATATCACGGAACTGTTCAATTAACTCAAGCTCCCGAACCATCACCATAGACATATGTAGAGACTTTCTACTCAGCGCATCTGCAACTACATTAGCCTTACCGGGATGATAACTCAATTCAAAGTCAAAATCCTTCAGTAATTCTAACCACCTTCTCTGCCTCATATTTAACTCTTTATGATCAAACAGATACTTCAGACTCTTGTGATCACTGAACACTTCGAATCTGGAACCATACAGATAATGCCTCCACATTTTCAACACAAATACAACAGCTGCAAGTTCTAGATCATGCGTAGGATAATTCCTCTCATGAACTTTCAACTGTCTAGAAGCATAAGCTACAACTTTACCATTCTGCATCAAAACACCACCAAGACCCATCAAAGAAGCATCACAGTGTATTCATAATGACCATACCTCGTACGGAAAGCAGTCTTCGCAATATCATCTGACTTCACTCGGATCTGATGATAACCCGACCGCAAATCAATCTTACTGAAGGGTGCATCGGAAACATCTCAGCACTTTCTTGGTACAGCTATCAGCACGGTGGCCTGGCTCGCCACACTTGAAACATTTACCAGCTATGGGAGATCCTCCCCCACTTGGCTTCTTCTCATCTACTACTTTCTGCTTACCTTTACCATTCGGAGATGCATAAGGACTACCACGATCCTTATTCTTCTTCTCACTAAGACTCTTGTAATGAGCAGTCCTAGCCTTGCTATCTTCATCAAATATCCTGCACTTATTAACCAGTGTAGGAAACCTACGAATCTCCTGGTAACCAATGCCTTGTTTGATCTCGGGACGCAACCCGTTCTCAAACTTGACACACTTGGATTCCTCAGCATCAACATCATTATAATGAGGACAATACTGCACCAGCTCCTCAAATTTCGAAGCGTAATCAGCAACAGACATGTTACCCTGCTTCAGTTCTAGAAATTCCATCTCCTTCTTACATCGCACATCAGCAGGAAAATATTTCTCCAGAAAGACCGTCTTGAACCTTTCCCAAGTCATCTCAGCACCTGGTACTTCAATTCTCTGGCGAGTGTTATCCCACCAGTTTTCAGCCTCTTCAGATAACATATGCGTACCAAACTGCACCTTCTGTGCTTCAGTACACGTCATCACCCGGAAAATCTTCTCAATTTCCCTCAGCCAAATCTGAGCACCATCTGGATCATAGCGCCCTTTGAATGTAGGAGGGTTATTCTTCAGAAACCTTCCCAAATTCTTAAACTCGTCGACCGGCGGATTCTGCTGCGCCTGCATAGCCTGCGCCATAGCAGCCAAAGCCTCAGCAATCGCACGGTCATTTTCTCCAGCCATACTCCGCACAACACAACCACCACCGTTAAATATCGACAGTGTCATTTACACTAATCGACCAACAGGGAAAACATCACATTATGACTCGACTGGACTGACTATGCTCTGATACCACTAATGTAACACCCTTCTACCCAAACGACATATTTAAATAAATTATCAGAGTACAACATGTAGAAGAGTTTACATTTCTTACAACATAACACTTATCGCATCACAACATAAAACATATTATTTATTTTATTAAAACTTCGCAGCGGACAACAACACAAATATTATCATTCATCATATAACAATTCATAATAATGTTTCAACATTATCTCAACAAAACATCTCAACATATTAGTCATCATAAACAACGTAAATAATAACCAATTATCTATCGAATCCCATAACCCCGGTGTCACATGACCAGAGCATTTGACTCGACTCTGTAGAATAACTCTACACTTATTCTTCAAACCTCAACAATAGCTACTCCTCTTTATCTGCACATTGCTCATCATAGATGAACATAAACACATGCAGAAGGGGTGAGAATTACATTATTAAATAATAATATAACGACAGAAATATAAACATAAATATATTTCACATATGCCAACACAGCTCATCATAATCATCATAATCAACATACTCATGAACATCAACAAAACAACATATCAAATGCAATGCACACACCCATGCATGACTCAACACGACTCGGTATACCCATTTTGTGACCAACTACAGGATCACCACTCCCAGATTCATCACCATAGAATCCGAGTTCCCCGCAAGGAACCAAGCCTCTCCACAAGCCCGGAGTCAACAACATCATTGGAACTCAGTCCGTTCATCACTAGGCATCGGCCTTTCATGAATGCATGCACACCAAACATGCATCATAATCAACATAGCAACAACAACATCATATAGTCATGTTATCATCATCATTAATAGCATGACATACAACTCAACAAAACAACAACAACATTACAACGATATCACATCTGGGAGTTTAAAACGCGAAAGTTGTCCGTCAAACTGATATGGCGAACGCCATTAGGCTAATGGCGAACGCCATTAGCGTTAAACGCTCTTATTCTGGAAAAACTGTCCGTCAAACTGATATGGCGAACGCCATTAGGCTAATGGCGAACGCCATTAGCGTTAAACGCTCTTATTCTGGAAAAAAGCCCAAATGGCGAGCGCCAAAGGCATAATGGCGAACGTCATTTGGCTGTTATGTGCATAAATAAGATTTTAAGTGCGAAAACAGTGGACGCGCGGGCTTCTAAGCATATAACTCAACAAAACTCACAGATCGGAGAATTTCCATCAAAACCCCAAACTTTCCCAATCTCCCTAAAATCCCCAAAATCCATCAACAATCCAACATATATCATGAATTTGCTCGCATATTATCGTTTAATAAGGTTCAGACCCCTTACCTCTTTGGATTGAAGGAAGTTCTGAGCAATCTTTGGCCTTTTCCTCTTCCTTCTCTTTCTCTTCAGCGTTTCTCCCTTTCTCTGACTCTGAGGCAAAAATACGTGAAAAACACTCTGAGTTCTCACCTTGGCCTCTTTTATATCCATTTCCACTTTTACCCTTCCACTCTTCATATTCCATTTATTTTATTTATTTAATTATTATTAAAATAAATAACATCTATAATAATAATAATAATTCCCAATATTATTTAATAATTCATTTTACCTTCAAATAATCATATTAAAATAATATTTAAATTAATCTAACAATATTCTGGGTGTTACAATACACACTGATATTTGTGGTCCTTTCGACATCCCTTCTTGGGGAGGAGAAAAGTATTTCATCACTTTTATTGATGACTTCTCACGTTATTGTTACTTGTATTTATTGCATGAAAAATCTCAATTAGTGGACATGCTAAAAGTATTCATTGATGAGGTGGAAAGGCAATTAGATAAAAAGGTAAAGATAGTGAGGTCTGATAGAGGTGGTGAGTATTATGGAAAATATAATGAGAAGGGACAATGTCCAGGTTCATTTGCAAAGTTCCTCGAAAGTCGTGGCATATGTGCACAATATACTATGCCAGGCACACCACAACAAAATGGTGTGGCTGAGAGGCGGAATCGTACTCTCATGAATATGGTTAGGTCAATGTTAAATTATAGTAATGTACCTTTATCATTGTGGACCTACGCATTAAGGACCGCTGCGTATTTGATTAATAGGATTTCTAGCAAGGCAGTTCCTAATACTCCTTATGAACTATGGACGGGAAGGAAACCTAGTTTGAGGCATCTTCATGTTTGGGGATGCCAAGCCGAAGTAAGGGCGTATAATCCACATGAAAAGAAACTTGATGCAAGAACCATTAGTGGGTTTTTCATCGGGTATCCTGAAAATCAAAAGGGTATAGATTTTAATGTCCTAATCATAGTATGAGAATAATTGAGTCTGGTAATGCTCGGTTTATTGAAAATGGGCAGTTTAGTGGGAGTCAGAAATCACGTAAAGTGGATATTATGGAGACTCGTGGAGAATCTTCTTCACCTAAAGAATCTTCTCAAGTTGTTGTCCCTCTAGTTATGGTACTGTCACACAACCCAAATAGACAACAAATTAATATTCAAAACCCACAAAATGAACATATAGTTGATGAACCAGTTGACAATGTACAAGTCACAAATGAGCAAGAACAAGTGACTGAAGAAACACAAGAAATAGCAGTAAGAAGGTCTGAAAGGCAAAGGAGACCAACTATTTCAAATGATTATGTTATTTATTCACTTGAACATGAATGTGACTTGAGCATTGATGAGGATCCAGTATCATTTAAACAAGCCATGGAAAGTGACAATTCTAAAAATTGGTTCAATGCTATGAAAGAAGAGTTAAAATCAATGAGTGACAATAATGTATGGGATCTAGTTGAGTTACCTAAAGGTTCAAAACGAGTCTGTTGCAAATGGGTCTTTAAGACCAAACGAGACTTTAAAGGTAATATTGAAAGATATAAAGCTAGACTTGTCGCCAAAGGTTTCACTCAAAAGGATGGTGTTGACTACAAAGAAACCTTTTCTCCTGTTTCAAAGAAAGACTCTTTGAGAATTGTTTTGGCTTTGGTGGCTCATTTTGACTTAGAGCTTCACCAAATGGATGTAAAAACCGCCTTTCTAAATGGTGACTTAGAGGAAGAAGTGTATATGGCTCAACCTGAAGGTTTTGTTACTGCAGGAAAAGAAAATTTAGTGTGTAAATTAAAGAAGTCAATATATGGATTAAAGTAGGCTTCTAGACAATGGTATCTTAAATTTAACAATACTATTTTGTCATATGGTTTTGTAGAGAACACTGTAGATCGGTGTATCTATATGAAGGTCAGTGGGAGAAAATTCATAATTTTAGTCTTATATGTTGATGATATTTTAGTTGCTGCCAATGATTTTGCTTTGTTACATGATGTAAAGAAGTTTCTCTCCAATAAATTTGAAATGAAGGATATGGGTGAGGCATCATATGTGATAGGAATAGAAATATTCCGTAATAGATCACAAGGACTATTGGGAATGTCTCAGAAAGGCTATATAAATAAAATTTTAGAGAGATTCAGATGGACAAATGCTCTGGAGGGACAGTTCCTATTCAGAAAGGGGACAAGTTTAGTCAAATGCAGTGTCCTAAAAATGAATTAGAGCGAAAAGAAATGGAGTCTATTCCCTATGCATCAGTGGTTGGGAGCTTGATGTATGCCCAAACATGTACCCGACCGAATATTAGTTTTGCTGTTGGTATGTTAGGTCGATATCAAAGTAATCCTGGAATGGATGACTGGAAAGCTGCAAAGAAAGTTCTTAGGTACTTACAAGGAACCAAAGATTACATGCTCACATATAGAAGGTCAGAGCACCTTGAAGTGGTTGGCTACTCAGATTCAGACTTTGCAGGATGTGTGGACTCAAGAAAATCCACATTTGGATATGTTTTTCTTCTGGCTGGAGGAGCAATATCATGGAAGAGTGGAAAACAGTCCATCATTGCTACTTCTACTATGGAGGCAGAATTCGTGGCATGCTTTGAGGCCACAATTCAATCATTATGGTTGCGGAACTTCACCTTAGGGCTTGGTATTGTCGACAGTATAGCTAGGCCGCTAAGGATTTATTGTGATAATTCTGCAGCTGTGTTCTTCTCTAAGAATGATAAATATTCCAAAGGTGCTAAACACATGGAATTGAAATACTTATCAGTGAAAGAAGAAGTGCAGAAACAAAAGGTGTCATTTAAACATATTGGAACAGATTTAATGATAGCGGATCCGTTAACTAAAGGTTTACCGCCCAAAACATTTATTGGTCATGTAGAAAGGATGGGCATTATGTAAAAGTCCTTGTTAACATTGTATTATTTTTGGTATATATACAAGTATAGTTTAATGTTCGTATTGTATGACATTGTGAATTCAATTAAAGTTATGTTTCTGTTGAGTTTTGACATCCATATTATATTATACATGTTATTGTAATATGTGATGACTAGGTGTCTTTAAAAAGACATGAGAGACACATTATTGTATCCCCTAAAGTTATTTGAATTGAATTGATTCGTGATACATGGAAAGAATCAAGTTGATGAATAATTTGTGACCGCCATGATCCGATCATTTCAATTCATTAAAGATAATAACTTGGTGCTTTCAATGAATGGTGCATAATTATGGTATAAGATTGAAACATCAAGATGTCACATGAGTCAAGTGGGAGACTGTTGGATTAATTTATTATTAATTAGGTGTGACTCATGTAAACAATATTTGCCTTAAATAAAAGACACCTAAATGTGATGATTATTTTGGTAGATGGATAATTAAGTCAATGGGGTTTTATTTTGAAATTCAAAATACAAATCCCTCTTCTCTCTCTTCATGACTGTTGGGACATGACTCTTGGGGTGAAATATGACTGTTGGAATAAAGTGTCTATAAAAGGACACATTTAGGCAACCAACACCAACTTTTCTCATTCCTTCTCATTTTTCTCACAAATACACAAAAGTATCTTCATCATCAAAGATACAAATAAGGAAGAAGGAAGAGAGGAGAAAACAATTGCAAACAAGGATCAATAAATCAGACAAGAATCGACGTCATGGATCCGGGTACGCTTTTACGGTTTTATTTATAGAATCTAAAACATTGTGAAAATCATGATATCAAGATCCAAAACATAAAAATTGCTAACATTTTGAGTCTAGCATAAAAGATGATAAGTAAGATGTTGTACATGAAGTTGTACTGCTTCAAATGATTGTTTCAGTCGATATCTCTAAGAAGAATGCAAAACGCTCTGATGGAAAAACGAGAAGCACCTCTAAAAAGGTAAGTTTATTTGTCCAAGATACCTTTGTGCATGATCTTGAAAAAGTATGACGATTATACTACTGAAAATATGCTGAGACTTGGGAAATTAACCTTGGTCAAGATGTTGAACCCAATGTCGAACCATGTGGCACGATATCCGATGAACCTCTTTATAAATATCAAGATAACACCACGACTGAAAACCATAAAGTGGCTATACATGTTTTTTATCCTAATTTAAATGAGATACTAGTTGAAAGGAATATTTTTTCAAAAGATTTGAGGAATGAGGACCCTCAAAATAAAGAGGCTACCGTTTATAGTAAAATTAATGAAGAAGACAATAAGGGTGATGACAATCCCATTGCCAACCACATAAACAAGATTGTTGAAGAAAAGGCTACTCTAGAACCAACTCTTAATTTTTTGAAAAGCCTATCTAAGTCTATTACTGATAAAGCTAAAAGGAAAAAGTAGAAGGTTGATACGTCAAAGCATACTGTAAAGATTGTGAAGCTGACAACTCCTAGGACAAGTCCTCTGAAAAGTAAGAAAGAAAGTCCTTCTAAAAATGCTCTTGTGAAGAAGAATACTCCTCGGAGGTCACCTATGAGTAAGAGGAGAAGAGTTGAAAATAAAATTGAAAAGAAGAAGCCTCTTAAAAGAAAACTTATTTAAACCAGTGAGTCAGAGATAGATGTCGAAGCTAATGTCCATGAGATTTTGCCCACCTTCATAAGAAAAGTTGATGAAAAAAGAGTTCATGTGAACGCTCCAGATGCACCATTGGACAATGTGTCCTTTCACTCAGAGTCAAGTGTTCAAAAATGGAAATATGTATGTCAAAGGAGAGTTTCTCAAGAAAAGAAGCAGAGTAAAGAAGCCTTGAATTTCAAACAGATTGTATAATTGTTAACAGTTGAAGGATTGATTAAGACTGTTATTGAGATTGACCTTTGTTATGAAAAGCTAGTTATGAAGTTTATTTTGACTATGTGTTTGATCAAATAATGAAGCATGCAGATTCCTTGCTTATGAAGCTACCTGCATCTTTTCCTTGCTTAATCCTTGACATTATCTTGAAACAACACCATGAAGTGTTGAACCCTCAAGAAACTCCAAGCAAAAAGATTGGGCCTCTGACCCATGATAAGAAGCTGTTTATGGGGACATGTGTCCCAAACATTATGGTGATTGAGCATCAAGGTTAGAGTGCTGGTAGAAGTTTTTCTCCAATATCAAAGCCATAAGAAAATATGGATTCTCTGAGATGATGTAAGTTTCAAAGGCTCTTCAAGAAACTATTATTGCTAGTACTACTAGGAAGAGGAATATATATGAACTGATAAAAAATATGACCAAGGAGAGGGTAGTTGAAAAGGCAGAAGAGGTTCACAGTGAAGAGGAAGAAAAAGAGCAGTCTGCAAGTGATGGAGATTCTGGCAGCTCATAATCCTCAAGTGAAGAAACTGAGAGTGAATATGGAAGTGAAGATAAGGAGGACAACTTTGAAGAATAAATATTTGGAAATGAAGATGTCTACCAAGATGTGTCAGGCATCTAATATGATATGTGGTGAATGGTGTGACTATCTACTGATCTTCATTCTTATGTTATTTTTCTGTTGAACTAAGACTTACATGTGATAACATACTAGCCTCTATGTTGACTGACAAATTTTTCCAAGGAACATCTTTGCCAAGTTATGGCAAAAAAAAGGGAGTAATGGTGTGTGTAATGGAGTGGCGTGACTATTGACTTGACTACTAACTTTATGGTGTATGTGGTTCCACTAATGTTGTGCTTAGTACTGACTGGTATGATTAGTACTAATTGATATTCTGAAATTTGTGTGCACACATGTTGAAGCATTTAACCTAACATCTAACCATCAACCTTGTGTGATTGTGTGTGCTGCTATTTTTGGGTGTTAGTAGTAACTTCTAACCTTTGACTACTGACTACTAACTGTATGTGCGCGCATGACTAACCTATCATGAATGATTTCATGTTAACTATTTATGGGAGCATCATTGTGTGTTAACTAATTGATGTGTAGAAAATGATATCCTATTAATTTGTGTTGTTGTTACTCTGACTTGTGCAGCTGATGGTGTGTGTTATGAGTATGGAATACCTTTGATACATAGTTGCGTTTTTGCTTGAAGAGTTGTTTTGCTAAAAATTTCCAGGGGGTGTTATTCTTTTGGATTGACTGCATTATGCAAAATAACATGGAATATGTTCAAGTTGTTTCTGGTACAGAAAGGCTACGTGTTGGACAAGATGTGCCAACATGTGTACTACAATATCTGGTCTCTGACAATAAAAAAAATGTTATCATAATTCTAGTTCATATTTATTTAATCCAAGATTCACTCGACGAAGAAGATTTATAATTTATGAAGAGAATTAATTTGGATGTTCTGGTGCAACATATGGAACATGATGTTCCTGCATGTGTGTAGTGCAACATCTGGCCCTTGTCAGCAGGTCATGATGGATGTTTTTAGGTGTGAAACTTCTAATTAAGATTCAGTCTGATTTGTTGTAGATTGTTTAGGAATGTCTGTGTGATTTGTTTGACAGTTGTTGAAGATCAAATCAGATTTAACTAGAGATTTAAATTTGAATTAAAAATATATAAAATCATATCTTTTGTTGGAGATATTTATGGAGAAAATTAAATCCAATAGATTAAGCTATTATTCTGGACAAAATTAAATCATAAACTCAAAGGAGAAACCCCATAATGCATTGCTATTTAAGGATACTCAAATCTCATGTTTGAGAATAAGTTATGTGTGTTGGGATTAAGTTCTTAGTGCTAGGGTTTTAGCATTTTGTTACTTCTACCCCACGCTAATGTTACCACTCATATCATAAGCATTAGTGTTAGATTTTGTTATGTGTACACCACACTATTGCTTCAGTCACTTGGCATAGTTGTTGATTTATCTTAGTTGAGTTGTAAATTTAACATACAATATTTTTCAAGTTGATCACGTGTGATTAGTGATTCAGAGAAAGTGAGGGGGGTTCTCATATTTAGGGGGAGTCCTAAATAGAAACTCACTAGGATTAGGAAGAGGCATTGAACATCATGGGGTTGGTGTTCCTATAAGACTAATGGTACTAATTCAAAGTAGTGAATTTCTTTTCTTGGGTAGAGTGCGCCCAGACATAGGTGTCGTTTCACCGAACTGAGTTAGCAATATCTTGTGTTATTTTATTGTTTTCTGCATTGTGTTATTATTGCCCTTATATTATTGTCATATTGGTTTAAATTTGGACCAGTTGTTCCAATATCGTGTCCAACATCTGTCCCTTCAGGAATATAATTTGAATTATTCCAATCGATTGGATGACTTTAATAATTGATTATTTTTTATCATTTTAGAAATATTTGATAGAGATCTATTACCCTTGATTGAGACACTATCACAATCGATTATGGATTCGATTTTCTCATATCTAGTTAATTAAGAATATTCTCCAATCGATTAGGCATTTCAAAAAACATATCCTAATCATTCTAACAGGTTCAAATTCATCTGGCTAGGATCTAGAATGTAATACCTTGGTTCCATTTATTTTATTATGAGTTAAAATGATTTATATCATTTTATTTGAGTGTTAGATATATTTTATTGGTATTATTAAGATTGGGTAAAAATTTATTTGAATTATCACTAGTTTTTAATTATTTAAATAATAGAAATAATGAGAAATTGAGTTTTAGGGAGGAAATTAGAATTAAGGAAATGGTGGAATTAGTGATAATTGATGGAAGTTAGGGAATTAATAAAATTAGTAGTGTTTTTTTTAAATAGAGAGGCGGATTAGAGTTAATATTGTTTTGGGGAGAATATTTGTCAGCATAGTCAGAGAAAGCCCTAGTAGAGTAAGAGATATGAGAAGAGAGAGATCCTACTGATGTAACTTCAAGTTTGCTGAATATTCGAGGTATGAGGAATTGTTCACGATATGGGTGTTTAGGGAATAAGGATAGAAAGAATTACTTACCATCATTCTCTTTTCTTTTTGATTTTCCTACTTTGATGAAATTGTTGAATCTAGAGATGCTTTGTGCAAAACCTCTCTTGATTGTAGTGATGTGTTATAAAATTTGTGCTATAATTTGTGACTAATTTTTGTATGAAATTGTATGTGAAATTCTGATTTTTGATGTTCATATGCTCATGTGGTATTTTAATGAAAAGTATGAATGATTTAATGGTAAATGATTATTCTGTGTCAAATTGATGTGATTAATGTTGTGTGAATGATGTATGATGATTTATTGTACGTATGGGGTTCTCTGGAATCGAGATCGGGGAAATTCCCGTGAAAATGTAGCAGAAAAATGTTGCAAACAGGTTTGATTTGAATCTGTTAGATCTGGTGTGTAGTGGTTGGCTGCATTTTGGAAAAATAGGTATTCAAGTAAGATGTTGGACAAGATGTCCTGACATATTGGTTCAACATTAGAGTGTGCTCTATTTCAGTTTCTTGAAAGATTTGTTTCTATTTGTGAGATATCTGAAGATCCTCTGAAGGTTTATTTCACGAGATGTATGGGTCAAGAAACATGTTTTCTAAAAGCAAAAGATTGGTTTGCTTTGTCTTGTTTTTGAAGTAACGATGTCAAAACATTTTTGGAAACATCGGATTTGTTAGAATCAAATCTACAGAAGATTGTGCAGAGTCCTTGGATATGCTATGAATCAAGCCCGAAGCCCATGTCTTTCTAATTCTGTTTATAGATCGTTTCTAAACCTAAGAAGGTATCGAAGTAACGCTGAATATTGTTTGTGTTAGGATTTAGTTGTCTTTTCTTTTTGTGAGACATTCGAGTATCTCTTCGATACTTGAATTTTCCTTAACTTATTGAGTTGTAATTGTCAATCCCTCATGAGCTTTTAAGCAAGAGTGGATTTTGTTTTCCGATATAAGTTGTTGTCACTGTTGTGTGATAAAAGGGAAGTGAGAGGGGTCTCATATCTAGGAGAGTCTTAGATAGAAACTTCCACGGGTAGAGATTAGGTGAGAAGTTTGTAAAACCTGAGGCTGTTTAGAACTTCGAACTAATTT
This sequence comes from Lathyrus oleraceus, assembly GCF_024323335.1. Classification (NCBI taxonomy): domain Eukaryota; kingdom Viridiplantae; phylum Streptophyta; class Magnoliopsida; order Fabales; family Fabaceae; genus Lathyrus; species Lathyrus oleraceus. The sequence goes on from NC_066579.1 coordinate 430,107,786, forward strand.
TGTGATAGTGGATTTCCTTCCTAGCTTAGTAGCCCCCAGATGTAGGTGATGTTGCACCGAACTAGATTAACAACTATTTATGTTATTTACTTAAGTGCTACTTACTTAAATCCTGATATTGTTTGTGGTGTGACAATGTGTTGACCCTGGTGTCGTGACATCGTGTACGACATCCGGGATCTGCACACCAGAATTTCAGAATCAGTATTTCAACATGATTCGAATGATAAGTTAAGATTTAGCAAAAAACATTGATGCACAGTTTCAACATGATTTGAACCAGAGGTCAAATTTTAGAAAAAAAACTTATGACTTATTTGAGTCGAATCAGGAAAGCAATATGATTCGAATCAGAAGAGGTTGATTTTGTTTAAATACTGTTTTTATCATATCTTGAGTTTCATGACTCCGGTTGAGGCGCGGTTCGAAGCGTTGGAAAGTTAGCGCATATGCTGATTTTTTTCAAATACATTGGAAAGTTGATGTCTCAAGATGTTTTAAATATTTGAATGTAGTCATATGATGGGTGTTGATGAGAAAACTATTTAATTATAATGATGAATGCCTCATCATTATAATGATAAGTCTTATGATGAATGCCTCATTGGAAAGTTGATGTTTTAATTATAATGATGAGTCTTATGATGAATGCCTTATGAGGAGGAAAAGTGTTGAGTTTATGCTGATATATGTGGTTAAGAGAAGCAAAAGCGTTATGGTCCATTTTGAAGGCTTTTTAATTGGATTTGCTGCACTTTTTCAAGGGTTATAAAATTTGGCATAACAAGTACGACTTTTACAGCATCAGAGGTGAGTTTTAGAGCATTTAAAGTCATTGGATACCAATCATTCAAGGAATATCATAACTAATTCTTCTTAATTGTTTTTTGTATTGTATTTTGAATTATGAGTATGTAAACTCCTCTAGGTTAGGTTGTGTTGATGAACCCGTTTTAATATTGTAGGGTAATATGTTGATTTGACTTTGCATGAATTCTTTAATCTATAAGTTTATTCAATTGCTTCTTGTTCGTAATGCTTTTTATGTGAGATACTTTTAATCTGATTTTGGGCACATATGGAATACTGATCATTAGTCTATGTGTTGGACCTAGGATAACTGTCATGCTTACGCTGGTTTACTAGGGATAGAAAACCTTGAGTAGTGGCTAGTGAGTTAACGCTATGATGCATCGCCTAATCCTGCTTACATTGGTGGACTAAGGATATGTCACTCCAAGTAGTGATTAGTGAGCTATATCACAAGGAATTAGTTATAGCGGTTTTGTTAATTTGTCATGGGATTATAATGATAAGATTATTCATGTAAGACATCAAACATCAACAATAGAGAAATAAGGAATTTTATACACAATCTGATCGCTTTCATAATTATGTTTGAACACTTTATTTTATTTTCACACTTGAACTTGACCCCCCCATTTACTATTTTCTAAGCATTGCACACTTTTTGTCTTGTTAAAAAGAAGTCCATGTGGATTCTATATTTTATTACTTCGACATTATCGATACACTTACCGAGAAGTCACCAAGTTTTTGACGTGGTTGTCGGGGACTGTTGAAATTTCAACAAGGCATTACTTGTAAAAAAAATTGTTTTTAGTTTTTGATTTTTGTCTTATTTTCTTGTTAATCATAGTGCTACTAAGATATTACCTATTTATGTATGCGCAACTCAAGATCGGCGTTGACATTGTTTGATCCAGAAATCAAAAGAATCACATGTTATATCAGGAGAACAATTAAAGAGGCAACTATAGCTCAAAGGATTTTAATAGAAGATCAATAACTAATTTTTTAGGACACTGAAGAGGAGATCACTATGGTAGTCGTACCACCACCTGCTATGAGGGATTACTGCAAAAGAGTCGATGAAGGACAAGTTTCGAGAGGGTTTGTACCGGAAAACCCCACTAACTTTTATAATAAGAATTATGTGCTTTCAGGTTTAAGAGACAAACTGTTTTACGGGAACGCGATTAAAGACCCTTGGACACATCTTGCACGCTTCTACGAAACAACTTCGATGTGCAAACCAGATGATGTCATGGAAGACCAAGTCAAGCTACAGTTGTTTGGTTTCTCACTAATTGGAAGGGTTAAGGATTGGTTACTTTGCCTTCCAAATGGAACAATTAGAATGTGGAAGGATTTAGAGGACAAATTCTAAGAGAGATTCTTCACCACTACACAATCTGCTGAGCAAAGAGCGGAAATTGTGAATTTTGAGCAACGGGAAACTGAATCACTATATGACTTGTGGAAAAGGTTTAAAATTTTATTGAGCAGGTGCCCAAATCATAATATGAATAATATGGAGCAAATTCAAAATTTTATCAAAGGTCTCAAAAGTTAGACGTGCATGATGTTAGAGGTTTCCGCGGGAGGCATGATTGGATAAATGACTGAACCATAAGTTAAAGACCTGATTGCAAAGATATGCTTGAATGAGTGTCGTTCAAAGAGTGATAGGTCAGTAAAATTTGAGACTATGGGCACACCCAAAGGTATGTTAGTTGTTGATACCGATACTGCACTTTTAGCTCAAATTGAATTGTTAATTAAAACCTAGCTAAAAGCGACTTAAGTAAAGCTAACACGAGCCTGGTACAGTCACTTAGGTATGACTTTTGTGGAGGAAGACATGAAAACGAGAGGTGTTCCTTTGAAGGGTCAAGTGAGGATGCCCAATTTTCCAACTTTCAGAAGAGTAACCCATATTCCAACACCTATAATCCAGGATGGAAGGATCACCCGAACTTATGATGGAGTAATAACCAGAATTCAAGTGCAAATCAAGGTATGTAATAAGGCCAAAAAGCTACAATCCAAAGGAAGCCTTCACAGCTGGAAGAGACCCTGCAAAATTTCATTAAGGCCACTTGTAAGACCCTAATTTTTACCCTAAGATCCCTCATGGCATCATATCATTGCACATTGCATCTTGCCTCAAGGATCATAGCATCTTGGCTCCTTAACCCTTGGGTTGGGACTTGTGTGAGTTGGTTTGAGACCACCAAGCATGCTTGAATTGTATATTATTTCTTTTATTATCTTGCTTACTAACCAAAAGCACAAAAATATGTCACTAACATCTTTTGTTTTGAAGCTTGAGCAATCATGTGATCCAAGGCTCCTAGGAGGCCCATATACCCATTGATGTGGCCAGATGAATTTGGAAGCAAGCATGAAAATGGTTCCAAAAGCTCTCAATCATTATATATGCCTCCCAAAAGTATCTCAATTTGTCAATTTGATCAAGATAAACCAAAGGGCTTGAGGATTGTTTCCCAAGGAAACCCTAATTCAACTGTGCATTGACTGTGCCTTGCTCATGAAGCAACCTCAACCCATGATCAAATACAATCAAGGGAAGTTCTTTCATTCATCATTTCATGCATATTTTAACTTATGTGAGTGTCCTCAATCATTAATTCATCAAGATTTTAAGTTTGGCTTTGAGAAGTTGATCAGTCAACTCATTTGACTATTTTGAAATCCATTGAGACCTAACTTTTTATGTTTTTGTCAAATGAGGATTACCCCAAGAGTAAAAATGTTCTTAATAACCATATGAATAAATTTCATTTTTATCAAAATTTCATTTGAAACTTGTAAGGTCATCATCCATTACAAAACATTATAGGTCATTTTGACTGAAACCCTAATTTTGGGTCAACTTCCCAAGGACCTAACTCACTCATTTTTCATGATTTTGAGGTGGGACCAAGTTAATTGGAAAGTTTAATATGTCTACTTAAATTTTTATGTTGGACAAAAGTTCATAATCCTAAAAGAAACACATATGATAATACAAAACATTATAGGTCACTTTGGACCAAAGTCATTGAATCTTGAAAGTGTTCAACTTCAAGTGCCCATAACTTTCTCATAAAAAATCCAAATGATGCAAAATGTAAGTCCAAATTGATTTTCTTGAAAATATCCACAACTTTCATGTTGAAGGTTTTGTCATTTGAGGCTTTCATCATTGAAACAGAAGGGCTTGAAGTTGGTCCATTTTGGCAAAATTCTCATACACATGTTTTGCCCCTTGAACTTCATGATCAATTTTCAATATTTTCCCAACTCCAAATGTATTTTTTTTCAACATAACATTTGTTCCTTATGTCAAGACCTTTCCAACCATTACCTACATGGCTATATTTCAATTTGGCAAATGGTATTTTCGAAGAGGAGAAGTTTTGGTTCCAATTATGCATAACATGTTGAATTTCCACGCACAAGCTTGTACCATGAAATCTGCACGTCTAAAACACCTCACTTGCATCTCAACTTGCATTTTCAATTGCATTTGGGCCTACCATGCGCCTGTACAGGCCCATGCATGGAAGACCCAACTTCACATGCACATGAGTTTTCTCCTTGCTTGCATCAGCCTTGCCTATAAATAGAAGCTCCATTTCTCTTCAAAATCCAACCTCAAGGCGACTGAACTGCTGCACAAGTGAAATCCCAACCTCCATTAAAAGGAATTCTGAGTTTTTCTTTCAATTTTCAAGTTCAATTTTCAACTTCATTGGTTGATCATTGAACTTCAATTCCTAAACCTTGCTTCCTTGCTACCTCAAGAATACACTGCATCAAAGAATTAGAGTAGATCAAGTCTTGTAAAGCTGCACTTCAAAGGTTGTTGTTCAAACTGCTTTCATTCGAAACTCATTGGATATTGATCATTTCTTGCATTGCTTGGTACCTCTAAAGTCCTCATGTGAGAGGCAATTAATTTGAGCTTTTAATTTCATGAATTGAGCAAGTTCAGTTTGAACACCATAAGTTTCCATCTCAGATTTCTCTCTCTATAGAGATCTTGAGTGGAAACCAAGGGTACAGGGGTGATGTACATTACCCCAGCTTTCTAAAGATATATAGATCGTGCATTTTGGTGAAGGTTTAAAAACCTGCAAATTTTGGCCGGAACGGTGAGTCTCGCCGGAGAAGACGGTGGTTTCCACCACCGTCCCCACGAGGACGAGTTCATGGCCATTGGATGCGTTACTTCTGATCTAATCTGGACCCTTGAGTGTTATGACTTTTTTAAATGAAGCGTGTTTCTCTTTTGACCAAGGCCTATCATGAGTGCGCGCTTATCAGTCAGTTGATGCGCCACGTCAATAATGAGACAAGATCAGACGCTCCATGATTTTTCCTATTTTCTGAATTTCATTTTATTTTCTTTAATTCCATTTTATTTCAAAAATTCATAGCTTCTTCATTTTTAATCATAAAAATATGGGACCAATTGTGATATTTCCCTTTTTAATTCTAGTTTCTAAAAATGATTTTTAATATTTTTTATGATTCCATTTAATATTTTTTGTGAATTTTCTCTTTTCTGGTTATTTTTAATTCATTTAAAATACTTTCCAATATTCAAAAATGCCAAAAATATTTTCTTAACATCTTGAATGATGATGAATCTATGAAAAATATTCTCATCAATTTCTTAATTGATTTGAGATTTATTTGAGATTTTAGTTCAATTATGTTATTTTTCTTCATTTTTAATTGTTTAAAATTAGTTTCTGTTTTCAAAAAAGGATGAAAATTTTTGTCAAACTTTGTTTGACCATGTTGAACTTATGATGATCCAATTGGAATTTTTCAAGTTGATTTGGATTGGATTTGAAGTTTGACCTTTATTTGTTTATTTTAATTCAAGTATTATTTTAATTCCAAAAAATACCAAAAATATTTTTATTGTTTCTTGACTTCTAAGCTTCATCTCACTTCTGTTTACCATTGATTGATGTTGATTTCATTCATGTTTGATCAATGTGTGTTGGTTATATCATTTTTGAATTTCAATTATGTACATTCCATTTCTTCTTTTTCTTCTTCTTCTTCTTTCTTTTTGATCAATGAGTTAAAGATTGGTGGTTAGCCTTGACATATGAGGGGCTTAACCTTCCTTGATTCAAATTAAATTCATCTTGATCAAAGATCAAGTGAATTGCTTTGCATTAAGGATAGGTTGCTTCTTGGTCAAGCAAAAAACCTAAATCCATACAAGATCATTCTTCTTTTCTTTTGGCATGGCAAGTTGTAGGAGCTTGGCTTACTAGTCATGGTCTCTAACTTGTGTTTGTTGCCTATAGTTTTATTGACCGGCCTCAGATAGGTGTGACTACTACATTAGTCCACTTACAATTACTTAACATAGCGCTAAATTGCCTTATGACACACTAACACTAACTACTAATCACTAACTTTTAATTCAAGCATTTAATTCTTGCAATTTACTTTTATGCAATTTAATTTCTTGCACATTAATTCATTTGCCTTTGCCCTTTGCTCACTTGAGCTCATGTTTATGTTAATGCAATTTGCCTTTTGCTCACTTGAGCACATTATTGTGTATATACTATTGTGTTTGTTTTGTTTTGTTTGTGTGAACCCAATGCAAATGGAGAAAGGACTTAGATTTAGGACCTTACCTATGCTAATGGAGTTTGAAGAGCAACCAGGCCTCATGCCTTTAGAATGCTAAAATTGTCAAAAAGAAATTATGCCTCATGCCTTTAGAATGCTTAATATTGAAGATGAATTGAAAGGATCCTAATTCTAAACTCACTCTTATCCATTCTTTTATTTGTATTGTGGAACTTTTTGATTTGTGTGTTCTTGTGTGCTAGGGATCCTAAACTTGAGCCAATTAGAAGAGCCATTGTCATGGACATCCAAGATAAGAGATACAAAGCCAATTGGAAGATTCCTAGGAGCTTAATTGCTTGATTGCTTGAGTTATTTGCTTATTGCTTGCTAAGTCCAAAGGAATGGAGCAACTTGGATCATCTTTATGATCTCAAGAAGGGAACTCCAAATGGTTTTATTTCTCTTCCCTCATCTTTGCATGTTTAGGACCTAACCCTTCTCTTTTTCTCTCCACTCTAACCCAAGCCAAACTTTTTGTGCAAACATTAACATTGTTTTCAAAATTAGAAACCTAGGCATTGTGCCTTTGATTTTTTCAAAACTCTTTTCATAACACTTATTTTGAATTAAATCTTAAGTCAACTTTGACCTTATTTTGTGAATACTTTTCATTTGTAAATACAACTCACTCAATTGTTTTTGTGGTTCCAATGACCATTTGTGTTAAAGCTTTTCATAAACATTAGCTATTAGGTTTGAGTTGTCCTAGAGGTTGATATAATACTCACCTATATCCTTAGTGATGGACTATAAGCCTTCCATGCTTATTATAGGGTTAACCCCTCACTAGCATGTTGAAGCTCTCCTCACATGGTGGATTTGTGGTTTTAGGTTGAGTTTTCTCCCTTTGATAACAAAAGACCTTAAGGCTTTTGACCAATCAATTCACCAACTTCTTTTTGAGATTTTTACCCCGAACTACGAGGTTTTGATCCTACCTGTTTAAGATGGTATGTAGGCAATGGGTTTATCCATTCAAACACAAAATTGTAAATAACTTGTATATTCTTCTCTCATCTCCCCAATCATGTTCGCACAAATATTTTCACAAATACCAACCTACCTTACAACATTTGTAAAAAGGGCTCCCTTAGAGTACTAAGGATGTTTTGGGTGCTTAAAACCTTCCCATTGCATAACCAACCCCCTTACCCAAATCTCTGACATTTTTATTAGTTTTTGATTTGATAAAACTTCTCGGTTTTTGTTCACTTTCTAACCTTTCCTTTGGATAAATAAAAGTGCGGTGGCGACTCGAATTGTATGATTTACTTTTGATTTAGTCAATAAATCTGAAGGTAACGAATACCCCGCTACACCACTCAGAGTAGTTTCGGTCAAGGGAATAAGAACCATGAGACCATAAGTAGGAACCATGATGCGTATATAAAAAATTTGAAGGTGCAGATTGGTCAGTTATCTAGACAAATAACTGCTTTACCTAGCTCGAATGAAGGATTTATCGGTAATACTATAGATAATCCTAAGAATGGATCATGCAAGATTGTAGAAACAGGTTTTGAGGTTACCACCAACAAAGGGGAAGATGACATAGTTGTAGAGGGTTTGGTAGAAAAGGAAGAAGTGAGAATTGAAAAAGAGAAGAGTAACAATCAGGGTACGAAGATGAGAGATGAGTTATCATTGAATAATTAATAGATAAAGACTCCCATTAGGGAAGAACCAAGAAGCAGATCCTAAATAAGCCCAATCCAGAGCTACCTGATTACATCAAACAACTTTATCCTATAATTAAGAAGAAACACTTAAAGGAAGATGAGGCAGGGTTGTTTGCAAAGTTTAAAGATATGTTGACTACACTTCAGGTAAGTATTTTATTTCATGAGGTTTTAGAACTAATTCCCAAGTTTGTGAAATTTATGCAGACATTGTTAAAGGGTGCAAAGAAGAAGTTGGTAAAAGAACAGGTGAACATGGCAGAGAAAGATGAGATGGCAATGCCGCAAGCATTGCCATCCAAGATGAAGGATCTAGGAAAGTTCACCATCGTTTGTACAATTGGTGGAGTGAAGATCACATATGCTTTATGTGATTTAGGGTTTATTATCAATGTCATGCCGCTGAATAGATTTAAAGAATTAAAAAAGGGGGAGATCATACCGAGTAATATGACTCTCACTTTAGCCAATTCATCTATTACTCATCCGCTTGGTATTGTATGATATGTGTTAGTGCATGTCGATGGTTTAGTCTTCCCAACATATTTTACGGGAATTGACATGAAAGGAGACACAAAAGGATTTGTTAACCTTGGATGCCCATTCTTGGAAATCGGAAAAGCGTTAATATATGTGGAGACAGGTGAATTTGTTTTCAAGTTCAACAAGAAAAACATGGTGTTTAATGTATATGAATGAACACAATATATGGATGATCTAGAGACATGATACAACTGGAAGAAAAAGGTAGTATGGTTAGCAAAGGAATGAAAACAAGTGAGTTGACTGGCATGATGATATATCTTGCGTCTGACATGCCTTAAGCATGGGGCATCAAACTAATGACGGAAAAGAAGCGCTGGATGGAAGGCAACCCATATATTTTTCAGAATTAAAAATAAAAAATTAAAATCTCTAAACTTATTTTAGTTTTTTCTTTTTTAAAACTCCTAAATAAGAAATAGTTTTTAAAAATGATTTTATTAAATTATGCTATCAAATATGTTTTATTGTTTTCAAATTTAAATAATTAATTAATTTCTTTTTATAAAACCAAATCAAAACGGATTGTAAATATTCTAATATTGAAAAAGTAACATTAGACTAGACACCAACTAATTTGGTTAAAGTGAAAAGATTCATTAAAAGACAAAAGTCTTATAATTTAATCCAAAATTCCAAATTTGAGATCTTATTTTAAAGATATGTGTGCCACAATGTTGGATTTTGTCAAAAGTATATTTTAAACACAATTAAAATAAGAATGTATGCGCCATGCAAGCAGTAATTGCCAAGAAAATTGAAGGCAACACGATTGAGTGCATTTGTCATTTCCTGGTAATGTTAGAAGCATTATTTAATATGTTAAATGTGTTAAACTTTAAGTGTCTCAAAAATGAAGAGTTATTGAATAAGGACCCACAAACACATTTATATTATTTTAAGCAAGATTAACAAGGGTTGATTGCTTAGCTTTTGGTCATGTGATTTCGATAATCCTCAAGTCAGGACAATGATAAGTACAAAATAAAACTAGTTAGACAGTATCTATCACTATAGTCAAAAGTTAATCATTCAGATGAATACTAAAGTTGTATTTTTCCATCGTACAAGTGTCTTTATTCAGAGTATGAAAGTCACATACGTTCATACATTTGGTTCAATCAGAGTCTAGTTTATCATCCAGTTCAGCCACAACTACAAGCTAATGAAATTTCTAGAACATGGCATTTAATTGGAAAAATCAAAAGCATTTTAAATAAGAGAAATTAATTTTTTGAGAAAATATAAAATAATTCGATTAAAATTTATTATTTGAATATACAATAGGAAGAATTGTTAAAATGATTTAAATTTATAAAATATTTTATTCAAATTAAATTTAAAAAGAATTTCAAATGACATTAGAAAAAAGTAAAGAATTTGAAAATATTTTTTCACTCTATAATTATATAAGCAGAATGTTAAATTGTTTATTATTAATTTTTCAAATTTTATAAAACAATCCTTATAATTTATGAAAAATTCAAATTCACCTTCAAAATTTTCAAATTTTTAAAAATAAATCCTTAATAATTTTTAAAATTTACAAATTGGTCCCTTTAAATTTTCAAAATTTATAAATTAGTTCATATTTTTCATCTTTTAAATTTGGCCCAAAAGTTTTAAATTTATAAAAAATGATCCAAAAATTTAACAATAAATCATTTTAGTTCTCCGTCCCAACAAAAGAATTTAAAAATGAATGAATTTCAATTGAATCATTTGAATTGATTAGAATTTTGAATTTCTTAAAAATTCTCAATTATCTCATCCAATCACATTAGTGTGATTGGATGAGGTAATTGAGAATTGTTAGGTAATTCAAAATTTTAAACAATTTAAATGATTCAATTGAAATTCAATTATTTTGAAAAAAAATTGTTTGGATGAAATATTAAAATAATTCATTGCTAAATTTAAGATGACTCAAATGATTCCTCGAAGTGTTTTATTTAGTATGGTATTGTCAATATTGTATGAACAACAATACATAATATCGAGAGATTGTGCAAAATCTTCTTTCTTTGATAACATGTGTTGATTACATTTAAGGTTGTTCAAAATTACATTTATACATTCTGATTATGAAGTTAGTTACACACCCTAACTTTAAGTTAGTTACACATTTTAATTTAACTTACTAACTACCTAACCAACTTTTGAAAGAAATCATACTCATCTTTAGTTGATATACTCTACAAACTCATGGAGGTTGAAGTGAAACTACTTTGAGTTTGTTTCTGAAACTAACGAACAAACTAGTTGGTAGTGGATAAGTTAACATATTAGCTATTTGTGCATGACACATGTTGAATTTGTAGCTTTCTTTCTATCACTATTTTACGGACGAAATGAATATCGAATTCTATGTGCATCGTTCTAGCATGTAGGATCAGATTGTGAGTTGACACAACAACACTAAAGTTATCACAAAGTAATGTATGAGCTAAGTAACTGATACAAAGCTCAAATAAGAGTTATGCATGCCACAATAATTTAGAGGTTTTGTGAGATAAAGCTTAATTCTCTGCTTTAGTACATGATCGTTCCACAAGTGAATGCTTCTTTGAGCTCCACCAGGGCCCTCTTTGAGGGCGTGCAAGATGCGCTACCGCACAGGGTTTCAAATTTGTCAAGGTTAAACTAAAGTTAAATAGGGTCTCGTAAAATATTTTCCAAGTTAAATTGTTATTAAATAAGGCCTCTATTTATTTTTCCATGGTTAAAATGTGACTAATCTACCCAAGAACTCCAAAAACTTAAGACGACTCTGAGCTCCACGGTACTAAGTTAGGACTAAAATAAATGCAAAATCCTAAAGTTGATATTCGATCATGAGGATCATCTTGATTTGGAGTCAATAAAGTGAATTAATTGTTGCATATAGGATTATTCATTGAGGTCACCATTGAGAAATGCATAATTGATGTCAATTTATTGCATATAGGATTCTTCAGTGTGAACAAGAAAAGCTTTTGATTTTAACTTACTTGTTTTGGCTATAATGAGCATAGGATGATGATTAATCAAGATAGTGGTCTGATTAGGTTCTCTATGAATGGAAGAGGGGAGAGAGAGAGAGAGAGAGAGAGAGAGAGAGAGAGAGAGAGAGAGAGAGAGAGAGAGAGAGAGAGAGAGAGAGAGAGAGAGAGAGAGAGAGAGAGAGAGAGAGAGAGAGAGAGAGAGAGAGAGAGAGAGAGAGAGAGAGAGGTTGAATGATGTGATTTTTAGAAAAAAAGTTGAAGTATTTTCTTTTTCTTGAGGTAACTTTAAACCCAAGTTATTGGTAGACTCGGGTGATCTAGAGTCATGTGTGTAACACCCCAATTTTGATTATTTTATTTTTAATTGACTTTAGAATACCTTAAATTAATTTATTAGTATTATTGAGGATGATTGAGTTCTTAGTAGAAATTATTATAATTTTTATTTATTTAAAATAATAGAGAAAATGAGAAGTGCTTTAAGGAGGAAAATAGAAACTAATTAAAATTAAAGCGGTTAATAGAATTATTAAGAGTTAAGGGAATTATTAGAATTAATAAAAAAAAGGGTTTTTTTTTAAAATAGAGAAAGGAAATGGAATGGGGGAGTTGTTTGGTGAAAATAAGTTGTCAGCAAAGTAAGAGAAAATCCCTAGTAGGGCAAGAGTGGGAGAAGAGACTCCATAGTCGTAGATTCAAAAATTTCGTGGATTTGAGGTAAGGGGATAACTGTTCATGATATGGGTGTTTAAGAATGAATGATATAGAGGATTCCTTATCCTCTTTCCTTTCTCCATTGATGAAGTTGTTGAATCTTGAGATGGTTTGTGCAAAATCTCTCTAGATTGTTGTGATATGTTGTTATTTCGTGCTTTGTTAATTGCTGATTTTCATATGAATTGGTATGTGTAATTATGAGTTTGGATGTTCATGTGTATATGCTTTGAATCGATGAACATAATGATAATTTTGTGGCAAATTGATGATGTAGATGATTAATTTGTTCGTTATTGATATGCAAAATGTTGTATGATGATTTGTTGTGCGTATATGGTTCTCTAGAATCAAAATCAAAGGTCTATAGGTGCAACTATGCCGAAAATACTATTTTACACATTCTGCACAACAGTGACGGACATAACCTTCATGAAGGGATAACCATCACTTCGTTGGGGAAGACTTTCCATGGGGACGCGCTGGCAGGCGTCATGCATCAGCGCGATGACAAAATATTAAGGGGGACAATGACGGGTGGGGGTGACAATCGTCATGCCTAGAGGGTTGACCATCAACCCTTGGTTTGACCAATTTTGGGTCATTTAACTCGACTTTTCGAGTGGTTTCTGGGTTTTTTATGGTTGTTTGATGAGTATTGATGAGAAATTATTTATTTAAATTATTGTGTTAAGTTTATCATGAATGCCAAAAGTGTTGAGTTTATGTTGATATGGTTTAGTTCAATGGAAGCATTGATCTGGCATTGCATTGGCAATGATTTATGTTGAGTTTTAAGTTCGAGAGAACTAAAGACGAGTATTGAAGTTGGAGATTGAGATGAGTATTGCATATATTTGCAAAATTGAAATTGATTTTTAATATATATATATATATATATATATATATATATATATATATATATATATATATATATATATATATATATATATATATATATATATATATATATATATATATATATATAATGGACTGCATGATATTTACAATCGATTGCAAATATAGGGAAATTAATTAATTATGATAAAAATGCAATTTTGACAAGTCACTAGCTAACTCCTTTTTTGTGCAATCGATTACTATATGTGATAATCGATTATCACGTTAAAATTTCTCAAAAATTTTCAAATCACAATTGATTTCTCTCCCAATTCAATTGATTGCTTATTTTAATTTTTTCACATAACAATCTATTGCAAATTATCTTTAATCAATTGCTTCATTAAAAAAAATTCAATTTTTTTATATTTTAATTTATTGATCAATATTCAACTCTTTCTCCATTTAAATATGATCTCTATTTTTCTTTTCATTTACACTCTAAATATATTTTCTAGTAACATTGTACTATGAATTATGCTTAATTATTTTATTTTATTTTCAAACTTAATTATTTATTTAATATTTTATTATATTTAACTATATTTGAAAAAAATGCATTATGGCTATTTTCTTATTATTTGGTATGTTTGCCTATTATTATTTTTCATTTTTTGTTATGCTTGATAATTCTTAATTGTCACATATTACTAAAGTATGTTAATTTTTCATATTAACATATTAATTTTACTTAATATCTTATTATTATTTTCAACTGTTATGCATATGCCTATTATAATCTTTCATAAATTATTATGCATATGCATATTATTGGTTTTTCATATATTATTACAAATGTCTAGAACTCTTAATTTTTATAATTATTTTACTCATCTTTCCCTTCTTTTTTATCGTGTCAAAAGCGGGAGAAAAGTGTATGAATGCAAATTACTTGTGTTGCTTGTTTTTATCACTCTAGATACATAATAACTCCTAAGAATTCAACCTTTGAATGATGCATATATTAAGGGGTAGTTTCCAAATTATTGTCAAGCGAGCACAATAATCATACATTTGTTTGTCATTATCGAAAAAGGAGAGAATGTAATTTCAATTCTTATGATGATGTTTTGATGAAGACAATCAAGATAATGAAGGCATCATCAAGTGAAACTTCTAAAAAATAATTAAGTTATGGATGATCAAGTAAAGATGGTAAAATATTATATTTCATTAATATATATTTTAGGTGCTCAAAACATATAAAATAAATCCACTTATATTCATAAAAATTCACGACATTACTTTTATACTTAGAAAATATTTTCATAAGTTTCCTTTTTGAAAATTCAAATTTTTAATATATGCAATCGATTGCACATACATCATAATTGGTCAAACATTTTTAATATTTTTGGAAACTTTTGATCATACAATCGATTGTCAAAGCTTAAATTTTCAAATTTTTCAATGTTACACATGATACAATCGACTGCATCCTTTCCTTCAATCGATTGTCATATTAATATTTTCAGAAAATTATTTCATTAAATGCATCTCTTCATGGTTCCTTGTTTATAGCTTTTCACAATAAATCTTGCACCTTCTGAAGAATTATCGAGAGCTATTTTTTATTCAAAAGAGTGTGAATGGTACTATAAAAGGAGATGTTTTTTATCTGAATAATTCACCTTAACAAATCCCACTATTTCACTGCATCATTAAAACTTTCAAGTATCAGAAACTTGCACTTCATTTTTTATAAATCAAAATACGTGAAAATTTCTTGAGAACTTAAAAATATGTTTGTGAGATATCATATTTAGTGAAAGAGAAGGAATTCTACAAGTTAGGATTCATTGTTTTCCTACTGCTTCAAATCTTATATATCAAATACTCAGTGTTGTAAAAATATCTCATTATCTAAAATTGTTTTTTTCTCTCTATTTTGTAAAATCACAAGGTGATTTGCCTTGGTGATTTAGTTAGAAGCTTGTTTATAGGTTGTACAAAGTTCTGACTGTATTGAAAACTCTTACATATGGTAAGAGGACTAGACATACTCTCAGATTGTGAGGGGAACTACTATAATCCTTTTGTATTCTCTATTTTTATGTATTTTACAGCTTTTATAATATAAAATCTACAGTAAAATAAAGACACATCTAAAAACTGGAAAAATTTTAAAATGATGTCTTTCGTATGAGGTTTTTTCCATACTCTCTAAGGGATAGAGCCAAGAGCTGGTTGAACTCTCTAGAGCCAAATTCTATAGCCACATGGAGTGCCTTAGCGGATATTTTTTAGCTAAGTACTTTCCTCCTATCAAGAATGCTAAGAGTACTTATTTCACAAGGACATGATGAGTCCTTATTTGATGTTTGGTAAAGATTCAAAGAGATATTAATGTAATGGATTAGTTCCATCCTCATGAAACATGTTGGCTGTATCCAGTGGTGAAAATTTGATGTCTAAGTCATGTGAAAAAGGTTAAAGGTTGATTGAAAGTATTACGGCCAATACCTACCAATGGCCAGGTATAAGAGTTGTTGTAATATCCACTCAAAAGAAGTTAAATGGTGTTCATGAAGTCACAAATACCACAACCATTACTGCCCATGTGGCTCAGATTCACCAAATGATGAAAACCATGATGACGAGTCCGAACGTGCTACCAATCAAGCTTGTCAAAGTTGTAACTGACGCTAGAGGTTGCCTGTGTATATTGTAAGGGTGCTCATTTATTTGAAGATTTATCAACAAATCATATTTCTATTAACTATGTGGGCAACAAAAAGTACCACAACCCATAAAGCAACACTTACAATCCTGGTGTCGCGCATGTTCGAAAGTACCTGTGATTTCGTTGACAAGCACAGGTTTTGTTAGATTGAGACAATAAATCACTCTTCTTGTTGATTAAATCTTAAGGTCGTGATCTTAGATTTCTTATTGTATTGAAATTATACATTTTATACAACTCTTGTGACACGATTGTAACACAATAAACATATTGATTCTTTTGAGTACTTGTTTCATCTAATTTCCATTTTGTATCTTGATCAAGTTTTGTGTATGTTTTGTCCAAAAGTATATATTTTTGTACGAGGATTTTTCCGCTACGAATGTAACTTTTGAAATCTGATATTTGAAATAAATATTTTCTTAATTGGACAGTTTTTTTTTTAAAAAGGTCTATCCAACCCTCCATTTTAGTTTGTAGAATTCTTATATTCTCGCCCAATAGAATCGACAATTGTTGAGGCTTGATTGTTGCTGCATGAAAAAAAGATAAAGCAATGAATTTTTGTTGAGGTTCTGACGCACCTTCACACGACCAAACTAGTGAGGTCGAGTCAAGTTTTGAGATTTCTTGTGACCATAGTAGTCGTTCGACTATGTCGAGGATTCACCATAAGATCTAGGTTGAGAGGAAATATGGAAACATTTCAAAATTATTTGGTAAGATGTTTTCTTTGAATGTTGTTGATTATGATGATGAATTATGGAATGATGGTTTTCGTAATATGTTTGGTGTTGGGGGTGTATGTAACACCCTAAACCCTGAAACGCAAAATAAAGTGAGTATAAAGAAAATACAAACATAGGGTGTCACCCAAACACAAAATAAACCTGCTCTGTAACACGAGTGACATAAACATGCAATAACTCAAGCACATGTCCTCACATGCTCGCCTTAACATAGGTTCATCGTAGTAGAATAATCAGTTTAAATAATTTAACAACCAAATATATCTCGTATTATCAACATGGTTATGGCAATTTCCTTTAACATAAACAACATCAAAATAATAGTAAAACAAAATGTTCTTTATCCCAGTGTTACAGATCATAGAAACGGAATCTAAAACAACGCATAAAAAGAAAAAAGAAAGAAGAACAGCCTCAACGTCATCCTTCAGCTTCTAAGAAACTACTTATTTACCTGCTTGTATGTACTCCAAGAAGAAGCATATAACCATACAAATAACAAAGGGACGGGAATAGACTCATAATATAAAATGATGCATAGGTATGCAAGGATAGACTAAACAAAAATCAACATAATTTAACATAATTCAATTGCAGACAATCACCAAAGTATTATCAATCACCAACATCAACACATTCATACAATACATGTGAAATAATGAATGAAAATGTACTCGAAACCACGACTCAGCAATGCATGTGGTACCATTATGGACTACACATGACCATCTTGCTCCTGAATCCCCACCATAGGACCAGAGCACGCCAATCGCTAGCATCACCTTAGGTAACGCTTCACCAGCTCCTATATGGAACTGACTACTCACTCCTGAATCCATATCATCGGAGCAGAGCAAACCAAAATTTATTACCATCACCATAGGTAACACTTCATTAATTCCTCATTAAAATTAGCTACTCGCTCCTGAATCCATACCACCGGACCAGAGCACACCAAAACTAGAGTGAAGCTCGCACACCATGATGTATGATTCACCATAACATGCAATATCACCAAAAATGCTCACCATTCAAATATCACAAAGTAATCACCATAATAAACAACAAAGTTATTATCCATACAAAAACAAGTGGACTAAATCCATAACAACATAATAACATCATCATTCACCTCAAAATAGTTGCCAAACAGTAGCTAATTCATAGCAATACAACAAAAATCGAAACGACAAGTCAATTCCATGCCACTGAGCAAATTACACTCATTTAGCTGCGTGACGGGTTACCCGTCACCAAGGTGACGTCTGTCACCTTCCACGCCATCCCCCACACCACCCATGTGTTGATCGTCCCAACCAAACCTGCTTGGGAACCATGATAGTCTAATCGTCAGGTAGCTGACGCCTGCCAACGCCTCCAAAACGATGACGATTAAGGAGTAACTAAGGTGATACCCGTCACCCTAAACCCAAACAGAAACTGCATTTTCTGCAATGGAGTTCAAATCAAAACTCTGATTTTACACCTCCTGCCCAAATTGCACAACAACATCAAGGGAAATAACATTTAGCAATCAAACATCAATTACCCATCAATTAACATACCATTTCACTGATTTAATCATGGATTTGACATTGTTTGTTCATCACTTTCACAACAATATATGAACATATCTTCATAGCAATTTCATCAACAAGAACACGTAATTTTCAAATTATAACAATGCACAAAATTCACATATTACATCATGTCATTTATACTATTTCAGAATTCAATCACACATTCATCAAAAGGAAAAAGAGGAAAATCTAATAAGATTAAATAATTCTCTCTACCCTCTTTACCCTTACCTTAGATTTTGCAACAAAACTCTTAAAGCTCCTTCAATGGATGTTCTTCTCTAAGCCCTAACCTTTGCCTCCTTCATCAAAAATTCTAATTTTCACGTACTAATTCTCAAACCCTTACTAACTTCTTATTAGAGCTCTAATCTTCCTAACTAGTGATTTCCCACCTTACATTCACTTATCTCTCTATTCACCAACATCCCTCTCCTGACTCTAATATTATTTTAATAATAATACTAAGAATATTCTTCTTTTCTCTCATATTTTCCACCTTTCTATTTTATTCCAATAAATTAAATAAAATCACCCCTTCTAATTGTTTAATAATAAAAATTCTCATTATTCTAATATTATTAATTCTATCATTTAATTAAATAACTAAGTTATGCACCACCAACCCAAGACATCAAATACTACCACTAACCATCGAAACACCACCAATTGCACATAGAAACTTATTTAAATAATTAAATACACATAATTTTAATTAAAAAAAAATCAGAAAAACAGAGTGTTACAACTCGCCCACGAAAATTACTTGAAAGAAATAGAGTCGGGTACGACCTCTCATTTGGCTCTCCAGATCCCAAATTATGCTCACATCAGCTGGTCCTCCCCACACTACCTTCACCAAGTAAATCTCCTTATCACACAACTTCTTCACTTCTCGATCCTCTATCCGCCTAGGAGATGCCTCAACAGTCAAGTTCTCTCTCACATGTACATCATCCACTTAGATCACATGAGACAGATCTAAAATGTATCTCCTCAATCGAGTCACATGAAACACATCATAAAGATTAGCAAGTGGAAGTGGCAAGGAAATATGAAATGCCATGACTGCGACTTAGTAAGTCTATGTGAAATGTGAATGCAAATGCACAGTCCTATCGCGTAGTTTTAAAGATTATCGAACCCACAAGGACTAATAATCGAACGTATCATGGTCTAAGGTTTCTATGTAAATCTAAGGTTGATGATTGATCTATGATTGAAGGGATGAAGAGAGATAATTATAACGTAAATAGAAATAAAGATATGGGATATAGGGGATATCGGTATGTAATACATCAAACTTCGGGGATTTGATAGATAGTTGGTGAAATCTTATTGGTTAAAATATTCTTCAGTAGAAATTATTTATAGAAAGGACTTAGTCTCACACTCTCGTTTTTATTGACTCTGACCATACTCCTAAACCAGAATGCTTGGCTCTCGCGGTCTCATTTTAAATTGAAAAGTAATTTTTTAATATAAATAAAGTCTAATTAATTCTAAAGTGCTCTCGTTGTGTTTAAGATTAATGCCTAGTTTCATCTATCTGGTTAAAATCTCAAACTCTCGTTCTTGTTGACCGTAACCTTAGTTTGTTTTGTACTCTCGTACGAAAAACAGTTTGATTAAAATGAAAAACTAAAACTGGAAAAATAAGTTTTATAAAAACTAACACCAATTATTTATTGAATCCCGTCGTTTCGACGGTCTTTACATACTGATACCTAAGGGTTTAGCCGGACATGAATCCGATAAAAGACATGGTGTCATACCCCAAAAATTACCCATCATTTTTCCTAAAAAAAAAATAAAAAAAATAAAAAAAAAATAATAATAAAAAAAAAAACGAAAAAAAAAACGAAAAAAAAAAAAAGAAATTTTTTTTTTAAAATTAATTAATTAATTAATTAATTAATTAATTAATTAAATAATTAAAATAAATAAATAAATAAAATATAACAAATTATTTTGGACTTGGGTCTCCCTCATTCCAAGCCCATTACCCACGAAATTAGTCTATAAATACTGAAGTTTCAGTAGGGGGAGGGAGACTTGGAGTTTACACTGGGAGATTTACTGGAGAAAGAAGGAAGAGAAGCAAAACACTCTGAGGTTTCCTTGGAACAAAACCTTGAGGAAAAAGAAAGAGAGAGAACAGAGAAGGACGGATAGAAACTTTGGCATAGGAACCCTGCCTACCCGGAGAATTCAGAGTAAAGAAACCCTGAAGGCAGCCCATCTGCACCGAAGCCATCGCCGTCCAATTCCCGCTGCCTAACTTATTCCGATACTACAAGTGGTCAATCCCTTCAACCTTGAATTGGCAAACAGGTTTGCGTATCTCTATTGTTTATACTTTCAATTGGCCATATCTACATATATAATGCATCATGATTAAATGTTGATATATAATTTGCTTTCGTATGAGAATTTAAATATGCCTGAATACCCTGAATGTTTGACCATGTTATTCCTGTGATAAAATGCCATAAAATTCAAAGTTCCTAACATGGGGCTGTTTTCAAATTCAAAATCCGTGGCCTTCGCTAGGCGAGGCAGAGGCGAACGAGACAGTACCTGATTCTTCTAGTCTGTTTTTTTTTTATGTTTTTATCATAGCCATGCATTATTTATCCTATCCTATTTATTGTTGTGATATTTCTCCGGTGTAATCTTCGATTGCACCCTGATTTGGTGTTCTGACATGTTTTTTTTTTGAGTTTCGTAAAGGTTCACATATCTCAGGAAAAGGTTATTGGCTAGGTATTCCACTTTATTTGTGGGATACCCTTGTGGAGTTTCACCCTAAATTAATTTTTTAATGTATTAATTTCTAATGTATTAATTTTTTAATATATTATTTTTAATAATTTTAATGTGGAGTTTCATCCTAATTATATAATTAATTGTAAAACTTTGCCTTTGAATAAGTGATCTTGGACCTCTCTTTGTTGCCTTACGATTACGATATTACGGTCATGTCCCGCGAACGTGGGGATACCCTTAGCAAAGACCCTTCGGTTAAATCATCATAAAATAAATTATAGTCCCTCGGATGTTGCCTTCGAATATACAACTTTGTCCCTCGATGACCCTCCGATGTTGCGTACGGTTAAAAGATGATAGTCCCTTCGAATGCTAAGATATCCTCGTAACTGTTGCCTTCAATGACCTATCGATGACCCTACGATGACCCTTAAACATCCAAAGGATAAAACTACTTATTTCTCAATAATAAGGACAGTTTTACCCTCATAAGGATAGGAAATGCTCATAAAGACCTTGGGTCGGTATAACTCTTAATTGCTGGCTCACAACCTAAAACATTTTTTCACACCTCACACCTTTCAAAATACCTTCAGAAAATCACCACTTGGTATACATTCATACTAGAATCATTACCGAGTTATATTTTTCTAAACAATTTTCAAAACTAAACGAGATAATCACTTTGTATACATTCATACAAGAATCATTACAAAGTTAAATTCTCTTTTCAAAACAATTTTTCTAAACAATTCACAAACACTTTTTTTTTTTAGACAAAAATAATATAAGTGATCGAGCAATTAAGAGCCCATGGATAACCATGGATACAAAGGGTGCTAACACCTTCCCTTTGTATAATGTACCTCCCGAACCCAAAAATCTAAATTAAGGTTTTTCCTGTTCTTTTCCACCTTTCCTTATTGGATAAAAGAAAAGTCGGTGGCGACTCTTGCTAACCGCGACATTGCGATAAAAAAACACAAAAAGTCCAGTTCACCGTATGACAGAACTGGCGACTCTGCTGGGGACCCTAAATATTTAAAAAGAGAGGTTACCTTAAAAACAAGATCACTTATTCAATTTGTCTGATTTATTTTTAAGGGATTGCTTGGGTATGTTATGCTTGAGTGAAAGATCCTACACCCGGATCTAGTGTACCTTAGGTAAGTAGCAAGAGATCATCGCGACTGTCCGGCGTATACTGGAATGGTCAAAATGATGGCTACGGTTAATGTGGCACTTTGGATGTCCTGATGTTCCTCATGTTAGTTGAGGAAATATTTGGCATTCGCGTGGTGTCATAAAAGCATTAACCAGACCTTTAGAACCCTAATTGACTCATCCTGGCCATTAGAAAGTAGTGAGATAACTGGCTTCGGTTCCGACTGGAGTTGGTTGAGACTCGATACTACACTCTTTGAGATTGGACTTTAGGGAAGCTTCGGTCAACCACTTGGTGTTGCACTGAAGTGGACTTAAGGAAAGGTCAATGATTTGAGATCCTTCTAGAACCCGGTTACTATTCTAAGACAGGTTGAACCAACCAAACTTCAGTGGGGAGGGTATTTACCTATGGAACTCACGCAAGCCTTAAAACCTAGGAATGATTGTTGTGTGACTTGCTTGTGCTTGTTATTTATCTAACAACATAACATCATAACATCATAACATCATGGCATTGTACTAACCATTTCAAGGATTTAGGGATTTAACTCTGCTAAAAAAAAACAAAAACAAAAGCAAAAACAAAAGAGAAAAAAAAAAAGCTCTTTTTGTTAGTTTATGCAAAGTTAAATCCCGAAAGTCCTTGAAAACATTTCATACATTGCATTGCATCGCATAACAGGTATTCTAAAGGATCAGTGTTCTCACGATTTTCCTATCAAACAGATTCCAACAGATTCCAGCAGATTCAAACAGATTGAACAATGGCTCTCGAACAAACTGTCAAAGATCTCCAGGCCCAGAATGCTCAATTCCAGGAAATGATGCTGAGCTTATCTAAGGGGCAGGAAGAACTGAAAGCTCTTTTGATGGAGAAGAAGAAGGACCAGAAACCTGTGGGTTACATCAACCCGGGGAGAAGGCTTAAGGGACAGGTTACAGGAGTCAAGATTAGAATTCCGAAGGATTCAGAAGAAGAGACCGAGAATGATTCGGAAGATGAGAATCCTAATCTCGTCAATTCTGAGGACGACGATGAAGATTATGAACATGAACAGTACTCTCCGGAGGATGATAAGTACAAGTTGCTGGAAGAACGTATGCTAGCTATGGAGGGGCAGAAAGTGCCCGGTCTGGATTTCGAAAACTTGGGTCTGGTCTCTGATGTGGTCATTCCCCGCAAATTCAAGGTTCCCATTTTCACTAAGTATGATGGTGCCTCTTGTCCTCAGATGCATCTAAGGGCTTATGTGAGAAAGATTCAGCCGCACACTACTGATAAGAAACTGTGGATCCATTTCTTCCAAGAGAGTCTGTCTGGCACACAGTTAGAGTGGTATTATCAGCTTGAGAGCTCTAACATCCGCACATGGACTGATTTAGCAACAGCTTTCTACAAGCACTACCAGTATAATTCTGAGTTAGCGCCTACTCGGCTACAGCTACAAAATATGACTATGGGCTCTAAAGAAAGTTTCAAAGAATATGCTCAAAAGTGGAGAGATTTGGCTGGCAGAGTCAAACCCCCTATGACTGATCGAGAGTTAGTGGACATGTTCATGGGTACACTGACTGGCCCATTCTACAGCCATCTACTGGGAAGTTCCTCGTCAGGTTTCACTGAACTTATCTTGACAGGTGAACGGGTTGAAAGCGGCATTCGAAGTGGAAAGATACAGGCAGCTACTTCTGCAAGCACCAAAAAGTCCTATCAGGGAAAGAATGAATCAAATGCTGTGTACAGTGAGAGGAAGCATAACAAGAAGAATCGTGACCATACTGTTGGGGCAGTTACAATTGCCGCACCGCCATCTCAGAACTTCCAACACAGACAAGACAGGTCGAGAAGACAGTTTACCAAGATCAATATGACTTTAACCCAAGCACTGCAGAGTATGTTAAAGGCCAATTTGATTACCCTCAGAGGCCCTCCTGCAAATCCCAACACTACTTCTCCTCGTTATAATCCCAACGCCAGGTGTGCCTATCACTCCGATAGCCCCGGGCATGATACGAATGATTGCTGGTTGTTGAAGAACAAGATTCAGGATATGATCGACGCTAGAGAAATTGAATTTGATCCTCCGGCGACCCCCAATGTCATCACAGCACCTATGCCTAATCATGACCAGAATGTTAATGTTGTGGACGACAATTCTCACGTTACTGACGTTGCTGATTTAGCATCTCCTCTCCTGATCGTTAAGAAGAATTTATTGCAAGCTGGTTTATTTCCAGGTTGTGCTGAAGATTGCGATCTCTGTGTACTCCGACCCAATGATTGTTTGAAGTTGAAGAACGGCATTCAACGGCTGATGGATGATCGTACAAATCTATTTGAAAGGGTTCCTAAGGTGGACAACTCTATTGAAGAGGTATCTGTGATTGCTAGGTCCAAAGCTCCAGTGAAGATTACCGCTACTAGAGTGCCTGTGAAGATTACCGCTGAGCCCAAAGTGGCTCCCCTGATTATTACCGCACCTGGCCCCGTGCCATATTCCTCCAGCAAAGCTATTCCGTGGAACTATGGAGGCGACGTTTACATCCATGGCATAAAGCAGGTTGGTAGTTCTGCTAATCCTAATGATATTGTGGGGACTAGTAAAGTTACTCGAAGTGGAAGGATCTACTCCCCAGAAATCTCACCTCCCGCTCCCGAAATTCGAGGAAAAAGACCAGTCAATCCTCCTCAGTCAGAGACATCGGTCGAAGTTACTTCTGAAGATGTTGCCAAACAGGAAATGGAAGAGATGCTGAAAATCATCCGTAAGAGCGATTTTGATGTAGTGGAACAATTGGGGCATACTTCGTCTAAAATCTCAATGTTGTCCTTGTTATTATCCTCTGAATCCCATGCCAATGCATTGATGAAATTCTTGAAGACCGCTCATGTGCCTCAAGAAACATCCGTCGATCAATTCGAACATTATGTTGCTAATTTGACTGTTGACAATGGCCTAGGCTTTTCCGATGCTGACCTGACGCCAGCAGGAAAGAATCACAATAAAGCTCTGCATATCTCCATCGAGTGTGAGGGGATCACCCTGGCTCACGTGTTGATCGACAACGGCTCTTCCTTGAATGTGCTCCCGAAAGCTGTACTCGATAAATTTGACTACAAAGGCATTGAACTGAAACCTAGTGATGTTGTGGTGCGTGCTTACGATGGTGCGAAGAGTGTTGTCTATGGTGAAGTGGTTCTCCCTATCAAGATAGGACCTCAAGTCTTCAACACTACCTTTCACGTGATGGACATTCGTCCCGCCTACTCCTGCTTGTTGGGGCGCCCTTGGATCCATGGGGCAGGTGCGGTAGCTTCGTCGCTTCATCAAAAGCTGAAGTATCCAATAGCAGGCATGGTTGTCACTGTATTGTGGAGAAGAAGAGTATATTGTCAGTAGTGTGCAAGCCTTCAAATACGTCGAGATGGATGGTGAATTCTTTGAGACTCCTTCTCAGTCATTTGAAGTGGTTCCTCCACCCAGTCCTGTCCTTAAGCCAACTCCCCTTGTGCCCAAGGTTGTTCGTGCTCCCCCTGTCATGATCTCTCTGAAAGATGCTCAAGCCGCGATTGAAAATGGTGATCGTGCTGGTTGGGGTCAACTGATCAATGTACCGTACAAGTCTGATAAAGCTGGCCTGGGGTTTAACTCTGGAAAGATAGTCAAAAATCAGATTAATGCTATGGAAGATGCTGATAGTGATTGCGACTTGGATAGCTGGATTTTCCCAACAATTGGTGACGGACTCAACAATTGGAAGACTGAAGACATTATCCCGATTTCCTTTAGTCAGGAGTAATTGTTATTGTTTATTCTAGAATTGCAAATTTTAATTTTCTTTTACAATCAAACTTCTTAAAGCATTGTGTCTATGCCCGAGGCACAATGGCTAATTTGTTAGGGGTTTGTCATTTTCATAAGCATATTCATATTCAATAGATCAATGGACTTTTTGCATTCAAATATTGCGCTCTTTATCTTTCCTGTCATTTTTCAAACAAGCTATGTTTCTTGCACACACTCACGTAACAATTTGCCGATCCATATCCACTCTGGATCCTGTTGGTAATGACTCTGCTACTGTTCATTATGACTTTGAAAATCCGATCTACCAAGCCGAGGATGGAAGCGAGGAAGATTGTGAAGTCCCTGGAGAACTTGCCCGACTACTGCAAGAAGAAAAGACTATACAGCCGCATGAGGAATCAATTGAAATTGTAAATCTGGGTACTGAAATAAACAAGAAAGAAGTCAGAGGTTTCTTGGGGCACTCGAATTACATTGCCCGATTCATTCCACACTTGACTGCTACCTGCAAACCCATCTTCAAATTACTGAGACAAAATCAAGAGATGGTATGGAATGATGAATGCCAAGAAGCTTATGACAAAATCAGGAAATATCGCCAAGAACCTCCAGTTCCGATGCCACCAGTTGAAGGAAGACCTTTAATTACGTATTTGACCGTGTTAGAAAATTCAATGAGGTGTGTTGGGGCAACATGACGAGTCTGGTCGAAAAGAGCATGCCATATACTGCCTTAGCAAAAGGTACCGACTGTGAAACAAGATACTCACAGCCCGAGAAAGCTTGCTGTGCTTTGGCCTGGGCTGCTCGCCGACTAAGACAGTATATGTTGAATCATACCACCTTATTGACTTCTAAGATGGATTCTATCAAATACCTATTTGAGAAACCTGTTGTCTCCTGAAAGAGTTATCACTGACAATGGTACTAATTTGAACAACAAGATGATTACTGAACTCTGCACGCAGTTCAAAATAAAACACCATAACTCTTCTCCGTACCGGCCAAAGATGAACGGCGCCGTGGGGACTGCTAACAATATCAAGAAGGTCATGCAAGAAATGACAGTAACATACAAAGACTGGCATGAGATGTTACCCTTTACTCTTTACGGTTATCGCACTTCAGTGCGCACTACGACAGGGGCAACTCCGTTCTCTTTAGTCTATGGAATGGAAGCCATCTTACTAGTGGAAGTTCAGATTCCCTCTCTAAGAATCATGAAAGAGGCGGGCTTAGATGAAGATGAATGGATTCAGACTCGACTCGATCAGATAAATCTGATTGATGAGAAGAGACTTGCGGCTGTTTGTCATGGGCAGATATATCAGAAATGCATGACCCAGGCATTTAACAAAAGAGTTAAGAGATAGGTGTACCAACTTGGCGACTTGGTGATCAAGCGTATCATTCTACCACAAGGTGATCCCAGAGGCAAATGGACTCCCACATACGAAGGGCCATTTGTGGTTAAGAAGGTATTCTCTGGTGAAGCCATGATACTCGCTACTATGGATGGTGAAGACTTCCCACATCCCGTGAACGCGGACATAGTTAAAAAATACTACGCATAAAAGAGACCCGCTAGATCGACGTATCTAGGCAAAAGTAAGGGCATCCCGGCGAACCAAAAGGGTTCGGGCAAAAGTTAGGGATATATAAAAAAAAATGTACACCCGGCAAGTCGAAAACCTGAAAAGGCGGCTTGGGCAAAAAAGGGTATCCTGGTGGACTGAAAACCTGAAAAGGCGGTCCAGGCAAAAATTAGGGATTAAAGCGTATGACTATGTCCCGTTCTCAGTCAACTTTCATCCAAGTTCGAGGGACTGACCAAGCCAATCACTTCTATCCGACAGCAAGGGATGAGATGCTCGAAGACATAATGACAGTAGTAGGCTTAAAATCAATAGGACTTCTTCCACATAGCTTTCTCTTTGTTTTCGACAATTTCCTCTTACTAGGATTTCTGTCTCCTTGTACACAAATTGCCTGTTTATAGGCCTCCTTTCAAAATCAATACAACCCTCTTTCAAAAAAAAGATGTTTTTGTTTTTACTTTTCTGTTTTGGTTGCGTAAATGTCCATTGATTTAATTTGAATTAATATATGCATTTGAATATGACCAATGTTTACCAAAATACATGCATAGAATAGCAATAGCAATTACTACAAGACTTCAGGATCGAGGATAAGGTCTAACCATGCTTCCAATGAATCCGCTACCAATTCTCTTCCCCAGCAAGCCTATTTTTCCCAGAAGAAATTGGCAGTATTCCCCGGCACAGCCAGTTATTCCCCAACAGAGGTCGGCATCGCCAGACAGGCTGATCATCTCATCCATCTCCAGCCCGACTCTGCTGAATATTTCCACCATCAGACAGAAATCAAGCATCCCCAGCCGAGAAAGGGTCATCGACACAAATGTCTCAAATCAGTAGATGGGGATTTATTTTCCCCAGTAGAGTCCCCAAGCAGAACTTCTCATACGCATAACTCATTCATTACATCCTTTCACAGCATACGCATGCATACAACATTCACATTTATTTTAGCATAACACGAAACATCTCATGCATCATGACATAGCATGAAGCTAACTTTTTCTTTGCAGGTTAATTATCCTCCTGATATAGTCAAAGTAGAAGGTTCATTCAGACAGACACCTTTATCAATCACATTCAAGATTCAGATACATATTTCAAATACAGTTCATGGGAACATTCATTCTGACAACACTTCGATATCCTCCTAACGATGGCATCTCTAAGCCCATCCCAGACATTTATTGCAAGTACAACATATACAGGTTATCAGATACAGCCTAACGTACGGTTCATTCTGATTCAGCCCAACATATGACTTCTTCAGCAACTCCAATGCGGTCTAACGTACGACCCATTTGGACCTTCAAATCCTCGGATACTGCCTAGCGTACGGTACGTTCAGGGGTGTAGTCTAGCGTACGACTACTTTCTTCTTCGGATACAGCCTAACGTACGGCTCATTCTGCAACTCAGATACGATCTAGCGTACGATCCATTCTGAACTCCAACAACCCCAACGCGGTCTAACGTACGACCCGTTTGGATCTTACAACCCTCAGATGCTACCTAACGTACGGTACATTTCTGAAGTGTAGTCTGGCGTACGACTACCGCTTTCATCATCAGATGCGGCCTAACAGACGACTCATTCTGCGACGGTCTAACGTACGACCCGTTCGGATGTCCATCCCCACAGATGCTACCTAACATACGGTACATTTCTGAAGTGTAGTCTAACGTACGACTACCCCTTTCGTCATCAGATTCAGCCTAACGTACGGCTCATTCTGCAACTCAGATATGATCTAGCGTATGGTCCATTCTGATCCTTTATCCCCAACAGCATATGACACACTCCGACTCCCCAGCGAAGTCGGCAGCCTAATGGATGACTCATTATACGGTCTAACGTACGACCCAGTGTGGCACCCATGTCTTCAAATTGGCCTAATATACGGCGCGATCTGAAGCTTTCGTCATCAAATCTCCCGGATGGCATCTTTAAGCCCATCTCCATCAAGACCAACTGTCGATTCTCAAGTGCAAATTTTTGGGGCATTCTAGTGTTCAATAATCTTCCACCTCCAGACCACGAATGGCATACACGCCATCCTAACTCTCTCGGTTCAAGAATATTGAACAGGGGCAGCTATCATACCCCAAAAATTACCCATCATTTTTCCTAAAAAAAAAAAAAAAAAAACGAAAAAAAAACGAAAAAAAAACGAAAAAAAAAAAAGAAATTTTTTTTTAATTAATTAATTAATTAATTAATTAATTAAATAATTAAAATAAATAAATAAATAAAATATAACAAATTATTTTGGACTTGGGTCTCCCTCATTCCAAGCCCATTACCCACGAAATTAGTCTATAAATACTGAAGTTTCAGTAGGGGGAGGGAGACTTGGAGTTTACACTGGGAGATTTACTGGAGAAAGAAGGAAGAGAAGCAAAACACTCTGAGGTTTCCTTGGAACAAAACCTTGAGGAAAAAGAAAGAGAGAGAACAGAGAAGGACGGATAGAAACTTTGGCATAGGAACCCTGCCTACCCGGAGAATTCAGAGTAAAGAAACCCTGAAGGCAGCCCATCTGCACCGAAGCCATCGCCGTCCAATTCCCGCTGCCTAACTTATTCCGATACTACAAGTGGTCAATCCCTTCAACCTTGAATTGGCAAACAGGTTTGCGTATCTCTATTGTTTATACTTTCAATTGGCCATATCTACATATATAATGCATCATGATTAAATGTTGATATATAATTTGCTTTCGTATGGGAATTTAAATATGCCTGAATACCCTGAATGTTTGACCATGTTATTCCTGTGATAAAATGCCATAAAATTCAAAGTTCCTAACATGGGGCAGTTTTCAAATTCAAAATCCGTGGCCTTCGCTAGGCGAGGCAGAGGCGAACGAGACAGTACCTGATTCTTCTAGTCTGTTTTTTTTTATGTTTTTATCATAGCCATGCATTATTTATCCTATCCTATTTATTGTTGTGATATTTCTCCGGTGTAATCTTCGATTGCACCCTGATTTGGTGTTCTGACATGTTTTTTTTTTTAGTTTCGTAAAGGTTCACATATCTCAGGAAAAGGTTATTGGCTAGGTATTCCACTTTATTTGTGGGATACCCTTGTGGAGTTTCACCCTAAATTAATTTTTTAATGTATTAATTTCTAATGTATTAATTTTTTAATATATTATTTTTAATAATTTTAATGTGGAGTTTCATCCTAATTATATAATTAATTGTAAAACTTTGCCTTTGAATAAGTGATCTTGGACCTCTCTTTGTTGCCTTACGATTACGATATTACGGTCATGTCCCGCGAACGTGGGGATACCCTTAGCAAAGACCCTTCGGTTAAATCATCATAAAATAAATTATAGTCCCTCGGATGTTGCCTTCGAATATACAACTTTGTCCCTCGATGACCCTCCGATGTTGCGTACGGTTAAAAGATGATAGTCCCTTCGAATGCTAAGATATCCTCGTAACTGTTGCCTTCAATGACCTATCGATGACCCTACGATGACCCTTAAACATCCAAAGGATAAAACTACTTATTTCTCAATAATAAGGACAGTTTTACCCTCATAAGGATAGGAAATGCTCATAAAGACCTTGGGTCGGTATAACTCTTAATTGCTGGCTCACAACCTAAAACATTTTTTCACACCTCACACCTTTCAAAATACCTTCAGAAAATCACCACTTGGTATACATTCATACTAGAATCATTACCGAGTTATATTTTTCTAAACAATTTTCAAAACTAAACGAGATAATCACTTTGTATACATTCATACAAGAATCATTACAAAGTTAAATTCTCTTTTCAAAACAATTTTTCTAAACAATTCACAAACACTTTTTTTTTTTAGACAAAAATAATATAAGTGATCGAGCAATTAAGAGCCCATGGATAACCATGGATACAAAGGGTGCTAACACCTTCCCTTTGTATAATGTACCTCCCGAACCCAAAAATCTAAATTAAGGTTTTTCCTGTTCTTTTCCACCTTTCCTTATTGGATAAAAGAAAAGTCGGTGGCGACTCTTGCTAACCGCGACATTGCGATAAAAAACACAAAAAGTCCAGTTCACCGTATGACACATGGTATTTGGGAAATTAAACATGCAATAAGGCATAAATAAATAAAACAGTAATCAAAATAAAACCTGGATTGCGATTTAAGAACTGGAACTGAATCTTGAATCTTCGATTAAAATAATTCCGGCAAGCTTTGACAATGAATAATCCTTACAATTGAATCCCAAATGCGTAAAAAATAATAACCCGTAATAGTCCCCGATATGGAGAAACTATCACTTTTACAATGGTAAGAAACTGCCTAGAAAACTAAAAGAAAAATAGTGTTGAATAAAAATTAAGCGTAAACTGAAAACTGGAAGAAGAGAGAGTTCCCCGTGCGAGTTTGAGATGTCTTTTTTATATCCTTTCCATATTCCTCATTTGTAGCAAAGTAGTGGCAATCGTGGCTAAAAAGGTGGATGAAATGTAGGAAGACTAGGTTGTGGCAGTTGCCACAACCCTAACTTCATGATGAGTAGCGAGCGCCACTCTCGTAGCAATCATTTTCCACTTCTCAAGGGTTGGTGGCGGGCACCACCTCCCTCTTGGCCCAATGTGGCGGGCGCCATACTCTTTGGAGAATGGGCGCCACAAACCCATTTGCTTTGGTGGCCCATTATCCCTTTGGAAACCTCATTTTCTTCTCTTTTCTTGCCTTTTTCTTTCCTTTTTGTTATTTTCCATTTTTCTTGCGGCAAACCTTTTAATCGATAAATAGCTGCAATAAACATAAAATATTGTGTAATAATAAGTGTTAATCGAGTAAAAAGCAATGCATATGGGGCCAAAAATACGATACGTTTTCGCGTTATCAAAGTCCCCCATACTTAAACCTTTGCTTGTCCTTAAGCAAATGCTGCGTAGATAAAAAGTTTTGTAAAATATTTGCAGCATATATTATCAAGACTCGTAGAAAACACAGTTGCATTCGGATACTCATTCTAGTCTATAAACTTTACTTTGGTTCCAAATTGTATTAACAGGTACTTACTTCCATACTAAGGGTATCGTTAGAACACATAGTCGCAATGTTGCAACCATAAGTCTCCCTCCTATACAAACCAATCTGAATCATGTTGTCATGCCTAAGCCTACCTTACTAAACCTTTTTTTATCCTTTTTCATTCTGGCGCAATTACATTAAGCTCGTTATCCTTTCACATTCATAGCAAGATAGCCTGTTAGTGACTATGATTTCATCATTATTTATTTCTTTCTTTTTCACAATTTGGTTTAAATAACAATTGAAAATGGTTATACCATTGGGCTAAATGACCGGGTGAGGGTCACCTAACTTAGAGGGAATAACATTTTTCATACATTTCGTAATTTTTTCTTCTTTTAAGCTTGAAATCATACACTTATTTGCATCGACTTCTTGCGTAGTGTGTGCTTAGGAATGGTGTTGACTGCTAGATAAACTACTTAAGGAAATATTAAAGGATAGAATTTAAGGCTATGGCATGACAAGTACTCAAATCGATCTTATACTTGGGAGATTTAAGGTGTTAAAACGATACCGATCTTATAAAGTTCTTCCAAATCTCTACAATTCAGCCTCAGTTTGATTTATAGTTTAGAATTTTCAAAAGATGCATTGTATCTCTAAGTCTAGATTTTTGCAAAAAATTTGTATGGCTTAAGTAAATAGGAGAATTAGTAAATAACGGAAACCACACATAAAGACTCGACAACACATTGATGTTTAACTTGACTGGCACTTTAACAAAAATTAAAATAACCAAAAAATTATAAAATAACAAAAGGAGATAACAATATTTTAAATCTAACTAGAAAGCGGTAAATAAAAAGCGGTAAAGCTTCCTCCCCCATACTTAAATCTTGCATTGTCCCCAATGCAACGACATAAGATAGGAAAGAAAGGTAGAACCTGGTTATTCTGCTACTGACGCCTTCTGCCACGTGTACGTGGACGTCCACTGTTTCCTGGTTGGTGAGGTGGCGTATAGTTCTAGAGATCTTCCACACGCATTATCAATGTTGTCATTTCATCGATCAAGCCAGACATGTTTTGTTCTGTTATGAAAGCATAGTCGTGCTGATCATGATGCATTTGGCGAAGGATTTGCATCATTTCAGTTTGTTGAGCTCCCATGGTTTGGATCTGTAGGTCTCGCTGAGCGTCTAATTCTCTACGCCGCAGCAGTTCAGCATATATCTCATCAAGAGTGGCTGCTGCCACATTTCTTCTTGGTCTTTGACTGGAAGACGTACCTGCAACATTTTCAAATGAAGTGTGTGTGGTGCGCGAGTCAGTAGCGGGAGCAGTTTGCTCTGGAATGTGATCCTCATCGGTGTCCCCGCCAGCAGCTACATTCTCAGGAATGTGCGTAGGGACTTGGTTAGGCACCGAATCATTAGTATAACAATAATTATCCGGGTTGCGCACATCTGTGCGATTTGGATTTGGGAGGATAAAGTGTTGTAACATATTATTAGCAATTATTAAATTAAATTTACCGCCACTCCTTCGTTTTACTAGTTTCATGCTCCTTGCCATATCAATGTCAATGGCATGATGCGGAAGCGGGGTTAGCCTAGAGAATTTTTCTTCGAGTCCTAGGACTCTGGCTATGGAGGTTATTAAACCTCCAAAAATAACCGGGCCTCGCTTCGCATTGACAATGACCTACATGTGAGATAGCATAAAAGGGACGGTATTCAACTTTTATGGAAAAAATGTGGCGAACAAATAAAAGTGTTCTTTTTCGTTCACCTTGTTAGAATTTGCTCGGCCAAAAATGGTGCACGCCAATGTTTGGCAGAAATATCGAATAGTCGGGTTGGGAATTAAAGTGGCTCTGTTTCCCTCAAAATTATGGGTGACTGTATCGGTTATTTCCCTCCAAAATGGTTGGAAGGCGCGTTGCTAACCCTCAGTATCTGGGACCTCACTTACTACACCATCCCCATGGTGGAAATGTAGTAGGTCCTCTAGTTGGGAAAATGTAAGGGCATATTCAACGTTAAATAAACGAAACTGGATAGTCCCACTGGAGCAGTTTGTGTTGGTTGTGGGGCTAAAAATTAATGAGCTCAGGAATTCTAATGTTAGTTGAGCATAGACAGGGTCCTTGAGAGATAGACAATGATTTAAATTTAACATATCTAGCATATAGTTAACACTATCTTGAATTCCTAAGGCATATAAACAGTGTTCATCGGCGTACCTTGTTGATTCAATCTTTCTGGCGCTTAGAGACATATACGTCTCCTCTTGTAATTCGCTCGGCTCGCCGTTTCTGAACACTATTTCGTATTCCCTCATCTGTGCCATAATGAATTTCACACTCTTTGTGTAATGTAGTGAGAATAGAGCAAGAGAGGAGAGAAATATATAAATGAGAGGTGTGGTTTGTTGAGGTAATGTTGGTGGTTTATATAGAGGTGATGGTGGTTGGAAAATTAATTGGTAAATAAATTGCATTTACGGTTTTTTATGTCTTGGTCAAAGAGTTGTTGAAAGTGGTTGAATGGCATTAAGGAATTGTCTTGCATGCAAGGGACAACACCATAAAAGTGATATGAATGGTCAAGATACACAGCTTGCGCATGCAGGCTTGTGTAGTGGCTTGCGCCACTTTTGGTGTTGATGGCGGGCGCCACTATGGGCATTGTGGCGGGCGCCACAACCCTCACATGGGCGCCACAGCTGTGTGTGACAGGCGCCACATGCAGTGTGGTTTCCCATGTGTGTGCCTTTATGTGTGCTTTGACCACATAATTCCAATGGAATTCATTTTACCAATAATATATAGTGTATGGGAATAATAAACATGATATAGTGTAATGGAATTTAATCGCAAAATTGTCGAACAAAAGAATCGAGTAGACGGGAAAAGATGAAATAATTTGTCTACTGGAATAAAAAGAAATGAAATAATTAAATAGATCCCAATGTTTAACAACGAATAACAATAAAAATCCAAACAAGAAAATAAAATAAAATAACAGTCAATGAATTGGTAATACTATAATAAATTAGCCATTACATCGACTGCTGGTAGGAGGAGCGAATGAGTAGAAGTGCTGGTAAATGTGATATAGGTTCTCTATCACTACATCCATAAAGTCGTGGAATTCCATGCGGAGGGTGCTCAACTCGCCTCTCAGATTGGCAACGTCTGTCTGAACAACTTCGATGGCAGCAACATGATCAATGAGAGGTGTATCAGGTATAACTGGGACATGTGATTCGGCATCAGAGAGATAATTGTCATAGTGATCATAGATTTGGGGTGTCTCTGGAGGAGAGGGTGGTGCATCTGGTGGTCCATCCAAATCATAGAGTCAATTGTTCCTATCATGTACACTCGTCCTAGTGTCTGGCAGGGTAAATAAGTGTACTTCTTCGCAGTTGATTAGAAATTCAAACACATTTGGAACTAGGTTCCTAATGATACCGGTGTTGAAGCAAAAGTCAATATTCATGGGTCGTGTTCCACCTAAAGGGGCGAGCTTGATAAGTGGATGTCTCAGTCCGATGGCATTTGCTATCATGGTCACTAAGCCTCCCACTAAAATTGGTCCATATTCCTCTTGTGCCATACGGTACATATTAGCTCTCATAAATGTAGCAGCGTTAACAGGTCGGGCATGTGATGCGTAGTACATTATGAAGAGTTCGTCTTTGGACATAAAGGTTATGTTATGTTCCTTTCCAAACAAGGTGTGAGCTAGGATCTTATGGAAGTAACGAATCGCAGGGTTATGGATGTTCTCTGAATGCATAAGGTCTGACTCGGGATGGTCGTTTCCTGTGATGCTACCCCAAAAGAGATCTAATTGATGGTCTACTAGCCTGTCTTCTTGGGTAACGGTAAAGGTATCAGGACCATTAGGACATCATAGGAGTTCAACCATTTCTTTGTGGGTGTAGCGGTAATCAATGTCAAACAACCTAAAGGTGATTAGGCCTTTGTTAAGTCCAATACTGTGGTTTGGCAGGTGCACTAGGGAGCTTAGGAATTCTAAAGTCAATCTACTGTAGGAACTAAATTTTCTCTTGATAGCAAAGGTGTCCCAACCTAGTTGGTTAATTAGGAACGTAACACTGTCTCTTATACCTAACTTGGTCATGGAGCGTCCATCTGGGTTTCAAGGTTAGTGTCATTTCTCTCTGAGCTAGAGCCTCAAAACGTCTTCTTTGAGCTCTACCTCTGAAC
This sequence comes from Lathyrus oleraceus, assembly GCF_024323335.1. Classification (NCBI taxonomy): domain Eukaryota; kingdom Viridiplantae; phylum Streptophyta; class Magnoliopsida; order Fabales; family Fabaceae; genus Lathyrus; species Lathyrus oleraceus. The sequence continues at coordinate 430,144,678 of NC_066579.1, forward strand.
ACTATATCCATGTAATCTACTTGCTGCATTGTGATAGTCAATAGCTAGATAAAATCAAGTAGATAATAGCATTAAGTTAGTAATGGTCAATAATACAGAAATGTACCGATTAACTTTATGAGAAATAAATAAAGAATAAAACAACGAAATGAAAATTAAGCAATAATAATAATTATAAATTTGGGTAATGAAATTAAATAGTTAAAGACAAAATGTGGGTTGTCTCCCACCAAGCGCTTTGTTTATTGTCGTAACCTTGACAGAAATAGGATAGGCGCTATTCTTTTGAATGAGCGTGAGGCTCTACAAGCTTAAGATTTGTAATGAAATCATTGTTATCAATATTGTGGCAATGTTTCAAACGTTGTCCGTTTACTATGAATGGTTCGCTCATTTTTCCTTTTATCTCTATTGCTCCATTCAAAAAGATATTGGTAATTTCGAAGGGACCGGACCACCTAGAACGAAGTTTTCCGGGAAAGAGTCTGAGGCGGGAGTTAAATAGGAGTACTTTGTCGCCTTTTTTAAACTCTTTCCTTAATATGCGATTGTCGTGCCATTTTTTTGTTCTTTCTTTATAGATTCGGGCATTCTCATACGCATCTAGCCTAAGTTCTTCTAGTTCGTGAATATCTAATATTCTTTTCTCGCCTGCGGCAGTATAATTGAGATTAAGGGTCTTAAAGGCCCAATATGCTTTATGTTCTAATTCTACCGGTAGATGACATGATTTTCCATAAACTAGCTTAAAAGGTGTGGTTCCTATTGGGGTCTTATAAGGTGTCATATATGCCCACAAGGCTTCTGGTAATTTTGAGGACCAATCTTTCCTAGAGGTGGCAACTGTCTTTTCTAAGATTTGTTTAATATCTCAGTTTGAGACTTCTACTTGCCCACTCATATGTGGGTGATAGGGTGTTACTACGTGGCGCCGGACTCCATATTTCAGTAGTAGCTTTTCAAAAATTCTTGAAATAAAATGGGAGCCACCATCACTGATGATAAGTCTCGGCACTCCGAATCTAGGGAAGCCTATTTGCTTAAAGAGTCTAATTACCACTCGTGTGTCGTTCGTTGGAGAGGTTATGGCCTCAATCCATTTTGATACGTAATCGACCACAACAAGGATATACTTGTTACTAAAAGAATATGGGAAAGGTCCCATAAAATCGATTCCCCAAACATCGAAGACTTATACTTCCAAAATGCATTTAAGTGGCATCTCGTCGCGTCTAGATATGTTGTCAGTGCGTTGACATTTGTCGTAATTTTGATCATGATGTGGACATCTTTCCACAGAGTAGGCCAAACGAGGTCGGCTTGCAAGATCTTAGCGTAAGTCTTCGAGGTGCTTGCATGTCCTCCATAACGAGCAGAATGACGGTGGGAAATTACGTTTTCTACCTCATCTTCTGGGACACATTGACGGAAAATGCCGTCGGCGCCTCTCTTGAAAAGTAGAGGCTCATCCCAATAGTAATGTTTAATATCGTGGATTTTTTTTTCTTTTGTTGGTAGGTCAAGTCTGGCGGAAGCACCCTAGCTGCTAAGTAGTTGACGAAGTCAGCGTACCATGGTAGTATGGTTTGGGTGTAGATTGCTTCCACTACTTCGTTTGTTTTGGTATCCTTATGGGTTAACGCATCTTTAGCTGTATTGCTTTCTAGTTGGGCTATGAGTCTTTCGTACGAAAAGTCATCGTTTATAGGCACTCGTTCAGGTTCAATACCTTCCATTCTTGACAAGTGATCGACCACGATGTTTTCAGTGCTCCTTTTATCCTTAATTTCTAGGTCAAACTCTTGTAATAGTAAGATCCACCTTAGGAGTCTTGGTTTGGTGTCTTTTTTGTTTAACAGGTATCTAATTGCAGCATGATCGGTATAGATAATTATCTTTGCTCCTACTAGTAGGAATGAAATTTATCCAGAGCGAACACTACGGCTAAAAGTTTCTTTTCTGTGGTGGAATAGTTCATCTGTGCAGGGTCTAGGGTTCTACTTGCATAGTATATTGTATGAAGTTTCTTGTCCCTTCTTTGTCCTAAGACTGCGCCTACATCATAGTCACTAGCGTCACACATGATTTCAAAAGGTAATCTCCAATCGGGTGGTTGCATGATAGGTGCGGTAATAAGAGCTATTTTCAGTTGTTCAAACGCCGCTAGGCATTTATCGTCAAAGATGAATTCAGTGTCTTTCATCAATAAGACAGACAGTGGTTTGGTGATTTTTTAGAAATCTTTAATGAATCGCCGGTAGAAATCGGCGTGTCCAAAGAAGCTTCATATTTCTCTTACGGTTTTCGAAGGCTGGAGGTTTTCTATGACTTCTATTTTGGCCTTGTCGACTTCAATCCCCTTGTTGGATACTATGTGTCCTAGCACGATTCCTTGTCGGACCATGAAATGGCATTTTTCCCAGTTTAGCACTAGGTTCACTTTTACACATCTTTTTAGTACCATTTCAAGATTTGATAAGCAGCCTTCAAAGCTTTTTCCGTGTACAGAGAAATCGTCCATGAAGACTTCCATGATGTCATCTATGAAATCAGCAAAAATTGGCATCATGCATCTTTGGAATGTTGCGGGAGCGTTACACAGTCTGAATGGCATTTGTCGGTAGGCGAATGTACCATAGGGGCATGTGAAAGTCATTTTCTCTTGGTCATCGGGATGAATAGGAATTTGAAATAATCCCGAATAACCATCTAGGTAGAAGAAGTGAGAATGCTTAGCCAATCGTTCAAGCATTTGATCAATAAACGGTAAAGGAAAATGATCCTTCAGAGTGGCTTTGTTTAATTTTCTATAATCAATAAACATTCTACTTCCAGTAACCACTCTTTGTGCTATAGATTCTCCTTTTTCATTATTAACAACTGTGATGCCTCCCTTATTTGGTACGATATGTACTGGGCTGACCCATTGACTATCGGATATTGGGTAGATAATACCTGTTTCTAACAGCTTTTGCACTTCTTTCTTTACTACATCACTCATAATGGGATTTATCCTTCTTTGATGTTCTCTAGAGGTCTTACTGTCTTCCTCTAACATTATGCGATGCATGCATATGGAAGGGCTTATTCCTTTTAGATTTGAGATATTGTAGCCTAAAGCAGTTGGGTATTTTCTTAAAACGTGTAGAAGCTTTTCGGTCTCTATCTGCCCTACGTCTGCATTTACTATTACAGGTCGCTCAAGTTCAGTGTCTAGGAATTCGTACCTTAGGTTTTTGGGTAACGTCTTAAGTTCTAGGGCTGGTTTCTTTGGGCAAGGCATATGATCGGGCGTTAGTGCTAGGCATTCGCTTAGGTTGTCATCCTGGTATTCCTTACTTAAATTTTCATCTTCAAAAGTATGAGGCCTTGGAATTTTCAGTATTTCGGAGTATGATGTTTGTTCATTCTCCATCTCTCTTATGCATTCGTCGATGACATCTAGTAGACAACAGGTGTCGTCTATAGCTGGTGCCTTTAGGAATTGTGTCAAAATGAATTTGACCTTTTCCTCACCAACTTCGAAGGTTAGCTTGCCTTTCTTAACATCTATAATAGCTCCGGTTGTAGCTAGGAATGGTCTTCCTAATATGATAGGGATGTTGGTATCCTCTTTTATATCCACGATTATAAAATCAGTAGGAATATAGAATTGTCCTATGCGCACCGGAACATTTTCTAGCATACCTACGGGAAATTTAACAGAACGGTCTGCAAGTTGTACGAACATCCTCGTAGGTCTTAGTTCTCCCATTTTTAGCCTTTCGCATATGGACAAGGGCATTAAACTAATACTGGCTCCTAAGTCGCATAAAGCTTTGTCGATGACAAACTTTCCGATTACACATGGTATAGAGAAACTACCTGGGCCTTTCAGCTTAGGAGGCATATTGTTTTGTATTATGGCGCTACACTCAGCAGTAAGTGTAACGGTTTTGTTATCCTTTATCTTCTTCTTGTTAGATAAGATTTCTTTGAGAAACTTAGCATATGAGGGCATTTGAGTTATGGCTTCTGTAAAGGGTATTGTGATATTCAATTGTTTTAGAAGCTCTACGAATTTTTTAAATTGCCCTACACTTTTAGATTTAACAAGTCTTTGAGGATAAGGGACATGGGGTTTATACGGTGGTGGAGGCACATAAGGTTCTTCTTTCTCTACGACCTTTTCCTTTTTATCTTCCTCTTGTTCGTCTTCCTTCTCAGTTACCTTACCTGGGTCTTGATGCATGGATGGGTTTTGAGTTCTAGGGTCGGTCCGTCTAGTTCTGTCCCACTTCGTAGTATAATAGCATTTGCGTGACCTTTCGGATTTGGTTTCAGCTGTCCAGGAAATGTGCCTGCAGGAGCAGCGATAGGTGCTTGTTGTTGAGCCACTTGTGAGATTTGTGTTTCCAAAGTTTTGTTATGGGTGGCTAATGCGTTTACCCTGTTGTCGCATCCGCGAAAAACAACCGGCGGGAATGAACAAACAAACAGAGCCGCCACCGTGCGTTATTTATCCCAAAAGAGGGAAAGGAAACGCTCGAAGTAAACCTGGAAAAGACATGGTCTCGCGACCAAAGAGAGATGGGATCGGGAGTCGGTTATGCGAAGGGAAGGTATTAACACCCCTACGCATCTGTCGTACTCGACGGGATCCACGCTCAAAAGGATAGAAGAAAGGTTGCTAAACACTGCACACACACACACTAAAAGGAGACTCAGATGGAAAAAGAGGGGAACGGGCTCGCTAGGATATCGCATCCTATGCCTACGTATCTCATATGGAATGAGAATCAGAGCTACCGTAGTTCGGCTTACGCACGCCAAACAAAACCCACATTGGAAACCGACTGCCAATCGCTGGACTTACGTCAGACTCCACACAAACAGGCAAACATGGAAACCGAATGCCAATCACTGGACTTACATCAGACTCCAGACCAACAAACCCACACAGGAAACCAACTGCCAATCGTTGGACTTACGTCGGACTCCAACACACACAAAAGGGTTGAAAAAGAAAAAGGGCTCCCGGAGAGATCAACTCATCTCCTGCCTACGTACCTCATCTGGTATGAGGATCAGGGTGACGTAGTTCCCCTAAACAGGGAAAGAACTTCTAACCTAACCAGAGATTGGGAGATGACAAACTAGAAGGGAGCCTGACTCGAGCCTAATAACTATCATGTAATCCACAATGGTCCTAGGTTGAGGTTTCTATCTAACTTGCACAGGGAGCAAGCTATCCTAAACAGCACAGTCAAACAACACAAGCACAATAAACAATCACACACACTATATGCAATCAATTGGGCTCATACAAGGTTAAGCTGCAAAAGCAAGCCAACTGGAATGGGGTGTGGTTAGCTCTTAACCCTAACATTGAGAGTTAGGGTGAAGCAGATGGAATGGGAAGTGAGGATAAGACCCCACAGCTCTTATCCCTGGCCTGGGAGAGCTTGACTCAAAATGGAAAACATGGGAGTTCAGAATGTAGGAACTCTTCTCCACAGATGACTGACACAACATAGATCTTGGGCTATTATCCACACTGCATCAACACAAGGTGTGTGAGCAAAGTGAATGACACACTGAGTAGCAGGAGATGGATTACACATCTCTTTTATCTGCCAATTGCCTCTTAAGAGGTCTTTACCTGCTTGGCACAAAAGTAAACATTCACAAGCATTGCCTCTTAAGGAGGGCTTCAGACAGGTGCCTGCCCACATAACATGACAGGTCTTCCAGACTACATGAAGTCAAAGGAGTTATACCTCAATGGTTAAGCAACCAAGCAAAGCAAAGTTCACAATGAACTTAAAGCAACTTAAGTACCTGTGGAAACATCAGACAAATCAGTACAATGTTCAGACAAACAGATAACAGTTAATAAGCAACAGACTATCCCAATGTACAAAAGGTGTAAGCCAAAAGGCAAACTCAAATGAGTTACCATCAACCTACAAAAACACACAATGTTAGTAATCACAAGCAAACATCAATGCTCAAATGAATGGAGCATCATTAACCATGGAACTTGAATGCTTAACCTGAAATCAAAGCTCAAACATAAGCAACAAACCACTAGGTCAAAGCCTAGGGTCAAAGATGGAGAAAAAATTCAAAACAGAAGCTGAAAATTAACATGAATCAACTTCAAACACATCTTGAAACATTCCAAAAGGTCTCACATCAATATCATTAACCAAAAGCATTTCATGATCAATTGAAGTTCAAGGCAATTTTAAGGCTCAAATGTGATCAACCAGAATGAAAAATCTCAATTAAATTAGAAATGATTCAAATAATTCCAGAAAAATTCATGCTTATTCACAACATTCATAGCATGCATCATACAAAAACTCAGGACAATTGGAGATCATTTGGCATGGCAAACACATCACATAAGTTGGACAAGCAAAGGTGTGACACAAATTGTCACACCAACTTAACATGATCATAAAACAGAAATGATAAATGGTAAAAATACCAAATCAACACCAAAATGTCAAGCAAAGTGTCTAGTTTCATCATGCAAATTTTCAGAATCATTGGATTAAAGACCAACATTTCACAAATGAATAAGCAACGCAAGGTACAAAATGGATACATGTTCACATACCCTAGCACAAAAAATTAATCAGCCAAGCACAATTTTGGAATTAATGATCAAAAAATAATAGACAAGATAAGGATCATGATGCAAAAAATTGGGATTAATTCGGATTAATTTTCAATTATATATGATTTTTGCAAGATGAGGAAAAATGAAAAAAAATGATATGAAGCATGTATAGAAATGTATGGAGGGAAATGAGAAAAAATGAAGGCATTTGAAAAAAGGTTGCAGCCAAGAATCGAACTCGGCTGAAGTTTAAACTGGCGCGCGCCAAGGTGCAACGCACCGTTTCACTAAAGCTGACATGGTCCAATTAGAATTAAACCCTAGGAAACACATGCAACATGCAGAAAGCGTTCCAGAAAGATCAAAAGCGTTGCCTAAACTCAATCATCATCTTCTTCATCGTGCCATCATGAACAGTGATATGCAGCAAGAACAAAACTCCCAGAAATCACAATTGAACACATCATTGTGTAGATCCTTCATCAAGGATCACGAATCCATGCATGGTTTAGCCTAATTCCAACTATCATGAGCAAATCGAAGCAAACAACATTCATGCACAAAACTTTAAATTGACCTAACTAACTCAACTTTGCATGGAATTTCATGGTTCAAAGCTCAGCATCACCAGCAAACTTAGATCTACAACAATAGCATAATAAATTTGAGAATTAAGAGAATCAATTTGGAACCTCTTGAAGAGCAGAACTGGAATTCGTGTGGTTCAAGGTCTTGTGATGCTCAACAGTTCTTCCATAATGCTTGTATAAGTGATTGGAAGAGAAAACGCAGCTCAATTGTGCACGATTTTGCCAGAATTTGAAATCACCATTGTTGCTTCAAGCTCCAAGAATGCTGCAATCTTGCACTGTTTCCTCCAATTCCACGTGCAAATCTCCTCAATAACACTTCAGAAACAAGAATCAAGCAAGAGGAATGGATTGGATGTGAAGAAATTGCAAGAAAATTTGAGAGGAAAATTTTTGTGATTTTGATCTAGATCTGAAATAATGAATGCTCCCCTGAAAAACAGTTAGGGTTTTGGTTTATATAGGTCATGCTAATCACTCTTTAATCATGTTTAAGCCAATTGGTAAGTGAGTTTAGCAAAAATGAGGTGTAAGTGCAAATTGCCTTTTTCACCTTATGCATGAAGTGCATGCATGAACAGTGCACGAAAATCTTTTTAATTTCACTTAAAATTCCATTTTGGAGCCAATGGCAATGGTGAAATGTTCAAATAATGCACCAAATTTTAATTTTAATTTTTCCCTCCAAAAAGCCAATGAATTATCAAATGCTCATATGAATATAATTTGTGCAATGAAATGCATGGTTTGGAAAGTAGAGGTTAAAATAAGAACAATGCAAAAAGAGCCATCCAATTTGGAGCTTTGGTTGAGAAGTTATGCCCATTTGAAGTTCCATACACACTTTGCCATGCTTTGATCATATCTCCTTAACCACACATGAGAAATTGATGATCTTGGACTTTTTGGAAATGGGAGAGAAAGATCTACAACTTTCATGTTCAACAAAATTTCATTTGAAGCTTTCTTGATGATTTAATTTGAAGTTGAAGCTAGGCTAAAACCTTTCCATTTTTGGCAAATTCAAATTATAGGTCACTTTCTATTTTTGGAAAGTTTTGACCTGACTTTAAATTCTTCAATGTTGATGTTTGAAATGTCAAATAAGACTTGTTTGAACATGAATGAAGTATTTCTAGCCACTTCCCACCTCCAAATCCACAGTTGACTTGGCAGTTGACTTTTATGGTTGACAGATGACTTGAACATACACTGATGATTCTGAGCCTCAACCACTTGATGAAATGGCACCAAAATGAAACCCTAGCTTATACAAGCTCAATAAAATCACATGATGATCTCCATCTCATTAAAGACCTCATCTCCTTGCAGAACCCTGACTAGAAGAATGCAACTGATTAGGGTTGACCAGAGGTCAAAACCCTAATCCCAAGGAATCTGATCAGGAATAATGAACCATGATGATGATGGTGTACCATTTCAACCAAGATAATACCCAACCTTCTTGAGGAACCAAAACCCTAATTGAAGCACAAACCTCAAATGATTAGTGATCAATTCATGAGACCCTCAGGCTTGAATCTTTTAACCCCTCTATCTTCTGATAAAGACCTAGGAGGATGACTTGCTTATTTCACATGATATGCAAAGATGTAATGCCTAATGCCCTAAAAATGAGATGCAATATGCTAGGCTAGTCCCAAGAGAGGAGGGCAAATTTTGAGGTGTTACAGCTGCCCCTATTCAATCCATTGTGAACCTGTCGATATGAATAGCCTCGGCTTTCAGATGATCAGGGTGAAGAGTGATTGAATACCAAGAACAGACGAACAATTTGCACTCTGACGGGAAATAATTAACAATGCCTGTCAGAATCGGCGAAGAAGCAATCTCAAAAGAAGAATCTGTCTGGTACGGAGACAGTCGGCCTGAATACCGAACAGAAATTCGCCCTGTATACCAAAATAAATGGTAACACAGGGATAACCATGGCCTGAACGCCGCATCCGCTGGGGATTAATATTATCATTTCTTTTACTTTTTCTTGAACCCCGAAACTTTCTGATTGATAATCTTTTTTTCGTTTTTCTTGAACCCCGAACAAATATCTTCGCGCGTATGATCCCCGATCACCGCATTTGAACCCCGACATATTCATAGTAGTCTTGTTTGCCAAACAATGAACCCCGTTCTCCAATTGAACCCCAGTCGCCTGACGATAACTCACGATCGCCATTGTGAACCCCGTTCTCCAAAAAACACCCTGTGTCTCCCTTTCTCCATTTGGACCGCAGTCGCCTGACGATAACTCGCGATCGCCATTGTGAATCCCGTTCTCCAGAAAATACCCCGTGTCTCCCTTTCTCCATTTGGACCCCGTTCTCCGTTTTTTTTTTGATAATTCCGCTGGCAACACCGGAAGTAACACCAAGACACCACTCTGATGGTGACATGTCAGAGGGTACACCTTCACAACATGAAGGTAACATATGCATTTCTTCTTCAGAAGACACCCATAACGACCTCTGTCGGCCTCAGCCAAAGTCTAAGGTGACACATGATCAGAAGACAATCCTGAGGACCTCATCCCGGATATAATCTTCAACTCCAATCTCTATTTGAACCCCATTCTCCAGAAAATGCCGCAACATTTCCCTTTCTCCATTTGAAATGTATTTTCGCGCTGATCGCGTAACGTTCTTTGATTTTATTTCCATCTCCGTCCGATAGAAAAATTTCCTCCAATATCGCACTACTGGGGAACATTGTTACTCCAACGTCGCGATGCTAAACTCCTCAGAGTAACATCTTCAAATTTCTATCTTGCATGGCAGAAATCTCCTCCAGTATCGCACTACTGGGGAATACCGTTGACCCAACGTCACGATGCTAAACTCCTCAAAGTAACATCTTCACCATCCGGCGAAACCAACTTTCCAAACGGTAACCACAGCTTGAGTAACATCTTCACCCACTGGCGAAACCAAATCTCAAACGGTAACCACGGCTTGAGTAACATCTTCACCCCCTGGCGAAACCACTTCTCAAACGGTAACCACGACTTGAGTAACATCTTCACCCCCTGGCGAAACCACTTCTCAAACGGTAACCACGGCTTGAGTAGCATCTTCACCCACTGGCGAAACCAAATCTCAAACGGTAACCACGGCTTGAGTAACATCTTCACCCCCTGGCGAAACCACTTCTCAAACGGTAACCACGGCTTGAGACTAGCTGATGCTTGCGATGATGATGCATGGTTTTTTTTAGCACAATGCTCCATAATTATGGAAATGCTACGCAATTTATTATGCAATATGCTATGATCTCCTAAATGATGAATGCATAAAAGGTATCCCCCCTCAAGGGACTCTCCTGGGGGAGCTCGAGGCACTCTGCTGAGGAACCCGATATCACTCCAATTTCCACCCTGCTGGGGAATAGCGCTGCTGCTGGGAAATAGGCCACCCTCGCCAGGGATAACCTCCTCTGCACCCAACCCGTTTGGGGACTTCGCTAGGGAAGAAACCGCCAACGCATTCTGCGAGGAAAACAACAATCTTTGACATGCTGGGGAAAAGCCAGCAACGGACACCTCCGCTGGGGAAATAGCAACCTTCAGGCCTGGCTGCTGAGGAAACAACGATCTCAAACGTGCTGGGGAGATAACCATCCCGACCCTGCTAGGGAAATCACAGACCTTGAATCTGCCGGGGAGGTAATAATCCCAACTCTGCTTATGGAAACAAGGAAAGTCTGGCACAGAACACCCGTCGACCCGTCGAACCCCGGTATTCAACATCTAAATCCAGTGTCAGCTTTCCACTTTTGAGAGCTCCCAGACTCGTCTGGACTTTTCTGATTCATCACCTTGCATTCTCACCTTCTAAGTACTCCACGGGAATCGAATTCCTCTGGATTCATACCAACTTTCCAGTCCTCAGACTTTGAAGAGTCTTCTTGATTAACCTTCCAGGATCGTCGTACGTTCACGCTGTCTTTTCACCGTTCCTCCATCCCTCGCCCCTGATCGGACTCCACGGGGAGCTTTTGTCACAAAGCTTCACGTCACAACCTGCAAGTGAGTGAAAATATCTAACAGCACCTGCAAAGAGATCGTTAGATAAAAATGTGCCCCATGTGCGCCAAAGTCTCAACACCTGGGTCACTCAACCTTCCGAATAAGATTTCAAGTTTTCAATCTTATAAACATGCATTGGAAGGGACCTGTATGTCTTAAAATGCAAAGATTCTTTATCGAAATAAACAGATGTTTTTGCAATCAAAGCGGTAATGAAAACAAAAACAAAATTATTTGACTGAATATGCATTTTATTGATTGAAAAAAGTGTGGCTCAAACTGAGCAATACAAAGGAAGCAATTCCTGAAAAGAGGTAATTGCGCACAAAAGGAAAATCTATCCTAATGGCAATGTGAAATCGTGATCTCATTGAGTTCCAACTCGGTTACACCCCATAGGTCCTCAGACTCTCCGCACTTTCCGCCTTTTGAACAAGACGTTTCCGACTGATCCCTGCCAGGGATTATCCAGGTGTCATAACCAAAGCGTAAACGATCATGCCAAACGCAGTTGTTCGTTTCAATCCCTCTTTTGCCTGGACCACCCTTTCGGGTTTTTAGTCCACCGGGATACCCTTTTTTACCCAAGCCGCCCTTGTGGGGTTTTCGACTTGCCGGGTGTACAGGTTTTTCCTTTTATCCCTAATTTTTGCCCGAACCTTTTTCTCTTTTTTTCGGTTCACCGGGATGCCCATTTTTTGCCTGGACTCTTTTGTTCTTTTCGTCTAGCGGGGTCTCTTATACGAAGTATTTTTAATTGCGTCCGCATTCACAAGGGATGAAACATCTTCGTCATCCGTGGTTGTTGACAACAAGGCTCTGCCTGAGAAAACCTTCTTGACCACGGATGGGATCCATAATTGTGTGTCTACTTGCCCCTACGATCGTTGAGGAGGAAGGATCCTTTTCAACAACGCGTCTCCCACATGATACGCACGAGGTCGCACTTCTCGGTTAACAACGTGCTTCACTCACTGGGTACAACTGCCCCATGATAAGTAATTGCCAGTCTTTTTCCTCAGTCGGGCTCCCTTCATACCGAGTCCTTATCCATTCAGCCTTTTCCAATCATGACCTCAAATGGTAGCACCGATTCCTTCTCATACACCTGCGCGGAAGGCGTTGCCCCAGTAAATGCATGCACCGAGGTTTGATACCCAGGATACAAGCCTCGTACTCAGCCACCATTGTTGGTGCATTCAAATGTTATCCGGGCAACAAAAGGAATGTGAGATCCCTTTGGCGTAACCAAAGCAGCGCTAACTCATCCACATTAACCCCATCAGACATCAGAATCCGTTCGGATTCAGGGTCAGGCCCCTCTTCCAGGATCGGTTCCTCACAATCTTTCGATTTGAGCACCTCGAGATGTCCTCATCAGGGAACTCAAACTTCATCAGTTGATAATCCTCAATGGGTTGCGGGGCGATGTAATCGGACAATACACTCCCCTCGATTGCTTTCTGAGAGGTATACTGAATATCGCGAATCAGTCAGAATTATTTTCCATCTCGCAACCCGTCCGGTCGATGCTGGCTTTTCACTGGTTTACTTGATCAGGTCCCTCTTGGAAATCCACAAAGTGGTATGAATCAGCATATACTGTCTCAGTCGGCGAGCAGCCTATGCCAAAGTACAGCAAGTTCTCTCGAGCAGTGAATGTATTGTTTCATAGTCGATGATCTTTTTGCTAAGGTAAATTGCATGCTCTTTTCGACCAGACTCGTCATGCTGACACAATACGCACCTCATAGACACCTCGAGGGCTGTCGAGTACAGAATTAACGACCGTCTCTCCATAGGAGGCATCAAAATCAGAGGTTCCTGCAACTTATTCTTTTATCTTTTCAAATGCCGCTTGGCAATCATTATTCCACCTGACCGTTTGATTTGATTTTTTTCAACTTGAATATAGGTTCGCACGTGGCTGTTAGATGAGATATGAACCGTGAAATGTAGTTCAATCTATCTAAGAAACCACGAACCTCTTTCTCCGTTCTCGGTTCAGGCATTTCTTGTATTGCTTTTTCTTCTTTATATATTTTTTAGCATGATCAACCTCGATTCCTCTTATCCGCTCACAATATGCCTCAGCAGTTTGCCGGACAACACTTCATAAGTGCACTGATTCGGCCTCAACCTCAGTCTGAGCTGTCTCAATCGGTCAAACAACTTGGCCAGATCTACCAAATGCCCCTCTTCTGTTTGGGACTTTGCTATCATGTCATCAACATAGCATCCGATTTCATGATGAATCATATCATGAAACAAAGTCACCAGGACTCTCTGACACATGGCACCGGTGTTCTTGAGACCGAATGGCATCACCTTATAACAAGAAGGTGCCCCTTGGTATGATGGACGTTGTTTTCTCCAGATCATCTGGCGACAGTTTGACCTGACTACAGCCAGCAAAGCCATCCCTGAAGGAGAACACCGAGAACTGAGTTGTACTATCAACTAATACATTAATGTGACATACTGGGAACTCCTCTTTCGAACCAGCTCTGTTCACACCTCGGTAGTCCACACACGTTCTCACCTTCTCGTCCTTTTCCGGCACCGGCTCCTGCTCCACTGGAGGACAATCTTCTCTTAATGGTAGCTTGTGTACCGCGATGTCAGTATCCGACTCTGGCATATCTTGATAAGACCAAGCGAAGATATCAACATACTCTTTCAACAATGCTACCATTCTGCTCTTGACACTCGCCTCCAAAGCAGCCCCGATTTTCACTTCTTTTCTGACCTCGTCGGTACCTGGAATAACATTCTCGAATCGCTCCTCGTGCGGTTGAATCACCTTCTCCTCTTGTTTTAACAATCTGGATAATTCCTCCGGCAGTTCACAATCTTCTTCGCCTTCTTCTTCGGCATGATAAATCGGATTGTCGAAGTCATACAGAGGTGTAACCGAATTGTTATCAATGAGATCAGGAGGATAGTCACTTTTGAGGTCGGAACAAGACAGATCAAAGGGAAAGAAAAATGAAAATAAACATTGCCATTTTTAGTTTTTATTTTTAAACTGCAAAAATAAATGAAAGACAGGGAACACCGCTTTTAATCACAAAAACATCCATTTATTGCTGATGCAAAATGTTGCACAATGAAACACATGAGATGGCCCTTACAATGGACCATTACATTTCGGGCAAAACGTATGGCTTTCATGCAAACAGAATTGAAATACAGAAATACTACTCTTCATGATGAGTGACGGTGATGATCTTTGAGGCCTTCCAATTCCCTGGTACGCACGATTTTATCCACGACTCAAGCTCGCGGTCACTGTCGATCTCTCCACCTATTGTACAGGCGTGACCTGGATCCAACATTCCAGCACTGATGAACGGGAACGGTTGACGGCGTCCTCTATTTTGCCCAGACAAGTCTTGATCTGGCTGATAGCCAACCCCGAACATATATGCTTTTACCACAATGTCTATGATTTTTCCCCAACCTAGGACTTCCCCGTTCTTCACCACTTCCATGGCCTGCTTGTAAGAAGAAATGGACAACTTCTTCTCCTACTCAGCGCAGATGGCCTTCTCCACCTTGACGGTTTCAACTGCCTGACATGGTGTTTCACATTTTTCATCGTCCATCTCAACATATTTGAACGATGACAGTTGGTTGACAAAGATATCTTCTTCCCCCCAATCAACTTTCTCAAATCGGAGAGGTCCCCCATCCATCATTCTCTGAATCGTCTCCCTCAGCATTACACACCCATTCGTAGTGACAGTGCAAGCAACACAACAATTATCACAGCCAGGGAAAACTCCACTCTTCATCAAATGTCTCTTGACCACAAACATTGGAGTCCTCAGCTGATCCACGTTTGTCACCTCTATTTTTCTCTTATCTTCCGCCATCACGTTCACCCCCATAGGACCATGCACCGACATGGGGTTAGCATTAACATTCGGTGTCGGTGCAAAATTGATGGCTTTAGAATCCACCAAATCTTGAACGACATGCTTAAAAGCTTTACAATCCTCAATGCTATGTTCGAGTGCACCAGAATGGAACTCGCACCTGACATTCTCATCGTAACTTGCAAGCCTCTGATCCGGTTTCCCTGTAACCAATGTCCTTGGCTGAACCAACCCAAGATCCTTCAACCTTTTAAACAGAAAGGCATAAGTCACGGGCGGCTTATTAAAATGATGATTTTTCGTCCTTCTTCTCACTTGGCACCCAGCTTTCTGTGTTCTCTGTTAAGGTGACTGTCGTTGCTGTAGTACAGATTGATTACTAGTAGGGATCGTTACTGTAGCAGCATACGGGTGGTAACGATCCTTACCCCTTTTGGCATACACATCACTTGATTCAACCTCCTTCTTGTGCTGACTATTGCCGGAGGACTTCTTTACTCCAGACGACAGAGCATCTCCCTGGATTTCCCCCATTCTCAGCCAGCTTTCAATCCTCTCCAACCTCTCAGCGATTGCTTTCTGCCCCACGGCGAACTCTTGCATAACACTGATCAGCTCACTCATCTTCTCTTTCAGCTCGAGAATGTCAGCGTTGGGTGGATTCATCTTTCCTGTGTCAACCAAACATGTTAGAAACTGACACCTGCAAAATAGAAAACAGGTTATTATGACTCACGCATGAATGCAATGTCTATCCATATGAGGAACCACTCTGTCTTTCGATCCTGGCTTCATCGAGACAGATAATAATCCGGCAACAATATTCTGACATTCATCGAATGATTTCATCATACAGATCAGAGAATTATGACTTAGCAAAGACATCACCCAACCATGTGTGTGTTGTGCGCGTGAAGCAATGGCAAAGCAAATAAAGCTTGAAGATCAATCACTGAATGAAAATAACCACTACATATCAAAAGTGCATCATATGTGCGAGAGTCACACATCAAGTATGATACGAATCAAATACAATTCTCCAGAAACAGAAAGAAAATACAAACAAGTGACTTCCGTCAACAGGCCTGACGGTAATCCACACAAATGACAACAAAAGGCTACACTGAAGAAGGCCCCACAGAAGGCTCCGCATCATCTACCATCTTGGTAAACTTCACAGCAAACCTGAGCTCGGTATTCTCCTGCTGCAGTCTTCCTATCTCCTTCTGATGAATCTTCATTTGTCTGAAGTAATGATCCCTCTCAACAAGATAGTGATCTCTCTCAGCAATGATCTTCACGTTCTCTGTTTCCTTAATCTTCAGCTTCGCCTCCCACTCAGCGATAAGGACTCTGACTCTGTCTTCCCTCTGGTCCCTCACAAGGATTTGTTTCCTCTTCTCATCTTCAATGACCTTCGAAGCTCTAGCCAACCTCTCCTTGGTGATGTCGCGCTCCCTTGTGGATGACTCTAAAGCTTGGCTGATCTTGCCATAATAAGCGGTGTTTATCTCAAAGCGCTTCACTTCCATGGCATGTCTCTTATCCTGGTCTTCTATTCTCCCTTTGATTTCCTGATTAGCCATCTGAATTCTAGCAACACTTATCTCCAACTCAGTCTTCTCTGCTTGCAGCTGATCTCTAGTTTTCTTCATCTCAAGAAACTCTTCCATGCTGACAGAAGAACGTGGCCCCTCAATCAAAGGACACCAAGGATCACCCCCAGGGAATGGTAAATGCGTGAGCTCAATCCTCTTCCTAAGCCAATCATCAAATGGAGGAAAAGACCTGATGTTAACCTTACCAAAAGGAACCTTGCCCTTTCTCTGAATGTCACGCCACTCATCAGACACTTGCCTCAACTTTGTCTGATTTCCCTCAATTGGGAAGTAGAAAGACTCCTGAATCTCTCGTCCAAGAGGAGGACCCTCCACAGCAAATCCCATCTGTCTCCTAAGAAACACCGGGTTGTAATTAATGCAACCTTGAACTCCTATAAGAGGTACATTGGGAAGACTTCCACAACTGTAAATGAAATCTCGTCCAGCCATACCATTATGAGTCCAAGCTATATCCTTGGCTCGCAAACCCATCAGTCTGATTGACCATTTGACAGCAGGATCAAGAAAGACAAAGGCACCTCTGGAAGGCAAATACCCCATGAACCATTTGTACAACAGCTGAGCACAACATCGGATCAATCCCCCACGCCGCTTCTCGTTCCGATTATGGACCGAGTAATAGACATCCCCAACCAGAGTAGGAATAGGATTCCGCTGCATAAACAACCTGATAGTATTAATGTCCACAAAGTTCTTCTGATTAGGAAACAGGATGATTCCATAGATGCCCACAGCAATCAAAGCACAGACGGTCCTCCAATTACCCACAACAGCATGCTCCTTGGCTTTAGCCTCCAAGAAACTCAGATGAAAACCAGGCAACTTTCCCTTCTCCTTCAAACCCCCTTTGGTCACCTCCGGGCTCACATAAAGAGCACGAGAAATCTCAACAGCATCAGGTTCCCCCTTAGTGACATAGAATGGAATCTGATCTCTGATCTGGATACCCAGGATGCTAGCATAGTCCTCCATCAAAGGCCCTAATACGTAATCTGGGAAAACAAAGCACCTCAAGCCTGGGTCATAAAACTGGAGAAAAGTATGAATGGCGCTCCTATCACTGTCTGTGAGCCTGAAAACCAACTTCAGAATACCACCGTAAGTCTCACAGAACAACCCCACATGGTCAGGTGTAATCAATGTTATCATATCTCTCAGCACACCAATCTCTGGGTCGAAGAAACTGTAGACAACATCGTCCTTCAAACCGGTCCTCATATCAAGAACAGGGAAGTCTCTCAACCAAGATCTCAATAAAAAATGTCCCCTGCATATGGATAAACATGAGTTAAATGCACATAAAGGCAAAATGTGAATGATGCTGATGTATGAATGCAATGCACTGTGCCATCCTTCAAGTCATCTGAACATCCACTGCACTGAGTTACGGTCTCTGAACTGATCACAACCATCTGAAGGAATATGTAACCACAAATCCCACTCAGTGTTCTGAAATAAACGGAACTGACGGATATATCACCATCATCACCAGAGATCCTCTGAACAGATAACCACAAGACCCTCTGAACCAGCCCAGGGAATCCTGAAATAAACGGATCCCCACTGATAAATACCACGGACAGAACTCCGGCGTCTCAGAAATAAATCCATAAATCCGACTTATAAATAGAACTCTGATCAATAACTGAACCAATAGTCACCATCAAAGTCACCATCAGACCATGCATCTGTAAGAATCAACCCTCCCCTCACAGGTGAATTCTAATCAGGTCATCCTAAGGCGGATAATGATCTCGACAATCGGGCCAAGATACTCAACGGGTTTGCCCTTTCGGGTGTGCCGTTGCAGCTCCCTTAAGATTGTCTAAGCCAAAGATCCGGGAAAGATCGGTCACCGAAGTCACCAGCTCAGATGAGGTGAATCAACCAAAGTGGATACTCCACAAAGGAAGAGCACTCTCAAATAAACCTCGTCCGGCTTGTGGTATGTCACGTCGCCAAAAACATGTTGACCTAACATGAGAGGCAACATGAGACCACACTAATCCTAGGTGTATACTCGGGCCTGGGTTTTAGCCCCACTCAGAACACCCACCCCAAATCAGAGAAACCAACCTGTACAGAAGACAGCACAATGATAGTATGATGCAGGCAAGCATTTATGCAAATATATACACAACATAATAATAATAAATGCAATAAATAGAGTAACACAAGCAACCTAAACTATCCTAGAGAACGCTAGGAGTGACTCGCTTAGGGAAGATGGACCGGCAAGAGGTCAACTTCTTGTGTCCCCAGCAGAGTCGCCAGTTGTCGCATCCGCGAAAAATAACCGGCGGGAATGAACAAACAAACAGAGCCGCCACCGTGCGTTATTTATCCCAAAAGAGGGAAAGGAAACGCTCGAAGTAAACCTGGAAAAGACATGGTCTCGCGACAAAAGAGAGATGGGATCGGGAGTCGGTTATGCGAAGGGAAGGTATTAGCACCCCTATGCATCCGTCGTACTCGACGGGATCCACGCTCAAAAGGATAGAAGAAAGGTTGCTAAACACTGCTCACAAACTGCACACACACACTAAAAGGAGACTCAGATGGAAAAAGAGGGGAACGGGCTCGCTAGGATATCGCATCCTATGCCTACGTATCTCATCTGGAATGAGAATCAGAGCTACCGTAGTTCGGCTAACGCACGCCAAACAAAACCCACACTGGAAACCGACTGCCAATCGCTGGACTTACGTCAGACTCCACACAAACAGGCAAACATGGAAACCGAATGCCAATCACTAGACTTACATCAGACTCCGGACCAACAAACCCACACAGGAAACCAACTGCCAATCGTTGGACTTACGTCGGACTCCAACACACACAAAGGGGTTGAAAAAGAAAAAGGGCGCCCGGAGAGATCAGCTCATCTCCTGCCTACGTACCTCATCTGGTATGAGGATCAGGGCGACGTAGTTCCCCTAAATGGAGAAAGAACTTCTAACCTAACCAGAGACTGGGAGATGACAAACTAGAAGGGAGCCTAACTCGAGCCTAATAACTATCATGTAATCCACAATGGTCCTAGGTTGAGGTTTCTATCTAACTTGCACAGGGAGCAAGCTATCCTAAACAGCACAGTCAAACAACACAAGCACAATAAACAATCACACACACTATATGCAATCAATTGGGCTCATACAAGGTTAAGCTGAAAAAGCAAGCCAACTGGAATGGGGTGTGGTTAGCTCTTAACCCTAACATTGAGAGTTAGGGTGAAGCAGATGGAATGGGAAGTGAGGATAAGACCCCACAACTCTTATCCCTGGCCTGGGAGAGCTTGACTCAAAATGGAAAACGTGGGAGTTCAGAATGTAGGAACTCTTCTCCACAGATGACTGACACAACATAGATCTTGGGCTATTATCCACACTGCATCAACACAAGGTGTGTGAGCAAAGTGAATGACACACTGAGTAGCAGGACATGGATTACACATCTCTTTTATCTGCCAATTGCCTCTTAAGAGGTCTTTACCTGCTTGGCACAAAAGTAAACATTCACAAGCATTGCCTCTTAAGGAGGGCTGCAGACAGGTGCCTGCCCACATAACAGGACAGGTCTTCCAGACTACATGAAGTCAAAGGAGTTATACCTCAATGGTTAAGCAACCAAGCAAAGCAAAGTTCACAATAAACTTAAAGCAACTTAAGTACCTGTGGAAACATCAGACAAATCAGTACAATGTTCAGACAAACAGATAACAGTTAATAAGCAACAGACTATCCCAATGTACAAAAGGTGTAAGCCAAAAGGCAAACTCAAATGAGTTACCATCAACCTACAAAAACACACAATGTTAGTAATCACAAGCAAACATCAATGCTCAAATGAATGGAGCATCATTAACCATGGAACTTGAATGCTTAACCTGAAATCAAAGCTCAAACATAAGCAACAAACCACTAGGTCAAAGCCTAGGGTCAAAGATGGAGAAAAAATTCAAAACAGAAGCTGAAAATTAACATGAATCAACTTCAAACACATCTTGAAACGTTCCAAAAGGTCTCACATCAATATCATTAACCAAAAGCATTTCATGATCAATTAAAGTTCAAGGCAATTTTAAGGCTCAAATGTGATCAACCAGAATGAAAAATCTCAATTAAATTAGAAATGATTCAAATAATTCCAGCAAAATTCATGCTTATTCACAACATTCATAACATGTATCATACAAACAAATCAGGACAATTGGAGATTATTTGGCATGGCAAACACATCACATAAGTTGGACAAGCAAAGGTGTGACACAAATTGTCACACCAACTTAACATGATCATAAAACAGAAATGATAAATGGTAAAAATACCAAATCAACACCAAAGTGTCTAGTTTCATCATGCAAATTTTCAGAATCATTGGATTAAAGACCATCATTTCACAAATGAATAAGCAAGGCAAGGTACAAAATGGATACATGTTCACATACCCTAGCACAAAAAATTAATCAGCTAAGCACAATTTTGGAATTAATGATCAAAAAATAATAGACAAGATAAAGATCATGATGCAAAAAATTGGGATTAATTTTCAATTAGATATGATTTTTGCAAGATGAGGAAAAATGAAAAAAAATGATATGAAGCATGTATAGAAATGTATGGAGGGAAATGAGAAAAAATGAAGGCATTTGAAAAAAGGTTGCAGCCAAGAATCGAACTCGGCTGAAGTTTAAACTGGCGCGCGCCAAGGTGCAACGCACCGTTTCACTAAAGCTGACGTGGTCCAATTAGAATTAAACCCTAGGAAACACATGCAACATGCAGAAAGCATTCCAGAAAGATCAAAAGCGTTGCCTAAACTCAATCATCATCTTCTTCATCGTGCCATCATGAACAGTGATATGCAGCAAGAACAAAACTCCCAGAAATCACAATTGAACACATCATTGTGTAGATCCTTCATCAAGGATCACGAATCCATGCATGGTTTAGCCTAATTCCAACTATCATGAGCAAATCGAAGCAAACAACATTCATGCACAAAACTTTAAATTGACCTAACTAACTCAACTTTGCATGGAATTTCATGGTTCAAAGCTCAGCATCACCAGCAAACTTAGATCTACAACAATAGCATAATAAATTTGAGAATTAAGAGAATCAATTTGGAACCTCTTGAAGAGCAGAACTGGAATTCGTGTGGTTCAAGGTCTTGTGATGCTCAACAGTTCTTCCATAATGCTTGTATGAGTGATTGGAAGAGAAAACGCAGCTCAATTGTGCACGATTTTGCCAGAATTTGAAATCACCATTGTTGCTTCAAGCTCCAAGAATGCTGCAATCTTGCACTGTTTCCTCCAATTCCTCGTGCAAATCTCCTCAATAACACTTCAGAAACAAGAATCAAGCAAGAGGAATGGATTGGATGTGAAGAAATTGCAAGAAAATTTGAGAGGAAAATTTTTGTGATTTTGATCTAGATCTGAAATAATGAATGCTCCCCTGAAAAACAGTTAGGGTTTTGGTTTATATAGGTCATGCTAATCACTCTTTAATCATGTTTAAGCCAATTGGTAAGTGAGTTTAGCAAAAATGAGGTGTAAGTGCAAATTGCCTTTTTCACCTTATGCATGAAGTGCATGCATGAACAGTGCACGAAAATCTTTTTAATTTCACTTAAAATTCCATTTTGGAGCCAATGGCAATGGTGAAATGTTCAAATAATGCACCAAATTTTAATTTTAATTTTTCCCTCCAAAAAGCCAATGAATTATCAAATGCTCATATGAATATAATTTGTGCAATGAAATGCATGGTTTGGAAAGTAGAGGTTAAAAGAAGAACAATGCAAAAAGAGCCATCCAATTTGGAGCTTTGGTTGAGAAGTTATGCCCATTTGAAGTTCCATACACACTTTGCCATGCTTTGATCATATCTCCTTAACCACACATGAGAAATTGATGATCTTGGACTTTTTGGAAATGGGAGAGAAAGATCTACAACTTTCATGTTCAACAAAATTTCATTTGAAGCTTTCTTGATGATGTAATTTGAAGTTGAAGCTAGGCTAAAACCTTTCCATTTTTGGCAAATTTAAATTATAGGTCACTTTCTATTTTTGGAAAGTTTTGACCTGACTTTAAATTCTTCAATGTTGATGTTTGAAATGTCAAATGAGACTTGTTTGAACATGAATGAAGTATTTCTAGCCACTTCCCACCTCCAAATCCACAGTTGACTTGGCAGTTGACTTTTATGGTTGACAGATGACTTGAACATACACTGATGATTCTGAGCCTCAACCACTTGATGAAATGGCACCAAAATGAAACCCTAGCTTATACAAGCTCAATAAAATCACATGATGATCTCCATCTCATTAAAGACCTATCTCCTTGCAGAACCCTGACTAGAAGAATGCAACTGATTAGGGTTGACCAGAGGTCAAAACCCTAATCCCAAGGAATCTGATCAGGAATAATGAACCATGATGATGATGGTGTACCATTTCAACCAAGATAATACCCAACCTTCTTGAGGAACCAAAACCCTAATTGAAGCACAAACCTCAAATGATTAGTGATCAATTCATGAGACCCTCAGGCTTGAATCTTTTAACCCCTCTATCTTCTGATAAAGACCTAGGAGGATGACTTGCTTATTTCACATGATATGCAAAGATGTAATGCCTAATGCCCTAAAATGAGATGCAATATTCTAGGCTAGTCCCAAGAGAGGAGGGCAAATTTTGAGGTGTTACACCTGTTCGCTAACTGCTTGATTTGCTCACTAGTGTGTATGTTTTGATTTAAGAAATCTTTATTTGTTTGGGCTTGGGTAGCTATAAAGGTTTCCATCATTATTTCCATGTTTGATTTCCTAGGAGCATTTTGAGTATTTGCAGCAGCTTTATGATATCCTGGTGGTACAGCAGGTGCTTGGTTAGGTGCATACAGTGCATTATTATTTTTGTACGAGAAGTTAGGATGGTTCTTCCAACCTGGGTTATAGGTATTTGAGTAAGGGTTTCCTTTAGCATAGTTCACCTGGTCAATAGAGGTTCCCGTCAAGAGTTGACATTCTGGGGAAGTATGTCATTGAACTCCGCATATCTCGCAGTTTGGTGCTACGGCAGCCACGGTGGTTGCTGGTGTTATGGTCAAGTTGTCTATCTTCTAGGTCAGGGCATCTACCTTGGCGTTGACATGGTCAAGATTGCTTAATTCGTACATGCCGCCCTTCGGTTGAGGTTTCTCTATAAAGGTTCTTTCGCTTCCCCATTGGTAATGATTCTGGGCCATACTTTCGATGAGTTGATAGGCCTCGTTGTATGGTTTATCCATTAGTGCACCACCTGCGGCAGGGTCTATTGTCAATCTTGTATTGTACAAGAGACGGTTATAAAAATTGTGAATGATCAGCCATTCTTCTAGACCGTGATGTGGGCGTAGCCTCATCATGTCTTTGTATCTCTCCCAAGCTTCAAAAAGTGATTCATTATCCTTTTGTTTAAACATGTTTATTTGGGCTCTTAGCATAGCCGTCTTACTAGGTGGGAAATATCGGGCTAAGAAGACTTTCTTCAACTCGTTCCACGTAGTGACAGAGTTGGATGGTAGAGTCTGGAGCCAAGCTCTAGCTCTATCTCTTAATGAAAATGGGAAAAGACGGAGTCTTATAGCTTTAGAGCTGACACCATTCGCTTTCACCGTGTCTGCGTATTGCAAAAATACTGACAAATGTAGGTTCGGGTCCTCCGTGGGACTACCTAAAAACTGGTTTTGCTATACGGCTGACAACAGTGAGGGTTTTAGCTCGAAATTGTTGGCTTCGATCGTAGGGGCAGTGATGCCGTTATGAGGTTCATCCTGTGAAGGGATTGCATAATACTTAAGAGGACGGTTTTGCACTGGTTCGGCCATCTCTGGTTGAACAACTGATTCAGAAGTAGGAATGTTAAGGTCAGGAAGTTTTAGCTTGATATGATGTTCCCGTATCAAGTCTCGTATCCGGCGGTCTAATCTAAGATAACGCTCGGGTTCGTCGAATTGTAGCTTTAATTTCTCGCCTTGAGAGCGAGTACTTGGCATACACTCGACAGATGTAGAAAGGGAAAAAGAATTGTTTGCCTTAGTCTATACTGGGTAACTCTAGAGTTACGATATCGACTAAATTAGTCCCCGGCAACGGCGCCAAAAACTTGATCGCGACTTAGTAAGTCTATGTGAATCGTGACTGCAAGTGCACAGTCCTATCGCGTAGTTTTAAAGATTATCGAACCCACAAGGACTAATAATCGAATGTATCATGGTTTAAGGTTGCTATGTAAATCTAAGGTTAATGATTGATCTATGATTGGAGGGATGAAGAGAAATAATTATAACGTAAATAGAAATAAAGATATGGGATATAGGGGATATTGGTATGTAATACATCAAACTTAGGGGATTCAATAGATAGTTGGTGAAATCTTATTGGTTAAAATATTCTTCAGTAGAAATTATTTATAGAAAGGACTTAGTCTCACACTCTCGTTTTTATTGACTCTGACCATACTCCTAAAGCAGAATGCTTGACTCTCGCGGTCTCATTTTGAATTTAAAAGTAATTTTTAATATAAATAAAGTCTAATTAATCCTAAAGCGCTCTCGCTGTGTTTAGGATTAATGTCTAGTTTCAACTATCTAGTTAAAATCTCAAACTCTCGTTCTTGTTGACCGTAACCTTAGTTTGTTTTGTACTCTCGTACGAAAAACAGTTTGATTAAAATAAGAAACTAAAACCGTAAAAATAAATTTTATAAAAACTAACACCAATTATTTATTGAATCCCGTCGTTTCGACGGTCTTTACATATCGATACCTAAGGGTTTAGTCGGACATGGATCCGGTAACATACATGGTATTTGGGAAATTAAACATGCAATAAGGCATAAATAAATAAAATAGTAATCAAAATAAAACCTAGATTGCGATTTAAGAACTGAAACTGAATCTTGAATCTTTGATTAAAATAATTCCGGCAAGCTTTGGCAATGAATAATCCTTACAATTGAATCCCAAATGCGTAAAAAATAATAAACCGTAATAGTCCCCGATATGGAGAAACTATCACGTTTACAATGGTAAGAAACTGTCTAGAAAACTAAAAGAAAAATAGTGCTGAATAAAAATTAAGCGTAAACTGAAAAGTGGAAGAAGAGAGAGTTCCCCGTGCGAGTCTGAGAGGTCTTTCTTATATCCTTTCCATATTCCTTATTTGTAGCAAAGTAGTGGCAATCGTGGCTAAAAAGGTGGAGGAAATGTAGGAAGACTAGGTCGTGGCAGTTGCCACAACCCTAGCTTCATGATGAGTGGCGAGCGCCACTATAGTAGCAACCGTTTTCCATTTCTCAAGGGTTGGTGGCGGGCACCACCTCCCTCTTGGCCCAATGTGGCGGGCGCCACACTCTTTGGATAATGGGAACCACAAGCCCATATGCTCTGGTGGCCCATTATCCCTTTGGAAACCTTATTTTCTTCTATTTTCTTTCCTTTTTGCTATTTTCCATTTTTCTTGCGGCAAACCTTTTAATCGATAAATAGCTGCAATAAACATAAAATATTGTGTAATAATAAGTGTTAATCGAGTAAAAAGCAATGCATATGTGGCCAAAAATACGATACATTTTCGTGTTATCATGCCACCTCTTCTATCCTCTGCAAAATTTGGTACGGACCTATAAGACATGACGTGAGCTTTCGAGACTTCAAAGCTCGACCAAAACCAGTTATCAGAGTGACTCACAAAAACACATGGTATCCCTCTTGGAACTCAGGTGCTTCCCTCCTCTTATCATGGTAACTCTTCTGACGACTCTACAACGCGTTCATCTTCTCTTGGGCCATCTTGATCTTCTCAGAAGTTTGTTGCACATTCTTAGGTCCATGCACAACACTTTCACCTGATCCATATGACTACAAAGGTGTCCTACACCTCTTATCATACAACGCCTTAAATGGGGATATTCCAATACTTGAATGGGAACTGTTATTATAAGTAAACTCAATCGACAAGTTGATATCCCAAGCACCTCTTTGTTCTAGCACACAAGCCTTCAACAGGTCCTTCAAGGATTGGATAGTCCTCTCTATCTGACCATATGTCTGCGGATGATAAGCATAACTCAACTTCATCTTAGTACCCAACGCTTCTTGAAAACTCTGCCAAAACCTCGATGTAAATCTCAGATCTCTATTTGTAAGACCCTAATTTTGACGTTAAGATCCCTCATGGCATCATATCATTGCTCAGTGCATTGCCTCAAGGATCATAGCATGTTTGGCTCATTAACCCTAGGGTTGGAATTTGTGTGAGTGGTTTGAGACCACCAATCATGCTTGTATTGTATATTATTGCTTTTCTTATTTTGATTACTAACCAAAAGCACAAAAATATGTCACTAACTCTTTTTGTTTTGAAGCTCAAGTGATCATGTGCTCCCATGCTCCTAGGAGACTCCTAAGCTCAATGAAATGGCCAGAGGAAGATGAAAAAAAGCATGACAACGGTCCACAAAGTTCCTAATCATCATATATGCCTCCCAAGTATCTCAATTTTCCAATTTGATCAAGATAACCCAAAGGGCTTGAGGATCGATTCCTAAGGAAACCCTAATTCAACTGTGCTTTGACTGTGCCTTGCTCGTGAAGCAACCTCAACCTATGATCAAATTTAATCAAGGGAAATTCTTTAATTAATTATTTTATGCATATATGATCCTATTTGAGGCCCCTCAATCATTTATTCATCAAGATTTGAAGTTTGGCCTTGAGAAGTTGACCAGTCAAGTCATCTGACTAAATTGAGGATCACTGAGATACAACTTTTAATGTATTTGTCAAATGAAGATGACCCCAAGATAAACAATGTTCTTACTAACCATATGAAAAACTTTAATGTTAATCAAAAATCCATTTAAAACTTGGAAGGTCATCATTCATTTCAAAACATTATAGATCATTTTGATTGAAACCCTAATTTTGGGTCAACTTCCCAAGGACCTAACTTCCTTAATTTTTATGATTTTGAGGTGATACAAAATGCATTGGAAATATTAAGGTGTCTAATTAAAATGATATGTTGGACAAAATTTCATAATCTTAAAATAAATACATGTGATAATACAAAACATTATAGGTCACTTTGTACCTAAGTCATTGAATTTGAAAAAGTTCCCAACTTCAAATGCCCATAACTTTTTCATGAGAAATTCAAATGATGCAAAATTTGAGTCTAAATTGATCATATTGAAAAGATATACAACTTTGATGTTGGAGGTTTTTCCATTTGAAGCTTGCATCATGCAAACAGAGGGGCTTGAAGAGGCTTGCTTTTGGTGAAAATTTTCAAAGGGGAACTTAAACATGTTTTGTGCCCAAACTTTCACATCCAGTTTTCACTAATTTCCAAATGCCAAATGAATTTTTTCCCAACATGACTTTTGTTCCTTATTTCAAGGGCTTTCCAACCATTACTCACATTACTTTTTTGGACTTTCCATGTGTGAGTTTTGAAGAGCTTTTTATTTATGTTCATATTTGCATTTCATGTTGAAACTTCATGTGCAAGCTAATTCCACTTCAATTACACGTCCAATTCAATTCCAGTTGATCTCAGCATGGTTTATCACCCATCATTGGGCCTTACATGCGCCTGTACAAGCCCATGCAAGGAAGATTCAAATCCCATGCACACGAGGGAACCATGCTTCTCATCCCTTTTCAGCTATAAATAAGCATCCAATCTTATTCATTTCACAACCAAGTGGAGACCCGAAGTGCTGCAGAATTGAAATCCCAACCCTCACTAAAGGAATTTTTCAGATTTCTCTTTCTCTTTCAAGCTTGAAATTCAACATCATTTGTTGATTTTCAAAGCTCAATTCCTTAACCTATCATCTCCATCACACTTCCAGAGCAAAAACAGATCAAGATCTTGAAGAATTCGTGGCATTTGAAGCTTCATTTCAGAGGTAGAACCTCAAACTTTTTTGATCTAGATCTTGCAATTCAATGTGATTTTCTTTGGTTTGTGTGGTTTTCTGAAGTCCTCTCACTTGAGGCAGGCCAGTGGTGGTCTTAATTGTTCAAATCGTGTCATTCCAGTTGACATACTATGATCTTCCATCTCACATTTCTCTCTAAATAGGAAGAGTGAGGATGTTCCATGGTTACAGTGGTGATGTACATCACCTGAACTTCATTTTGATGTCCTTACATTTCATTTTCATTACAAACTTTTTCCCTGCGCGTGGTGGTCGGAATCTGGTACTTCACCGGAGAAGATGGTGGTTTCCACCACCATCACAACAAGGTAGCCTTCCCAACCCTAGGATTATGCTTCCACGTTCTAATCTGGACTAGTCTTTATGTTTACTTGATTTAATGCAACATGTCACGCGTTTGACTCCAGCGTACCATGCATCCGCGCCTCTTAGCCTTTGATCCCTTGCCACGTCATTTAATGAACTGATCTTGTGGCGCTGGATTTTTCTATTATTCCTATTTTCTTTTAATTTCAGTTAATTGCTTTTATTTTCAAAAATTCATAAATATTTTATTTGAAGTCACAAAAATATGAGACCAATGCCAAAAAAATTCTTGAAAAATCTAGTTTCATATCTTGATTTTTAATTATTTTTGTGACTTCATTTAATATTTTTTGTGAATTATTTGGTTTTTAATAGTTTTAATTCATTTTTAATTACATTCTGATATTTGAAAAATCCAAAAATATTTTCCTAACACCTATGGATAATGATAAGTCAATAAAAAATAGTCTCATCAATTTATTATTTGATTTGAGATTTATTTGAGATTTTAATTCATATTGTGTTATTTTTCATTATTTTTAATTGGTTTTAAATAGTTTCTGATTTCCAAAATTGTTGAGAAAATTTGTCAAAGTTTATTTGACCATGTTAGACCTATGAGAATTTAATTGGACTTGTTAAAGTTGATTTGAATTAAATTTGAGGTTTAACCATATTTTGATTATTTTATTTTTGCATTTATTTTAATTCAAAAATACCAAAAAAATTATGGATGACTTGTTGACTTGTAATCTTCATTTCTTTTCTGTTTGACATTGATTGATGATGACTTAGTTCACATTTGATCAATGGAGTTTGATGCTTGAATTTTCTTTCCATCCATTTCATCTTCATCCCATTCTTTTCATCTTTTGGCCAGTGAGTTAATGTCTTATGGTTGGTCTTGACAAATGAGAGGTTTAACCTTCTTTGATCCAAACCAAACTTAACTTGATCCAAGATCAAGTGAGTTGTTTTGTGTCCAAGATAGGTTGCTTCTTGGTCAAGCAAAAAACCTAAAGTCCATACAAGGCCCTTCCCCTTTTGTTTTGGCATGGCAAGTTTGTGGAGCTTGGCTTACTAGTCATGATCTCTAACTTGTGTTTATTTGAATATAGTTTTATTGACCGACCTCAAATAGGTGTGACTACTACATTAGTCCACTTACGATTGCTTAACATAGCGTTACATTGTCTTATGACAAACTAACATAACCATACTAATTATTAACTTTAATTTGAGCATTTAATTTCTTGCCCTTTACTTTAATGTCATTTATTTCTTGCTCATTTATTCATATTGCTTTTCACTTTGCTCACTTGAGCACATATTTTATGTTTATGTCATTTTTCTTTTGCTCATTTGAGCTCATTATTGTATATAAATATATTGTTGTTTGTGTTTGTTTTGGTGTTTGTTTTGTGTGAACCTAATGCAAAAAGGAGAAAGGACTTAGAACTAGGACATACCCAAGCTTAAAGGAGATCAAGAGCAACTAGGCCTCATGCCTTTAGAATGCTAAACTGGTTGAAGAGCAACTAGGCCTCATGCCTTTAAAATGCTAAACTTCAAAGTTGACTTTAAAGGACTTCTCATCCAAACCTTTCCTTTGTCCATTCCCCCTTATTGTGTTGTGAACTTTTTGATGTTTGCTCTTGTGTGATAGGGATTCCATCTTGAGATTGTGAAAGGAGGAATATTGTCATGAGTAGCCAAGTTAAGAGAGACAAGCCAAATGGAGATCCTAGGAGCTTGAATTCAAATTGTTTGATTGCTTGTTTGTTTGCTAAGTCCAAAGGAAAGGAGCATCTTGAGTCATCTCTATGACTTCAAGAAAAAGGAACTCCAAGGGTTTATCTTTCTCCTTTTACCTTTGTATGCTTTAGGACTAGCCCTTCTCTTCTTCTCCCCACTCTAACCCAAGCCAAAATCTATTTCTTTAAACTTTGACTTTGTTTCAAACTAAAAACCTAGGCCTTATGCCTTTGACTTTTCAAAATCTTTTCATAAATACTCATTGTGAATAAACTTTAATTCAACATTGACTTCATCTTGTAAATAAATTAACTTGTAAATATAACTCATTTCAAGTTGTTTTATGGTTCCAATGGCCACCTTTGCTAAAAACTTTTCAAAAACATTAGTCATAGGTTTGAGTTATCATAGTGGTTGATGTAAATCTCACCTCATCCTTAGTGATTGGATTATAAGTCTTCCATACTTATTATAGGGTTAACCCCTCACTAGTATGTTGAAGCCTTCCTCACATGGTGGATTGTTGGTTTAGGTTGAGTTTTCTCCCTTTGATAACAAAAGACCTTAAGGCTTTTGATCAAATCAATTCACCAATCTTTGTGATTTTTACCCCGAACTACGAGGTTTTGATCCTCCTTTGTGATGGTACGTAGGCAATGGGTTCATCCATTCAAACAAACTTGTAAATATAATCTATTCTTTTCTCATCCCTCCAATCTTTTGCACATATTTTCACAAATACCAACCCACCACACATATTTGCAAAAAAGGGTTCCCTTAGAGTACTAAGGATGTTTTGGGTGCGTAAAACCTTCCCATTTCATAACCAACCCCCTTACCCAGATCTCTGACATTTTTATTAGTTTTTGATTTGATAAAACTTCTTACCTTAGCTTTTGTTCGCTTTTTAGCCTTTCCTTTGGACAAATAAAAGTGCGGTGGCGACTCAAATTGTATGTTTACTTTTGGTTTAGTCAATAAACCTAAAGGTAATGAAAACCCCGCTACACTATCTGATACAATTCTCAACGGAATACCATGCAAACTGACCACCTTCTCAATATATAACTCAACCAACTTCTCCAAAGAAAAGTTGATCTAAATCGGTATGAAATGAGCTGATTTATTCAGCCTATCAACAACAACCCAAATGGAATCAGATCCCTTCGTCATTTTCAACAAACTTGTCACAAAATCCATAGAAATGCTATCTCATTTCCACTCAGGGATACTCAACGGTATCATCAGACCCAACAGTTTCTGATGTTCAATTTTTGACTTTTGACAAGTTAAACAAGCATAAACAAACTCAACTACTTCCTTCTTCATTCCTGACCACCAAAAAAATTTCTTCAAGTCTTGATACATCTTAGTGGAACCCGTATGAATACTCAAACTACTCCTATGACCTTCCTCAAGAATTCTCTTCTTAAGCCCAGGTACATCTGGTACACAAACCCTATCTTTGAACCTCATCACACCATTCTCGTCAATTCTGAAATCACATCATTTACCTTGATTGCTTAACACAAGTCGATCAACCAATCCCACATCGATATTTTGACCTTCTCTGATCTCTTCAAGGATACCACTGGTCAACTCCAATATACCTAACTTCATACTATTATGACCAACTCATGTCTCTGAATTGCTTGATTAATTCCAACTCTCGAATCATAAGCGTAGATATATACAACAATTTCCTATAGAAATACTCATAGTGACCATACCTTGTTCTGAACGCAGTCTTCAGAATATCTTCTGACTTCACATACTAAACTCATAATCCTTTAGAAATTTGATGCACCTCCTCTGCTTCATATTTAATTCCTTTTGATCGAACAAATACTTCAAACTCTTGTGATCAGTGAACACCTCAAATATGAAGCCAAACAGATAATGCCTCCCAATATTTAACATAAATACCACTCTTGCTAACTATAGATCAAACATAGGCTAATTCCTTTCATGAACTCTTAACTCCCTAGAAGCGTAAGTCACAACCTGATCATTCTGCATCAACACACCACCTAGACCCATCTTCGAAGCATCACAATACACTACAAAGGACTCACTTGGATTCGGAAAAATCAAAACTGGAGCAGACGTCAACTTCGCGTACAACTTCTTTTCTTTCAAAGTCTGCATCACAATCCTCAGATGTTCCACATGATCTCCATCAGACTTCGAATATATCAATATGTCGTCAATGAACACGACTACAAACTTATCTAAGTACGGATGAAAAATTCCATTCATGTACTCCATGAACACTCCAGGCACATTAGACACTCCAAACGGAATCACTGAATACTCACAGTGACCATACCTCATTCTGAATGCAGTCTTCGGAATATCTTCTGACTTCACACTAATCTGGTGATAACCTGACCGCAAATCAATCTTGCTAAATACACATGCACCAACTAAATGATCCATCAAATCATCAATCCTAGGAAGTGGATACTTGTTCTTGATTGTTACCCTATTTAGTTGTCGATAGTCAACACATTGTCTCATACTACTATCTTTCTTCTTCACAAACAACACGGGCGCTCCCCACCAACCCAAGGCATCAAATACTACCACTAACCACCCAAACACCATCCAATGCACATAGAAACTGATTTAAATAATTAAATACACACAATTTTAATTAAAATAAACAAATCAGAAAAATGAGGTGTTACAGTGTACTTGCAAACACTTCGAATGACGATTGTAACTGCAAATTTTAGGGTTTTAGAATAATGTGTACTTGAGTTTGAACTATATATCATACTTTATAGTAGGATTATAGTGTTTACATCCCTAAAATCTTCTTTAAGGATAATTATCTTAGAAGAAAAATGTTAAAAGACCTTGAAGGTCGTCATGTGTCAGTCTCTAAGACATAATCATGTGTGTTTTTAGGCATAATTCATGACCACCTCATGATTCAAAGGTACTAGAACCTTCCTCAGAGAAACTACTACTTAGGGCATATGTTAGTGAATCTAGTTGTTTATATCAGATGGTTCACGAATGCTTGATCAACCTTAATCCAACATGCCATTAGGACATGACCACCTCATGATCCCTATATTCTAGTTCATATTTTGGGGGATAAGTGTCCTCAGTTACCTCCAAAGGGTAACTATTAGGATCCAACAACTTATGTGATCCAACAACTTTAGTGTCCATTTGATTTTGCATCAATTGGATACGCGTTAGCTTGAAATGATGTCAATTTTTCATGTCTACACAAAAGTTATGGTTTATAGCTTCCAAAAAAGATCATGTAAAAACCATAATTGGACGAGTGTTTGAGAGTCAAAACGCTAAACCAACCAACCAAATGATTAAACTGGTATTCTCATAGTTGAAGTATATAATGTTGTTTAGAGACCGTTAAATAAAACTTATTAATAGTAAGTCTCCACGACTTCATAATAATATAGTTTTACATTATCTAACTTAAATAGAGATTTTATTTCATCAAGATTTAATTGTGACTATATTTTATTCAGGAGATCTTATTTAATTATGTTTTAACTGTGATAATTTTTTAATTTTATACGGTAATCTGTTTTAAAGACAGGCCTATTTAAATATTAAATAAATTTGAATATGTTATTGATCCAGTCATTCAAAGATATAAATTAACTAAAGGAAGAAGTGTATAGTCTCAATCTTTCGGTACTCTTTATGAAAATGACCCTGTACCATGAGGAATTAATATATGGTTCTAGATTAGGATGAATTAAAGAATCTCTTGAAAAACAATAAATTAATGCGTCGGCAGTTTCTTACAAATTTGGACTAGAAGTTTGTGTAATATAAAAGTAGTTAATTATATATAAGATGAAAATTTTTAATCGACAATTTATTAAACCAAAGTAACAAATAAAAGAAGAAAACAAAAATTAGATTGAGAAGACTAACCACACATTATGGATGTTGGATATATAGAAGAGGTAATTCGAACACTATTATACTTTATGTATTAAGATTTTGTTTACAATGTCCTCTTCTTCTTTTGTAGTTTTAGAGAATTGGGGCATTGTGACTTCTCATGTGCTTCAAACTTTTTGAACAAGTACTATCAAAGTCTTTAATCAGTTTGATCAGGAGCGAACTTAGAATTTGTTACGGGATCATGTTATATAAAGCGGAAGACTCACATTTATCTAATGATTATTGGATCAAGTGTGAGTGATTAAACTTCATATCAATTATCAATGAGTTAAATATTGATACCTCTCTCTCTTGCGATTATAGAGTATTGGCTCATTATTTCTCTCTACGCTCGTCTGAACTTTTTCAATAAATAGTATCAGAATTTTGATTATGATAGATGATCTTGATATTATATACTATAGAATTCAAACTTGTAAAAGACTCTCTTGAAATTCAATTTTGCGTGGTTAGCTTTATATTATGATTCATGTACTTAATATTTAATGATTTTTTCTCTTTAAGAGCAAAGAAAACGAAGAATAGATAAAATATTAAATAGTAAATGAAATAAAAAGTTAGTACAATGGAATTTTTAGTAAATGGATGGAAAGAGAATGAAGAAAACTCTCCTTAAACTATACCATCTATATGTTACATTAATTGGCTATAAAAGTCATTCATTGTTTCATTTTATAACAACACATCAATAACAATATATTTGAGAGACAAAAATCTAAAAGAGTTTATATATATATATATATATATATATATATATATATATATATATATATATGAGATTGGAAGTTATATTTTTGTATTCCCATTAATTTATAAAAAAGATAATTTTTTTAATTCATTATTGTTATTTATAGTGTGAGAAAAGTATAATATAGGGATAATTATCCGTTGACATTGTAATATGTATACTTTAATTGATATCTTTCTTGACAGGTGATAGTAGAGTTTTGACTCACCATACATTTTAAATAATATTATCCACAATGGGTGAATCAACCTCGACGGTATTAGCAACAGTCCTTAATTTAACCTCTTCAAACTATCTCATTTGAAAGTCCAAAATGGAAGACATACTCTAGTGCAAAGATTTGTATGAACTTTTACAAAATAAAGGGGTGAAGCTAACTAGAAAGTTTGATGATGACTAGAATTTGATGTACAAAAAATATTGTTGGACAAACTTAACAATGGACAAATCAAAGTTTCTTTCGTCTTGTTGCGCAAGAAACAATTGCGTACACATTATGAACAAAACATAAAACCTTGTACAAGAGAAAGACAATGCAGAATAAAGTCTATACTATTAAGCAATTAGTGAACCTCAAATATAGAGAAATTTGAAGTGTTTTCGAACACTTGAGAGATTTTCAAAGATTGATAAATCAAATCACCAATATGGAGATGATGCTTGAAGATGAATTGCAATCGTTATTACTATTGAGTTCATTACTAGACAATTGAGACACACTAGTGGCTTTGTTGAGTAACTCATCACCATAAGGTGTTCGAACATTGTAC
The DNA here is from genome assembly GCF_024323335.1 of Lathyrus oleraceus. NCBI lineage: Eukaryota > Viridiplantae > Streptophyta > Magnoliopsida > Fabales > Fabaceae > Lathyrus > Lathyrus oleraceus. The sequence goes on from NC_066579.1 coordinate 430,180,965, forward strand.
ATAGTAAAAGATAATATGTTTAATGAAGAATAAAAAGGAAGTTACAAGAAATATCATCAAAGTTATAGGCGCATGTCACAAAGTATCTTGGAAGAACCATCCACAAGAAGTTAAATACTAGAGACAAGCAAAGGGAAAGTCTATAGACAAGCTCAAAGAATGGTTGTGGATAAGAAAAGATGTAGAATGATATTACTCTCACGAGAAAGGTCATATGAAGAAAGAATGTAGGAAGCTCAAAAGAGAGGATCAAGGAAATGGTGATGCGAGTAACATAGTCACTACCATTTTTGTGATAGAAGGCAAAGTAAATAATTCGTGCATTAACACTCTTGGAGAATAATCCTCGGACGATATATGGAATCAACAACTCACACATATGAGTGAGAAAGGACTTTGAAATCAAACCAAAAGAGGTATTTGACAGGTATGAAAGGTTTGAAAATATATCTTAAGCCATGTACACATTGCTTGCCAGGAAAGAAACATAGAGCTTTATTTCACTATAATGCCCTACATAGAAGACCAATATTTTAGAATTGGTGCATTCTAATGTTTGTGCCCCAATGACCACTATTAAACATAGAGGTGTAAGGTATTTTTTTTACCTTTATTGATGGTCACTGTAGAAAAGTTTGGGTGCATGCCCTCAAAACAAAATGCCATGTGTTTGTAGTATTGAAACAGATTTATGGTGGTGTTGAATAAGAAATTAGAAAGAATTTAAAATGTGTTTGCACTCAAAACATATAAGAATTTATAGGAGCTTTCAAACATTATTGTAAAAGCAATGGAATCTGACATGAAAGATATGTCCCAAAGACACCTCAACACAATTGAGTAGCTAAGAGAATGAATATAAATATTATTTAAAGAGTGGGAACGATGTTTCACATTACAACTAAACCAAGAGTTTTTTGGATGAGTCTCAAATGAACGTTATTAATTTGATCAACTTATCTCCTCCAGCTCCATTAAATGGTGATGTTCTAAATAGGTTTGGATATTTAAAGTTGAATTATGAAACCATTTGAATGTGTTTGATTGTAGTCTTTGTTCATGTTAAATATGAGAAATAAAAACTCGACTTAAAGTCAAAATAATGCATCTTATTGGGATACATAAATGAAGAATTCAGGTACACATTTTGGTATCCTATTGAGAAAAGATTCTTAAAAGCATGGATGTTGTCTTCGTTGAATACCAGAACATTAAAGATATTTAGATGGGAGTTAAGTATGTTATTTATAGAAAAGATACAATCAACTTGGATCCAATTCCTCTTCTAGATAATTGCAAAGGAGATGAAATAGAAGATATTGAAGATGCATAAAATGAACCTCAAATTTATAATGATCCAACTAAAGAAGTAACATATGATAATAGAAGCGGTGATAATGATGATATAGATATGGTTGAAGACTATTACGATGAATAATAAGAGCCCTAATTAAGAAGGCTGATAAGGATAACTAAACTGTAAACCAAATATCCTAGTGCAAAACTTGTGTAGCTCACATGGGGGACTAGAGTTTTATGAAGAAGCTATGATGGATAACCACAAATAGGAGTTGTTGAAATTCATGTAAGAATAAGTGAAATCCTTGCATGAGAATATGGCATATAAGTTTGTAGGTTTGCGGAAAGGTAAAATAGCACTAAAAAATGAGTGTACAGGTCGAAGACTGGGGAGAATAACCCATGACCTAGATACAAGGCGAGATTAGTTATGAAAGCTTTTGATCAAAAGAAAGGAATTGAATTTAAACAGGTTATTTCACTCATGGTAACGATGTCATCTATTTAGGTAGTACTTGATTTGGCTACAAGTTTGAATTTAGATGTGGAGAAACTAGATGTGAAAGCCACTTTTCTTCATGGGAATTTAGAAAAATAAATTTACATGTAGAAAATAGAGGGCTTAAAAGTTCAAGGAAAAGATTACTTAGTATGTCAGTTAAGCAAGAACTTGATTTTTCACTAGGTCCGCCTCATAAAAACCTGCAAAAAAAACAAGGTGGAGATATGCATGCCTAATAAAGTGCGCAGGCCTAAAACCTTGCTCGCCCTATAAAAATATGAGGGAGGGGGAAACCATACACCCCTAAAGCCTAAAAATTATAAATTTTCATGTCTACCACGTCAATTCCCATGTCCGTAAAAGCTCGCAGAAAACATGGTTGACATAGTAGAGGGTGCAGACTAAATTCTTGAATCAACCTATAAAAAAATGCTAGAAAACGAGCATATAAAAAAAGCACATCAATGTGAGATACCACTGAATATGTTATATATTGGAATCTAAGTAATTAACACTTGAGAAAATTCACACCTATGATAAGTATTTGGATAAGACGACAAAGTTCTTACCTGAGGTCAAGTATGAGTTCTACAGAAACATCGTTGGACTATTGTAGCCCTCCACCTAAATCAAAATGGGGCACTTTATTAGTTTTTCCTCTTTAGAATGAGAGAAAAAGAAGGATAGATAAAATATAAAATAGTAACTAAAATTTAAAACTACAAGAGAATTTTTACTAAATGAGTGAAAGAGAAAGAGAAAATTTCTCCCTAAACCATAACTATATATCGGTTACATTCACATTGCCTATAAAAGTAAGTTGTTTCATTTTATAACAACACATTAATAATAAGAGAGAGAATTTTTTGAGGGAAAAATTCAAAAGAGAGTTTAGCCAACTTTTTTATCGGTGAGATTGTAATAATTACTTTTTTTGTATTCTCATTAATTTGGAAAGAATATATTCTTGTTGTTCCATTGTTGTTATTTATTGTGTGAAAAAATTTTATTATGGGATAATGGATTGTTTGTTGGTCTTGTAATATGAATATTTTAATCGACATTTTCTCCAACAATATCATATAAGACTTTTGGTGAAAATACTTTCTCTTGCCGGTTGTTGTTCCCGACATTGTCTAAACTTTCCGACCACAAACCAATGCACAAACACAAGTACATGCGCTTAGACACAGTGTTCGCCATTGGTTACCAGTAATTAAAGCTTTACTTTTATACTTGAGTAATAACTAGTATCATTTTTTTAATAATAAAATAATATATCATAAAGGAGAGGCGAAAAATCCAATAAAGTACAATAAAAGGTCAACAAGACACAAGGATTGTCAATCCAACAAAGCAACAAACAAACAATAGACCAGCAAAAACAGAAGCACAAAATAAAAAATCGGGAGCAACCAAAAAGAAGGAGCGAAAGTCCAGAAACCACTCACACAGCAAAACACCACACAACAAGAACCAGACTAGAGCTCAGACTTCAAGCCTACCATCAATAGACAATAACCACAAGCAACGTCAAAAACCACTAAGTACCAGAGGGATAAGTCAGAACTCTTTTGCCGCTATAGGTTTAGACACATGATAGGGTTCTGAAGTCAGTAAGAGAAGAAGAATAAGTTCAAAGAGGATGTGTTAAGAACCAACTGCAAACCAAAAAAATACTCTTATCATCCCCCTCTTTCAAATTTTTTGATGAATTAGAAAAAAACTTATCATTATAAACACACCAGATAGTCTACACCACAATATCCCAAATCAGAATAAACTTACCCCTAAACTTAGCCTTAGATCCTACAAAAAGGAAAAACTCAAAAACAAACCTAAAATCCTTAGGAAGACTCATCTGCACCCCCCTAACCACCTAAAGATCATATATCAGACATTGAAAATCATACTACAAGCAACAAATATATAAGAGACTGACTCAATCTAATCCCTACACAATATACAATAGATTTTCTCTTGGTCGATAATGAACTTCTGCTTGAAATTTTTTTCCTTACATGAGAACCTATCTAGCAGAAGTTGTCAAAGAAAGATAATCATTTTAGAGGGAGCTCAACTCTCCCCAATCATAAATAAGTTAGGGTCACACTAACTAAGTGAGCGACATAGATGATACCAAATCCTAATTAGACTTGATAAACAGACATCGTAAAAAGGAAACCATCTTTAGAACATCTCTAAACCCATCTATCACTCTCAACACTATTCATATATGATAAATAGATTTTAATAACTTATAAAATTAACTTTCGGAGGCTCATGAATGTGTTATTAAGAATTGTTAATTGAATTGTTTATTCAAACACATGATAATCTTTAGAGCTGAATGAAGACTTTGCATCCACTTTGCTCCACAGTTGAACATTACCAACTTATCATGACATTAATGATATTTTATTTTGACTTCACCATTGTTTCCTTTTCTTTTCACTTTCATGCATATAATAATTATAATCTTTATTTGTTACATATCTATCATGTAAAATAATTGAACGAAAACATAGCAACAAAGGTAGCAAAAGAATAGACACCTAAAGGTAACCTTTAATCATGCTCCAATTATTATAACTATAATTTATCTTCCTTGTGATTTATATATAGTTATATTAACTATCACATTCATTTTCTTACCACGACTAAAATAATTAAGATATTTATGTGTTGCATATCATGTGGTCGAGCAAAAGGAAAATTCCAACAAATACTGCTGAATCCATGATATCATAATTTTAATTATTCACCATGTTATATAGGTGGCATATTTTTAATTCATTGAATCATTATTCAAATGACATGAGAATGAAAACTTGCCACAAGAGAGAGAAGAGGGTATATTAGTAAATTCATAGTATCAATCATTTGACATTATACTCAATCAAACAATAATAATCATGAATCTAACTACATATATAAGCTCTAGCTCTATTTCATAATTCATTTCCTACTCCCACAAAATCTCATAATATACCACTTTTCTAGATTTAAATTAGCATGGCCAAATCACTATATCTAGAGGAAGATTGTGTGAAAAACAACAAATTAAAAAATCATATTAGCCATAATAAGGAAAAGAATTTATCTTTCTTTGCTTCTATTTTTTCTCTTTTCATCTACATATGTATCTTCTATATCTTCAACCTTTCTCCTTCTACTCTCTTGAACAACAATATCTTTTGGTTTATCATGTCCAACACTTTAATCCTCATCATAGCTATTGACTATGAAGCATTCTCTTCATCCAAACAAAAACAAGAACATCTTCATGAAGAATATGTGAAACATAGTCAAGAAATTAGAAACCATGTCTCATCAATTGCCACATATGATGAAGTTGAACAAGTTGATAAACAATGCATTATCAATCCAAAACAAGAGCTAGAACATGTTAAGAAAGACACAATTGTCCCTCAACGTGTGTTGGAAATTGTGTTACAAAATCAACCAAAGAAAAGTACTAATGATGATAGCACAAATGAGAAGAAGAATTCAACACTTCATTTGAAAGTAGATGATGATGATTTTGATCCTAGGGAACATGAAAAGAATGCAAATTTTCCTACAAGATCAGTTTTCAGAAGAAGTAAATCTTATAGACACAATAGAGCGAAACATGTTGTGATTGATGAAAGCAAGAACTCAGTGAGAAGGTTAGATTGTATGAAGATAGAACCAAAAGTAGAAGAAGAAAATGAGTTTTCAAAGATGTCAAATGAGGATCTTAATAAGAGGGTGGAAGAGTTCATTCAGAAATTCAATAAGCAGATTAGACTTCAAGCATCATGTATAAATTAATGTCAAATTTTGATGTCTTGTAGCTTTTGTGCTTGTTTATTTAATCTTGCATTTTGCTATACAAGTTCTGAGTCCTATCTTTTTCTCATACTGTTTCACTTGTCTATTTTCTTTGGATTTTGTGCATGCATGCGCCAGCATGTTCCTTTTCATCCTTTTAAGTATTTCTCCTTAGACAAATTGAAAAATTGAGACAGTCATATCCAAGGATCTCATAATTTCTTTAAATCTTTCATACTTTTTCAAATATTTTAGACATGATCTTTTACTTTAAAATGTTCTTGAATTTAGTGAGGAATATTATTCTTGAGGATGATAAAATTATAAATTTATTAAGAATAGATTTTTCTCTTGAGTAAATAACTCTTCCATAAGAAATTGATATTTTGGTTGTTTGTAATTGGGGGATTAATCTTAATTTCTTATTGGTTCGTGAGATCCGTCATTGTAAAAACTCTTTTATTTCGTGACCAGTAAAAGTCTCCACAACGGTTTCTTGAGCTCAACCCATTTAAAAACTCTATCAATTTCAGATCAGTCTGGTGTAAAATCTCATTTGATTTATGAATTTATCCCGCTATAAATCCTTAGTAGGTTTGAGATCATTTTGGTATAAATCTCGTTTCAATTCGTGGTCAGTCAGTATAAAAGTTCGGTTCGGTTAAGAGGATAGCTAACTCAAAACTTTGTCTTAGTTAGAGGTCAGTCTATGCAAAATCTCTATTGGTGTGAAGACTAAATGCTTTAAGACATGTTCGTTGTTTGGTTAGAAGTTAGCCTGAAAATTTATTCCTTATATAAGGGGTTTGTGGATATAATCTTCTAAAAACACTCAAGCATAGTGGATACTCTTAAGATCAATTCTTAGGAATATGATTAAGTCTTCTTGAGTGAACCTATCTCATGTGTCATTTATCTTTCCTTATCTTTTGTATTTTTAGTATTTTTTTTACTTTGAGTTTCCACTGCATACTTATTCAAACGCTTTTGATAAAATATTTGCAAACGTTGATTCATCAAATGATTAATTTTTAAATCATTGATTTTTAAACCTCCACAATTCATCCTCTCTTATGTATGGAGTCACATGTTGAACAATAAAGACTATGTCTTGCTAGAGCCTTGCATGGAGGACAAAAGAGCCTGCACAATGCACCCACGAGGAATAGAGAACAAATTGTTTTATTTTTATATGGGCATTATAGTCAACTTAGCAATAGGTATTCCTTTTAGTGTCTTTAAGGTCGATGTCTTGAGGGATTTCAACATCGCCTCATCAATTACGTTCAAATAGATGGGAATTTATGAAAGGCATTGTGATCACTTTGTAGAGCTTTAAACGCCATTCCCACTATTAATATATTCTTTTCTTTCTACGGGACTAAGGGCATCAATAAAGAATGTTGGGTTTTGGTGAGCGTCACTGTTCCATCTTTACAAATTGGAATTGCAAGTTTGTTCGATTTAGAGGTAACACCGAGCACTTTGATGCACTATTACGAAAAACCCATTTTACATCGGTTAAACAAGGGACTTTACCTCAATTTCATAGTTTAGGTAATGAAAGATGTCATTGTTCGCGAGATTATGAGGCTATCAAAATGACTAACTTTAAGTGTATAGTCTATCGCGTAATTTTAAAAGATATTGATCCCACAAAGACCAATAGGCAAATCTATCGTTTCTAATTGTTATGGTGTTTATCTAAGGTGAATGAATTAAGAATGGGTGAGACAAAATTAAATAACTTTAATAAATTTAGGTGAATAATACCGGGTTGTGGCTCTCATCAAACGATAGTACTCTTGTTTGCTTCTAAATAGGATCGTTGTACATGGAAATATTTTCTACCTTGAAAAGAATGTGATTGAATAAGAACTATCGTTCTCGCATATTCATAACTGGATTTGATTCTTTAATCTTTATCGTCCATTGTTATATGTGACCGACACTTAATGCGTTAAAGTAGTAAATCCTATTTTAAGAAATCAGACTCTTTACTCGATTGAAAAATAATTTTGATTGGAAAATTTAACTTAAAAGGGTTCCAGGATTTCGCTCTGGCAACCGGATCCTAAACCTACAAATGCGTCCGCAAATAGTTTTAAAACCTCCTTCTAGAAATATTAGACTTTCCTAGTTAATTAACAAAGTCTTTTCGCGGTATTCATTAATAAAAAACAAATCAATCTTATTCTTTAATGTCGCACGGCTTCGATCTTACCCGACGTTTTCACGACTCTACTTTCGCAGTGACCGACTAAATTAAATTCAGAAAGATTGTATTAGAATCAAAAAAACCCACAATCTAAAACCTAAAGAAGAGTACCTTCAAGTGACGACCCTCACATCCCAGCATTAATAAATTAGCTAGACATGTTTATGACAAACATGAAGATATAAGTTTGAAGCTTAGAAGTAGACATTACGGAAAAGTAGTTTAAAGCAACACAGTGCGATAAGTAAGACTTGTAAATAAAAGTAGCAGTGTGAGGCAAGATAAATAAAATGCGAGTAAATAAATAAAGCGGTAATAAAATGCGAAATATGATAAAAACCTGCTCCAAATGGAGACTTGAATCTGATACAGAGTAAATTGTTGAAGACTTGTAAAGGAATATAAATAGCGGCAAGAATAAAATGCGGGAAAATAAAGTGCTCCAAACTTCGTACAAACTCAATACTCTCTGGTGTTATAACCCCTCGATGTGACGAGTTAAATTAAAAGGGTTCAAGGCTTTCGCTCTGGAAACCGGATCCTAAACCTACAAACGCATCCTCAAATAGTTTTAAAACCTCATTCTAGAAATATTAGACTTTCCTAGTTAATTAACAAAGTGCTTTTGCGTTATTGATTAATAAAAAACAAACCAATCTTATTCTTTAATGCCGCATAACTTCGATCTTATCCGACATTTTCACGACTCAACTTTTGTAGTGACCGATTAAATTAAATTCATAAAGGTTGTATTAAAATCAAAACAACCTATAATCGAAATCCTAAAGAAGCAACGGTTAGAGTACCGTCAAGTGACGGTCCTCACATCTCAGCATTAATAAATTAGCTAGACATGCTTATGAAAAACATGAAAATATAAGTTTGAAGCTTAGAAGTAGATATTACGGAAAAGTAGTTTAAAGAAATACGGTGCGATAAATAAGACTTGTAAATAAAAGTAGTAGTGTGAGGCAAGATAAATAAAATGCGAGTAAATAAATATAGCGGTAATACAATGCGAAATATGATAAAAACCTGCTCAAAACAGAGGCTTGAATCTGATACAAAGTAAATTGCTGAAGACTTGTAAAGGAATATAAATAGAGGCAAGATTAAAATGTGGGAAAATAAAGTGCTCCAAACTTCGTACAAACTCAATACTCTCTGGTGTTATAACCCCTCGATGTGACGAGTTATAACTTTGATCGGTGATTTTCGTGCTCAAGATTGTGCTAAGCTTGGATGATTAAAATAATGAACTTTATGGTCTATTTATACTAGCACTAGACCTAGGGAAGCATGTAACTCCTTCAGCATTCGTGTGAGGAAAAAATGGTGGTCATGGGGGTGAATCTCCAACTGCCTTTGAGTGGAGCGCCAAAATCAAAGATGGCGACCGCCATGTAGGGAAAGAGAACGCCATGTTCCCAAAATGGCAAGACCCAGTCTTTATGATCGTTGGGACGTGGGACACGTCATCTTCCCCGTAGCTACCTCTATGGAGAACGCCATGTGTACATTTTACTCATTTTCTCCGTTTTGCTTCATTTCTTCGAGTAAGGTCTTTTCTAGGTCATGTACCTGAAAACAAGGAAAAGTACCAGCATGACAATAGAAATGATAATAAAAGGATGGTAAAACATGTGCAATCCGAGTCAAATATGTAGTGTGTTTTGGTGCTATCAAAATCTCCCATACTTAAACCATTGCTTGTCCTCAAGCAAAACTTGTGCTAAGAAGAAAAATAGTAACTCTCGTATCTTTATTTTAGGATATAGACTTTGCTTTAGCTATGATCGTGTCGATAGGTACTACCTTGCAAACTAAGGATATCGTAACAATACATTCCGCATTTGTGGTCATAAGTCTCCTTATTATACAAACCAATCTGCATTATGTTATTATGCCTAGGCCTTACTTAATCATCCCATTTTTCATCTTTTTCATTCAGGCGCAATCACATTAAACCCATTATATGTACACACACAATGAGGAGATCTGTTAGTAATTATGATTTATTTTTGCCGAAGGGGCTCTGGTATCAAAGCGGTTTGCTCCTTTTTCAAATTGCAGATGCGGGGGATCAGATCATAATCCGCCCTACCAACTTCAGAACCGGACACCTCTGAACCAACCAACAATATGAACTTATTATTTTTCACTACCGGTTGGTATTTATGCTTTATCATTTACTCATTTTTGCTCAAAATCACACACTTATTTGGACTAATCTTCCTACTTAGTGTGTGCTTAAGATGGTGCTGACTGCTAAAGTAAACTACTTAAGGACTTATTTAGGGGTGGGAGTTCAAGGCCATGACATACCAAGTATCTGGATCGATCTCTATGATAAGGAGACTTACGGTGTTAAGACGATACCGATCTTAGGAGCTTTCACAAGTCCCAACAACCTATCCTTAGCTTGTTTAATAGCCTAATATTTCAAAAATAAACATTATTTTCTTCTTCATTTTTGTTTTGTTTTTTGGTATGGCTCAAGAAATGAAAGAATTAATAAACAGCAGAAAATCACGCATAAAGACTCGACATCACATGCAATGATAAAATGATAAATCTAACTAGAAAGCAATAAATATAGTGATAAAAACAGTAAAGATCCCATCCCACACTCAAACTGAACATTATCCTCAATGTTTCGATGTAAGGTGAAGAATGAGAGAAAGAAAATGTGTCCAAGCTCAAAAACGACATCGACCATCATGTCCGCCTCGCCCATACTGAGGGTGTGGAACTCCAACATGCTGCACATACTCACGTAATACATCCAACCTTGCCCGTAATCTTGTTATCTCTTCAATTAGGTCCCCACATGTTCAGTTCAGTCCGTTCAATGTAATAAATTTGTTGGGCCTGAATCTGATGGATATGGGTCACCATCTCGGTTTGTTGCCTCTGTATGTCTCTTTACCGTTTATATATTCGGATAAGAAAAGAAAAAGAAATGATAAATGAAATATGTGGGTTTCCTCCCACGCAACGCTTTGTTTGACGTCGGTAGCTCGACGACTCAGGAATGTAAGTACTCATGGTGGTTCTTTCGAGGATGAATCATCGGTCAAACTTTTAATTATCCTCGATTTCCATGGCCACTTATCAAGCCATCTCTCATATCCATCACCTTTTCTTTTCTTCCTTCTGCGAGGTGGTTCATCCTTCTGAACTTGTGGTGGTGGTTCTGGATCTATCTTGAGAAATAGCTTTTCAAGTTTGGGTTCAATTTTTTCATCCACCACCTCAAAGTCTAACTTGCTTGTCTTAATACTAATGAGTTCCCTAGTTTCATGGTCTTCTAATTTTCTCTTCTTATTTAGGATCTCAAACAAAGGTGCATTGATGGGGATATTTTCCAATTTCTCATCATACCTTTCGGATTTTGAGTCGACCTTAACTCCCACATACCTTTGCAAGAAAGGAGTTGGTGATTTATTGGGAGCAGGAACAACATAGATTGCGTCCTTCTCTACCTCTTCGACAACTTCCCTTTCGGGTGGTGTCAGTGAATCTTTCTCAATCTCTACTCTTTTCTCACCTGAACCCTCCTTGTTATCATTCTCCTTATGATTTTTGATAGATTTTTCACTGGTGGTTGTTACAACATCCACATGTTTCTTAGGGAAGGGTCCTAGAGGTGTCTGTGCAAGCAGGGAGATTTGAGTCTCAATTTCCTTATTATGAGTTGCTAAGGACTCGACCACAGTGTTCATCCGCCTAATGGTTTCTTTAGTATTAAAAAGTTGGTTTATAAACTCTTTATTCCGCATGGTTTATGTTGCCATAAATTTTCGCATAGTGCATTCTAGGATGGAGAGAGTTAGTGTCTCAACATAATTATCCCAGATAATATTAAGATTGAAGTTATGAGACTCATGCGGTACTTCATAATATTGAGAGTGGTAATTGTAAGAAAAATGTTGGCGATGCATAGTGATATAGACTAAGGTACCTTAATCTAGATGGTGTAACAACAAGTTATGATATTTTGACATAATTGGTCCCCGACAACGGCGCCAAAAACTTGTTCGCGAGATTATGAGTCTATCGGAATGACTAACTACAAATGTATAGTCTATCGCGTAGTTTTAAAAGATATCAATCTCACAGAGACCAATAGTAAAATCTATCGTTTCTAATTGTTACGGTGTTTATCTAAGACGGATGAATTAAGAATGGGTGAGACGAAATTAAATACCTTTAATAAATTTAGGCGAATAATACGGTGATGTGGCTCTCATCAAACAATAGTACTCTTGTATGCTTCTAAAGAGGATCGTTGTACGGGAAAAATCTTTTCTATTTTGAAAAGAATGTGATTGAACAGGAACTTTCACTCTCGCGTATTCAGAACCGGATTTGACTCTCTAATCTATACTGTCAACTGTCACATTTGACCGACACTTAATACGTTAAATCAGTAAATCCTATTTTAAGAAATCAGACTTTTTACTCGGCTGAAAAGTAATTTTGATTGGAAAATTTAAATTAAAAGGGTTCAAGGCTTTCGCTCTGGAAACCGGATCCTAAACCTACAAACGCATCCTCAAATAGTTTTAAAACCTCATTCTAGAAATATTAGACTTTACTAGTTAATTAACAAAGTGCTTTTGCGTTATTCATTAATAAAAAACAAACCAATCTTATTCTTTAATGCCGCACAACTTCGATCTTATCCGACATTTTCACGACTCAACTTTTGTAGTGGCCGATTAAATTAAATTCATAAAGATTGTATTAAAATCAAAACAACCTATAATCGAAATCCTAAAGAAGCAACGGTTAGAGTACCGTCAAGTGACGGTCCTCACATCCCAGCATTAATAAATTAGCTAGACATGCTTATGAAAAACATGAAAATATAAGTTTGAAGCTTAGAAGTAGATATTACGGAAAAGTAGTTTAAAGAAATACGGTGCGATAAATAAGACTTGTAAATAAAAGTAGTAGTGTGAGGCAAGATAAATAAAATGCGAGTAAATAAATATAGCGGTAATACAATGCGAAATATGATAAAAACCTGCTCAAAACAGAGGCTTGAATCTGATACAAAGTAAATTGCTGAAGACTTGTAAAGGAATATAAATAGCGACAAGATTAAAATGTGGGAAAATAAAGTGCTCCAAACTTCGTACAAACTCAATACTATCTGGTGTTATAACCCCTCGATGTGACGAGTTATAACTTTGATCGGTGATTTTCGTGCTCAAGATTATGCTAAGCTTGGATGATTAAAACAATGAACTTTATGGCCTATTTATACTAGTACTAGACTTAGGGAAGCATGTAACTCCTCCAGCATTCGTGTGAGGAAAAAATGGTGGTCATGGGGGTGAATCTCCAACTGCCTTTGAGTGGAACGCCAAAATCAAATATGGTGATCGCCATGTAGGGATGGAGAACACTATGTTCCCAAAATGGAGAGACCCCGTATTTGTGATCGTTGGGACGTGAGACGCGTTATCTTCCCCGCGACTACCTCTATGGCGAACACCATGTTGAACTTCATGTGTACATTTTACTCATTTTCTCCGTTTTACTCTATTTTGCTTTGTTTCTTCGAGTAAGGCCTTTTCTAGGTCATGTAATTGAAAACAAGAAATAGTATCAACATAACAATAGAAATGATAATAAAAGGATGGTAAAACATGTGCAATCCAAGTCAAATATGTAGTGTGTTTTGGTGCTATCAGTCATGAAAATTCGCCACTCTTCTCCTCGGTTACAAATCCACCGAGGGAAAAATTATATTGCTCATGGGTTCGAACCCCAACAACATCAATTTAGTATTTTATTGAAAATACGTAACTTTTCTTCTCGATGTTAAAATTACATGAGGTGAAAGATATATATACAACACCACCAACAACAACAATGACAAAAATTACAACAACAACAACAACCTTGAAAAAATTTCTAACTAATTAAGAAACCTTTAATATTTTTCTGTCTTGCAGTCCATTTAAGAGAATGATATTTACAAGTTTGAGCGACGACAAATCTCTCATGTTAAGGCAAAACTTAATGGACAAATGCTTTTATAGGAAAAATGAGTAATCATGCCCCTCAGTTGTTAGGATAAGCGAAAGGATATATTGCTTAACATTTAAATATAAAATAAAATAAAAAAGATTGCACTATTAAAAAAAGAATAAAACATAAATTGCAGTTGTTATCATTCGAAGTGTGTCCCTTAGTTACATTATCCCTCATTTGTGTCATAAAATGTGTTATTTATAGTAGTGATGTTACGCTTAAAGAGGAAGGTAGTCATATGAGCCTTTAAGGAATCAACATCAGGGATAATAGCTTCCAAACTAATCCCATGTCTTTATGAATTGTGATCCTTTTCTCCTTCATCAAGCCCCCCTCTTATAATATAGTAGAGACTCTCATGTGTACCAAGGTTAATAGACACAGTGAAAAAGTAATCATCCTTGTAATTCTTGAAAGACTCCATATACACTTCAAAGATCTTACAACACTAATTTACAGAGATCAACTTTTTAGGGTGATTGGGGTCAGAAAACTTTATGAGCACATGGTATAGGTAAAAACAAGACTAATGTAAGTAGGATATTCTTGTACTTACCAATACTAAAAAACATTCACATATGCTCAACTTATACTTCGAGGTTGTTGAAAGGAAGAGTAACTTACATTCAAGACAACAAACATTCATACATAGGCATCCCACACATATCAACCAAGATACATATATGTTTGTTGCTTTCTAAGATTATCACATGTCATCCTCGTGATGGTTCCATTTTTCGAAAGGCAAGATCTATTTTATTCTATACTCATGAAGAATCTTCAACATCGGTGGCAATTCTCGAGCCGGTAGTGACACCTTTTTCACCATGCCTTATTTACTCTTCAAATACAAAATATTTGTGTGCATAATTCATAAATCTTGATTGTTCCTTCAACCAGCATCTTACTTCCTCAACAATGACCCTACGCTTGAAGTGACACTCTAAGACCTAGTAATCTTTGTGCCCTATAGTGATCCATACAATTTCTGACGATATAAGAGTTAGTCATCTTAATTTCCCCAAAACCAAAGGCTGCCCTTATTTGTCTCATCTCGATACGAGTATGATTAGGCTCATTATCACCAGGATTAACCATCATCGGTTTAATGATAGAATCGACATCATTGAGTTTTACATTACTAAGGTCTACAAAAGGATACCTAAATTTGGATTTCCTAGGTTTTCCTTATGCAAGAAGAATGAAACCTCAAGAAGAAAAAATGGAAAAAAGGAAATACCTTATTGTAATGCAGGTTGTCTGAACAAACTTAATGAAGACACAAAGCTTTGTGATTCAAAGCGAAGCAATATGAATGTAAAAATCCCCAACAATGATGAAAGCAATTAATTTCTATAACTAAACTATTAAAATGAAGAAGAATTCAAAAAGTAAAGTTTGATCCCCAAGTTCCTGCTTTATAGGCACATCGAGCGCCAAGTTCGACGATCGTGATTCCCCAGAAGACCAATATTTGAGTCCAATAGCTCGCATGATTTCTTGAAAATGTTACGGAACTTGAGTATGCCTAGGAACATTACATTCTTTCACTATGTATCTGGGGGTAATTGGAATTCATCGCCGCAACAACATTTCACCTAAATAAAACATATTTAATGTGCATGTTTCCGTTGCCAACTACTTATAGTAAACGCCACCACGAAGTTCCCTCTACACGATGCTCGTCCATAACGAGTAGTATTTCTCAATAGTTCATATTCTTGGGCGGGCCTTACTGATCTCTAAAATAATTCTCGCTTAAATAATGATAGCAAAGACTTGGAGAAAAAATGTTTTAGGTTAGCTAAAGGCCCATAAAGACTATCCCAATTCATATGCGCAATCTAGTAAGGCGCGACAATCACTGACCTATAGGTACAACCCACATCCTTGGATGTCACATAAGAGCATAAACCTCTTTCTATTAGGATGTTTGATCTACATTCAACAGTTACCCACACGCCATGTCTGACTCACCGGGGACCATTATAATTTTTCTTTCTACATAAGTGTGACTCAAAGTCACACATAAATACATTGTTCACCCATACTTGAAAATTTACACCTCATTCATATACTGACTTGAGTGTTGCTAATCCTTGTTGTTGATACCATCTTCGATCACTGAGTATTGTTACCACCTTATCGAGAGTCTTCACATGGTGATCCTCATAAGCCTTTCACAAGTTATCTATTTTAGTTCAAAATAAAAATTAAATTCAATAAATAATTTAGCAATTATGATTGATAGTTATAGTTATTTTTATAATGAATCTGAGCTAATTGTAATTTTTTAATAAAGTATTTTGTTTTATATTTTTAAGAGTTCTAATTTCTTTAATATGTGACAAATTTATCTCTCTTTTTATGAGTATTTGTTTAGTTATGTGGCAATATTAATTATATTCGATCACACATGCGTATAGAAGTGAATTTAATTAATTAATTGTTGGCATCTGTGTATTAGCCTGTTATAGATAACCTTCTATGTATAAGTAAGGTCCATTTGTAACTAATCGGTATTGAATTTTATAAAAGATTAGAGAAACAATGCTCTCTTCAGCTTTTCTCTGTGGTCAATTCAACATTATTTTTGTTGATTGTGTAAACATTGCATGAGATTCAATATGGTATCATGAGAATGGTTTAAGATCTGGTGGCCCACATGCTATTAGGTTTTCCCTATCTGGTCACCCACCATTTAATTTCAGGCTCCGGGTGTTCAACACTAAGCGTGAGAGGGTGTGTTAAGAATCTCAAATCAAACAATATATGTCTTTAACATATGCTTATTAGTATGGGTAATCCTCATCTTACAAACTGATTATGTAAAACTGAGTTTGGCACAGACACATTTTTTTAACATGGTATCAGAAGACTTTTTAGTCAAATATTATGTTCCCTCTTTTTTCTAGAACAGCCAAAAGACCCAATTGACTAAGGCCCAAATAATCAAAGTCCACTTTACTCGACCCAACATATAAAAAAATTGTTCATACATTAAGAGAAGACATTTAATCTTTAATCTCCAATTTCAATATACTCATTTTAAATCTTGAACTGACTTGAGCGTTGAAGTGCTAATCATGCAGGTCCACTCCACATCATCGTAAAAGAGATCACAACCACCATTTAAGATTAGTAGTTAACCAACTCTCTTCATTTTTGGATTCTTCGCAGAGCTTGAGCATCCATTTCTGGTTCCCGTATGAAAAAATGGCACTATGTATGGGAATTGACTTCTGATTGTTGTGTTTTCCATAAAAATTATCTTTGCTTCACAACCACCATCGATGAAGTTGAAAAATTCCAGATCTGAATTCTTGTGGTTCTGTTCTAGATCTCCGACTTATCAATTTGTAACCTCCTTAGGTTACCAAGTCAAGAACGAACCAGTTTTTAATTCCTACGTTCTCACCAAATCTGGACTCGCCTTTCAAGTTATCATTCACAACCTTCTCATATCTCTTAATCAAAAAGCGCTCAGAAGCAAAATCAGAGATTTATTGTAGTTGATTCAACTGATGATATTCTCAACCACGATTCTCTAAAGTTAGGACCTTCTAGTTTTTCGAAACTTCCGCACGGTGACAAAAGGAAGGATCTGAGATTCAGATTTAGAGGGTCCCCGGGGTGCGAAACTTATGTCCATGAAGGTGACCTCGTGAACTCGCAGCCCATCCCTCAGTCTAATGTTACTTGTGTTTCCATCCCAACCAGGATACTTATTGTGGCTATTTAGAAGATATTGCAAGTTCATAGTTAACTTTACGCGCATATCGAGTCTGAGACACCTTCTAAAGGAACTAGAGGACATCCTACCAGCCAATGGACTGGCCTCAGGTCAAATTTGGAGTCCCTCTTATCGCTTGGCCCAATCCTACTAATAAAAGCTAGTCTGGGAGCACCAGATAGATAGTATGTGTATCCGAGCACATAAGCAACATTCTCGAACGACATCACTCATGGCTTGGATAAGTGGACGACCAAAGCCCCTTTTATCATAACAGAAAAAGTGAAAGGATACACCGGCCACCTATCCCAGACGAGGGCACCCTGGATCTCGATAACCCTTTTCGAATGTTGCTCGGCTGCACCATCTCGAAAGGAAAGATTAGTTCAGAGAGCTTTCATCACAAGGAATTTCTCGTGTCCCCATGAGAAAAAGTGCCTCACCAAAGCATTTGACAAAGCAATTTTATGAGTCCAAAACCAACGGCTAATCTCAAGCTACACTCTTAGGAGTAATCATCCTCCCAAACACACATCATTAAGAAAATGCAAGGCAAAATACCTTGGACACTGTCCAACTAAGAGAGGCACCTTTAAGAAAGGATTCTCACCCTGAATCCTTAAATAGGATCTTCCATCTTGGAACTGTAAGGGCAAACTGTCATACAACATACGATCATAGGTTTCGATGATGACAAATTACCACCATGGATGAATCGGCATTGTCGATTCCACCTCTACAAAACAAATGCAACATATCACCTATCATATTCTTTTCTATGTTCATCTAAACTGTTATATTTCATACAACATATGTGGATAAAATGTGGTCATGACAAAATGCATGAAAACCACAAAAGTCTGAATTTTTGCAGATTTGCAGGGTTTGAGTCGACCGCAGGGTCGGCGCATAACATAGTGCGTTTCCTCACGGGTCAGCGCACGAAGGTTTGAGTCGACCGCAGGGTCGGCACATGAAGGTTTCACTTTCCCATGGGTCAGCGCACGCCGACCTATGGTCGACGCATACTGATGTGTTTTTCAGATTGTCCAAAACTGCAGACTATGCGTCGACGCATAGACCTGCTATGGTCAACCGTTCGCGCGCAAATACAGTTTTTTTTTAGTAATTCCCACTTTGTTTGAAAAGATGTTAAGTGGGTTGGTTGGTTTGTTACTATAAATACAAGTTCAGTTACTTGTATCAACTAACAATTTTTTTGACAAATCGATTTAAGTGTACAAAGAACAAGAAAAAGTGAAATAGGTGTCCAAGATTCTTCATCTTCATCTTCAACATCTCACAACACATCAATTACACACAACCATTTTTGAAGTGCTTTGTGATTGGTTAAAGGTGATAACGTTCGAAGCCGAGATTGGGGAATCCGGTTCGGGTTGAAGCTTGCGACAGGTTTTTTCTTGAATAAAACCTTTAGTGTTTTGTCCTCCAAGATTGGTTTGATTTTGGGGGTTTTTGGACGATTTCTTCACCAATTTTCAGCTGAGCGAAGGTGATTGAGAAGAGAAAGTCTTCATCAATCTAGTAGCGGATTCAGTGATATTGAAGGGAAGATTTCGGGTTCGATTTGTTGTAGTTGAGATCAGCCGGGCCGAGGGTTTGAAGAACTGAGAGTTATTCAACAAAGGGGCTGGAATCGGAGGTCTATCAACAATAATCGAAGGATTTGATTCACCTTGAATCAAGGAACAATGAGTGGAAGCAACATTCAACGTCGTGAGAATTCTGTTGTATAATTGCTTTTTAATCCTTGTATAAACTGTTATACTCAACAGGTGATATCTAGTAAAGCAATCTCAATTCTAGTTTTAGAATTGAGGGCAGACGTACCTCGAAGTGAGGACGACGGGGGAACTGCCTCATCAAATCTTTGTCTTCTCTATTTTTCAGCATATTTGTTTTTGGCTTAAAATAAGTGATTTTTGTATAAGCACTTTTATCAAACCTTGATATTAATTGAGTAAGAAGTTAAAACTCTGTTTTTTGAATCCATAGTACAAATAAGATATTGTACTAAACTAGTTGGAATCACTTACTCAACATAAATATCACTTGGAGTGTTTTTGCACACCAAGTGTTTGATAATTTGCCTAAACCAAAATTATCTTAGTTGTGTATCTAGTTTGGTTTGCTCTTTGAATCATTGGAACTAGGAATCTTAGCAAGTGAAATAAATCATTGATAGTGTGACTAGTGTAGTGACTCTTATTCTACATTATCACTAATCCATAGGCTAGACGCATATCTGGTTTTCCAATAACCGTTCGTTTTAGACTATATTTTCCTCGGCCGCTTCCGCACTTAAAACAAATTTTCAAAACCAATTTTTAATTGGTAGCGCCGACTCAATTTTTAATTGGGATCTATTCAATCCCCCCCCCCCCCTCCCCCTTTCTAGATCCGTGCCATAGTCTAACAAGTGGTATCAGGAGCACCGGTTCACTTTGTGCTTCAAAATATAACTTTGATAGAAAATGGCTAACGAACCTAAAGGGGCTTATAATAGAGCTCCCGTTTTCAATGGTGAAAATTATAGTTATTGGAAAGACTGTATGCGGGTGCACATAAATTCCATAGATAGAAAAATATGGAACGTTATTCTCAATGTTCCAATTGAAATAACCATGACCAATGAGAATAATGAATTAGTGCCAAAGCCCGAAGCACAATGGGCCGATGATGATGAAAGAAAATACAATTATGATTGGAAAGCCAAAAATATCTTGATCTCCTCATTAGGTGTAGATGAATACTATCGTGTATCCCATTGTCCTACTGCTAAGGCCATGTGGGGTTCACTACAAATCGCCCATGAGGGGACGAACGATGTTAAGTTGGCAAGAATCAACACACTAACACAAGAGTTTGATCTTTTTTTCATGGAGCAAGGGGAAACCATTGCTGACATGCAAAAGAGATTTACTCATCTCATCAATCGATTAAATTCATTAGGTAGGCCGGTTTCCAATGATGTTGCTACTAATAAGATCTTGAGATGTCTTAACAGGGAATGGCAGCCGAAAGTGACCGCCATCAAAGAAGCAAATGATCTCACCGTATTAGACTTGACAACATTATTTGGCAAACTACAAGAGCACGAACAAGTACTCTTGAGCCTAGAACAACACGAAAAGAAAGAAAAGAAGGACAAAACAAGAGTGAGTGAAAAGAAATCTATATCTCTTAAGACTTCCTCCTCGAAGTCTCAAGCAAAAGAGCAAAGTGATTATTCCTCGAGCGACGAAGAAGAAGAGGACAAGAGCGAAGATATGGGGTTGTTCGTTAAACGTTACAATCGTTACGTGAGAAAGAACGGCATCCAACATTCCGAGAAGAACTTGGTAAACTTCCGGAAACAATCGAGGTACTCTAAAAATGATGACTCAAAAGGTAAAAAGACTAGAGGGTCGTGTTACACTTGTGGGAAGCCCGGTCATCACAAACCGGACTGTCCGATGAACAAGAAGACAAAGGAAAAGGAATCATCCAAATCACACAAGAAATCATCAAAGCCAAGGAGAGCGTACATAGCTTGGGAAAGCGATAGCGACTCCTCCGATGATGAAAGTTCTAGTGATGAAGATGAAGCTGTAAACCTATGCCTCTCTGCTCATCAAAAGAACAAAAAGAAACAGGTACGACATGCTAAATATGAAAAATCCTCTAGTAAGTCTCATCATGAATTACAAGCTACATTTGATACTCTATACTGTGAAACTAAAGAGGCCTTTAAAAGGCTTGCCTCAAATAACCAAATTTTTATCCATTTGGAACAAAAAATTCGAGAATCCGAAAGGAAACTTGAGGCACTCAAAGCTTCTATTGTAGAAAGCACAAAAGCAGGTTGTGAGGACCTTAGAAATACGATAATTAACTATGGGTGTGATACCTGTTATATTTGGCAAGGTGAAGTAAGAAACCTAAAGACCAAACTTGACAAGGCTCTTGAGCCCAAGATTACCTTTGCAATCGATAAATCAAACTTTCAAAAAAGTATGGTTAATCCATATCAAAAATATAAATATGTTATAAAGGATGAAGATAGCAAAGGCAATCAAAATGTTAATTTCTCTTGTCTTTATTGTTGCACGAAAGGTCACTCCATTGCTAAATGCAGGTTTAGGAGATTCTTAGTTCCTAAAGGCATTTATCAATGGCTGCCCAAATGCAACCATCTCGTTACTAACTATTCAGGACCCAATAAGCCATTGGGTACCTTCTCGTGTTAATTGCATTTCCATAGGTACAATTCCTCGAGACCACCGAGAGAAGATGGGTTCTCGACAGTGGATGCTCAAGGCACATGTCAGGAGACATATCACTCTTCATTGACTTCGTGGCTAAGAAGAAAGGATATGTAACCTATGGTGACAACAACCGTGGAGCAATACTAGGTAAAGGTAGTGTAGGTAACCCTTCTTCCACTACTATTTCTGATGTATTGCTTGTCGAAGGTCTTAAACACAATCTACTTAGCATCAGTCAATTATGTGACAAAGGATACAATGTATCTTTTTCAAAAGATTGTTGCAAAATTGTACATAATGATGATAAGAAGAGTATGTTTAATGGCCTGCGAGTGAATAATGTCTATATGTTAGACTTGAACGAAGTATCGTTAACAAGTGACAAATGCCTTGTAACAATGAGTGAAGATTCATGGTTATGGCATAGGCGTTTAGCACATGTTAACTTTGACTTACTAAATAAAGTAGTCTCAAAAGATCTAGTCTTAGGTCTCTCCAAAATAAAGTTCACCAAGGATCACCTTTGTGATGCTTGTCAAAAAGGGAAGCAAACGAGGATCTCATTTAAATCCAAAAATATCGTTTCAACAACGAGACCTCTCGAACTTCTTCATATGGACTTATTTGGGCAGTCTAGGATTAAAAGTCTAGGAGGAAACTATTACGGTTTCGTAATAGTGGACGATTTTTCTAGATTTTGTTGGACTATCTTTTTAGTAAGCAAGAGCGATACGTTCGCCGCCTTTGAAAGGTTTGCTAAGCTTTCCCAAAATAAATTAAATACAAACATTGTTTCAATTAGAAGCGACCATGGGGGTGAGTTCGAAAACCATTTATTTGAAGAATATTGCGGTAACCATGGTATCGATCATAACTTCTCCGCTCCACGTATTCCTCAACAAAATGGGGTTGTGGAGCGTAAAAATCGAATTTTGGAAGAATTGGGAAGAACAATGATTAACGAAAGTGGTTTACCGAAATATTTTTGGGCCGACGCCATTAGTACGGCGTGTTATGTTTTGAATAGGGCGCTCATTCGCCCCATTCTAAATAAAACACCGTATGAGCTTTTAAAAGGGCGAAAGCCAAATGTTTCTCAATTACATGTTTTCGGTTGCAAATGTTTTGTATTAAATAATGGAAAGGAAAACTTGGGCAAATTCGATTCCAAGGCCGACGAAGGTATTTTCCTCGGATACTCTCAATCGAGTAAAGCATATAGAATATATAATAAACGACTACTTGTTGTGGAAGAGTCTGTACATGTCACTTTTGACGAATCCTATCTGAGAAACGTCGAAAAGGGTAGTGTTGTTCATGGTGCAGGTACATCTACGGAAGACATACTCAAGGGTGGCGAGTCGGGGATTGATCAACCCGACAAAGTCAAAGTTGAGGAGGATAAAGATGTACACCATGAGGAAACCGAGGTAGCTCATCCGCCTTCAAACGATGATCTCCCTCAAGCTTGGAAGTCTCCCAAAGACCATCCAATTGACAACATTCTCGGAGATATCTCAAAGGGTGTTACAACTCGATCAAAGCTAAGTAATCTCTGTTATCACTTCGCTTTCGTTTCACAAATGGAACCTAAAAACCCTAAAGAAGCCCTACTCGATGAACACTGGTTTTTGTCAATGCAGGAGGAACTAAATCAGTTCACTAGAAATGAGGTTTGGGACCTTGTCCCTCCTCCGCGAGGTCATCGAGTAATCGGCACCCGATGGGTGTTTAGGAACAAGTTGGACGGAAACGGGGTAATAACCCGTAACAAGGCGTGTTTAGTCGCGCAAGGGTATAACCAAGAGGAAGGCATCGACTATGAGGAAACTTATGCGCCAGTTGCCCGACTCGAGGCTATACGCCTTCTCCTTGCCTTCGCTTGTGCGAAAGACTTTAAACTATTCCAAATGGATGTTAAGAGTGTGTTCCTTAACGGTTACATAAATGAAGAGGTCTACGTCACACAACCTCCGGGTTTTGAATCTCATGAGTATCCCGATCATGTTTACAAACTAAAAAGGGCTTTATATGGTCTCAAACAAGCTCCTAGAGCTTGGTATGAGCGACTAAGTAAATTTTTACTTGATCAAGGTTACTCAAGAGGAAAGGTTGACACAACTCTCTTTATTAAACGTCAAGGAAAACACTTGATATTAGTACAAATTTATGTTGACGATATTATATTTGGGTCTACTAACATGAATCTCGTGAGAGAGTTTTCGGATCTTATGCAGGGTGAATTCGAGATGTGTATGATGGGGGAGCTCACATACTTTATCGGTTTGCAAATTAAGCAACTCAAAAAAGGAACATTCGTGAGTCAAACAAAGTATTGTTTGGACCTTATCAAGAGATTTGACATGGCAAAAGCCAAGGACATTGACACCCCCATGCCAACATGTGCAAACTTGAATAAAGATGAAAACGGTAAGGACGTAGAGGTAAAAAGGTATAGAGGTATGATTGGATCACTTCTCTATCTTACGGTTTCTCGTCTCGACATTATGTTTAGCGTGTGTATGTGTGCAAGATACCAATCATGTCCCAAGGAATCCCATCGAAAAGCTGTCAAACGAATACTTCGATACCTATCCGGTACTCCGAAGTATGGACTATGGTATTCCAAAGGTAATGATTGCTCATTGGTAGGTTTCTCCGATTCCGATTTTGCCGGTTGCAAATCGGATAGGAAAAGCACTAGTGGTACTTATCAGTTATTTTCAAATTCCTTGGTCAGTTGGCATAGCAAGAAACAAGCTTCAGTTGCTTTGTCAACCGCCGAAGCGGAATACGTTGCCGCCGATAGTTGTTGTGCTCAAATCCTATGGGTTAAGCAACAATTATTGGATTTTAATCTCAAACTCGAACGTATTCTCATTTTCTGTGACAATACAAGTGCCATTAATCTTACCAAAAATCCTGTGTTGCATTCTCGCATCAAACATATCGAAATTCGACACCATTTTCTTCGGGATCATGTAGAGAAAGGTGATGTTGTATTTGAACATGTTAACACTAAAAATCAACTAGCGGACATTTTCACAAAGCCGCTAGCTACTGAGCCTTTCTTTCATATTCGCCGAGAACTTGGTATTCTCGACATTTCGGAACGGGCGTCATAAATTGTTTGCTTTATCTTATTTCATTTAAAACTATAGTCTTGTACTTCTAACAAGTTAATGTTGTTGCAAGCACAAGTATATTGTTCATCAAGTTATTCCGGCATCGAGGTGATATTGTTCCTTTACCCTTCTCTCTCTCCCAACCTTCATGGTTAAATAGTTGTATTACATGATAATATTGTATATATACATATATATATATATATGACTTGTTTCTTATACCATATCTGTTTGGATGTTTAATGTTGTGTGGCATTCTATTTATGCATCAAACATGTGAGCATATGTGCATAACAGTGAAAATCTGCAAAATTTGCATGTATGAGTCGACCATAACAGGGCAATAGTCGACGCACACCTTAAAAACTGTCCTTTTAAAAAAAAATTCAAACAGTATGCGTCGACGCACGCAGAGGGTATGGTCGACGCATCGCGCGAAAAATCAGTTTTTCTGCATAAAACGTTCAAACTTCCTATGCATTTGCATTTCAAATTCTCATTAAGTGTGCATTTAACCCACTATATTGTGAGTTGCACCTACCTAGTGCCTATTGTCTCTTGGCCTCTCCTCTTCCCAAAACCCTAAATCTTCATCTTTAAAAAGGGCAATCCTCCTTCTTGCAAATCACTCTCAAAATCTTACACCAAGCTTCACTCTCTACCTTTACAAAAAGCTTCAGAATCATTACCCATGGCTTCCTCATCCCGCAGACCTACCGGTAAGAGATCAA
Organism: Lathyrus oleraceus; assembly: GCF_024323335.1. NCBI lineage: Eukaryota > Viridiplantae > Streptophyta > Magnoliopsida > Fabales > Fabaceae > Lathyrus > Lathyrus oleraceus. The sequence continues at coordinate 430,206,705 of NC_066579.1, forward strand.
GGGGATCATCCTCTGCCTCCCTACCCATTACCGTTGTCTCATTAGTTCCACCGACTCTTGTCGACACCTTCAACAAAGACATTGGTCAAAGAGGAGTTGTGATGGCAAACTGTCATACAACATACGATCATAGGTTTCGATGATGACAAATTACCACCATGGATGAATCGGCATTGTCGATTCCACCTCTACAAAACAAATGCAACATATCACCTATCATATTCTTTTCTATGTTCATCTAAACTGTTATATTTCATACAACATATGTGGATAAAATATGGTCATGACAAAATGCATGAAAACCACAAAAGTCTGAATTTTTGCAGATTTGCAGGGTTTGAGTCGACCGCAGGGTCGGCGCATAACATAGTGCATTTCCTCACGGGTCAGCGCACGAAGATTTGAGCCGACCGCAGGGTCGGCTCATAACATAGTGCATTTCCTCACGGGTCAGCGCACGAAGATTTGAGTCGACCACAGCGTCGGCGCATAACATAGTGCATTTCCTCACGAGTCAGCGCACGAATGCTTGAGTCGACCGCAGGGTCGGCGCATGAAGGTTTCACTTTCCCACGGGTCAGCGCATGCTGACCTATGGTCGACGCATACTGATGTGTTTTTCAGATTTTCCAAAACTGCAGACTATGCGTCGACGCATAGACCTGCTATGGTCGACCGTTCGCGCGCAAATACAGTTTTTTTTTAGTAATTCCCACTTTGTTTGAAAAGCTGTTAAGTGGGTTGGTTGGTTTGTTACTATAAATACAAGTTCAGTTACTTGTATCAACTAACATTTTTTTTGACAAATCGATTTAAGTGTACAAAGAACAAGAAAAAGTGAAATAGGTGTCCAAGATTCTTCATCTTCATCTTCAACATCTCACAACACATCAATTACACACAACCATTTTTGAAGTGCTTTGTGATTGGTTAAAGGTGATAACGTTCGAAGCTGAGATTGGGGAATCCGGTTCGGGTTGAAGCTTGCGACAGGTTTTTTCTTGAATAAAACCTTTAGTGTTTTGTCTTCCAAGATTGGTTTGATTTTGGGGGTTTTTGGACGATTTCTTCACCAATTTTCAACTGAGCGAAGGTGATTGAGAAGAGAAAATCTTCATCAATCTAGTAGCGGATTCAGTGATATTGAAGGGAAGATTTCGGGTTCGATTTGTTATAGTTGAGATCAGCCGGGCCGAGGGTTTGAAGAACTGAGAGTTATTCAACAAAGGGGCTGGAATCGGAGGTCTATCAACAACAATCGAAGGATTTGATTCACCTTAAATCAAGGAACAAGGAGTGGAAGCAACATTCAACGTCGTGAGAATTCTGTTGTATAATTGCTTTTCAATCCTTGTATAAACTGTTATACTCAACAGGTGATATCTATTAAAGCAATCTCAATTCTAGTTTTAGAATTGAGGGCAGACGTACCCCGAAGCGAGGACGACGGGGGAACTGCCTCATCAAATCTTTGTCTTCTCTATTTTTCAGCATATTTGTTTTTGGCTTAAAATAAGTGATTTTTGTATAAGCACTTTTATCAAACCTTGATATTAATTGAGTAAGAAATTAAAACTCTGTTTTTTGAATCCATAGTACAAATAAGATATTGTACTAGACTAATTGGAATCACTTACTCAACATAAATATCACTTGGAGTATTTTTGCACACCAAGTGTTTGATAATTTGCCTAAACCAAAATTATCTTAGTTGTGTATCTAGTTTGGTTTGCTCTTTGAATCATTGGAACTAGGAATCTTAGCAAGTGAAATAAATCATTGATATTGTGACTAGTGTAGTGATTCTTATTCTACATTATCACTAATCCATAGGCTAGACGCATATCCGGTTTTCCAATAACCGTTCGTTTTAGACTATATTTTCCTCGGCCGCTTCCGCACTTAAAACCAATTTTTAATTGGTAGCGTCGACTCAATTTTTAATTGGGATCTATTCACCCCCCCCCCCCCCCTTCTAGATCCGTGCCATAGTCTAACAGGAGCCACAGGAAAATACAGATATCCAAGACCTTAAAAATCCTCCAACGAACGAATACACTTCAAAGCATAAAGCATATTCATTCCGAAGCTTCATGGAAAACCAACGACTAAAGACCTCAGGTGCCATCCGATCATCGCGAGGTCATCGTCGAGGGTTATCCACCCTAACTGTTCTTTATTTATTTGTAGAAAATTCAATTCATTATTAACATGAAAATATGTGTGTGTGTGTGTGTGTGTGTGTGTGTGTGTGTGTGTTTATATCTTTCTTCCTCTGTCATTTTCTACTTTGTCTATTTGGTGCACCTCCCAATGGGTCTAGCCAATCCCAGGGCATAGGTCGAGGAGCCTGGAGATATCCACCTCGATTTGAGCCAAGTGTCAGGGGAAGGGACTGGGATCCTACCCTTGGTCGAGGAATAGTCCTCCATGATGTGGCGCACAGTTAAAAGTATGATTACATGATCTCAATTTTACCGATCATGAGCCTCTTCCCTGAGAATGTAAGCAATTTGCCAAGAATAGCATACACATCAATACGATACTATGGAAAACGCTAAAGATGGCGAGGAAATGCATAAATAAAAAATGATAGCTGACATCATTCACTGCAACAATTAAAAAAAGGCGAGAAAACTCTATAGGCATTCTCGCCATCTCATTATAGTCAAAGGTATTATTTCATTTACAAAGCATAGTAATAAAGGCTCTCACACCCACAACAAATATCCCACCATCGCGAATGACCATGGTTGGCTTGACCTAAACTCTAAAGTTAATAAAGACTTCACATATTAAAGGATCAAGCGTCTAAATGACAATTAGTAACACAATGATAATGTTAAAACAAAGACTGGCGCAAAGCTCAAAAGCTAATAACACTTGAAACATCAAAGTAAAATATTTCATTAAATGTCCAAAAAATTTACACCCAAGTCACAAGAGCCTGGGAAACATTGTAGGAAATAAATAATACAAAGCAAAGAGAAAATCAAGCCGGAGAATTTTAATTCGAGGTACCAGAACCACCTCCCTGATTCACCTTAGAAGCAGACTTAAACGGGTCCAGCGCCTCAACAAAAATTATTGCACCAGGGAAAAACCCTTTTGTCTGCTCCATAACTCACTCGCGGACTCTAAAAATGTCCTGCATAATATGCCGAAGAGTGTCATGGAGCGCCCACTCTAGAATGGCAATCTTGTCTTGGAGGGCTTTCAAGGCCTCTGCATCTTTTCGATAATTTTCCACTTTGAGATCCTTTTCCTTAATGGAATCAGAAGAAACCTCATACTGATCCTCTACATCTTTGAGGGAACCCTTCAATTCAGTCACACGGGTCGCCAAGGTAGAAGGGGAGTCGTGTACTTTCACCGTCTCTTGCAAAGAGTTCGTATCTTTAAATTCCTCATACAATGCAAGAAGCTCCTTCTGAATATTAGTACACTTCATCTCCATAGCTTTGGTCATCCCTTCCCAAGTATCTCTCTCCTTGAAGGGACTACCTGGGGCCAAAGCATCACCCCATCCTACAGAGACGTGAGAAAAGATAGAAGCAAATTTTAACATGTTATAAGTAAGCTAAAAGTTATCTCCATCTTATCCCTCTGAGGGAGATTTTGGACGAACCTCAAGAGTGAGTGGGACGAGGAATATAAGATATCCAGTATCTTTATAAAGGAGGTTACATCCCCATAAGCAATGTACTCGACAACTCGAGTCCGTTTAGGAGAACACTCGGTCTAAGGAGACTGATGCTCCTTCTTCTAAGCCCTCTTTGATGAAATAGGAGGTGACGTTGGTTACTCTATTGTCCAAATGTATGTAACATCCACACGGTGGTCCACCTCAAGCAAAGGAGTCGTAGCTTCTCTATATGTGTCAAATCTGTAGCTGCTAAAGGTGAGGGGGTAGATTTTGAAGTACTAGTATTCACTGCAGCCTAGATGCCTTCGGCATCAGCAACGTTGTGGAACATCTTCACCTTGCTTATTTTATCCATGTTTTTTGCAAAATGCAATCACACATGTAAAAAATGCATGAAGACTTTGTTCTTACTAGAGACTTTCCTTTTCTCCGCAAGATTTATTGCACTCAAGATAACACAATTATCAATCTTCCTTTTCCTCACTTGGGTAGGGGGAACCTCACCAATGTCGAACCTTTCCTCATAGCTAAACCCTTGGAACAAGGTTTCATTTCCTCCTTCATTCTCACCTCGTATGGTGAAAGAGAACTTGACCGGGTGCACTAGGAGCCAACATCCCGGTTGAAGTGGATCTTAGACTAGTACTTCGGGTATGAAAAATGACAGTAGCAAGGAGAACTAGTAAGGATATAGTAGAAAACATAGTAAGATATATAGGTGATGGGCTTCACTAATATGAAATGTCTCAAGAAGTCATCCCCAGCCAGAGTAAATGAGCCAAACCAAGGAAATACCAAGTGAAACTGAAGAAGCCCTTGGTTACGAAAGTTATCCGTGGGCGTACGACTCAAAAGGAAAATATTGAAAAATAAGCTAAGAGAGAGCTTCCAAGATTTTTACTCGGCACACAGTTGAAAGACCCTTATATACGCCCAGGACCCTAGATGAATCTAGGAAGGAGAAAATTTTAGATGTTTTAGGACAACTACCTCAAATTCGGAAAAAAGAAGCCAAAGTCCTATTCTTGTAAGCAAACACTCATGGAACACGACCATTCAGTTTTCAAAAGAACTGCATATCCACTTCTCTCATGACACTGGAAAGATCAGCCACTTCGAAAAGTCGTCAACCATAATATCAGTATCACGTTGGAAGACCTTAGTGCTCAAAGCCAAAGAAGTGCCTTCCAATTTTGCATCTACCTAATCATACATCAGAGCATCCGACTGACATCTAATATTTAAATGTTCCATCACCTCAGCATCGCTAAGCTCATAACCTATATTTTGCAGACGAACCCATATAAGATACCTAACATGTTCCCTCATTTGCAAATTATCTTGCATTTCCTCTTTAGATAAGACGGGAGGGGGAATTGGGATTTCGACGTGACTTGTTCCCCCACGAACATTCAATATAAGGGCGTGTAACGACCCGAAAGAAAGTCCAGAGAGTGACAATCAAAAGTATTATCATCATCTGAATCTTTGTAGATTTAATTGTAATTGAGAATCATAAGTAAATGGTCCAAGAGCGATTCATTTGCATCTGATTGTCTATTCACGATTATTCGATCAGTATTCAATGCATTCACAAGACATTTGTATCATCTAATTGTCACAACATTGCATTTTGTTTCGTGTAAACGCTTAAAATATCAACCAGAGTAGTTTTTCGGTTCTACAGACAGACCGATCGAATTGTTTCTCAACTGTACGAAGAACTAGAGGACGAAAAATTTCAAAATCAAGCTTGTAGACGTCAGTATTATTAATCTACGGTTCTCGTAGTTTAATCTGGCGTGCTTGGTTTATTTTTTCTGTTATTTTTTAGATCGCATTTTGATTAGTCTGAGCCCTTTAACCGATCATTTTTTATTTTAAAATTTGATCAAAACATGTATGTTTCCGAAAAATTTATTCCGCGTTGATCATTTTAGTACATTCATTTTAATTTTTCGAACATTTTTATGCCCGATATTTTTATTCATTTGAAGTCCTTTTATTTTTGTTGTTGTCAAAATGTGCGAAATAATTAAATAGGATTAACTATGTATTTATTTCAATTTTATTTTGTTTATTTAAAAATTATTGGGTTTTATTTATTTTAATCTCTTAAAATATCAAAAGGGTTAATTTTGGTATTATTTTAAAACGTAACCCTAGTTCTCTTACTATAAATACTAATTGCTTTGCTTGAAGTAAAGAACACACCATTCAGCTAGCGCCTATCACAAACCCACACATAAACCGTTTCATTTGGGGACGAAGACACGCCAAATCCAAATAGAAACGGCACATCTCATAGCTAAGGATAATCTCTCAATTTTAAAGAAAGAAAAGGACTAAACATATATAAAGGGAGACAGAGTGTATATGAGAAAAAAAATAAGGCCATGTTTGAATCCCTTTTTAAAAATAATTTTTTTATTTTTAAAAATTAAAAAATTAAAAATATATTTAGCAAACTATTTTTAAATTATAATTTTCAAAAACTATTTTGTGTTTTTAACTTTTAAAAACTAAAAAAGTAAAATAGCTTAAACATGTTTTTAATTTTTTAATTTTGATTTTTTAAATTATAATTCAAATATTAAAACAAACTGGAATTGAAAATAACCTATTTTATCTTATTCTTCTCTCTCTTAGACAAAACCCACACAATCTTCTCTCACACACACCAAAGAAAATGCAACAAAGAAAAAGTGGATCTTTGATTTTTCACTCAGCACTGATTTCTAGTTTATGATCTTCAATTTCTTCTCTACAATTTGTGATTCGGGTTTTTTAGGTTGGTATTTTCACTTTTCCTTTGGTATTTTCTTCATCTTGAACTATTGTCAATAGATTTCATAGTATGTTGGATTAACCCAATTTGATATGAATATTTTGTTAGCAAAAATTTTTATGTTTTGGATCTTGATATCATGATTTTCACAGTGTTTTTAGATTCTATAAATAAAACCGTAAAAGCGTACCCGGATCCATGACGTCAATTCTTGTCTGATTTATTGATCCTTGTTTGCAATTGTTTTCTCCTCTCTTCCTTCTTCCTTATTTGCATCTTTGATGATGAAGATACTTTTGTGTATTTGTGAGAAAATGAGAAGGAATGAGAAAAGTTAGTGTTGGTTGCCTAAATGTGTCCTTTTATAGACACTTTATTCCAACAGTCATATTCCACCCCAAGAGTCATGTCCCAACAGTCATGAAGAGAGAGAAGAGGGATTTGTATTTTGAATTTCAAAATAAAACCCCATTGACTTAATTATCCATCTACCAAAATAATCATCACATTTAGGTGTCTTTTATTTAAGTCAAATATTGTTTACATGAGTCACACCTAATTAATAATAAATTAATCCAACAGACTCCAACTTGACTCATGTGACATCTTGATGTTTCAATCTTATACCATAATTGTGCACCATTCATTGAAAGCACCAAGTTATTATCTTTAATGAATTGAAATGATCGGATCATGGCGGTCACAAATTATTCATCAACTTGATTCCTTCCATGTATCACGAATCAATTCAATTCAAATAACTTTAGGGGATACAATTATGTGTTTCTCATGTCTTTTCAAAGACACCTAGTCATCACATATTACAATAACATGTATAATATAATATGGATGTCAAAACTCAACAGAAACATAACTTTAATTGAATTCACAATTGTCATACAATACGAACATTAAACTATACTTGTATATATACCAAAAATAATACAATGTTAACAAGGACTTTTACATAATGCCCATCCTTTCTACATGACTAATAAATGTTTTGGGCGGTAAACCTTTAGTTAACGGATCCGCTATCATTAAATCTGTTCCAATATGTTCAAATGACACCTTTTGTTTCTGCACTTCTTCTTTCACTGATAAGTATTTCAATTCCATGTGTTTAGCACCTTTGGAATATTTATCATTCTTAGAGAAGAACACAGCTACAGAATTATCACAATAAATCCTTAGCGACCTAGCTATACTGTCGACAATATCAAGCCCTAAGGTGAAGTTCCGCAACCATAATGATTGAATTGTGGCCTCAAAGCATGCCACGAATTCTGCCTCCATAGTAGAAGTAGCAATGATGGACTGTTTTCCACTCTTCCATGATATTGCTCCTCCAGCCAGAAGAAAAACATATCCAAATGTGGATTTTCTTGAGTCCACACATCCTGCAAAGTCTGAATCTGAGTAGCCAACCACTTCAAGGTGATCTGACCATCTATATGTGAGCATGTAATCTTTGGTTCCTTGTAAGTACCTAAGAACTTTCTTTGCAGCTTTCCAGTGATCCATTCCAGGATTACTTTGATATCGACCTAATATACCAACAGCAAAACTAATATCCGGTCGGGTACATGTTTGGGCATACATCAAGCTCCCAACCACTGATGCATAGGGAATAGACTCCATTTCTTTTCGCTCTAATTCATTTTTGGGACATTGTATTTGACTAAACTTGTCCCCTTTCTGAATAGGAAATGTCCCTCCAGAGCATTTGTCCATTCTGAATCTCTCTAAAATTTTATTTATATAGCCTTTCTGAGACATTCCCAATAGTCCTTGTGATCTATTACGGAATATTTCTATTCCTATTACATATGATGCCTCGCCCATATCCTTCATTTCAAATTTATTGGAGAGAAACTTCTTTACATCATGTAACAAAGCAAAATCATTTGCAGCAAGTAAAATATCATCAACATATAAGACTAAAATTATGAATTTGCTCCCACTGACCTTCATATAGATACACTGATCTACAGTGTTCTCTACAAAACCATATGACAAAATAGTATTGTTAAATTTAAGATACCATTGTCTAGAAGCCTGCTTTAATCCATATATTGACTTCTTTAATTTACACACTAAATTTTCTTTTCCTGTAGTAACAAAACCTTCAGGTTGAGCCATATACACTGCTTCCTCTAAGTCACCATTTAGAAAGGCGGTTTTTACATCCATTTGGTGAAGCTCTAAGTCATAATGAGCCACCAAAGCCAAAACAATTCTCAAAGAGTCTTTCTTTGAAACAGGAGAAAAGGTTTATTTGTAGTCAACAACATCCTTTTGAGTGAAACCTTTGGCGACAAGTCTAGCTTTATATCTTTCAATATTACCTTTCGAGTCTCGTTTGGTCTTAAAGACCCATTTGCAACCAACTCGTTTTGAACCTTTAGGTAACTCAACTAGATCCCATACATTATTGTCACTCATTGATTTTAACTCTTCTTTCATAGCATTGAACCAATTTTTAGAATTGTCACTTTCCATGGCTTGTTTAAATGATATTGGATCCTCATCAATGCTCAAGTCACATTCATGTTCAAGTGAATAAATAACATAATCATTTGAAATAGTTGGTCTCCTTTGCCTTTCAGACCTTCTTACTGCTATTTCTTGTGTTTCTTCAGTCACTTGTTCTTGCTCATTTGTGACTTGTACATTGTCAACTGGTTCATCAACTATATGTTCATTTTGTGGGTTTTGAATATTAATTTGTTGTCTATTTGGGTTGTATGACGGTACCACAACCAGAGGGACAACAACTTGAGAAGATTCTTTAGGTGAAGAAGATTCTCCACGAGTCTCCATAATATCCACTTTATGTGATTTCTCACTCCCACTAAACTGCCCATTTTCAATAAACCGAGCATTACCAGACTCAATTATTCTCATACTATGATTAAGACAATAAAATCTATACCCTTTTGATTTTTTAGGATACCCAATGAAAAACCCATTAATGGTTCTTGCATCAAGTTTCTTTTCATGTGGATTATACGCCCTTACTTCGGCTTGGCATCCCCAAACATGAAGGTGCCTCAAACTAGGTTTCCTTCCCGTCCATAGTTCATAAGGAGTATTAGGAACTGCCTTGCTAGGAATCCTATTAATCAAATACGCAACGGTCCTTAACGCGTAGGTCCACAATGATAAAGGTACATTACTATAATTTAACATTTACCTAACCATATTCATGAGAGTACGATTCCGCCTCTCAGCCACACCATTTTGTTGTGGTGTGCCTGGCATAGTATATTATGCACATATGCCACGACTTTCGAGGAACTTTGCAAATGGACCTGGACATTGTCCCTTCTCATTATATTTTCCATAATACTCACCACCTCTATCAGACCTCACTATATTTACCTTTTTATCTAATTGCCTTTCCACCTCATCAATGAATACTTTTAGCATGTCCACTGATTGAGATTTTTCATGCAATAAATACAAGTAACAATAACGTGAGAAGTCATCAATAAAAGTGATGAAATACTTTTCTCCTCCCCAAGAAGGGACGTCGAAAGGACCACAAATATCAGTGTGTATCAATTCAAGGAGTTCACTGCTTCTTGTAGACGAATTTTTAGATATTTGTTTGGAATGTTTTCCTTTAATGCAATCCAAACATATATTCCAGTCACCAAAATCTAATTGAGGTAATATTTCACCTTTCATTAACCTCATTAGTCTTTCTTTAGATATGTGACCTAACCTTTGATGCCACAAATAAGCAGAACTCTCATTATTTGTACTTCGCTTACTACCAACAATATGTTCAATATTAAATAGAGATTATTTAAAATTAACATCAAGATTAAAACGATATAAACCACCAACTAAAGTACCAGAACCATAATAATATGTATCTTTAAACAAAGTAAATACACTGTTTCCAATCTTAAAATTAAAATTCGATTCATCCAACTTTGCAACAGAAACTAAATTCCTAGCACACCCAGGTACATAAAGACAACTTTTCAGATCTATATGATATCCAGTATCTAAGACCAATCTATACGTCCCAATTCCCTCTATTCGTGCCTTCATTCTGTTTCCCATATAAAGAAACTTTTCACTTCCTTTTATGGTTTGGATCGAAAGGAATCCCTGCATAATATGTGAAACATGAGTTGTCGCACCCGAATCAAGCCACCAAGTATTATTTGGTACTTCAATAAGATTTGATTCGAAATTTATGGAAACATAAAACATACCTTTCTTTTCGAACCACATCTTCCTTTTAGGACAATCCTTTTTGAAGTGTCCGCTCTCCTTACAGAAATAACATTTCTTTTCCTTTTGGACTCCGCCCTCAATAACCTTTAGAGGAGCTTTTCCCTTCTTCTTGTCCTTCTTGCCGGGCTTGACCTTACTGCAACTGGCTCCATCATGAGTCGTGAGATGAACGGAATGATCTTTCATCTTCTTTAGCCTCCCTTCTTCTTGAACCAACATGGCCTTAATTTCTTGAAAGTTCCATTTTTCTTTGATGGTGTTGTAATTCACCTGGAACTGTCCAAACTCAAGAGGAAGTGAGTTAATTATAAACTGTACAAGAAAAGATTCACTCACATCCATACCAAAGGACTTCAACTTTGCTGCCAGATTTCCCATTTGAGTTACATGATCATGAATGGGTTGAGATCATTCAAACTTTTTAGTCGTCAACTCACTCATCAAATTTCCCACAACAGATTTGTCAGTGATTTCAGAATTTGAATACTCTTTAACATTTTTCATGAATTCCCTTGCATTTTCAGTGTTGGGTATAAATGGCTTAACATTGTCAGCCATCGTCATCCTCATCAAGTTCAAAGACAACCTGTTGGACCTTTCCCAATCCTCAAGAAGAGCTTTTTCATCTTCCGTACTGTCCTCCATAATGGCTGCGGGCTTCTCGTCCATTATCAATGCCATATCCAAGTTCATAACACCCAGTTGAAACTGAATCTTTTCAGACCAATCAGCATAGTTTAGCCCATTGAACTTTGTCATTGCGTTGCCCAAGGCAAACATATTAGTAGCAACTGCAAACATTTACACGTGCTCATGCGTTAATGCTTTGAATAAACTTCATGGATTCAAACTAATTGTAACTTTAATCATGTATCTAAATTCACTTTTGGGTGATATCTACATACATTTCAATAACATACTTAAAAGAACATGCATGTCTATCTTTGGATATACAAGTAACAAGTATGATAAAAACTTTAACTTTATTAATTATAAGTCATGATTCATCTTTGGATGATCTCTATATATCTTATAATAATAAATACTATTATTTAACATAAACATGTTATTTGTATAGCATCGGATTAAAATTATACACTTTAATAAATTTGATCACTTTGGTGATTGCAAATTTTAATATAATAATTTCAAAACAATAAATTATATCTATTAAAAAAGAAAAATAACGATACACAATTTTAAAACAGTAACATTTAAATGAGAGTTAGCATGACAATGTTGCAACTCAATCAAACCAGGATATGAACACACAAAATTTGAAAAGGTAACATAACTAAAAATAAACGACTTTATATACGAAGTTACGTAAATGAATATACTACGCATATATAGGATATTTTGGATTGTCTATTAACACATGCATTGGAAATTCTAGAACATTATAAATTCCAGTGCCATCACCGTAACGTCTTTGAAAAATTTCAAAAGCAATTTTATGCATAGCATACATACATATCATGATACTTTCTAATATAAACTATAATTCTCATTAAACAATCACTACTTTAAAAAAATCATAATATCGATAATCAACACCGAAAAATCATAATACCGGTAACAACGCTATGATATCAACTGTTAGCAAAAAAAAATTATGTTTTGGATCTTGATATCATGATTTTCACAGTGTTTTTAGATTCTATAAATAAAACCGTAAAAGCGTACCCGGATCCATGACGTCGATTCTTGTCTGATTTATTGATCCTTGTTTGCAATTGTTTTCTCCTCTCTTCCTTCTTCCTTATTTGTATCTTTGATGATGGAGATACTTTTGTGTATTTGTGAGAAAATGAGAAGGAATGAGAAAAGTTAGTGTTGGTTGCCTAAATGTGTCCTTTTATAGACACTTTATTCCAACAGTCATATTCCACCCCAAGAGTCATGTCCCAACAGTCATGAAGAGAGAGAAGAGGGATTTGTATTTTGAATTTCAAAATAAAACCCCATTGACTTAATTATCCGTCTACCAAAATAATCATCACATTTAGGTGTCTTTTATTTAAGCCAAATATTGTTTACATGAGTCACACCTAATTAATAATAAATTAATCCAACATATTTTTGTTTAAAATTTTGTTGGATTAACCCAATTTGATATGAATTAGTTCTGCATAATCTATCCATTTGTGGAACTGAATTTAGAATTTTAGATCTAGTAAAATTTACATGCTAAAATGATAATAAAATCATTTTTGTTTTGATTAGTTGTAAGGAAATTATATTTTAGGATGTTGTTTTAGAGTAGAATAAAATAATTTTGTTCAATGATACTATGATTCATGCTACTATCATTCATACTATCATTACATGCTAAAATGATAATAAAATCATTTCTGTTCAATGATACTATCATTCATTTGAGAAAAGAGAAAAAAAATCAACCAAAATTTTTCAATATTTATGAGTAAAAAATACTAGTGTAATTAGAATATTGATTCTTGTGATGATATGTATAGATATGGAAGGTGGTTTTGTAAATGTAAGACAATAACTAAGGAGGTGTGTTAGCATTGCCGGTGAGAAGGTATGTTTATCATGACGTGGTTAGATTGAGTGGTCTTGAAAAGCTCATAGATTGTTCTAATATTCAAGTAAGTAAGAAGATTAATGTGAGTTTAAGAAGCAAATAGTAATGATTATAAGTAGAATGAAGTAATGTAGATTGTGAAATACAGGGGTATACGGTTCTTGGTTGTAAGGAAATTTTTGTATTGATTAGTTCTAAACAGGTTTGAGATTTTGAAAAAGCATGAAGAATAATAGCTATCGTCCGTATTTTGCTGCGCCAGACTCCTCCTCGACCAGGCCTGCCTCTTCCTCGATTGCACCTACTTCTATTGGGGCACCTGCCATTGCTGCACAGGTAACAAACTCTCTGTTTCTATGTCATGATAATCTTGTATGTTCTTCAAATTTTTGAATAATTCATTTGTTGAGAAATAGTTTTCATCGAACTTGAGGCAATAAAATATGTTTATGTTTTTTATTCTTGTGAACGACTATGTGTGACTTTATTTTAGATTTCCTAAGTTGCTTATTTTTATGATAGATGACAACTAATGTTGACATTAGTGACTCAAAGCTTTGGCCTGATTTTGTAACTAAAGCTTTCATTGACATTATGGTTGATGAAGTTACAAAAGGAAATATGCCAAATGGTGTGTTTCATAATAGAACATGGACCTCAATGACTACTAAGTTGAGTTCCATAACTAATTGATCATTTAAAGCCGGACAACTAAAGGTAAAAATGCATAGGTTGCGGGCCATGTATCGTGAGTTCTATTCACTCTTGCAAAATACCGGATTTGGGTGGAACGCAGAAACAAACACAGTTACTGCAAGTGAAGAGGTCTGGAGAAATTATCTTAAGGTATGTTGCTTATAATTTATAATTTGGGTTATTTGAATGTTTCAAAAGATGTTGTCAAATTTGTTTTTCAATATTTCTTCTATATATTTCATTGTACTATGATTTATATTGGTTGGATATTTTTCTAAATTTATTATAATTAGGGATAAAGGGGGAGTGTGGTAACTCTAGAGCCTATTTTCTATGGTTCTTAAGAACTATAGTATTTTACTCTAGTTATAAGTTTCTCTAGAGCCTATTATAATTAAGAACATGGTTGATACAATGTATTTGCTAGTTACAACATAACTTGTACAAAATTATTTGCCCGTTGATTCTGGGTATCCATGTATTAGAGGTTTTCTTCCCCCTTATAGGGGTGAACGGTATCACGCACAAGAATATAGAGGTCAAGGTAGACAACCCAGAAGTCCGGAAGAGTTATTTAACTATAGACACTCGTCTCTAAGGATGACAATTGAGCGTTGTTTTGGGGTGCTGAAAAATAGATTTCCTATTTTAAAGTTGATGCCTCCTTATAAGCCTTCTAGGAAACGACTCATAGTTATTGCGTGTTGTGCTATTCACGCATGGAATTATAATAGGCAAATACATAATTTTGCTATTCACTCATAATTTTGTACAAGTTCTGTTGTAACTAGCAAATACATTGTATCAAGCATGTTCTTAATTATAATAGGCTCTAGAGAAACTTATAACTAGAGTAAAATAGTATAGTTCTTAAGAACCATGGAAAATAGGCTCTAGAGTTACCACACTCCCCCTTTATCCCTAATTATAATAAATTTAGAAAAATATCCCGCCAATATAAATCACAGTACAATGAAATATATAGAAGAAATATTGAAAAACAAATTTGACAGCATCTTTTGAAACATTCAAATATCCCAAATTATAAATTATAAGCAACATACCTTAAGATAATTTCTCCAGACCTCTTCACTTGCAGTAACTGTGTTTGTTTCTGCGTTCCACCCAAATCCGGTATTTTGCAAGAGTGAATAGAACTCACGATACATGGCCCACAACCTATGCATTTTTGCCTTTAGTTGTCCGGCTTTAAATGATCGATTAGTTATGGAACTCAACTTAGTAGTCATAGAGGTCCATGTTCTATTATGAAACACACCATTTGGCATATTTCCTTTTGTAACTTCATCAACCATAATGTCAATGAAAGCTTTAGTTACAAAATCAGGCCAAAGCTTTGAGTCACTAATGTCAACATTAGTTGCCATCTATCATAAAAATAAGCAACTTAGGAAATCTAAAATAAAGTCACTCATAGTCATTCACAAGAATAAAAAACATAAACATATTTTATTGCCTTAAGTCCAATGAAAACTATTTCTCAACAAATGAATTATTCAAAAATTTGAAGAACATACAAGATTATCATGGCATAAAAACAGAGAGTTTGTTACCTGTGCAGCAATGGCAGGTGCCCCAATAGAAGTAGGTGCAATCGAGGAAGAGGCAGTCCTGGTCGAGGAGGAGTCTGGCGCAGCAAAATACGGAAGATAGCTATTATTCTTCATTCTTTTTCAAAATCTCAAACTTGTTTAGAACTAATCAATACAAAAATTTCCTTACAACCAAGAACCGTATACCCCTGTATTTCACAATCTACATTACTTCATTCTACTTATAATCATTACTATTTGCTTCTTAAACTCACATTAATCTTCTTACTTACTTGAATATTAGAATAATCTATGAGCTTTTCAAGACCACTCAATCTAACCACGTCATGATAAACATACCTTCTCACCAGCAATGCTAACACACCTCCTTAGTTATTGTCTTACATTTACAAAACCACCTTCCATATCTATACATATCATCACAAGAATCAATATTCTAATTACACTAGTATTTTCTACTCATAAATATTAAGAATTTTTGGTTGAATTTTTTTTTCTCTTTTCTCAAATGAATGATAGTATCATTGAACAGAAATGATTTTATTATCATTTTAGCATGTAATGATAGTATGAATGATAGTAGCATGAATCATAGTATCATTGAACAAAATTGTTTTATTCTACTCTAAAACAACATCCTAAAATATAATTTCCATACAACTAATCAAAACAAAAATGATTTTATTAGCATTTTAGCATGTAAATTTTACTAGATCTAAAATTCTAAATTCAGTTCCACAAATGGATAGATTATGCAGAACTAATTCATATCAAATTGGGTTAATCCAACAAAATTTTAAACAAAAATATTCATATCAAATTGGGTTAATCCAACATACTGTGAAATCTACTGACAATAGTTCAAGATGAAGAAAATACCAAAGGAAAAGTGAAAATACCAACCTAAAAAACCCGAATCACAAATTGTAGAGAAGAAATTGAAGATCATAAACTATAAATCAGTGTTGAGTGAAAAATCGAAGATCCACTTTTTCTTTGTTGTATTTTCTTTGGTGTGTGTGAGAGAAGATTGTGTGGGTTTTGTCTAAGAGAGAGAAGAATAGGATAAAATAGGTTGTTTTCAATTCCAGTATATTTTAATATTTGAATTATAATTTAAAAAACCAAAATTAAAAAATTAAAAACATGTTTCAACTCTTTTACTTTTTTAGTTTTTAAAAGTTAAAAACACAAAACAGTTTTTAAAAATTATAATTTAAAAATAATTTACTAAATACATTTTTAATTTTTTAATTTTTAAAAACAAAAAAAAACTGTTTTTAGAAAGGGATTCAAACAGAACCTTAGTGTTACTGCTGTATCACGTTTTCCTCTTTTCATAATCGAACAGAAGTATAACATCAAAGAGTGACCATCTTGTCGGCAAGCTTCCATAATGTGCAGTGTAACTATTATTTTCCCTGTTACTTTTTTTTTCTTTAATTTTTTTTTGTTTATTTTGTTTAAATATTATTTTATTTAGTTAGCATTATGTAGTTCTTTTATGTATTGCTTTACTTATTTTGTTTTGTTTTTTATTTAAATATTATTTTATTTAGTTAACATAATGTAATTTCTTTTTATATATTGCTTTATTTTATTTTTGTTTTTATAAATTTCTTTATTTTTTGAAAAATAATTTTGGTGTATTGTTCAAATAAACTTCTATTGTTGTTATTGATCCAAATATGCACATGTTCTGCATATGTAAATATTGTAATTATAATGTGCATTTGTAAATATTGTAATTATAATGTGTTTGATATTGTTGTTTGACTTCAGTTCATTGCAATTTCGGAGTTAAAAATTCAATTTAATTCTACAAACTGTTTAAATGCATATAGTTTATTGACCGATCTCGGTGACTCTTACCTGAGTAGGTTTACGACTGCTTAACATAAAGTTAAATTTATTAGTTTAAATGTCGTTTGTTTTTATTTTTTCAAAATGTCGTTTAAATCATCGGTTTTTCACAGGTACATGGTAGTTTCGGAGTTAAAAATTCAATTTAACTCAAAAAATTGCTTAAATGCATAAAGTTTTGTTGACCGGCCTCTGATAGGGCGATTCCTACATGAATCGTTTTACGATTTCTTAACATAGCATTAAATTCAATAATTTAAATTTCTGATTTATTTTTTGTCTCTTGGTTTTCTCTTGGGTCTTCTTATAACGAGATTTTTGTTATTTACAGTTGTTTATTGAGCTTGCATTATTAATTGTTGTACTGTATCCCCCATTCGTCAAATAGTAACTCTCATTCTCGTAATATGTAATAAGTTTACCGTTTTTCTTTATTGTTATTGTATTAGTTAAATTGTTAAGTCCAGATTAAAATCAACACTTTCAAAGAGAACAAAAAAATAAATATTTGATCCAGTTAAATTGTTAAGTCCAGATTAAAATCAACACTTTCAAAGAGAAAAAAATATATATATTTAATCCAACGTCAAGCAATTTTCCCAAATCAGAATTGTTTCCACTATCCATTTCTCCATCATTTTCAAAAACCTTCATATCATATCATCCCATTTTAATTCAAGGCAAACAATAAAAACCTTGATCAAACATCGAGCGTTTTTTCCCTAATCAAACCCAAATTACTTAATCATACTTAAACACTATTTCAAAATGGTGAAAATGGAGATGGTCTAGAGCCTTCGATTCATATCCTCAATTACTTAGATATAAGTAACCTTACTCGATCATTCAAACAATTGTCATCCGTTAAAAAACTTTTAACCCCTACCACATCCAAATGCTTTCATAATCAAACCTTAAGTCAAACCTTTTTTGTAATAACTTGGACGAAAAAGGAGATGGTCTTGAGCCTTCTATTCTCTTCCCTAAGTATTTGGATACGAGTAGCCTTACTCGACCATTCGAGTATTTGTCTTCTGTCCAAAATACATTAAGCTTATTTAAATCCTTTCACAATTAAGGGTGAAAAGGGAGATGACCTGAAGCCTTATATTCCTCTTATCGAGTACTTGGATACGAGTAGTCTTACTCGGCCATTCGAATAATCATCACCCAAC
This sequence comes from Lathyrus oleraceus, assembly GCF_024323335.1. Lineage (NCBI taxonomy): Eukaryota > Viridiplantae > Streptophyta > Magnoliopsida > Fabales > Fabaceae > Lathyrus > Lathyrus oleraceus. The sequence goes on from NC_066579.1 coordinate 430,225,249, forward strand.
AAAGCATTCAACCAATCAAACTTATTTTCCTCCCTTGTGTGACCTCAAAAACATTTCCAGAAACGACTATGCTTTATCCATATCCGACATGAAAATAAACAAAGACTTCTGCCTCCAAGAGCGAGCAACAAGTAAAGGTTTAATCACTCGATATGTCTAAAGGATCACTCCTTAAAAGCTATCAACCCAGTAGTCTTGAGTTCTTCATAGCACCTGGAGATACGTAAGAGCATGATTGAGAAATCTTGTGAGGCACATTAATGTTAAAAAACACCCCTTGTAATAAAAATGTCTTCCTTTATTTCTTTTTCTCGCTCAGTAAGTTGAAGAAAACAATTAACATTAGCTAACACTTTTATCGTAAATCTAACTAAGAGGTTCCTATTGAGTACAACGGATGTGAGGGGTGATAATATCTTCCCTTTGCATAACCGCCTCTCGAACCCAAATTTGGTTGCAACGACCATTTCCTTTTTCTTATAGGGGTTTTATCGATATTTTCCATTTCCTCTTTTGGAATAAATAAAGTTTGGTGGTGACTTTGTTCGAAAATATTTTCCGCGAGGGCAGGAACACCTCGCGAAGGATCGTATTCTTTGAGATGTGACACATCCCCTACTCTAGAGGTCACGAACGGTAGAGGTTATGCCAACGCCCTGGTGGAGATACGTGCTGCTATGGACGAATTACGTATCCATACCCAAATGTTGGAAGATGACGTCCATAACATCAGAAAGTGCCAATGGGATTCTAACCCTCTAGAGGAGATGGAATTATTGGACCCCCAACCATTCTACGGCGAGATATAGGGGGCATTTGTCCCAAAGGGTTTCAAACCCCCGTCTATGATAATTTCCACACAATTCTGCTGGTATCTTGAGCATTGATATATTTCCAAAGATTGAGAAGAAATCCTACCCTGTCTGTAGACTTCATATAGTACTATCAAGGTCAATATGGAGATAAGAACCTCCTTCTTTTTCATTGGAATTGTTAGAACCATTCATAACACCACACACTCTTGCAACCCTTTGAAATATTAAATAATTCTTTAAAGAAAAATTAAATCTAAAATGAATCTCCTCAATCAATATTGAATCTTCAAAGATAAGATTCACATCAATGCAACAATGGAAAAAGAATGAGATAGAAGATGAAAGAAACTATTTGCAAGTGCTCAAGAAATATTCAAAACTCTTTTGAAAATGAGAGAACAAGTGGGTTGTGAGTTTTCAAATCATCAATAAAAGAATGTGTTTTCTAACATTATGAAAGTTTTTAGAGTGAAAAATGATTTATAGGTGCTGGAGATGAAGCACAAAAAGAGGTGAAAAATCATGTTTGATTTTAGAACATTTGGTGATGTTCGAATCAAGGGCAAGTTGTAATTTGAATCACAAGCTTACACAAAATCTTGATTCTTTTATGCCTTGTTTAATTTGACTCAATGGACTTTGTGATTCGAATCACACATCCAAAATCTCAAAAATTCAAGTTTTCAAAGATGTTTTGAGATTCTACTTTTGTCATGACTTGAATCAATCTTAATTATGGTTCTTATTCCCAAAACTCAACTAACTGACTTAAAGCATAATGTCCATACTCAAACACAAACATTTTGAATTTTGCATGCTAAAATACGGATCCAAAATGTGACCATTAAAGATTCACAATTGAAGAGGGGACTCAAATATAAAACTAAACTCAAAGTAAAGCTAAAGGGACAAGCAACAAAACCATATAGAGGTCTCCATATTAATGTATCAGAGACATGCAACTTCAAAATATTATGTTGATGGATCTCTAGATAGATACAAAGCTCGCCTAGTTGCTTAAGGCTTCACTCAACTAGAAGGTATTGATTTTTTGGACATTTTTTCTCTAGTAGCTAAGATTACTACTGTCAAAATTTTACTCTCTACTACTGCACATAAGCAATGGCATTTTGTTCACTCAGACATCAATAATGTGGTTCTTAATGGAGACTTATGTGAAGAAGTGTATATGCAACATCCTAAGGGTTATCCTATCAAGGGGAGAGTTTAGTATGTAAACTCAAAAAATCACTATATGGATTGATACAAGCGTACCTACAATGGTATCAAAGATTTAGCTTTACTCCCACTTCAATTGGTTTTCAACAATCTTCAGGAGAACATTCTCTCTCCTTCAATGGCATTGGATTGTCTTTGGTCATTCTACTAGTTTATATAGATGACATAATATTAGAAAGTCTTGATCATATTCGATTGAAACAAGTTGAAGGATTACTGCAACAACATTTTGAATTAAATGTTTTGGTAGATTTTCTCTATTTTCTTAGTTTGGAAATTGCTAAATCCAAGAAATGCATCCATCAATGCCAACGGAAGTATACTCTTCAATCGCTCCAAGATACTCATCACATTGTAGCTACCCCCCTAGATCATGGTGTTTCCTTGAATGATACTGGTGGTAAACTTCTCAAGGATATCTCTCGCTACCGTAGGTTAATTAGCATGCTCATTTATCTGAACATCTCTCGACCTGACATCACATATGTGGTCAATAGGTTGACTCAATTTATGCAACATCCTCGTATCCCTCATTTGACAGCAGTTCATCATGTGTTGCAGTACCTTAAAAGAACCCCTCACAAAGGCATTTCTTTCATGCACATTCATCCCTTAGACTCACTACTTTTGTAGTTGCTGACTGGGGAAGTTGTAATGTTACGTAAAAATCTACAACTGGATTATGATTGTCCTGGGTGATGCTATGATATCTTGAAAATAAAAAACAACCAATTATTTTCCATTCTTCACCTGAGGTTGAGTAACATTTTTTATGATCCCTCACCTCATAACTATTATGGATAAAATAACTCCTTATGACCTTTGAAATAAGTCTTTCGTCTGTAAAGGCTTTTTGTGACAACAAATATGCTATCAAAACCACCTCTAATATGTTGAGCAATGAACGCTCCAATCATGTAGAGATTGATTGACACTTCATCCATTAACATGTGCAGTTCATGTTTCTAAAATTGGTTCATGTTAAGTCCTATCAACAACTTGTCGATTCGTTCACCAAAGCATTATCTAGACCTCTATATGATTCTTTGTGTCCATGTGGGGAAAGTTAAACATTTACCTTCCCACTTGAGGGGTGTGTCACACGTAGGGCGAAAATAGGTCAGGTCAACTAATAGGAGCCTACGACCTAATCTACACAGGTCCAGGTTAGGCTAGGTTATTTTTAATAAAAAATGTCATACTAGATTTTTTTTAATAGAAAAGGCCTAAGCTTTTTTATAAGTCTCTTTAGTTAAAAAGATTAGGCCATGGGCCATGAAAAAAGTCTTTTAAACTTATCAGAGTGATCTATTTAAATAATTATAAATAAATTTGTTATTATTATATTATATTTTATACTTTAGATTAAAATATAAAGTTATAGTCAAGTTATCTTGAATAACTTATGAAAATAAGTTAAAAAACATTATGGACAATGTCATAAGTTGTTTTTATAAGTACTCTCAAATAAATAGTATTACAAAAAGTATGTTACTAGGTAAACTTGAATAAATCAATACAAATAAATATTTAATCACATTAAACTTATAATTTGTTGGTCTATTTATACATTAGTTGAATTGTTCATATACAAATGTTTAAGAAAAATAGACTTTTAAATAGATTAATAGGCCAATCAGATTTTTAAAACAACCAGACTCAGATCTAAAAATAAATCTATAATAAATTACAGGTCAAATTTAGGTTTTGAATTTTTTAACAAAACAAACTCAGACTTGCAAAAGTTTAACTTGGCGTAGCCTATTTTCATCTTTAATCACATGTGCGCATAGAAGTGAATTTAATTAATTAATTGTTGATATGTTTGCATTAGTCGGTTAGAGATAATCTTCAATGAAGTATATATAAGTAGGACAGAAGGATACATTTTGTAATCAACCCGTATTGAATTTTAGCATTGTAACAGAAAAATTAGGGCAACGTCCCCCTGTTCCACATTTAGGTGTGTTAGTTTGTCTTCGAGGTCTCCCACGATTTTTCTGAGGTGTTTGGGGTCTTTGTATGATAACCTGGTCGAATGATGGTTAATGTGAAGATCCTGCGGAAGTTCCAGCGGTATTTGGCAGATGTGTCATCATTTGTTCCCAATATTCGGAGGGGCTCTGGCCAACGGCGCTTCCGTAATGGACTTCGGTGTCCATGTCATCATAGTTAGGTCGATGGGGTTGGGTGGATTGCGGATGGCATAATTGCCCAAATTGGGGCATTGAATCGTTTTGGAAACGAAGCAATGGTTCCTGGGGCGTACTATAGTTAAACAATGGTTGTGTTTTGGTGATGGGATGTTTAAGTGGTCATTGGTGAAGAACTTTGATGAAGTGACTCATATGAATCATCTGGGCTATAGACGGTTATGGTTGAAGTGTATGTTTATTGGTGGGTAGGGTTTGATTCTTGGTTTTGTGGTTGGGTGGGTGGCATGAATGGATTGCGACGTTGGATGGTTGATTGTTGGGTGGATGGCATGAACGGGTTGTGAGGTTGGGTGTTTGGTTATTGTGTGTATGTGGTAGGTTGATGTTGTAAGGTTGGTTGTTGGGTTTGGGTGGTTTGACATTGGTGTTGGGCGGGGAATTGTTGTAGGGCGTACTATGACGAAGCTAGTTGGCGTGGATCCATCAAATACTGCGGCTCAGACACAAATTATTGAGTTGTTACCGACCTAAACTATGCCATATATTGTTGAGTTGGTCTTGCACCATGGATGACTGGTTCGTTTAAGATGTGTTCTCGTCGATTCCTCCATTGACGACACATCTCTTTTACAAAGTCTCTCTAGTCTGAATAATCCCATTGGGCATCAACTCTTTTTTGATGTCAATTCCTCAAACATGTGGGAGGTTCTGGATTCTGTTGTTGCACGCCGAGTCGGTCACTCTAGTGCATTTCCACAGTAGTGAACCGGATAATCAGTGTCTTTGTTGTCCAAACTGCAACATCGTCATGGTTCACATCATGATCAAGACCCATATATGGCCTCTAGATAAACTGTAAAACAATACAATTGGACTATTAGGGAAGAGATTCTCTTGTGAGATTCCTTGTCATGGAGATTCCTTGGGCGCATGCATTGCGTGTTCTTGTCATTCTTGCCACTGCATGTGTGTTTTTGTCACTGCATGCATGGTCAAGTCTGTGTAGATGAATAGAGTAATCAATGCATTCAACATTCACGCTATTTAAGTGCATTTGAATAACATATCAATGCATTTAATTTCAGTATAGAAAAGAAAGTTAGAATTAAAAAAATGTCATCCTCACAACATTACATGATTAGTGCCCATATCGAAGGTGAAATATTTGAGCATCAACTATTAGGTTTTTGTTTTTGCAACATAGAGGTAACTCAATTTACAATAAATCGACGCTTGAATTTTTCACATCTGAAACAAAGAATAGAAAAGAAATTTTAGTGCAGTCCTGTTGGCCAAATCATCTATAAAAATCCGGTTTGGTTTGTAGAGAACTAGGTGAAGTTTTATCAGAAGAAGATTCGAGATGATGAAGATGTTCAGCATATGTTTCTCAGTCACGAACAATCAGGGAACAACGATATAGATTTATATATATTACCACAACAACAACAATAACAAGTGTCTCAGTTCATTGATCAGTCACAAGTGTTTTGTGAAACTGATGACGAGCAAGATGAGGTGAATGTTGCAGATGACGAAGAGGAAGAAGCCGAGATCTTGGTTGATTCAATGGTGAATGCTGATGAGGAAGAGGAACCATTACCAGCTAGTCATGTATATTGTCCACCTGAACACATGACAAGGTTGAATTTGGGTCCGATGAACCTTCATCAGATATACGGTACAATCCTTATGTGAAAATGCAAGGATCTTTGAAACAAGGAGACACATCTCGCACAAAAAATGATTGTGTAGAAGCCATCAAAAAATTTCACATGCAACTATCAGCTGATTTCAGTGTTGATAGAACAAATGCATTGAGATACAAAATTTATTGTTCGAATGCACACTGCGTTTTCAAGTTGTCAGCTTCATATCGGAAGAGGAGCGATTCTTGGGAAATTGGATCCATGGGTCCAATTCACACATGCATGCTGACAAACTCATAGCAAAATCATCGGAAACTAAGCTCTCAACTAATATGCGATGAAATATTGTCTGTCATTGGCGACAATCCGTCGTTAAAGGTGAGTACAATAATATCACATATTATGGCAGAATACATGTACACTCCATCATATAGGAAGACATGGATAGGTAGGACAAAGGTTGTTGAAAAGGTGTTTGGCAATTGGGAGGAATCTTACAAACAACTTCCAAAATATCTATTAGCTCTAAAACAGTATGCTCCAGGTACTATTGTCAAGTTGGAAACGTTGCCCGCGTATAGACCAGACGGGACGTGTGCTATTGGAAATGGAATATTCCATCGTCTCTTCTGGGCGTATCAACCATGCATCATGGGTTTTTCTTTTTGTAAACCTATTATACAAATTGATGATACATGGTTGTACGGGAGATATAAAGGAATGTTACTGATGGTAGTGGCACAAGATGGCAACAACTGCATTTTTCCAATCTCTTTTGCCCTTGTAGAAGGGGAGACTACTGAGGGATGGAGTTTTTCCCTAAAAAATCTCTGATTGCACGTTGCACCGCAACCTAACTTATGTTTGATCTCCGACAGACACCCTTCAATCATCAGTGCATATAATAACATTGATAATGGCTGGCATAATCCTCCTTCGACGCATGTCTTCTGTATTAGACATATTGCTCAGAATTTCATGCGGGAAATTAAAGATAAGGCGTTGCGGAAGAAGGTTGTCAATGCAGGTTAGGAATTATCAGAACCTTCTTTCAAACACTACCGTGAAGAAATAAGATTGTCAAACGAAGATGCAATACGGTGGATCGATAGTATTCCATTGGAGAAGTGGACTAGGGCATACGACAACGGTCAATGTTGGGGTCGCATGACAACAAATCTTGTGGCATCAATAAACTCTGTCTTCAAAGGCATCCGTAACCTACCTATAACCACTTTGGTGCATGCAACATATTTCAGGCTAAGGGCGTTGTTTGAAACCAGACGCTCCAAATGGAGTTCAATGTTGCAATCTGGGCAATTGTTCAGTGATGCTTCAATGAAATTCATTAGACATGAAGTTGTCAAAGCAAACACACATGTGGTTACGGTGTTTAATCGCACTAAAGTTTGGTATAGTGTTGCCGAGTCCATGGATCACAATGAGGGCATGCCGATGGGATAGTACAAAGTCGAACTAGATAGAGGTTGGTGCGACTGCGAAAAGTTCCAAACCTTTCGTACGCCCTGCTCCCATGTCATTGCGGCATGCTCAAAGGTTCGAAGGGATCCATCTTGCTTGCTATCTGAAGTTTACAAAGTCACCAGCCTATCAAATGTTTATAAAATTAGTTTTTTCGTAGTGGCAAAAGCGGATTACTGGCCAAAATATCAAGGGGACATCGTCTGGCACAATGAAGTTATGCGAAGGAAGAAAAATGGTCGCCCAAACAGCACCCGGATTTGAATCGAAATGGATACAACAAACAAAATGGTTAGATTATGTAGTTTATGTCGTCAGCCAGGTCACAATCGTACTAACTGTCCTAGTGTTGGAACGAGCACAACCAGATAAATTCAAATGTACCTCTGTTGCAATATATGAAAAACTAAATTTATTTCATATTATAAGTTTGTGAGCAAATATCATTACATAAACAATAACATAAACAATTAAAGCAACTACAATACAATAACTAGGCGATTACAACCATCAAAACAATTTTGAACATGTAATGCATCATCCTATGAATGTCTCGGTCAATCTTAATATCCACTCATTCACGCACTTCTCCATTTTGGTTGAACGTGGACACAAGCCATTGTACTCTTCTAATCCTTTCACCATCTCCAATTTCTCCATCTAACCAATTGTTCAACGTCCGATTAAGACGTTCAAACGAATTTGTATTTCATAGACGAATTTTTATCGGAGACGCAACGACGGAAAATATTATATCAGCATTGCGCTTGTGAATGTATTCAGACATGGTTAAAACACAAAAACTTGAAGGAGAGTGGAGTTGAATAAAAGAAAATATGATAGTAGGGGAAGATTTTGTGTGAAAAATATTGCATCCAATGTGAGGTATTTATAAAGATGAGGTATAAAATGCATGCGCCAAGAGGCTAGGCGCGCAACATGGAAAGACATGCAGGCGCCAGAGGCATTGGCGTCTCCTCTTAAGGCATCATGCAGGCGCCAGAGACATTGACGCCTCCTCATGAGACCCAATGCAGGCGCCAGAGGCATTGACGCCTCCTCATGAGACTACCAATGCAGACATCAATGCCTTGGGCGCCTCCTCTTGATCCATATGAGATGCGTCAGATGAACTGACACATCCATTTTTAAATGTGGTTATTTTGAGAAAAAATAAAAAATTTGTTATTTTAGAATTATTTTTAAAAAAATTGGTTATTTTAAAAAAAATCGTCTATTTATACATTAATTGAATTGTTCATTTACAAATGTAACAGAAATAGATTTTTAAGTAGATTAATAGATCAATCGGACTTTCAAAATGACCAAACTCAAACTTAGAAATAAGCCTTTGACAGATTACAAATTAGACTTAAGTTTTAAATTTTTTAATAAACCAAACTAAAACTTACAAAAACTTAACTCGGCTCACCCCTAATCACACGTGTGTATAAAGTGAATTTAATTAGTTAATTGTTGACACGTGTGTATTAGTCGGTTAGAGATAACCTTCAATGAAGTACATATAAGTAGGACAGAAGGATACATTTTGTAATTAACCCGTACTGAATTTTATCACTGTAACAAAAAAATCAGACCAACAATGCTCTCTTCAATATCTCTTTGTGTTCAATTCAGCACAGTTTTTATTGATTGCGTAAACATTGCATGAAATTCAATATAATCACCGTAAAATAAACATTTTATATTAGAAATTTAATTTTATAGTATTAAGAAATCATGGTAGATTATACTTATACGTTCAAGAATAAGTAGCAAACGTGGAACTAAACACACGTTAAATCTGTTAGCACTGATAAGTAAAAGTTGCATTAGATTAGACACCAACTAATTTGATTAAAATTAGGTAAACAATTCATTAAGAAACAACATTCTGCTAATTTTATGCAAATTCCAAAAATGAGATATTATTTTAAAGATATGAGAACCACACAATCTTGGAATTTGTCTTGAGTATATTTTAAACACAATTAAAAAAAGGATTTATGCCACGCAAGCAGCAAATGACCAAAAATATAATTAAAGATTAATCAATATGTTACATGTGTTAAAGTTTAAGTGTCTCAAAAATGAAAAGAGTTATTAAATAAAGGACCCACAAACACAGTTGTATTATTTTAAGCAAGATTAACAAGGGTTTATTGCTTAACCTTTGGTAATGTGATTTCAATAATCTTCAGGAAAATGATAAGTACAAAATAAAACTAGCTAGACAGTATCTATCACTATAGTCAAAAAAACAATCTTAATCATTCAGATGAATCCTAAAATTGTGTTTTTCCATCGTACAAGTGTCTGCATTGGGAATATGAAATGTTCATACATTTGGTTAAATCGCATTTTTTTTGTTTATCTTTTAGCTCAGCCACGACTACAAGATAATGGAGGTTCTAGAACTTGGCATTTAATTAGAAAAAAATTGACATTTTCTTGAGTTGATTTATTGAGTTTTTAATTTAGTTGTAGAAACAGTTAGGTTTGTTTAAAATAATAATTTAATAATCTCTATAACTACATTACATTATTGTAGTTTTTTTAATCTCTTAAGTTTTACTGTTGATGATATTTCATTTTTGAAGAATCTACGAGGAACTAATACAATCGTTATATTTAATTTTTTTTAATGTATAAACTCATTAACTTATAGAATAATAATTCAAATGTCATGATTTAGAAATTGCTTATTTCTAAATTAATTATTAAAATGATTAAGAGACACAACACAAGAATTTTAGTTGTCGTGCATTTGATTTAAAAAATATTAACAAGATAAAAAAAAAATAGGACTATCAATCGAATAAAAATTGAAATTTGTGTCTCTCGTTAAACTATAAAAACATTTTTAGTCTCTAGTACAAATAATTTAAAATATAAAAATACTAATTTACTTTTTACTAAATTATATTTTCTTTCCTCGTCCCCCGTCCCCCACTATCAATAAAATACTCTTTTGTCATTATTATAAATCATTCAAAATATAAAGACACGTTTGTTTTATATTATAAAAATATATTCTCTGTCATCCTCATTTAATAATATTCACAATAGAAAAATACAAAAATACCAGTTTAGTCTTTGTATGGGTAATTTAAATTACAAAAATATCATTTTAATTTTTAATAAAAATATATTTTCTCTCTTTTATTATCCTTTATTAATATTTGCAATACGAATACAAATTATTTATAATACAAAAATATCATTATATTTTTAATTTGTTCTCCTCTATTAATATTCACAATACGAAAATATGAAAATTCTCTCTCTCTCTCTCTTATTAGAGAGAGAGAAATTTGGTTTCAAAATCTGAATCAAGAAGCAAAATCAATAGTTGTATTGAAGTGTGCTATGCGAAAAAAAATCAAGAAGTCACTGTTGTTAGTAAAATGAAACCATTAAAATTATGGAGCTAACAAACATACATTATATACATACTAATGTTTTATAACGATTTAGCAAATTATAAAAAGCATAATTAATAACAAACCTTGAATATAATTCCTCAAATATCAAGCTCTACTTTACTAAGTAATGAAGATGATAATGTTAAGAATGTGTGGTTTGGGCCTAACTCAACCCTACAAAACCGGTTGGTAGAGTGAGGATTGCCCCCACTTATAAACACATGCTCAGGTCATATATTGTCCGATGTGGGACTCTTAACACACCCCCTCACGCCCAGGATTGGACATCTGGAGCGTGGAAATAAATGGTGGGTGGCCCGATAGCGGAAACCATAGTAGGTGGCCCACTGGATTTTAAACGAGGCTCTGATACTATGTTAAGAATGTGTGGTTTGGGCCTAACTCAACCCTACAAAACCGGTTGGTAGAGTGAGGACTGCCCCCACTTATAAACACATGCTCAGGCCATATATTGTCCGATGTGGGACTCTTAACAGATAAGTAGTCTCATGTATATAAAATGTTAGGGATCAATATCATATACTTTAAAAGTGCTTAACATAAGACTAGGACATGAATTCCAAGTCATTCAACCTAAGAAAGCATCGGTGTTCGAGAAAGTCATGGTAAAGTGCTCATGAATTAGACGTTTACTAATCCTCTTGTTGGGAGAGGAACAAACTTTTTTTCAATGAGAAACTTAGATATTTACTCTTGAATTAAATCTATGTTCCGTATCCCGTTAAAAGTAGACAAAATTTATTCTGAAAATGTAAAAAAAAATGCAAACGAAGAGATGAAAAGCTCATACCATATGATCGTGCAAAAACTAAATGTGAGAATCGATTATGTAAGAAACTGTTAAACAAACTGAATCGGTGAATGAATATTGTGTGACTTAAGCGTTGTCGCGATATGAAAAATACACAAGCGGATAAATGCTTGAATGACAATGAAGTAGCCACCGAAATTTAATTTTTAAAGACAAATGTCAATAAAACCCTCGAAGAAGAAAAAAAGGTAATCACAATCAAATTTAGGTGTTCGAGGTCAATTATGTGCAGGGAATGTATTAGCACCATGCGATATCCGTTGTAACCAACGAGAACCGTTTAATTAGTTTTGAAATAAATGTTAGCTTGAAACATTTGGTTTCTTCTCATTATTAAAAGTATTTACATGAAAGGAAAAGAACTAAAAAAAGTTTTTATTAGGGTGTTTGACGAGACGTTTTTATTCGGGTGCACCTCGAGTTCGCTTACTCGAGGATAAAAAGGTGTGCACCCAATTATCCCCTTTTTAATATGATTTTATTTATAAAAAAAGGTTTTAGAATTGTAATTAATATGTGGAATATGAATGCTCGAACTAGAATGAAGTGTATGCATCGTGTTCGATTATTCGGGAAATAAAATGGTGTGCATCCAATTATTTCCTTTTTATCCAATTCTAACTTCCGAATTTAAAACTTCATTATTATTATTTGTTTATTTTATGGAAGACGAACTCTTGAACTAAAACAAAGCGTACGCCTCACGTTCGATATTCAGAGAAATAAAATGGTGTACAACCGATTATTCCTTTTTCAACCATGTTTATTTATGAAACGTTGAAACTGTTTTAAAACAAAGTGAAAATAAATTAAAAATAAGTGGAAAAAAAATAAGAGATAAAAAAATTTGTAACTTTTAAGTCTGATATGAGAAAATATGAGTGACGGTCGTCACGCTGAAGGTCAGACCGTCGTGTATGCAAGTTTTGGTAAATATCAGTGACGGTCGTCACTGCACTGAAGGTCAGACCGTCGTGTATGCAAGTTTTGGTGACAGTCGTCACGCATGTGTTGACGTCCGTCAACACCTCCCGGATACGCTTTATGTTTTTTTTATGAAACAAAGCCCACCTTTCAGTCACTCACACACTTTTATTCATTCACACATCAACTTTCAATGATACATTACATGAATACAATTTTCTAAGTCACTCCTAATCTATAACAACACAATATTATACACTTCACATCAATATTTACAAAAAAAAAAAATGAAAAGTACAAACATAAATGTTTTGATAAACCTACACTATCAAGTTAGCATGTATATACTAATAATTTTGAAATGAAGGAGAAGCACTTACACACTCTAACAAGCAAGTTGAAAAATAGGAAGTTGTTGTTGGCAAAATGAAGGTGATGAGATTTTTATGAGAGGTGGTTGTTGTTATGGTGTAGGAGATAATAAATAGTGTTAAGTGGTAAGTGGTGGTGTATTTGTGTGGTGTTAGAGTGTATTTTTCTGGTTTTTCTAAGCTCTCTTGCTCTCTCTAAAGCTCTTGCTCTCTCTAAATTCCCTTTTCTCAATTTTTCCACCTCCTTTCAAAGCCACTACTACTAGTTAGAATATATAATGGTCCATTGGAGTTTCTTTTCAAGTGTTTTTGGCTTGTTTCTAAGGGAGACAAGTGTCAAAATTATGTAGCAAACAAAGCTACGCTCCCATAGCATCATGAGTAATGTTTTTTTTCATGCAAACGATAGTATGATAAAAAAAAAGTTTGGAAAAGTTTTCTTAGAAATAACGTCTCTCTCTCTCTGATTTTAAAACATTTATCTCTTTTTGCTCTTAGCATTCTTCAAAACTCTTCAACTACATAGTGAAACTCAAACACAAATACATGTATTTAACTATTAAGAATAGCATTATAGCAAACTTCTATTACCACCTAAACACCTAATAAAGAGGTTGTGCTCACCATTGATTACCATCGTAATTAAAACCTCTCTCTTTATACTTGAGTCATGACTAAGATGATAAATAAAAAAATTTATCCATAGAAAAAGTGATAATAATTACAAAAAATACACGCAACATAGTCAAGATTTGAACTCTAATTTTGATGGCTAACACTATCGTTTTTTTTTCCAGTTGCGCTATGATATATTGATTTTTTTTGAAAAAACAATCGATATTTAACTTTCTGTTTTTCGTGTAGAAATGTAGGTTTGGTGAATGTGTTTGAGGAATTATTTAATTGAATTATTTATTCAATGTAAATCATTAGGGCTGAATGAATGGAAGACACTTTGCTCCGCAAAACAATACCAACTTATATCATGACATTTATCATATTTTATTTTGACTTCACCATTGTTTCCTTTTCTTTTCACTTTCATGCATATAATAATAATACTAATCTCTACTTGTTACATATCTATCATGTAAAATAATTGAGCGAAAACTCAGCAACAAAGGTAGCAAAAAAACAGACACCTAAAAGTAACCTCTAATCATGTTCCAATTATTATACATATAATTTATCTTCCTTGTGATTTACATATAGTTATATTAATTAACATAGTTAAAATAATTAACATAGTTATCACATTCATGTGGTCTAGCAATAGCAAAATTCCAACAAATTCCGCTGAATCCAAGATATGTTCAACTCAAACACATCATAAGATTTTAATTATTCACCATGTTATATAGGTGGCATATTTTTTATTCATTGAATCATTATTCAAATGACATGAGAATGAAAACTTGCCACAAGAGAGAGAAGAGGGTGTATTAGTAAATTCATAGTATCAATCATTTGACATTATACTCAATCAAATAATAATAGTCATGAATCCAACCACTTATATAAGCTCTATTTCATAACTTATTTCCTACTCCCACAAAATCTTCATAGATACACTCTCATTCTTCTAGCCTTAAACTATGGCCAAATCACCATATCTAGATGAAGATTGTGTGAAAAGCTACAAACTAAAAACTCATAGTAGTAATCATGATAAGGCAAAGAATTTATCTTTTTTTGCTTCTATTTTCTCTCTTTTCATCTACATATCTATCTTCTATATCTTCAACCTTTCTCCTTCTACTCTCTTGAACAACAATATCTTTTGGTTTATCATGTCCAACACTTTAATCCTCATCATAGCTATTGACTATGAAGCATTCTCTTCGTCCAAACAAAAACAAGAACATCTCCATGAAGAGTATGTGAAACATAGTCATGAAATTAGAAACCATGTCTCATCAATTGCCACATATGATGAAGTTGAACAAGTTGATAAACAATGCATTATCAATCCAAAACAAGAGCTAGAACATGTTAAGAAAGACACAATTGTCCCGGAACGTGTGTTGGAAATTGTGTTACAAAATCAACCAAAGAAAAGTACTAATGATGATAGAACAAATGAGAAGAAAAATTCAACACTTCATTTGCAAGTAGAGGATGATAGTGGTCATAAGGAACATGAAGAGAAAGCAAAATTTCCTACTAGATCAATTTTCAGAAGAAGTAAATCTTATAGACACAATAGAGCCAAACATGTTGTGGTTGATGAAAGGAAGAAATCAGTGAGAAGGTTAGATTGTATGAAGATAGAACCAAAAGTAGAAGAAGAAAATGAGTTTTCAATGATGTCAAATGAGGATCTTAATAAGAGAGTGGAAGAGTTTATTCAGAAATTCAATAAGCAGATTAGACTTCAAGCATCAAGTATAAATTAATGTCTATATCAAATTAAGATGGTATTTTCAGTGTTAGAAAGAATCAAAGACTGTTCCTAACTTTTTTATGTCTTGTAGCTTGTGTAATTGCTTAATTAATGTTGTATTTTGGTATATAAGTTCTTAGTCCTATCTTTTTCTCATTATTTCACTTGTCTAGTTTCTTTGGATTTTGTGCATGCACCATCACGTTCCCTTTCAACTTTTTAATTTTTTTCTTATTAGACAAATTGAAAAAATGAGACATTCATTTTGAAGGGAAAAACTATTGGTTAAAATATTAGTTACTAACTTTGTAAATTATGAGTTTCTTTTAATCTTTTCCTTCCAATTTTAAAGAAAGATAAATGATTTGAAGTTCTTTCAAATTATATTTAGATTATATGATTCACTAATGTTTAAATTCTATTTTTTACTCAAATTCTTTCAAATAATTTGGTTTGTCATAAATATAATATTGTAGTTCAGGCTAATGTGTTACAATTGATCTTGGCCTAGTGTGTTGCAGTCACGTAGGACATACGAGAGGTCTTAAATGAAGACAATGAGATAGTTCATGTGCTCAGAACGTGAACAAGATCATCATGTTACGAGACTTCTTCAAGAATATAACACTTGTCACAATCTCTGATGTAGTAGGGTTAAGCTGATCAAATCCGAGAAAAAAACCTTATTCTTTTGCGTGTTTCACTAAGTCTAAAAGACTATATATATATATATCTACAGTTCTAGGTTGAGTCGCCATTCACAAATTACTAACTAGAGACCTCTTAATTGGTATATTGTCGATATGATCACTATTATTATACTCACAGCAAATACATAATTTATTATTACCACAAGTTTGTTACAAGTTTGAGTTTAACATGTAAATTATAAATTTATACATATTTAA
This sequence comes from Lathyrus oleraceus, assembly GCF_024323335.1. Taxonomy (NCBI): domain Eukaryota; kingdom Viridiplantae; phylum Streptophyta; class Magnoliopsida; order Fabales; family Fabaceae; genus Lathyrus; species Lathyrus oleraceus. The sequence continues at coordinate 430,241,433 of NC_066579.1, forward strand.
TAATTTATTTTTATTATAACTATAGTTTAATTTTCATACTTTAATAATAAAAGAAAAAATAACTAAGAAAATAGTCTAGAGATACAAACCTCTAGCATCATGCATGACTCTTATTTGTGAGAAGATTCACACATTTATCAATTTTTTCATATGTGTCGATGATATAAAATTTTGTTGGAGAAAGACAAGAAGTTTTCAAATAGAAGCCATAGAGATCAATCCACATTGCACACTTTCTTTTTTCTTTAACAAATTAGAGATTTTCTTTTTCTCTCTTTAAATCATTTATGAAATTGACAAAAACATTTTTGAATTTTTGAATCTAGAGTGTATTTTTCCAGGTCTCTAGATTTTGGGTTTTAAAATTGTTGAATCATGAATAAAAACAATGAGCTAGAATTAGAACAATCCATTAAATTACATGAAATTCAAATAATATGTTACATCTCAAACACCAACAATAAATTGTGAATAGTAAAACATCATACAAACACATATAATAGACCATACAAATTAGTTAATTCTTCACTGGGTCAATCATACACATTATGATCTCATCAAATGTCTTGGATACGCGAACATTAAGGGACCAAAATACTAGAAGACTTGCATTGCTACCCTCATCTTCCTCATTTGTCTCCTCTACAATGACTTCCTCCTCGGGTGGCATGGAATGTTGTCCTTCTGGAGTGGGAATCAAGTATTGAAGTAATATCTTAAATGCTACATCACATCCATGTAAAGTTTTCCAACCATAGAGATTTGGATGTCTCAGTTCTCAGAAGACAAAATATGTTCCAAATACTCAACATACTTCTGATCAATTTAGGATGACCTTATAATAGTTATAGTTGAGATAACATGATGTTTGAGAATATCTTGCATGCACCTAAACTAAAGCAATACTCACACAGACAAATAATGAACCTCACACGATCTACGTATGATCCAACCGAAAAATAAACATATATCATTTAGAGGGTGTTTCACTCAGTGAGGGGTTTAGTTCCTAAACACCGCATCTTGTGGTTGTAGGTGGTTTAGCCATTTTCTATATGGACTTGTAGTTCTATTCCCCTTTGTTGAAATGAAGACGCTGACACTGTGCTCAGTTCTTGTGTATCCCTAGTCAAACTTTCGTCCATCAATACTTTGAAAGTGGTGATAAATACAAGCCAACATTAATGTATATTAATTAGTAAACAATATTGCTTACTAATTAACTTTGAATAGTTAATTAAATAGTTACATGAAAATGTTATTTAAAGTAGTGTTATATATCCTGCTAGTTGCCTTATCTTATTTTTTGTTTGAGTATTCATCTCCTTATACAAGAAATCCAATGTTGTTGTCTCCTAAGGTTAATCATCCATGAGATCTAAATATTTGAAAAACCAAAGACATATCAAATGATTGGGCAAAGGCCCAAGGGCCTAGTACTGCGCATCGACCAAATGCCCAGTAACACAATGCCCGCTTACTCAACCTGCTTCATAAAGTCCAAAGTATAAATACCTTCATAAAGCATTTTTCAGGTACAAGATCTCTAATCTCCACCCTCATTATGATTATCTTAAACTCTAAACAGACTTGGACGTTGGAGTGTTAACCATACAGGTACCCCCTCTGAACCGTCGTATCGGAGATTGGCAACGTTGAATCAAGATTGACACTGACCAATAATGTTGATTTAAGATTAAAGCTTTCGGTTCAAGAAGCACCGTGATTGCAATCTTCGATCCACGATAATGCATCAAGGAATCACGAGCGAAGCTTTGCTCCACTATAGCTTCCGGGATTTCCTCCATTTTTTGTTCCACAATGGAACCGTGGTGCCGTTTATGGGAAACGAATTCTGATTCATGCAATCTCCACGATTTCAAATCCAAATTTTGACTCGCCAATGTGTGACATACTCGTGACATAGAATTGGAATCATGTTCAACCTTCTGATTCGAACAACCTCTACCGATCTACACACTCTGTTTGATTTCTTTGTTTGCGCCTTTCTAAATCTTGAAAGCAATAGGGCATGAAGGTAAGCATAGAGGTTCATCAGGCCCTACCTGGGCATAATTCCACCGTCCAGATCTACGATCTCCTCGAAAACCTTGCAGATCAAAGGGAATGATGATATTAGATCCATATCTAGGACACCTCAGAGAAGATCCAAATCCAAAGGTGTCAGTTTACCTGAACTTGGAAAGGAAGTTCGGACCCATCAGTCAGACGCCGATCATCCACCGACCGCGAGATTTAGTTAATGTATTTAAAAATTATTGATATAATAATGAAATATATATATATATATATATATATATATATATATATATATATATATAAATATATATATATATATATATATATATATATATATATATTCTAATCATCTTTTTGTTGCTCTGTTTTCTACCTTGTCGCATCTTCAGGGCACCAAAAAGCAAATGCAAGTCACACAAACTAGGGTACAACCAATGCAGTTGACACTCGACTCTGGATTCTGAGGCGCTGCCGGAGACGCTTTGCACGTCTAACTAAAGCAATCAAATCTCCTCAACACCTTACGTGCCTTCAAAGTACAGTGGTGTTGTAAGAGACGTTTTGCACATCCGACTACAACAATCAATTCCCCATAATTCCTTGTGTGCCTTATGTCGCGTTGCGAAAAATACCTGAGCGCATCGCACGCTCGAAGATACAATAGAGTCGCCACCGAATTTTATTTATTCTCGAAGGAAAGGGAAAATATCGATAAAACCCAAGGGGGAAGAGAAACAGGATGAGGAAGACGGTTATGCAAGGGGAAGGTATTAACATCCCCCACATCCTTTGTACTCAACGAGAACCATTTTGATTGTTCTTTGCGCGAATGAGTGTTATTATCTAAAGGTTACTTGAGAATGGTTAAAAGGGGAAAATAAGTTTATTAATTAGTGTGCTCGTCAAGGATTTGAACCCCCGTACCTACGTATTCTCATCATGCAATAAAAAAATCAGAATTCTGTAGTTCGTGGTAGAAAATACGGATTTGTTGGTTGATTTTAGGGAACAGTTATAATCGTATCCTAGAAGTGTGTAGACGTTAGCTGATTCTGATCCTTACTCGGATGCTCTAAGTTTTTACTCTTACTGCTAAGGAACGGATTATAACATTTCTTTTTAAGAAAAGAAGAGTTGTTTGTTTGAGAAAGGTTTGTGTGATAAAATGAAAAAGAAAGAGTTGCTTAAATTGAATTAAAAAGGAAAGAGTTGCTTGAATGGGGAAAGTGTTGTTTGAATTGAAAGAGTGTTGTGGTGAAAATGTTGTTTGGATGTTGTGAAAGTATTGTTTGGACCAAGATTGTGTTGTTTGAACCCATAAAATAGGTGTGTCTGAACCAAAGAGTGTGGTGTTAACCAATAGACGGTGATTAGCCAATGCAAAATTATAGGGTTTTGCCTAGATCCGGGGATCAAGATCTACAAGAAAGGGGGTTGCCTAAAAACAGGGCTTATAGGGAATGAATGATTTGCCTAAGCATAGAGCTTACAGGGCATGCATGAGTTGCCTAAGCATGGAGCTTACAGGGCATGAATGAATTGACTAAGCATGGAACTTACAGGGAATGAATGAGTTTCCTAAGCATGGAGCTTACGTGGCAAAAAAGAAAAAGGTCTGCCTTGATGGAGCTCACAGGGAAATGCATGAAGGTTGTCTAAGCGTGGAGCTCATAGGGAAATGCATGAAGGTTGCCTGAGCATGGAGCTCACGGGGCAATGCATGAAGGTTGCCTGAGCATGGAGCTCACAGGGAAATGCATGAAAAAGATTTTTAACTGTGAGAGATGGTTAACTTAAAGAGAGGGGTATGGTTCAGAGATGGGTACTTAACCAGGATAAGGTGGTCAACCCAAAGGGAGTATGAATGTCTAAAGAGAATTGTGTTTGGTCCAAAGAGAAAGGTATTGTTGATGTTGACTGTTGAAGTGTTTGTGGGTAAGAAAGTTTGAAAGTTATTTGATTTGAATTGCATTAAAGTCTATGAACAGAGGCGAATGCTTTGAGTGATTGTGGCCTACGTCCCGTATTCAAAGATAATCAGAACAAGGATATAAAAAATTCTTCTCATTCTTCTCCATTGCTTAAGGCTCGTGGTGCGCAATTTGCGTCGTAACTGACAAGTGTTTGCAAGACTAGAAGAGTCTTTTTGTTTTTCAAATCAAGGTGTGCTTGAAGGATGAAGCTAAGAAATGATCAAGAATTTGATGTCCTTTCTGTCTCCAAGGTCTTGGATGTGAAGCTTGAGTTGACTTGAGTGTGACTTAAGATCTAGTGTAAGTATAAAGGTCTGACCAAATCAGGTGATCATGAGACTTATGATCACTTGACTGAATATGGGGGACATGAAAATTATTCAGGACATGTCTAAGACAAATGTAATCAAATGATCAAAGGTACATTTGATCCACTAATTAATCATGGATATGATTAGATTAAGCATCATCCAATAAGCACATGACATTATGAAATGGAAACATGGCATGAACAATTGAAATTAATCAAACTTAAACCTAAGTCCTAGCATGCTAAGAAAATGGAGTTAAAGCCAAAAATTAGCAATTAAAATCAAATTTAAAGAACAATCATAATCAAAGTCTAGTTCAACTACTTTTAATGTGTATATTTTTCTTAAGTATTTTTTATGAATAAATGTGTATTTAAAATATATAACAAAAAGAATAAAATAAAATAAAAAAGCATGCTAAAAAATGTAGGGAGGTACAGTGGACTGGGGAGGTGTAGCCAGTAAGGGGCGTTGGGCTTCAGCAATGAAAGCCCAAGATTGTATTGTTGTTGTTCACATTCAGCAAGGCGTGTATAGTGATTCCAGGGGTGTAGGAAGTAAGTCCATGGGCCTTATGTCTTCTGAAGCCCGTCGTGCAAATCCAAGGGGAGTGAAGTCTTCAACAATTTTCATTTCACGGTTTTCAGCTTATGCAGTTAGTGTAGGTTTTTTGATGTTAAGAGAGTTAATTAGTTAGTGAAGTTAGGAATGTTAGTTAAGTGAAATTGAATGTATTAGTTGATGTGAAAAAACAGTTAGGATGTTAAGTGATGGAGAATATGGTAGTTGATGAACTGCTATAGGCTATAGAATATGATAGTTGATGAACTGCTATGGAATTGTGTTAGAATTGTATGAAATTTGTAAAGTTAATAGGTTAGTCAAATGGTTGATGCTTGGGCTGTTAGTGGATTGCTTTTGAAGCAATTTAAAAAAGTCAGTTCAAAATAAATTATTGACTGTTACTGAAATTAAATGTTAGCAATTTTGGAATGTTAGTGTAGTGGATCGATGAGGTGTTCAGTTTGTTAGCAAATTAGAAGTTAGGTGATAGAATGTTAATAGTTTAAAATGAAGTTAGTTTGGGGGGTTAAAGAATGTAACTGCTAATAATGTGTGAATTGAACTTGTTAGAAGAATGTTGGCATGAGCTAACTAATTGAACTATGCTAACTATTTAGTGTGAATTTTATTTGAACTGTCATGGAATGTGTTTGTAATTTGCATTGGTTTTGTGGCCATGTTTGAATTGTTAGACATACTAGTTTGAAAAATGTTAGAGGTTTAGTGATTGATTTGCAATATTGACTGTTATGGTTGTTGTGCTAACCACTTGATGCTAGGAAAACTAATTCAATTGTTGATTGTGAAAATATGTACTTAATTAAGTATTATGTGCCAAGGCTGTTAGCATATTAATGAGAATTAGAAATGAATTGTTAGGTCAAAGAACTGGTTGTACTATAGGTATTAATAGTTCAGTTGGCTTGGTTTGGCTGCATTGTCTTGTGAGTTAATTTGTATGCAAGTTGGTTTATGTTGAATGGTATGCATGTTGTTGGACGTGTATGACTATGGTTGTTTGATTGTGTCATGACTAAGTTGGTTTTGCTGCAGGGATAAAAGCTCCTTTGGTGGGGTAATCATGGCTTGGTATGACATTTCAAAGTTGACATGGCATGAAGTTTTTAGCATTAAGGCATGAAGGAGTTTGAAAGCATTGAAGGCTTAGAGAATCACAAAGATGGGATGGCTTATGAATGTAGGAAAAGTAGAATAGGGTTTAGGATAGTTAGTTGATTTTGGTCAACTGTTTTGACCAAAAAGTATACACTTGACCAAATGTCAACTCTATGTCAATGTAGCATTTTTTTTGTATAGAATTTGTAAATTTTGATTTTATGATGTATACTTTGAAGTTTTTGTAATGGAAGTTGGTCTTTTGAATGTAATTGTAGCTTATATCTTAAGAAAGACGGTTTCCCTCAAAAATTTGAATTTTGAATATGTGAATTGAATTTGACCTTGAATTACTTTGAATCTTGATTTCTTTGATTTGGATTTGAATTGCAATGCCTTGGACCAAATGAGCAACCAAACAACTAGCCATGTAAGATTTTCATAAAGAATGGTCAGCAAAAAGTCAACTTTCTATGGTTGACTTTTATTGACCAAGACAACTTGGAGCATGTCTTCCAAATCAATTGTATGTGATGTAATCAACATAATAAAAAACATATACCAAAGATTAGGGTTCCAGAAGACTTAGTCCAAGAGATGAGCCTTCCAAATCAAGTGTATCAACAAGATTCCATATGTTTGATCCCCAGAGAAACCCTAGCCCATGAAACTTGATAAGTTACTTGTCATAACTCAATGATTGGCATAAATAACAAGAATCTTTGGATCAATGGTGTTTATTTGAAAATACAATTGTAAATGAATGTCTTATGATGGATGATTAGGGCATATGTGAATATGCAAATGAAATGAGTCATGGGTCAGATGAAATGAAAAAAGGTAGGTAGAAGTGGATAGGGACAACTTTCATACATTTGAGGTGGAAGAGGATTAACTATAAATACCAAAAAATTTACACTCCGAAATAATAGATAGGTAGAAGTGTTTATGATTTCGTTTTGTCTCCACTAATGAGTTGTGTCAGGTATTGGTAGCTGAAACATTCTCGTAGGATTTCACAAAGATAATATGATTGATTGTCGGACGGAAATTGACTACTATACGAAAATTAGAGAGAAATGATTGATTGTCAGTTGAAAACTGACTACTATACGAAAATTATAGAAAAATATTAATTCGTCAGACAGGAATTGAATTTTGGAATGATTTGAAAGATGGAAATTAAATTTTAAAATATTTTATCAAACAAAAACTAAACTTTAAAATAATTTTGCCATACGAGTTGGAGTGTTGAGCTTTAAAATAATTTTGCACAAAAATTGGACTTAAAAAATTACCAATATTTATAGGAGGAAAAAAATGACACTTAACCATAATTTGAATAAAACTGAAATTACCATCGAGATAGAGAAACATTCGAGAAAAAGGAATGGCTATATGGTCTTCTCCCTAATCAACCAGAAACCGAAGAAAAAAGCGTGGGATAATCGGAACCATAACAATGTTTTCTCTCCAAACGAACCTCTTTCCCTCACCAATGCTAACACCGCAATCCTCAACAAAAACCCTTCCCACCACCACCACTGTTACAGCTACTGTCACCAAACGACGAGCAATAGTCTTCAATTCAAGCCTCGTAGTTGCCTCATGGCTTAATCTCCGCAATCTCACTTCATCACATTCACAGCAGCTTCAAGATGAACTTCAGCAACAAGAAGACCACCTTGTGCAACTTTTTCAGGTCTTTTTCTCCAATTTTCGCCTTCTTTTGTTAATATATCGTTGGGTTGTAGTGAAACTGGAAATAAATTTTCATTTTTTTTGCTTTTCTTCATGTATAATCAATCACCTTTGGCAATTGGGTCTAGGGTTTCAGAATAGGAAGCGAATGATGTTTAGAATTGAACTTGGGATTGTTACAGGAAACTTCACCATCAGTTGTTTCCATCCAAGACATTGAATTGGCTAAAGACCCCAAGAACCCTTCTAATGTAGCCGTGTTAGATGACGATGAAGATGCGAAAGTTGAAGGAACTGGTTCAGGCTTCGTTTGGGATAAATTTGGTCACATTGTAAGAAATAAATGGATTTATCTTATTTTATAGTTATGATTTATTTTTTAAACACCGACACTTTAGATTAAATCTGAGTCCAATGCCCAACATGCGTTGGTGTCACACACTAACACGTGTAGTTACATTTGAACACTTATATTTTTTTCCAATTAGTATCGATATCTATGTATCAAAGACATTTGTCTAAGTCAGTGCTTCACGGAAGCGTAACTATAGTCTTTGATTGCACAGGTCGCCAAATTTTTGAACTTTGAAAGTAGTCATTTGGTTTTTCGTTTTTTGGTGGACAGGTTACCAATTACCATGTTGTAGCTAAACTGGCTACCGATACAAGTGGTTTACAACGTTGTAAGGTTTTCCCTTATGCTGTTAATTCCATCAAACTTTTTATTTTAGATGGGAGAAATATATTTTATATTGGAAATTTGGAATGTATACTTCAATCTGCAGGTTTTCCTAGTGGATGCCAAAGGGAATAGATTTTCAAGGGAAGGGAAAATAGTTGGTTTTGATCCATCATATGATCTAGCTGTTCTGAAGGTATAACATTTCAATTATCTTCTTTTCTTTCGATTATTTGTCTCTCTAAACATTTTGATTTCTATGTTACTCGTGTGGGATTTTTCTATATGCTCTCAATCATAAATGTCACATTTTCCACTTGAACACAAGCAAAGTTTCTTTGAGCATGTTGATTTATGAAAGAAACCATGGTTATCAGTATCTATGATACATACCAGTAGCATCTTGATTCAATACTAAACTGATCGCAATCAATATGAACTCTAGTGTCTATCTATTAAGCCATGAAACGTATCCTGAATCCCGATTCATTTTAACGAATTGCTACCTAATCTTAGTGTAGTCAACCACATTTTTTGTTACCTTTGTATAACTGATATATTAGCTTGTATTTTTATTATGTGACTTTTTTCACTTAAAATTGGCATTTTTGTTGACAATATATTATATGATTCATAATAAGATTTAATTCACGATTCGTAAGATGGGCTCCGGTTCACGATTTGACTCCCGGCTTGATAACAATGCAACAGATGTTTAGTTCCTTATCTTGCCTGTATTAGTGTAAAGTTCTAAAAGTGAATATAGAAACAAATTCGATGTTCATCACACTGAAAGACCCTAGTAATTGGATATCTTTATGGCATAGAAATGCAGGCATTTGCTTTATGGTATAAATCCCTACTATTTTAAGACCTTAGATAATTTAAGAGGAAACCTTGATTAGGAGCTGTCTCCACAAGACACAACCAATTGAGCTAACGGGGGGGGTTTATAGCTCCTCTTTTCAAGGAGACTCCTCCACCTGGGCCTTTTAATATGATGAGGAAAAGAAGAGCCGCCACCCGTGGCTTCCGTGTGACCTAATACTACACCAAACTTGCTCCATCCAAGAAGCCGTCTAACCTTAGGTAACTATTCGGAGAATAGGCTGTAACACCGGATATTTCGTATTAGCTGATGCAGCTCTGACTAAAGGGGTCTGGATATAATATTGACCATAATACGGATCCGCCGTTCTGTATGTTTCATCTTATGAGTTATGATAGTGACAACAGATCATTACTTCTTACAATACTCTTGGTCATTACTTCTTACAATACTCTTGGTCATTACTTCTTACAATACTCTTGGTCATTACTTCTTACAATACTCTTGGTATACTCTGCTCGAGACTAGCAAAAGTTAAAAGACACTAAGATTTATCACCTTCCCAATGACAACATGTATTACGAGTCATGAAGTATTTGCAAAGAAGTTAAGATTGAGAAACACTGCATATAGTTTCTTTATCAATGTTTTGAATCTGCTTCCTTTCATAGTAAGCATAAATGAATTTGAAAAATCCCAAAAATGGAAGGGAATTCATTTTCATGAGTTGTATTTAATGTAATCTATGTTACATTTGATTTTTGCATTCTTTTTATATCTCACTATAGGCCGCTAGAGAAATGCATGACACCCGGTCTCTTTGCAGGTTGATGTTGATGGATACGAAATAAAGCCTGTTCTTCTTGGTGAATCTAAGAATTTACTTGTTGGGCAGAGTTGCTTTGCAATTGGAAATCCTTATGGATATGAGAATACTCTCACAACGGGGGTAATAAAATCTCTTTTAATAAATTGAATCTAACATGGCAAACCTTCAGAGAAAGCCTCTGAATCTGCTAAGACCTCTATCTAATCATGCTAAATAGAAATTTCCAATTTACCAAAACTGTTATGCGATTGTTGTGTATTATGCAGGTGGTCAGTGGTTTAGGCCGCGAGATACCTTCCCCGAACGGAGGGGCTATCAGAGGAGCTATTCAAACAGATGCGGCTATTAATGCAGGTAAGCTATACCCTTAATCGAGATTGGTTATGTTAGGATCTCAACACCAACCATTTGTTGGCTTGATGACTCCAGAAAGTAAATTCAAAGAAAAATGTATATGATCTTGTGTGATTGCTTGTGAACAGGAAATTCAGGTGGACCGTTGATTGACTCTCATGGCCATGTTGTTGGAGTAAACACTGCCACCTTCACAAGGAAAGGTAGTATGAAATCTAGAAGTTGAGATAAAGAAAACCCTTCTGTCTACTGCATTAACTCTCAAAAATGTTTTGTTTTGGATTTATTTCAGGGAGTGGAGCTTCATCAGGTGTTAACTTTGCAATTCCCATAGACAGTGTAATCAGAAGTGTACCATACCTTATTGTATATGGAACACCTTATAGTAATAGGTTTTGAATGTGCATGTGTAATCAACTTTTTTGTGGAACGCCTTAGAGAAACTCTTGATCTCATCATATTCACATTCAAGTTTTACATAGTATATATGCAATAAAATTCAAGTTTTTCATAATACTTGTAATAAAATTCACTTCCATGCTTTTCAAAAATATGTATTGTAGACAAACAAATAATAGTTTTGCATAGCTTAGAATGTTTTGGTAAGACAAAAAAAAAGAGTTTCTTATAGGTTTGGTAAGATAAAAAAAACGTAGTTTTTACTTTTGAGTCCACATTAGTAAAAAAGCTCAGATTGGTCACTATTATTTAGTTTTAAGCTTTTCTATAAAGCTTATGGCTTTCTTATATGAATAAAATGTTTTGCATGTGTTTATAAATACATTTATTTTTATTGAATAAAAATTAATTAATAATATAATATAATAAGATAATAAAATCACAAACAAAAACTTTAAATATATGTCAAAATCACTTATTTAAATACAAAAGTAAAGTAAGCAAGACTAAAATGGATGATCTTAAGTCAATATTGACTTTAAATTACTTATTTCTTATAAACTACTGGTATGAAGTAGAAGGGAGTAGAGATCTACTCAAGTAATTCAAACATTTGAGTTAAATGTTAAAACTACTTGGAGATTTGGAGTTTAAGAATCGAAAAGGTTTTTGAATATATAATAACGATTAATTACAATTAATTACTAACAATTTTTCATTAAATAAAATTATGAAGAGAGAGAAAAAAAAACTCATTTCTTATATTGAATTATTTATAAAAAAAACATGTCAAAAAAAGCAAACTCTAAATCTTGTAAAAAAATGGGTGGGAGTTTAAATCGTATGAAAAACGGGTGGGAGAGATGGTTCATCTAATTTAAAATTGTTAAATTAATAATTAAAAGAAGTTGGAGATCTTTTAAATTTTAAAAAATTTATATATAAAAGTTGTTAAGTCATTTAAGTGATTTTTGACGCGTAAATAAAAGATAATTTTTTTTTAGCAAAAGGAGAGCCGAGCCAAACAACAACAAGAAGTATCCAATATGAGAAACATCAACCTCAAAAGAATCATGTTGAACAAACTTAATCAAAAAAAAGGGATAATTATCAAAATTACAATTATTAGAAGTCATGGAGAGACTAAATTTAGCAAGTTGTACACACTTGTTAGTTTCGCGAAGGATGTGCTTAACACGAAAATCATGTAAGCTCGTGAGAATGTCTTGAATCTTATGTCAGACCAGGCTTTCTACATAGATTAAAATTAATGATGGCTTTGATTACTTCCAAATTATCCACATGAAACTCAACTTTGTTGAGCCTACATCTTTTGGCCAACCGAACGCCTTCAAGCACAACCCACAACTCAACATTAAGGACATTGCAGTTACCAATGCTCTTGGAAAATCCACCACACTAGTTACCATTAGCATTTCGAATGATGCCACCACAACTAGCTATGAACTTATTACTAACTGCACCATCTGTGTTAACAGTAAACCATCCATCACCAGCAAACACCCACCTAGAAGGAGCCCTGGGCTTGGACGGGTGCACAACAGGCTACTGCAGTGCCATGGCACGCCTATATTGAACTTGAGCTCTCTGAATATCATTAGCCAGCAACAAAGGAAGCATAAAATCAAAAAAAATCTGGTTTCTCCATTGCCAAAGTTTATAACAAGCAGTAGCCCAAAGGGCAGACCAATCCATACCTTGCCTACCCAGATCTGGCTAAGATTAATTTCAATCCAAGCTTCAAGTGCAAGATTGAAGAAGTTAGAACGAAACTGGGGCTGAATCAAGCCTGGCCAGGTATCCGTAGCCACCTTACAATCCCGAAACACAGGCATAATGACTCAACTTCACCTGGACAGTCCCTATAGAACGAGTCTCTAAGCTTGAGCTTATTGAACATCATGTAAGTTTCTAATCCTTTATGCAATTCAAAAAATTATATTCAACTATTAAAAATAGATGGTTGAGCATATGAATGGTTATAGGAAAGTTAAACAAACTTTTCCTATCATACATCTTATAAGTTATAATAGAAGAAAAATTATGATCAAGAGAAAGAAGAATTATAAAGTGGTTTGATTATTGACTTATTCTTTTTTTTTGTTAGTGTTAGTTATATAGATAATATAATATAATAAAACAATAAAAAACTTATATTTAACATTATATACTTTCAAATTTCTATTTAGAAAAATAACATAGTTTAAGAATGTGATAAATAAATAAGTAAGAGTTAAATAAATAATAAATAAATTATTTAATAATGTCAATTTGTATATTTTCTATTTAAAAAAAGGAAAATAGTAAGTAGTGCGGATTAGTTTTTGTAAAAAGCATACCAATGGATTTTTACTTATATAAATATAACAGTTTTTAATTTCTTATTTCATTATTTTTCTGAAATGACAACACTGATGCCAACAATTTTTAAAATGGCTACATGCTAATTAGATTTTCAATAAAAAATTTCAAGGTCACAATTTTATAGAAAAATAGAGAGATATACACCGAAGGTATGATGATAAAATGCAATTTTTACTTCGTATTTTTTTTTTATTTGTGACATTTTCATCTTTTCTAATTTTTCATTTAAAAATAAATTAATATCTTAAATTTTAATTTAATAAAAAAGAGTACAATCAATAAAAGTAGATTTTAAATACAATAAAAACACCTTCTGAAATTTTGTGAGGATATTTTTTCCATCATATAAAACCACTCTATAAAAAATTATACCTTTTTCTATAGTAATTAATTGAGTAGTTTGATTTTATGTTATTTATTATACTGAACTATATTTAAAAAAATCGTATTTCTTTTCTTTTTTTACTAAATCACCTTAGTCATAATTATATCGACAAAATCACTAATAGTTTCATACAATGTCGGGAGGTCTATATTTTTCTATTAATTCAATTTTTTGTCTTACCATTATTATTTTTTATCGGTCTTGATTTTATTTTTTTATTAATATTTATTAATTCTCTCTCTCTCTCTCTCTCTCTCTCTCTCTATATATATATATATATATATATATATATATATATATATATATATATATATATATATAATTTTTTTATTTTTTTATTTTTTTGTAGGTGTAGGTTGGTTGAAAATTTATAGGTGTAAACTTTGTGTTGAGGTTGCTTGAAAATATACATGTTGAATGTTGAATGTTGAAGAAGTCTCATATCGTTTAGTTTTGTAAATGAAGAGAGAGTCCAAAATTATATATAAGATACAAGTTTTTTTAAGTTTCATGTGGCTTAGTTTTGTGAAGGAAGAGGGAAGAGGGGTTCAATCCTACATATATGAATCAAGTTCTTCATTCTAAGATGCATCAGTCAAAAACACTTTAAGCTGACTTTTTATATTTTCTCTTATACTCTTATTTTAGAGTGTTGGGAGAGGTAGTTAGATATTTGCTCTGGAGAGTGCGGGTGTATTGAGGTCTTGGAGGATGATTGAGAGTAGTTTACATTGTAACAATTTTCATTTAATGTTATTCTCGGATTGTCATTTGTCAAAGATCATGATTTTTTCTCCAGTTTTGGAGTTTTCACATAGATCTCTTGTGTTGTTATTATGTTCCTCTTTTTTCTCTATGCTTTGTTTGTTTTTGTATCAAAGTTTTTGGTTCGATCTAGGGATAAGTGATAGTATGTTCTGTGGTTGCAGTTTTTTCTGATCTTCCACATCAAAAAAGAAGGGTAATATTGTGAAAGAGTTATTGAGATGCATGGTAGTGGTGTGAAAGAGTTGTTGAGATGCAGTCAAAAATTTCGTGTGCAGTTTGGGTAAGAGAAAACTGATGAATAATTTTTTGACTTGTGGAAAGTTCAAGTCAAAAATGCGTTGATACAATCAAGATTACACAAGGTGCAAGATTATATTGGTGGTTGAAGAGCTTCCCGCCAACAAGGAAATTGCACCATAATGTTTCAACTTGATTTTCGACATGTGAAAATTCTTGAAGTGGTTTAACTTCAAGTGAAGTATACTCTTCTTTAGGTGAAGTATGATAGCTTTTTAAAATTATGATTGTGGGTGAAGACGATGTGAAATTCTTGGAGTGGCTTAACTTTAAACGAAATTTATTCTTCATAAAGTATATGATTGTCGATGATGACAATGCAAAATTCTTGAAATGGTTTACCTTCAAGTGAAATATTTTTTCATGAGAGAGTATGATAGTTTTTAAAACCATGATCGTCAGTGAAGACAATGTGAAAACTCTTGGAGTGATGTAGTTTCAAGTGTCTATACTCTTTATGGTGGAGTATGATTGTTGGTGAAAATAATAGAAGTTTATATATTATTTTCGATTAAGATGAAGATTGTTGGGGTTTGTTGAAAATATGATTGTCAGTGAAGATAATGAAAGCTTATATATTATTTTCAATCAAGGGGAAGATCGTTGGGATTGGTCCAAAATATACACGTTGTAAAAGTCATGTAACGCTTAGTTTTGTGAATGAAAAGAGAGTCCAATGCTATATATAAAATACAAATTTTTTGAAGTTCCGCATCACTTAGTTTTGTGAGTGAATAGGGAGTGAGTGTATTAGGGGTCTGAGTTAATTGAGAGTATATTATGTGTTGTAATAATTTTTACATAATATTATTCTTTGGTTGTCTATTCACAAATAGCCGTGGTTTTTTCTCCCATTTTTGAGTTCACGTTATATTCTTGTGTTGTGATTGATTTTTTTCTTTTTATACTTTGTTTGTTATTTTTCAACACTTTGAAGTTACAAAAGATAAAAATTTACACGTGACAATAGATATTTCACTTCATCTTCTAATCCACTCTCTATAATTCAACTTCTTCAACAATATTTTTACTATTTTTTTAAATAATAATTTGCTAATTCTTAGTCATGTTTCTTAAACCATATATTCAACATGCAACTATTATTTTATGAATCATACTTTTATTATTGTTGAAGTTGATAATTGTGTTGTTGGAGTTTGTTTAAAATTTTATTTAAATTTTTGAGTTATTTTAGATATATAAATATGTAAGAGCAACCTTATCTTTAGAAGATCCTAATATATTCAATAACCTATCCTGCTTTAAATTTTTCTTTTTATTTCATTCCTAATTTTATTGTTCTATTAATTATTATCTATATTATTTTAGTAGATGTAGGCTTTGAATAATCACAAAATATATATATTTTTAATAAATTTGTTGTTGAAGAAGTTAGGCTATAGATAAGTGTGAGATAAAAAAACAAATGGAAGTATTTATTATCGGAGAAAATATTAAAGTTTTAAAAAATTATTCAACATATGTTAATATGTTATAATTAACCTATGTTATAAAAAGATTATCAATAATTTAATAGTTTTAATAATTTGTATTTTCAATATAGTTTTAAAAATGGAGAAAAATATAAAGGTTCAAACATAAAAGATTTTATAGAATAAATTTTTATAAAAGTAAATTAAATGCATAGCCTTCTTATTATTGGTGTTGACAAAAAAAACTTTCTTCTCTTCTCCAAAGTAACATTTTGTTTTCTCTAATTTTATTAAAATTTATTTTTGTTTAGATATTGAAGCATCATAAAATATTTATTTTTACAAGAAATTTTGAAGAATCTGAATTATATCATATGACAGATTAAAAAATTAAATTTTTTTATTTCTTTTTAAAAGGGTTTCAATTTATTTAATTATCTTAGATAGTAAATTATGGCATTGATCTAAATTTTATCATTTATTTTAATTTCAGATTTTTCCGTCTCTTTTGCTTCAATTATTTTTCTATTAATAATGTAAAATATAATACAATAAATGATTTATTTAACATACTTACCAATTTAATGCTAATTTTATTTTAAATAATAAAATAATATTATTAAACATCAAAATAATCATCTTATATTTTAAGTTACAAGACACCCAATATTAAAAATATTGGTATTATTATACTCTACTTATTTCTTTTTTTAATAATGTTATTATTATTATTATTATTTTAATAATAATAATAATAATATTTAAATTAAATTTAAGTAAGCTATGACACTATGGAATGGAACTAAGAGCTAACAGAACGCAAAGAAAAGAAAAAGGATGAGGTTAACACAAAGATGTCAAGAAAAGGATGAAAAAGAATGGAGAGGAAAAAGGATGGATGTAAATGCAAAGATGCAAAGGAAAAGGGTGAAGAGAAACGCTTATCAAATTCGCTGCAGTAGGAACCATCTAGGAGTTATGGACATATAGAAATAATAGAATTTATGGAGATAATGTAACTAATACTAATAAAAAAAGAAAATCATGGTACAATAGTTAGTTTTTTATTGATATTGTTCTTTTAGTTTTTCATTTTGAGTTGCATCATTTAATATATGAATTTTTGAATTAATCAAAATTCTTTTATTAATTAAAATAATATTTATATTACTATATCATTTATTCAAAAATTTATTATTAATTATGGTTATTATTAATGATAATAATAAGTATAATTTATATTTTTTATATATGTTTATTGGGATTTAATAATATTTATGATGGCTACAAAATTATTAATGTATAATTTTTTATCTATAATACTTTTATTAAAAATATATTCTTACCTCGCAGATATTAATTAATAATTTAAAGGATTTCACATGGAAAGAAAGCAAAAATATTTTTTTTTTTATAAAAATAATCCAATTTTTCATTGAAATTCCTAAAATACATTCGGTTTCAATTTTTTTTTCAAACTACCCCATTTTTAGGAGGAGTCGCCAATTGACTCCAATTGAATTGGCGACTCCTCTTAAAAATTGAATGGAGGCGTCAATTGGATTGGCTAATTGGATTGACATGTGTCCTTGCCAATCCAATTGGCGCCCATGTGTAATACTTGATAGGAGGCGCCAATTGGATTAACACCTCAGTGTAAAATATAATTTTTTTTTGCTAAATGGTCTACGTGATACATAAATTTGAAATAAAACCAATTGATATTAATAAAATTTTCCATTTACACAAAAAAGCCTAATGGTGATGACCGGGATCACCTAACCGACCTCCGGTCCCACATCCCCTAGCAACCCTAACTCGTGGTCCTAACCCACGCTGATGATTCACCACTGGTGTTTGAGCATCTGAGGGGTCAAGAGCGTCACTACCAACTACAGGAGATGGTATGTTGAGGTAGTCAAACAAATCGACATAGTCTTCAGTATGCATCGAGGATGTACCGTCGTAGTTGAGTTCATAACCCATGTCAAAGTAGTTGGGTTGTGGTTGACTCATTGGTGGGCGATCGGGACGGTTAAAGGGAGACATGAGTGTGAATGATGCGGCGAGGAAAGGTTGGAAAGGTTGTTGGGGTGTTTGGTAGAGATAGGGTTGTTGGATGTTTTGGTTTTGTGAGGTTTGGGCTTCTTGGCTATGGTTGGAGGAGGGGCGGTTGGTGTTGAATGGTCGTTGGGTGTTCTGGCTAAGGCGCCTTTGGTAGGGTGATGGGGTGGGTGCGAAGCGATATTGGGTCTCAGGTTGATGGTCAATTTCTTGGTGGTGGTATGGGGTATGCTCTTGGTATTGGGGTTGGGTGTACGACATGTTTTGGTTGTATGTTTGTGTGTTGGTTGAATGGAACGTTTGACGGGCAGGGGGTTGTGTGTATCTGGTCTGACACTGTTGTTGGGGGTTTGATGTTGAGGTATCAGGTGTGTAAGTCATCTTGCGTGGGTCGTAGAGGTACATATCCTCGACGATGAACTGAAAATCAACTGATCTGTACCAAGCCATATAAGTACGACTTGGTTTTTCTTCATATGGCATGATTGCATCAGTTAAGACATGGTCATGACGGTGCTTCCATTTGCGACACTCCGATCTGGCGAAGCTTTGCCATGGATTGAAGTTCCATTGGTCGTCAACTTTACGCAGATGTCACTCTCCTAAGCTTGTTGGGGATCTAGGATGTTTTGGGGCATACCGAACTACAACTTCACACGATCACTGTTGTGCATCTCCACAGTTTTGAACCGTATTATCGGTGTGCATGCAGTCCATACGGCCGCGTCTTCAGCGTTGACCTCATGGTCATGATCCAAATTAAGGTATGGACGCCAAATGAACTGAAATGTGAAAGAAGATAGGATTATAATCTAGGTAGAAGAAGTTAACAAATTATAACGAAATAAATTAAGTTATTATCCTTACGTATGTCGGTCGAAGGTGATCCAACAGATTGCGATACTGAATAATACAGTGTATAGAACATCTGTTATAACTCATACCACGTGCAGACCATCTACACCAAAAAGGTATGAATATTAGTTAGAGATAATAATCTTTAAAGAAGTAAGTAAAGATATAGCAATTTAAACAACTTACTTTTGTGCATAAGGGAATGTGAAAGGATTGTTGTTGATGGGTGCTAGGGACGATAGTCTTGACCAACCCCATGCTTGTAGCAAAACAGCACATCTAGAAAATGTAGATGTGTCTTTGTGTGAGTTTTTGCACAATGAGCTATAGAGATAGGCTAGACAAGCAGATCCCCAACTGTAACTTCCTATTCTATCTACATGTCTAAGTAAAGGTAAATACATAATATGCATGCTAGAACCACTACCTTCGGGAAATAAAAACGAACCAATTAACATCATAATATAACACCTAGTTTTTATTATTCGAGCATCTTCGGTAGAATGTTCATCTAAGTATAAACTATTATAGTGTGATTTAAGGCGTGAAAGTAGTATACATTGACCTCTTGCATTATCATCTAACAAATCAGTCTCCAAGAGGTCCATGCAAATTGCTCTGGTTGAAGGTGAAACGGCTGGTGGATGGGGTTTCTTTCTTCGACATCTCAGAACGCATGTGGCTCCACAAGCCAATCTCTGTTTGATTTCTGATAGACATGCTGCCATTGAGAGTGCTTACAACAACCATGATAATGGATGACATGATCCTCCTTCTACCCATGTCTATTGCATCAGACATATTGCACAAAACTTCATGCGTGTAATAAAGAATAAGAATCTTCACAAGAAGGTGGTGAATGCTGGGTATGCTCTAACTCAACTGTCATTTCAATATTATCGTGATGAAATTAGACTGTCTAATGAAGACGCATGGAGATGGCTAAATAACATACCAGTAGAGTAGTGGACAAGGGCATTTGACAGAGGTTGTCGATGGAGCCACATGACAACAAACCTTGTGGAATGCATGAATGGGGTATTCAAAGGAATTAAAAATCTTCCAATAACCGCCTTGGTAAGATCGACCTATTATAGGTTGACTTCTACGTTCGCAACCAGAGGTGAAAGATGGAGTGCGATGTTAATGTTCGGGCAAGTATTCAGTGAGTGTTGCATGAAAGTCATGAAAGAGGAAAGCATCAAAGATAGCACACATGCTGTAACAGTCTTTGACCGTCATAGGCAAAATTTCAGCGTTCAGGAAACAATGGACCACAATGAGGGGAAACCAAATTTAGCCTATGCTGTTAGACTAAACAGAAGTTGGTGCGATTGTGGAAAATTACAGGCCTTCCACAGTCCTCGCTCCCATGTCATTGCAGCATGCGCTTATACTCGTCAAGACGCTTACAGCCATTTATCTGATGTGTACAAGGTCGTCACTGTCATGAATGTATATAATCAAAGCTTCTCGGTACTACCAATGGAGGAATACTGGCCTCCATATGAAGGTGATATAGTTTGGCATAACGACGAGATGCGTATAAAGAAAAAAGGAAGGTCAAACAACACACGTATCAGGACATAAATGGATTCCACAGATAAAATGATAAAATTATGTAGTATCTGTCGTCAACCAGGACACAACAAGAACAATTGTCCCAATCGAGGAGCATCATCTGGGTCTTAAGCTTTTTGTAACATTGTATTTCTATAACCTTCAATCATTATATATCATTAAGTTTTTGTTACAACGAGGTTCACAACAAACATCACTACAAAATAAGCTATCTGAAAACAAAAATATTTCTAATTGATTACAATAATTAAATTGATGTCATCTCGACCGAACATCATTTCCCTAGCATCCTTATCAGTCTTCATTCGCATCCAACCAAAGATACTATCGAGTCTCTCAATACTTCTAATTTTTTCCCCTTCCGGTATTTTCCCATCTAACCAACGAACCAGCTCCCTTTTCAGTTGATCGAACGTAGTGATGTTCCAGAACAACATCAACATCTGAGGTTTGTCTCTCGCATAAATCACCTTTTCGTATCGGCGACGAACACCAAACATGATTGTCAAATGATTAAATGAGATGTGGAACAATGACTCACACAACACATCTATTTATAACAAAAAAAATTATATTTTACACTGAGGCGCCAATCCAATTGGCGCTTCCTCTCAAGTTATACACAGGGGCGTCAATTGGATTGGCTAGGGCATGTGCCATAGCCAATCCAATTGGCGTCTCCATTCAATTTTTAAAAGGAGTCGTCAATTGAATTGGGAAAATTTTACCTTGTACCCCTACAATTAACCCCATACCCCTACAAAAATTTAAAAATTCCCATTTTACCCTTAATTGGTTTTAACCAATTTACCATTTCATTTTTACCATTCAGTTGAAAATTGCAAAAATTACACTTTCACACCCCTCGCACCGGAACTCCTGCAAAAAGACTTCCGGTATGTATTTTTCCAAACCGGAAGACTTTAGGAAAGACTTCCGGAACACACAAAAAAGCAAACCGAAACACTTAAGGAAAGAGTTCCGGTTCAGATAAAAAAAAATTCAAAAAAATTTGCATACCGGAACTCTTTGGAGAAGTGTTCCGGTATGCATTATGTGTGTTCCGGAAGTCTTTCCTAAAGTCTTCCGGTACGTTTTTTTTTTTAATTTTTTTTTTTAATTATTATTATTATTTTTTTTACAGAAATGGAAAATCTTCCCAAAATATGTGTAGATACTACTGATGCGTTTATGACAACGGAAAGATTTGGTACACGAGAAGAGGTTATCAGATGGATTAAAAAGGTTGGAATCGACAATAAAGTAACTGTTATTATCAGTCGTTCAGATACTGAAACGGGGAAGAGAGGGAGAAGTAACAAAATAATATTTGGTTGTGATAAAGGTGGGAAACACAAGATTAGTGATAGTGGTACCCAAAGTGCGTCCAAGAAATGTGGATGTCCATTTAAAATCAGGTCGACTCCGGCGAAAGATGGATCTGGTTGGAAGATTGATGTAAAATGTGGGTTACATAATCATGGTTTACCTGATAGATTAGAAGGTCATTCGTTTATTGGTAGGTTGACCACAGATGAGAAGCAACATTTCGCTGATTTGGCAAAGAGACATGTAGCACCTAGAAACATTTTGCTTTCCTTGCAAGACAAGTTTCCTGAGAATGTCACTCGGATTACGCAAGTATACAAGCATAAGAGTGTGATAGAAAAAGAGATAAGAGGTCCAAGGAGTGAGATACAACATTTGTTTAAGCTTATTGAGGATGCAGGATATGTGTATTGGAGTAGAAAACAGGATGACTCGGAAGTGGTGAGAGAGATATTTTGGGCACATCCTGATTCAGTTAAGTTGTTGAATATATTTCCGATTGTGTTAGTTATGGATAGCACCTACAAGACAAACAAATATAGACAACCTTTGTTTGGAATTGTTGGCATGACATCGACTGAGTTGACTTTTGCTGTTGGATTTGCGTATATGGAGTCTGAGCAAACAGAGAATTTTTGCTGGGTATTGGAGAAATTAAAAGAGTTGTTTGTGAAGAAAGACATGTGTCCACAAGTGATTTTGACAGATAGAGATCTTGCTTTGATGAAAGCAATTGAAGTTGTGTTTCCCAACTCAATTAATTTGCTATGTAGATTTCACATTAACAAAAACGTTGGTGCCAAATGCAAACAACATGTGGTGAATGACCTGCAAAAGACGATAGACACATTATGGATGGAAGTTGTCTAGGCTAGTGATGAGGTTGAGTATGGTCAGCGGTTGCATCAACTTGAGCAAGCATGTGTTGATTATAGTGGATTTATTAATTATGTGAAAGACACATGGTTGACTCCACATAGGCATAGATTTGTTGGAGCATGGATTAATCGAGTCCTACATTTGGGTAACACAACGACTAATCGGTACGTCTTATAATTTTGTATGTGTTATTTTTATATCTGATATTATTTTTATGTTTTTTTTATGTGTTATTTTGAATATCTGATATTTTTAATATTTGATATTTTCAATATCTAATGGTATTTTTCATATCTGATATTTTTAGGGTTGAATCTGCTCATTGGAAGTTAAAGCAGATGTTAGGAAACAGTATAGGTGACATGGTCAAATGTTGGGAAGCCATGAATAACAACTTGAGGTTACAACTGGGAAACATTAGAGCTTCATTTCAAAAGAGTTTTTCCGAAGTTGAGCACGCGCACGTAAGTCCCTTTTATGGTTATTTGCGTGGTTCCGTATCTCGAGCTGCTTTGAGACGTATTGCTGAAGAGTTATTGAGAGTTGATTATGTTGGAACTAACAGGCAAATATGTGGTTGTACTCTTAGAACATCTTATGGGTTACCTTGTGCTTGTGAGTTAGGAAGATACAGAGTAGGTGGTATACCGATACCCATTGATGCTGTTCATGTTCATTGGAGGAAACTAACTATGGAAGTTGAGTTAGAGATAGGTGAAGATGATGGATCAGAGGTGGATATGACGGCTGCAATGGATGAGTTGTGGAGACGATTTAGGTCATTAGATGTTATTGGGAAAAGGGCATTAAGGAGTAGGGTATGTGAACTAGCATACCCAACAATGACAACATTGTGTCCACCACCTGAGAAAATAAAAACCAAAGGAGGAGTGAAGAAGAATGGGAAAAAACCAGCAGATTATGATGTTTATAGGGACCCTTCGTATCATGAGTATGTTGATAAGGCATCTCAATCTTCACAAAGGCAATCTCAACCATCACAGACTTCAAAGAAGATCAAATTATCAAAGAAGCAACCACAATTCATTGTTCAATTTCCTAATCATATTAGGTCATACATTGAAGATGTAGTTAATGTTGAATCAGATGGTAATTGTGGATTTAGAGTCATTGCATCATTGCATGGATATGGTGAGGATGGTTGGCCAATGGTTCGCAGAGAGTTGGGGTTGGAATTAATAGACAAGGATATGTCAACTTTATATGACAAGTTATTTTCTAATCGGTTGTCAGCTGTGAGAGAATCTTTGATGATAGAATCGTTTGGTTCACAGCCACCTGAGAAATGGATGAGTCTACCAGATATGGGTTACTTGATAGCGAATCGTTATAATGTTGTACTTGTCTGTTTAGGCAATCCGTGCATCACTTTCTTTCCGATGACAAGTTCACATTCACCAAATGTCTCTGTTTATTGCATTGGGTTTGTTAACCAGAATCATTGGGTTCAGGTACGTATTTATATGTCTAAATATTTTAATTATTTCAGTTAATATTTTATGTTATATGACTTAATCTTTTAATTATTTTACTTTATCAGGTTAACATGAAAGAGGGGTTTCCATTGCCACCGGTCACATTAGATTGGAAGAAATTTCGTTCTCATATAGCAACTACTTGGATTCTAGGATTTCCAGGACGTATGCAACATTGGCAATTACTTACACCTGTATTAGCATGATTATGTAATCAAAACATAAATATGTAATCAAAACATGAAATCTATATTATTATGTCTATTATATTCAAAGCTTAATACATATAATCAATGTGAACGAGAAATATGCAAAGCTTCAAATAAATCAGAAAACTGTGGATCTTCCTCTTCAGCATTAACCTGTCTCAGATAGCGACGAATCAATGTAGATACACGAGCCCAATCAGGATCAGATGGCCCGACGTCATATACAGGAACGGGTAGGTCTCTAGGAGCGTCACGATGGGGAGGGACCAACCGTGGATGGGAAACACGATAATACCACTCCAGATAACCGTCTTCTACCTCAGATGGAGTGGTGGCCACGGTAGATGAACCGATCACAGCGATAACACTCTGATGGTAACTGATCCAATCAACATCAATATCCGTCGCCATCATACAATCCAGAGGTGGGGATGGAACATACTGCCTATACCCGAACTGACGTAAACATCTATCAGGCAAGTATGGAACAACTGTTTCACCCCACTTCAAACAACCCCTGTAAAGACATATCTCATCAAATACACGCCATGCTCTATGATCCTCAAATGGTCGCCAGATGACGTCGGTAGGTGTCAGCTCGTCCAAAATAGGTCGTAAATCATCGACCTTCAGGACTCCCTGTCTATACGACCATCTCATCGCTCGGGGAAGACCACAGTTTCCAGCAGGATTCCAATTCTCCCCTCTTTTTCCAACAGTTGGAAAATACTCGTGAATCCAACACTGTTACAAAATAAAAACATAATAAATAAAACAAATTAAGTTACAATATTTTATAAAATGAATCCAACACTTAATTAACAAAATTAAATTATATACCTGTAGGAGAGTAGGATATCCACCGAGCTGTTTGCAACTGTACATGGACGCATCTCCAAGATATCGGTAGAGGGTAACTAGTGCAGCTGCTCCCCAACTATATCCTGAACATCCATCCAAGTCCCTAAACAGGAGGAGGTATCGTGCCTCTACAAGTGTAAAGGTCTTATCAGCAAATATGGTGGAACCCACCAACATCAATAGATATGCTCTAGTCGCATATGCCCAGCTGGAAGCAGCCCTATGATGTACGAATATATCATATAACCACTCCAACTTGTAATACGACCCCCTGCAGCTCCGAACATGTGACTGTGCCTGACCCTGTGACACTCCTAAGTAATCAACAGCAAGTTCAACAGCTAGCTCTTCAGTCACATCCTGAGGACTCCAAAAGATACCCCTAATGGGCAAGTGAAGTAGACATGCGACATCATCTAAAGTAATGCTCATTTCACCAAACGGCATGTGAAATGAAGATGTCTCTAGATGCCATCTTTCCACAAATGCAGAGACAAGATTTGTGTCTATCTTGTTCAGACTCGTTCTCTGCAGTGAAGCTAAACCGGATCTAGATACCCAACTCTCCATCTGTGGTGGAAGAGCCAATGGAACCCTAGAAGTCAACTTCAGTCCATGTCCGGCAACCTTCAACTCTTTCTTTGGTCCTCTTTCCTAAAAACAATTAAAACACATATTAGAAAACAAATTATAAAATATTCAACTATTATTCATTTTCAAATATAGCCCGTTTACTTACCTCACCGAACCATATATGTCGAGCAACATGATGCTCGTACTTCACCAAAAGAGACGTATCGTACGGCCCTCCTGGATATCCAGTCGGCTCAGCTGCAGCTGCAGATGAAGATGCACCCCGGTCTAACGTGCGGACTGGAATCCGGCCATCTGCACCTCTTCTTCGAACCACTGCAAAAATAATGTTAAAAAAAAATAATTAAAATTAAAAAAAAATAAAAAAAATTACGTACCGGAACACTTCAAAGAAGAGTTCCGGTTAGCAAAAAAAACAAAAAGCCTTCCGGAACACTTTCTTAAAGAGTTCCGGTATACATCCAAACCGGAAGTCTTGAAGAAAGTGTTCCGGTATACAAGTATACAAACCGGAAGACTTTCTAAAAGACTTCCGGTTCAGTGTCCCTTAAAGACAACAAATCGGAACTCTTTAGAGAAGTGTTCCGGTATACAACTATCCAAACCGGAAGACTTACTCTTAAGTGTTCCGGTATACAATGCAAAAACGCCAAATATTTGTCTTCTCCGGAAGTCTTCAACGAAAATGGTAAAAAAAATTTGAAAGGCAAAATATACCCTATTTATATGAGGGTATTTTGGTCAAAAAAAATTTAATGTAGGGGTAATGGGTACAATTGTAGGGGTATAGGGTAAAAATTTTTTGAATTGGCGTCTCATCCTAAAAGTGAGATAATTTGAGATTTTTTTTTAAACCAAATGTATTTTAGGAATTTTCTTAAAAAAATAGATTATTTTTGTAAAAGATTCCAAAAACAAAATGTTGTGAGTAAATATAAAATAAGAAGATAAACCTTGAATTAGTTTAAGTAAAAATAAAACCGGTCAAAATTAAAACTAAACCCTAAACCCTGGCCAAGATTCTTACAACAGGCTAGTAGTTGAGTAAGTACCTCCAGAGTTATACTGATCAATTTTCTCAGTTATTCCAATGTCCATGGCATTATGGATGAGAAGTGCAAAGCCACTTCTCCACACATTACGCCGCCATGTTGCCTTCCGCCGCACCATTTCTTCCGGCAACGGTGGGTCCGCAACAAAATTTCTGGAAACTTTCACTGAGGAATTTGAAATCGGTAACCGCCTCGTCACTCTCGAAACCGGTAAAATTGCTAGGTTCGCTAATGGCGCTGTGGTTTTGTCCATGGAAGATACTAAAGTGCTTTCCACTGTCACTTCCTCTAAAGGCGACACTGCACGGGCCGATTTCTTGCCTCTCACTGTAAATTCTTCTTTCTTACGGTTTCACGTTATATAAGTTTAACTATGCTGTAGCTTTGAGCTTTCTCAGAGGTTTTAAAAAGCGTGTTCACTGTTGCGTTAAGGCTTTCGCAATTTTGTTCTGTACACTGATTGGGGTCGCGGTGGGAAATAACCACACTTAAAAACTGGGAATAACTGTATTGGCATTGTCGAGGCCGTTTTCGCAGTCACAGACTGTTTTTTAAAACCTCAGCGTGTAATTGCAATCATATCATTTTCGGTTGATTTAGGTTGATTATCAAGAGAAGCAATTCGCGCAAGGTGTGATTCCAACTACGTATATGAGGAGGGAAGGTGCTCCTAAAGAACGTGAGCTTTTGTGTGCTAGAATCATTGACCGTCCTATTCGGCCTCTTTTTCCATCTGGATTTTATCATGAAGTTCAGGTATGACACTAAACTGTTGTTTATTTGTTTATTTTGTTTTGTTGATTTGTGGTTGATTTATTAGGTGATGGCTAGTGTTCTTTCCTCGGATGGAAAACAAGATCCGGATGTGTTGGCGGCTAATGCGACGTCCGCTGCGCTTATGCTATCAGATATTCCTTGGGGTGGCCCCATAGGAATGATTCGAATTGGTAGGATTTGTGGGCAGTTTGTGGTGAATCCTACCATGGATGAGGTAATTTTGTCATGCAGTTTCATAGATTCCTCCATATTACAATATTCTTTAGCTGCTTAGGAGACGCTTGCAAGAACTTGTATGTAACTTTCATGACCAGTGTTGTTCAATGGCGGTCATGGCGTGGAAGATTTTTTGACAACCACCGCATGTAATTTTTGAAGGGTTGCTCACCCTAGGCAGCAATGGTGTGATTATATGACAGATTTTTTGGCCTTTTGCCATCTGCCATTGACTTGTACGTGACATAACACTTAAGTAGTTGTTTGGTTAAGCTTATAAAAAAAACATATTATCAAACAAGCATAGGAAAATCAGCTTAGGTGACTAAGTTATTACAAAATAAGCTTTCATGGGACGTGCTTGATTAAATAAAGCTGTTTACCTAAAATATCAACAATATTTGTCGGAAGTTGGTTTGTACCATATTTTGATACTTTAATCTCAATCAATATTTGTTTTTGCTGAAAAGCAGTAGAGTGTGACTTTGCTGATAAATATCTTGGTTTGTTGAATATCATTCTTCCCCATTCTCTCATTGCTTTGCATTGCGATATTGTGTGCGTTTGAAGGTGAAAAATTATTAGCGGTTTGGTAGATTTTAAAGTTCTATCGATGTTTTATTCTTGACAATTTATTGAAACAGATGTTTCTTCACTTTTCTTTATTTCCTTAGCCTTTGAAGTCCAATTGTTGATATTTTTTTTAACTGATTATATTCTGAAGTCTGAATTTTTGTTTGTCGGAAGTTGGTTTGTACCATAGTTTGAAACTTTAATCTCGATCATTATGTTATTTTTGCCGAAAAACGGTAGACCATGACTTTGTTTGGTTGAATAGCATTCTTCTCCATTCTCTGATTGCTTTTCATCGCAACATTGCAGCTCAGTTTAAGTGATCTTAACTTGATATATGCCTGCACAAAGGACAAAACTTTGATGATTGACGTACAAGCCCGTGAGATATCTGAAAAAGATTTGCAAGCTGGGTTAAGATTGGCTCATCCGGAGGTGACTTTATTATTTTTACTTGTTTGACACCATTCATCATTGAATGCTTTTGAGCCGTGTTTCTCTGATTATTCAGGCAGTAAAGTATATTGAACCTCAAATTAGATTTGCCGCTAAAGCTGGTAAGTCTAAGAAAGAATACAAATTGTCTATGCTCTCTGACAAAACACTGGAGAAAGTCAGTAATTTGGCCGAAGCACCTATTATAGATGTTTTTACTGATCCTTCTTATGGAAAGGTGCTCTTATTCTCTCTCTCTCTCTCTCTCTTATTCCATCGCTTTTAACGAATCGAGAATGTTGGATAATTTACGCTCATTATATTTATCAATATTTTGTTATAATTATTTCTAGTTTGAACGTGGAGAAGCATTAGAAAATATCACACAAGATGTAAAGAAAGTGCTTGAAGAAGAAGAAGATGAAGAAAGCATAAAGGTTTTGTCAAAGACAGTAGACACAGTGAGGAAGAAGGTGGGGAGCATTCTGATTTATAAGTTTGCCTTGTAATTTGCATATCTCCGCAGTCAAAAACAAACTTGCATATCTACGTGTCATGTTGAATTTGGATGTGCTTTTCAAACATTTGTGTTCATTTATATTTTTGAATAATGTAGGTGGTCCGTAAAAGAATTATTAGTGAAGGATCCAGAGTTGACGGAAGACAGTTAGATGAAGTAAGACCCTTGTATTGTGAAGCTGGATATGTTTCCATGCTGCATGGATCTGCACTTTTTTCCCGCGGAGAAACACAGGTCAAATATGTTCCATGTTTTTCTGTTATGGATTGGTGAAAGTTAAATAATTGTAGCGCTATGAAATAATTGTTATTTTAAACTGAGGTGATTTGTTTTGATGTCATGGACAGGTCCTATGTACGGTAACACTTGGAGCACCTACAGACGCTCAACGCCTGGACTCTTTAGTTGGACCTCCGTTAAAGCGGTTTATGCTTCACTATAGTTTTCCACCATTCTGCATAAATGAAGTTGGTAAACGTGGTGGTCTAAATAGGCGTGAAGTTGGTCATGGTAAATGAGTACCTTGCTAAGACTGTGCATAATACTATTTGAATATTGTCTACATTTTGGTTCATGGATAAAGTATGTAAAGATTAAAGAGAATCTATGGGAGACAAACAAGAACATAAGTAATCGGAGTTTGTATTCACACAGCTTCATTAGCTTAAGAGGTTGGCTTTTTGTTGTTTTACTTTTGTAGGTACACTTGCTGAAAAAGCTCTTCTTGCTGTTTTGCCTCCTGAAGATGTTTTTCCATATACTGTTCGTGTCAACTCCGAAGTCATGGCTTCAGACGGTTCAACTTCAATGGCAACTGTATGTGGAGGTATTATTTTAACCCACAGTAGCTGCGTTTAATGCTATTGTATGATCTTAATTCACAATTAAGCTCTGGATGATTGATTACTTTTCTTGCGACGAACGCTAAATTGATAGAAGGTTAAAATACAAGTATAATATAAGCTATAACCTATACAAACAGAAAACTAGGACAAGAAAGGCATGACATATTATGTAATCTGACGGACATCACTGCCCAGGCCTAGCCTATGTACAAAATTGAGAGAAAATTTACTATGAATCTTTCTGTTTGTAGGGAGTATGGCTTTGATGGATGCTGGCATTCCAGTAAGGGAACATGTTGCTGGTGTTTCTGTGGGTCTTGTTAGTGAACTTGATCCATGCACAGGCGAAATAGTGGACTATCGTATACTGACTGATATTTTGGTATTTTTCTGAACTTTTATAAATCATGATGTACAATGTCTGTTTGATTAATATGCAATTATAATTGATACGTTTTAAATATCAACTACTTACACTCGAGGCACTACCTTAGTATAAAACAAGCAGGGATTATTGATTTCATGCAGAAGTTTTAAATTTTAATTTTTCGAAGGGCTTGGAAGACCATTTGGGCGACATAGACTTCAAGATTGCTGGAACTCGAAATGGAGTTACCGCCATTCAGTTGGATATGAAACCAGCTGGAATTCCACTAGATATCATATGTGAATGTTTAGAACCTGCACATAAAGCCCGTCTACAAATTATTGATCACATGGAAAGGGAAATAAAAGCACCACGCACCAAGGGTGGCATTTCTTCTCCACGACTAGGTTTAGATTTTAAACTTTTTTTTTCCTTTTATTTGTTTTGTAACTTTTTAAGTTAGATTCCTTGATATTTTAGGATACACTAATGTTTAAGATTTATTGTTGATGATGCAGTCACGTTAAAGTACAGCAATGATGCTCTTCGTCGCTTAATTGGACCAATGGGTTCTCTAAAGAGGAAAATGGAATTGGAAACAGGTCATTTTAACTTTTAATTGTTTAAAATGTGTTTTAACAATTTGTTTTTCATGTGTGAGGATCACTTGTTTTTTTCTTTTTCTTTTAATTCTACTGTAATACTATTTTTTGCTCTCGTATTTTGGTTGATCATTCTCTGGTTTGTAAAGGGGGTAAAAGTGAAATGTGGTTTGTAAGGGGTTAGTTTCAATTAATAATGTAAGACGGTAAAAGAGATATGTGGTCTGTAAAGTGTAAAGAAGGTTAGTTCGACATGATTATGATCAAAATACTATCCTTGAAAGTCAAAATGGTTAGGTTTGATTCTTATTACCAACAATTCTCTCGATAAAAGATGTTTAAGTATCATACTGAGCTCTTACCAATGCTTGTGGCACGCCTTGGCCTTGGAAGAAGGGTGATTTTACTGATTTGTACACATTTTAAAAAAAATTCTGATCTTGTTTTGAAAGTTTTACAATTTATTGTCATGTTTATATCCAAATCGTATTAAATATATTAAAATGTTGTCCCTTGTTGGCCTCTAAAACATGAAAGGTGTTTTTGCTTGCTCTAGTATATATATTTTGCAGAGCAGCTGAAATTTTTAGTTTTTCCTGCTGAACTGTTATTATTTTCTACAATCAGGCGCGCGGATGTCTGTTGGTGATGGTACACTTACAATAGTTGCTAAGAATCAGTCTGTAATGGATAAAATACTAGATAAGGTAGTTCTTACATGTTGAACTATTAGTTTTTAATTTGATCATGTTTTTGTTTTATTATTATTATTTAAATTGCATTCTTACAGTCCTAATAATCAACCTTGTTTGCCAGATTGATTTTATAGTTGGCCGAGAAATTGAAGTTGGAGGTGTTTACAAAGGTGTTGTCACGACTATAAAAGAATATGGAGCTTTTGTCGAGTTTAACGGTGGCCAGCAGGGCCTTCTCCACATTTCTGAGTTGTCACATGAACCAGTATGTATGACTTAACTATTTTAGTTTCTTATTATTAATGGCCGTAGTTGTATGTATCTGTTTTACCATCAACAGCATAAACTCTTTTATACAATAGTTTATTTAACAAACTCGGTTTCCTTTCCTCAGGTTTCCCGAATTTCAGATGTAGTCTCTATTGGCCAGCAAATTACTTTGATGTGCATTGGCCAAGATGTTCATGGTAACATTAAATTGTCCCTCAAAGCGACTTTGCGTGGACGTGGAGGATCAGACACTAATGGTATAGCTGAAGGATCTGTCGCATCTGCAAAAGAAACTGCCAACATTTGGGCACCAGTTTCGAATGCGTCTAGTACTACACAAGAACAAAATTCTGCTTCCGAGTTGTGTATAGAAAAAAACGAGGTGGCTGAAACAAAACCCTCAGCCTCCCAAACACCAGTAATTTTAATACGAAGTGCTGAAGAATGTGATGAGGAGGAGAAATCTCTCGGCTCGAATCACAATCAGACTTCAAATGGTCCTCTTATTGATGATGGGCTACAATTGGATCACAACTCAAAGTCTCTGTCCAAGTCAAAACCTCGTAAATCTCAAGATACAATTGATTCTGCATCTCATTCAGGTCCCTTGCCATATAAATATGCCAAGAAGCCAAAACTTTCAACGCAAAAAGAGTCAAAATCTGAAACTCAAAGGGAAGATAGGAATGAGAAAGAAGGTAAAGACACTTCAACTACAAAAGATTTGATACTTGGAAAAGAAGTTACTGCCAAAGTTTATCAAATTCGTGCACATGGGTTAGTATTGGATTTGGGTGGAGGAGTTCGAGGAATGTACCGTTTTGAGGTAGAGTCATTGCTATAAATAATCAATTTCATTGTAGCATCAAAAACAACATTAACTTAAATCTTTTTTGTATGCAGCTAGAGACATCAATCACTTGCTGACCTATTTGTGTTTTGTATCGCAGGAAGATAGCAAAAAGAACTTTAACATCGGCGATGAGATGCGAGTAATTTGCTCAAGCTTTTCTAGCAAGGGAATTCCAGTAATGTCTTCTGTGGATGATAACTAAACTTTGAAATAGCTATTACTTTCATGAAAGAAAGTCCATAGATGTATACTGCCAAGATGCTTGTTTGGATGCATATAAGTGCTTGGAATTGAGATTCAAGCTAAACTAATTTAATGAATGAAATGTTGATTTTAAGAATACGGGATCCCTTCAACAAAAAAGAGATTATGGGCATGATCAAGGCTTACAAAAGACAAGGAGCTTGTTTCTAGTTCACGGCCGAAATAGAGAAAGTTAACATTGTGGTGATGCTTACTTTCTTCAATTTTGTCACATTCATAGTCTTGAACCATGATTAATAAGCACATTTTTTTGTAAACATTGTTTAGAAATTGTATTTTAAGTATAATTTATATGATGCTATAATTAGAAGTACCAGTCTAATTAGAAAAAGATGAACTTGATGATCACAATACAAGACCTGGGAAGGGTAAGCCCTTTTAAAGAATAAAAATGGGCATTTCATTGCACCTCATAACTATTCACCCAATCTAATGAAATGTTTTTAAAAAAAATTAGGATCTATGTCAAATACAAGTAAAAATAAGTTTGAGAATGAAATATGGATTCACCTTTAAATATTGAAATTCGGTCACATTCATTTAACTGTGCGTGGATAGTCTTTCTATTCCCATTTCATTACATTTGAAATCAACTTTTCAATTTCTTTATCAAAAACAGAACAGAGTTTATCTAAAACCAACATTTTTCCAGCTTTGCTCTCAATATATATTTCTGTAAAATCAACACTTCATTAATTTCTACTCGTTTTCATTCAAATTAAGTATATTCATCTCATATTTAATAATTTTTTCATATTCTTATTTTTTTTCTTCTGATTTTTTTATGCTTGCAACTCCTTATTAATTTAATAGATTATAGTTAAGTTACATTAGATTACATGTAATAGCAATTCAATTTTTACTTAGATTTGATATGAATTTGGGACATTTAAGACTTAAATTTGATGTTTAATATGATTTATGTTTTCTGCGTGTAATATGAATTTTTAAATCCGAACCTTAACAAAATTTGAGTTTCACTTGTCATTCTATTTCTAAACTATTTTTATTTATACATTAGTTTTGCTTTTTTATTATGATATGACTTTTATTGTTTGATTATAGAAAATGATTAGCGAACAACATTGATGCCGATATGGTTAGTTATTATCCCAACATACTCCAATGCATCGGGAGAGAGGTAAATCGGCGAGTTGATAGAGAATCATCTCGTGTAACTCAAGGCTTCTATCATCTATTAAATGGACGTATGATCTTGATTTTGACGAAATGGATTTGAGTTGAATGTTAAAAGTGTAAATAAACAATAATCAAACATTTTAGATTTCGGTGCTATTAATTATGAATGTAAACACTTATTATCCATTTATTTTAAAAACTCGTGTTAAAGTTGGTTAGGAGACAAACTAATGGATTGGTCATACTTTGGCATATTAGTCTTCACAATTTTATTGATTTACAGATAATAATTCAAGATAATATTAGTAATGAAATGAATTAAGTTTTTTTTATTTAATTTATTTTTATTAAACTTAATTAAATATAATCAGTATCATTAAACTTAATAAAAGCCATGAATAGTAAGGATTCGACTGTGTTAAATATAATAAGATTAAGTTTAACTAATATATTGTAAGTGAGTCATTCAAGTTTGCAAAGCAATAAGCATTCTCACAAGAGCAACACTTCAACTTTCAAGAGCAACACTTCAACTTAAAATACAATAACCAGTTTGATATTATTTCATCATAGACTAGTATGTCTAGCTAGGATGGAACATTTGGAGCCATTAAATTCACACAGATACATTATAAAATGATGGTCCAATAGTCTTAGATAAATTCTGATATTATTTCAACTTAAGTCAATCCAAAAGCTAACTCGATGATGAGCTAATAATTTTTAGCCAACAACATTGTCTCCTTATAAAGAACTTATGAAACTAAATCTTATTTATTATCGATTGAATATACAATTTAATTAAGTATCTATAGTATAAACATTTTCATATAAAAAATTATAATTCACATTGCAAATATATGCTCAAAACATTATCCATCTAAACAAACATAAGACAATTGAATAATCAAAGTATTTGGTTGGTTTATAAATTAGATACATTGATTATTTAATTAATTTAAAAAGTGAATTGTCTCTTATATAAAAAAAACGGAAACCGTATATTTGATGATTTGAAGCACATATAAAGTTTATCTACGAGAATCAATCTGTTGCTTGAAGTTGTGGCTTTGGAACAGTTACAGCTCAATAAATTTACACATTCCTTTGACTTTAAGGTTCATGTCATCCTCATCTACCTTCTAAAAAGGACACTCAACTATTTAGTATCCTAAAATTATTGATTAAGTATGCATTTTCCAGTTCCAGCACAAACTGAACACTCGTCTGCTTCTCCAGCGACATGCTTTAAGCAATAATTGATCCTATCATTCACAACATCCTGCAACACAAGGTATGTTTCTAAGTTCAAAATGATAGGTATGATGGAAAATGTACCCATAATTTGGTTCAAAGAAAGTACTATTTTGAAATAAAAACCTCTATGATACGCGACTTTATAGGAATAAGAGTGGACAATCAAAATGAAAAAAAAAAAAACACTTGAACTTGAAATATTAAGACAGAACAAATGTTATTTAAATCGGGATAGGTGAGTTAATGTAAAAAGAAATGATTTAAGAGAAAACTTATACCACAAGTAGCTCATGGAGTCCAAGAGGCGCAGTAACAATGTATGATACACCAGGGTGTTGCTTTGCTGCCTCTGCACTCAAGGAAGGAATATCCTGCACATTATGTGGCCTAATTAGGACTAAAATTGAGCTTTTGAGATATTATCAATGAGTTTGATTTTGATACTGCTAGTGTACAAAATTTCATACTGTCAACAAATCACAACCAATGATGTGTAACTTTAGAATTAGTTATTATTAAAGCAAACATTTTTAATGATCGAACAATTATGATTGTTGACATTGTAAAAAATCATTACAGTGTGTATATGAATTAAATCCATTCTCTATAAGTGAGGTTTTGAAACAATGAAGTTTGAAACTTAGACACTTTCTATCTTCATCATGTCAAAGAATCACATTGATAATTTGTAGAAAGCTAGAGAACTTAGTTATATGCAATTCTACCTTACTCCAATGCCTTCCAGGACCGAGGAAAAAGGGACTGATAATAACACGGTGTGCCCCTTGCTGAACGCAAGATTGAAAAGCATCTCCAATTGATGGTTCTGCTAGTTCCTGAAAACTTATAAATATTACTGTTCGGAGTATCAAGAGTTTGCTCTATATACACCTATGTCGTAAAATGCAAAAGCAAAAATGAGGAAAGAAACGCCAAGAAAATTCTGTTACTGCAATTATCAAGATCAGAAAATGGAGGCATATATGTTTACTTATGCTTGTGCATACCAAACAACACAAGGATACTGCCAGACTAAGCAAGATTCTAACAAAACAAAAAAAAGTTCTATCCACACAGTTTTCTAAAGGCTATAAAGATTTTAAATCATGACATCGGTTGTATTGTGATGATCATTGATATCGTTGAAAATCGTAGTCAGATGTAGCTCTGCAGCCTCAATGTTGGTCACATTGCAGAATACATACAAACTTCGACTGATGTCACACCAAATCAGGGTCATGAATGTGATTGATGCAGACTATCACGATTCACGGTCGTGTTGTGGTGATATAAAAATCTAGATGTTAAGGTTGAAATTGCAGTTGCAGACTCAGGCATCTATGATTCTACCATCCTTCAAACTTCATACTCTATCCTGATTTTCATTCTATACTTAACAAGAAGAAAAAACTCAACAAATTGAAGAAAATTACCATGTGAGCAGGCTCCACAATCTGGTATCCAGTTTTGTGTCTAAACATCTCCACAAATTCATCTAACATTCAAAACAAGACAACTTCATAAAAATCAAAACTAAAACATTCCCAATTGAATATATAATTTCAGTAAACTATTCTTACTAAGCATTAGATTGGACTCTTTGCGACGTGACCCGTGATCCACAATTATGACTGCATCACCAGGACCAACCCCAGATGAGTTTTGAGTGCTTTTACGCAAAAATTGAAGCTTCGAAGAAAAACTGAGAGAATTCGAGGATTTCGAGGGTGCCCATCTTTGGTCTGTTCCAATTTCACTTGCAGAAAAACTAACAGCAATCAGAAAGACAAAAACAACAACACTGGAAAAACAGAAAATAAAAAATAAACAAAAAGATAGAAAGTGAGATGAGAAATTGGGTAAAGTAAAAATTGAACCTTGGGAAGAGATTGGAAGGAAATGAGAGAGACTTCACAAGCATAGTTGATCCTGCTTACAGGAGATATAGGATACTTTTGTTATAAATATGATAGATGCAAATATATAAGGACTTTAACATATACATATACTTTTCAAATTTGGTACAACTCTAAGAGGAATTTTCACAAACACCACATATGCAGAAGAAATTACCATCAACATGAACAAGCACTATAAAGTATCAGAATTTACAAGACCAAAACTTCATATACGACATGCACAAATTGAGAAACTATACTCAGACCCAATATCATTCAACCAAACCACCAATCACAGTCAATTTTGACTCATTCCATATAAACATGCAAGAGAGGAATTAGTAAGTGATGAAATGCTTACCTTGACTAAGAGAATCCCCCAAAGATTGAAAAAAAATGTATATATCTTTGTGAAAGTGTTCGTGTAGAGACAGGTGAGAATGTCACCAATGAATTTTTCTTAAACTTTCATATCTATAACTATAACTATGAGTTTCATTCCATATTTACCCTTTACACATTATTTCTAACATTCTCACAAGATGATTTATTCAATAACACTAAATGATAACTGTAAAAGAAAATAACTTCACTCACTTGCAAAGTCACTCACTCCACTATTGCAGTACAAATAATTGATTCATTATTTCATTATTGGTACTATTTGTTTTAGCTTTAAAAAAATAGATTTTATTTTTGTATTTTTGAAAATTAATTTTATAAAAATATTTTTTAAAATATTATAATTTTTTTAAATTTATCCTTTTATAAATTAAAAGATTAATTTTGATATACTATAGCATAAACCTACATGATTGAAGATCAAAATATAGTCAAAATCATAAGTTTTTTAAAAGTTATATTTTAAAAATGTTTTTTTTAAAACTATTTAAAATAGTTTCAAAATTAAATGATTTTTTTAAATTTTGATATTCAAAATTTTTTCGATAAAATGTTGAAATATCTAAAATAACATTTTAAGAATAACTATTCAAATCAAATTTTTATTTAAAATTTTTATGAAAAGTTTTTTCATAAATTTTTTTTCATCAAAATATGTTATATTATAAAAATTATTTAAAAAATAAATAATACAAACGGGGCTCATCAAGTCATTAACTTCATTTTTGACAGGTATTTTTGTCAGAATATTGTGAATTGAAAGGGTGAATATTCCAACAGAGACGTAAAATAAATAGGAATTCCGCGCTTTTAAATTAAATTGAAACAAAAATACAAATTCCAAAAGATATATATATATATATATATATATATATATATATATATATATATATATATATATATATATATATATATATATATAATATATATATATATATATATATATTATATATATATATATATATATATATAGATATAGAGAGAGAGAGAGGAGAGAGAGAGAGAGAGAGAGAGAGAGAGAGAGAGAGAAGAGAGAGAGAGAGAGAGAGAGAGAGAGAGAGAGAGAGAGAGAGAGAGAGAGAGAGAGAGAGAGAGAGAGAGAGAGAGAGAGAGAGAGAGAGAGAGAGAGAGAGAGAGAGAGAGAGAGAGAGAGAGGAGAGAGAGAGAGAGAGAGAGAGAGAGAGAGAGAGAGAGAGAGAGAGAGAGAGAGAGAGAGAGAGAGAGAGAGAGAATCCAAGCTCGTGTGACTCCCATAGTTTATTTTGTCCTTATACCTTATGGGCACATTGTTGGTTGCGGTAAGCAAAAATAAGTATTTTGTTGTATCATCTCCATAGGGATTAGTGCGACATCAAATATCGTTCAACAGTCTCTACGTTTCTAAGCTTGGGTTTGTAAAATTTGAATTTAAAAGCTAAACTATGTAAAATGAATGAATATATAAATAAAGTTTCAGAGAGATCTGAGAGCTTTACAGGATTGTATTTCATCCACGATACGAACATGTAATTTACCAACCAGTTAAGCACAATCTAAACAGTCATCAATATGATCATGTAACGCTCACAACAAGGTTCATGTCTAAACTTCCGTCGAGAGTTCTACCATATTGTTTAATCGACGATCTCTCAGTCTATTAAACAATATGGAGCATTAAGAATCGATACACACGGCGAATGTTAGATCTAAATCTATGTCTAGAGTTTAGCGTCTAACCGATGATTATCCTAGATCTAAATTCGAAGAGTATTTCTCAATAACGGTTTAAATTAATAGATAAACAAGTAAACAAGGATAATCTCAATATAGATTCGTGAATAGAGCAAACATAACGCCATGATTAATAAAAAGACATACTATAAAAGCGAACTTACATACAATCCCAACATGAAAGAGATTACAAGGAGAAGAGTGAAGATGAACAAACATCTGATTTCCCAACGATTGAGGCAAATCCAACTTTGGATCTTCAAAAAGCATCCCAACTTGTTGTTTCTAAGATACTCTAACTCTCCTAACTACAAAAAAAATGGTGTTGATGGAATTGGGGTTAAAAGTTCCCAAAATCATCCCCTAAAAATCTGTATACAAATGAATAAATAGGGGCTGAAAAAGTGGAATCACGTTAAGCCTTGTCAGAGCCCACTTAGCGCGATCAGCAAAAATAAACTTAAACTGCCTTGATTCACGCTAAGCACGCTCCTAGCACACTCATGGCATGAATTTCCCAATGTTCCTGCCTTTTGTTTTCTCTAAGCGCGCTAGGACCGCGCTTAGCCCAAGTGACATAATTTTTATTCCCAAAATTGCATCTTGAAGTTTTACTTTTGCCTATCAAGTGTCCAATGCTTCAACCATGCAAGGAGACCTACAAAAGAGATGAAAACTATCAAACTAAGCGATATTTACATGATAACGCAAACTATATAATATATATGCAAAAGTTGAGGTTTATGCATGAAAATCAATTGAAACAAGTCAATAAGTATCAATTATCCACACACAAAATTATCACAATTTAACATTTATGAGACTCTCCCCAACTTAAAACTTGTTTGACCTCAAACAAGAATCAATTACCCTAAAGAAAACAAAAGCAATCACCAAGCAATCATGATCAATAAGTTTTTACAAACAGAAACAATGTATGGTTCAAATTTCAAAAGTACAAGCAATGCAATGCTTACCATTATACTATAATGATACCATGACTATAAAACAAATTCTAAGCACAAAACACATGTCAAAAATTTTAAAGCAATACATTTTCAAAGATGAATCACACCTAACACACAACTTCATCAATGGATGAAGAACAAACATGAGGGACTTGATTCACACCCAACAATCTTGCTAACATCTAGATCAAACTATGCATTTATCCAAAAAAAATATCGAAAGCATAAAACATAAATTACAAGGACTTCAAGGCTTGTAATTTGACTTGGATAACAAACAAAAGGTCATTTCTAAAGGTAATTGAAACAAAAATCTTGCATAATCATATGGGAGTGATCACTTCTCACAATCTCAAACATTCACAAATTTCATTCACATTTTTCTCATTGCACAATTGTCACACCTTTTCACACAACTTATTAGGACAATTTATTTGCTATTTTTTTATTTTTTATTTTTCAATGCTTTTTCTTTTTCTTTCTCAACCTCATAGCAACCAACATTTGCTCCCGAACTTGAATGAAACTAATCATTTTAATGTGAATGCAATCAATCATTGTAATGTGAATGCTCCCAAACTTTCAAAGACAAGGGTAAAAATTCAAACCACGATTTATGGTTGAGGGTTCATGAAAAAAGTTCAAAATTCAATCTAAAATCAACAATGAACTAATTAGTTCTGTACAAGTTCCAAAAGTTGACATCAAAATGGATCCTGACACAAGGTTCAAATGGGGTAAGCAAATTCTCACTCACTCACAAGGTAAGCTACTTTTTGATTAAGTGGTTATGCTCAAAACCAAGCAAAATGTCTTGATCATTTTAGCATTTTCATATAAATCAACACGAATGCAAGATTAAATATAATTCAAACGATTTAAAGTAATTCAAACATGGACAAGTATTGCAAAAGAATGAATGACATGATACTTATACAAAGCATAAGTTTTATATTAATGCTATGTTGTAGAAAGCATTAAACATGTACTTTAACAATGTACTATCCTTTCAAACTTTTTATCATTACCAAAGCATTTTCTTGTTGATACACCCAAACTTGAAACAATCACTTCATGTTTCCTCAAGCCAATCAAAGACAAGCTTTTTGGATAAACAAAAAATAAATCTCTAACAACTTAATGACTTAATATTAAACTAAACTACTAAACATAAAATAAAATAAGTTCAAAATAGGTTAAAAGACCTGGGTGAAAGTGGATCAGTGGATGAAATATTTTTACATGTGCAGCAGAACGTGCTAAGCACCATTTGATATCGATGAGCGAGTTGAGTTGCAACTGTTTTTTTAAATGAACTTTTTTTAAGTTTTTCATCCACTCACACTCTTTAATACCTATACTACTGAATAAAAAGCTATAACAAAACTTAAAAAGTTGGGTTGCCTCCCTACGAGCGTTTGTTTTACGTCGTTAGCTTGACGCCTTTATTTATTAGACGTTTCTCCATGTTGCCTCTTTTGCATGGTTAGTTGTTCACCAACGGCTATCCCTAACCAATATTTGAGCAAACGTGAAAGGAAACAAAAATATATATAAACACTTGAACAAACTTGATGGAAAACAATTATATACAAACACTTCACAAACGTTATGAAAAACAAGAATATATACAATATAAACAAGTATGAAAAACAAGTACAAAGCAAGTATGTATACAATATATACAAGTTTATATACAAGTATCTATACACTATACATAAATGTACAAAGCTTAAAAAAGATAGAAATTATTATGATGCTTTCAATATCTAAACATCAATCCCCGACAACGACGTTATTTTGTTGGTTGCGGTAAAGCAGCAAGCAAAAGTAAGTATTTTGTTTTATCGTCTCTACAAGGATTAGTGCGACATCAAATTTCGTTTAACGGTTTCTACGTTTCTAAGCTTGGGTTTGTAAAACTTGAATTTAAAAGCTAAACCATGTAAAACGAATGAATAAATAAATAAAGTTTCAGAGAGATCAAAGAGCTTTACAAGATTGTATTTCATCCACCATACGAACATGTAATTTACCAACCAGTTATGCATAATCTAAATATTCATCAATATCATCACATATCGCTAACAACAGGGTTCATGTCTAAACTTCTGTTGAGAGTTCTATCGTACTATTTAATTGACGATCTCTCAGTCTATTAAACAATACGGAGCATTAAGAATTGATACCCACAGTGAATGTTAGATCTAAATCTATGTCTAGAGTTTAGCATCTAACAAATGATTATCCTAGATCTAGATTCAAAGGGTATTTCTCAATAATGGTTCAAATCAATAGATAAACAAGTAAACAAGGATAACATCGATATAGATTCGTGAATATATCAAACATAATTCCATGATTAATAAAAATACATACTATAAAAGTGAACTTACATACAATCCCAACAAGAAAGAGATTACAAGGAGAAGAATGAAGATGAACAAACATCCACCGCGATTTCCCAACTATAGAGGCAAATTCAACTTTGGATCTTCAAGAAGCATCCTAACTTGTTGTTTCTAAGCTACTCTAACTCTCCTAACTACAAAAAATGGTGTTGGTGGAATTGGGATTAAAAGTTCTCAAAACTATCCCCAAAAAATTTGTGTATAAATGAATAAATAGGGGATTAAAAGTTCCTAAATCGTATTATTGTTTCGTCTCCTGACAAAGCGTGTAGTGTTGTATAAGTTATTTCTTGGATTCCAAAGATAACTTTTCACTTGTCTCACTCATAATTTTTTTTAATTCTTTCAATCTTACACATTTACTCTCTTTCCACTCTATTTAAACACCTATCTTCTCTCATATTTCTTCACATTTTTTCTTTTCCTATCAACTTTTTATTTTAAAACCCCTCATCCCTCTTTTTCTTAAGATCTTAAAACCTTATGTAAAATGTCTCTCAATATTGGAAGCACATGTTATGTATTCAAGGCGAGCTTCTCTGATCGAGAATGTTGTGAGAAGAAGATAGCTGGAAAAGTTTTGAAGACAAAAGCCCAAATAGAAAAGTCTAAGTGACTAAGGCGTTTAGTATCAGCGGTTGCAAGAGTCAATCAGTTGTGCGATGCAAGTGATTCACTCGTTTCAGAGTCGTAATGGGAAGAAAACTCCCTAATTTAGACGCTTGTATGAAGCACATGTTGATGTTCATGTGCAGTCTAGTTTCTCTCCTTTGGGTTGTCCCCCTCTGTCTCTTTCTTCTTTTTTCGCTTTTACAATTTTTTTCTTTTTTCCTCTTTTCTTTTTTCCTTTTTCCATGTAATTTCTTTCTTGTTCTCACCCTCCCACATTTTCTAAAATTTTGCTATCAATCTTTTTTTATTAATGACAAAAGGGGAGAAATGGGGATTTGATTTTGATTGTTTTTATCTAATGATCAATCTGAAACATCCATAAATATGGATGAAATTTCTTATAATTCCGATGTTATATCAATGAGTGAAATTTCTTTCTGATTTGTTTTGTTTATGTCATCCTTGAATGAATATCAATGAATATTTTTGTTATACATTTGAATCTTTTTGTGCTTGTTAAAATATCTAAATCTTATCTTACTAAACTATTTCTCTAAGATTTATATTTTATTCTAATTCTTAAATTCAGAGGGAGCTTGTAAAACTAACTCTGAAATTTAAAGCTAAGAATTTTTTTTAAGCCAAGAAAATTTTGTTAGTCTAAAACTCAAGGGAAGCTTACAAACCTAACTCTGAACTTTAAATGATTGTTAGTGGGAGCTTGCAAACCTTACTCTGAACAATCGAGCTAAGAAAAAAAATTTAGGTCTAAAACTCAGGGGGGCTTACAAACCTAACTATTTTAAGTTTAAATGATTGCTTATTGAATACAATTGTTCATAAAAATACAACTGTTTGTCATCATCAAAAAGATGACGATTGTATGAACAAATTTGGTTTTACGTCTACATACCTTTGAGTTTTAATGATAAAAAAAGATAGTAGAACCATTGTATACATTAATCGTGTGTTCAAGTGTGCAGATCTTCAATGTCTAAAGAAATAAAATCTGAACAATCTAAAATGTTGAAGTATGTTGATCAGAACAGACTCTAAACAAGAGAGACTCT
The DNA here is from genome assembly GCF_024323335.1 of Lathyrus oleraceus. Lineage (NCBI taxonomy): Eukaryota > Viridiplantae > Streptophyta > Magnoliopsida > Fabales > Fabaceae > Lathyrus > Lathyrus oleraceus. The sequence continues at coordinate 430,286,301 of NC_066579.1, forward strand.
GATATTAGAGACTCTGAAGTCTGGACGTCATCAAAATCTAAATCAATAATATTCTTGTAGAAGTCCTGAAGATATTGTCTACTCTGGTTGTCACCAATAAACTCTTCTGAAGAAGACACCTCTGATATATTATGAGTCATCCTAACCTTATCAAGTCTCCAGACTCTAATAGATTCTGAAGTCTGAACATTTTATCATGTATGCCAAGACATTGTTCTAAAGTATTTTAATGGGTGAATAGTTACTATGCATTATGCTAATCAAACGTCAAATCAATTAGTATTATTTCAAACGGCTAGAAAAAGATTTTCTACCTACCCAAGATTTACTATTATACTTACCCACTCTACAACAAAAGTGCACCTCGAAGAAAGCTTCAATCCTATCCTCCAACGAATCTATTCTTCCTATATAAAAAGGTCAAAGACTTTACATTATAGTAAGGATAGTAATGGATGACTACAAAAGAAAAAGGCTTCAAAGATGAAACTTCGTAATGTAGAAGATCCATTAAAGAAAAATCATTTATGAAGAAAAGAAAAGAGAATAGAGAAACTTTATTCTCAAACACTTAAAGCTATGTATTTCATATCTTGTTTAAGTGTGAAATTTGATTGTAATTTTGTGTGCTCTGCTTATCAAGAAGCAAACTCTGTAAACACAAAACTTGTTATTGTAATTGTAACACCATAGATTGCTTTCAGGATTACTACCTGTCTCCATAAACCAACACAAGTTTTTTCAACGTACTTTGTCCTCGCTCACATACTTTCTGAAAAACTTCCTAGAAGGTCACTCATCTAAATACTACTCCAAGTGAAGCACATTTAACTATGAAACTCTTATCTGTTAGGCTACCGAAAAGAAGATGCATCTTTTTGATATAGGTAATATTAGTCGATCCTTATAAGCATTCATTCAACCATATAATCTCATATCTGCACAGCCTCAGGATCCCTCTCATTTCGATGTGAATTCGGGCGACCACTCCCCGACCTCTTCGGCCTCGGGTGTTACAGTAACCCTGATTAAATCTCCTTAAGCGACTAGGCTGGTAAGGATCTTAAGGACTCAATGACCGTTAGATTTCTTAGGGGGGCAGCTAGATCAGAACTCTTGAAAAATAAGTGGCATGTAGTCATTGAGGATTAAATCTCCTTTAGCGACCAGGTTGGTCAGGATCTTAAGGACTCAGTGACCATCAGATTTCTTAGGGGACCAGTTGGATCGTAATTCTTAAGAAATCAATGGTAGGTAGTCAATGAGGATTAAATCTCCTTAAGCGATCATGTTGGGTAGTGTAACACCTCAAAATTTGCCCTCCTCTCTTGGGACTAGCTAACATATTGCATATCATTTTTTAGGTCATTAAGCATTGCATATTGCATATCATGTGGTTACATTGTGCAAGTCATCTTCCCAAGTCTTGATCAGAAGATAGGAGGTCATGGTGCAAGCTAGGGTTTCATTGGACTGATCATTAATCATCTGAGGATGTGGAGGTCCAAATTAGGGTTTTGTGATTCTCAAAGAAGATTGGTCTTCATCTTGATTGAAATGATTCATCATCATCATCATGGTTTGTCATCATCAAGTGTTGGATCATATACCTTGAGATTAGGGTTTTGACCACTGGTCAACCCTAATGAGTTGCATCGGGCCAATCAGGGCATAGCAAGGAGATGGGGTCTATGATGGATATGGGGATCATTTTATGATTGTATTGAGCTTATGGAGGCTAGGGTTTCATCCTTGAGCCATTTCATCAGAAGATTGGGGCTCAGATTGATCAGTGCATTGCCAAATTCATCTATCAGTTGAAAAAGTCAACTATGGTCAACTGTGCTTGATTTTATGGATTTGGAGGTGGGAGAGAGTTGGATACACTTCATTCATGTTGAAACAAGTGTCATTTGACATGTCAAAGCTCAAGAATGAAGAAAATAAAGTCAGACAAAAATTGCCAAAAATAGAAAGTGACTTGTAAAGGAAGTTTCCAAAAATGGAAAGTTTTTCACCACAAAATTACGTGTCCAAAAAAAAGCTTCAAATGAAAATTTGTTCAACATGAAAGTTGTAGATGTAACACCCTTCTAAAATACCCCAAGTATATAATTAAAATAACACATATCAATCAGAGTAAATATGCAATCAAGGGTGTCACACAACATTTCACACCATAATAACTGTCATGCTCCTTCATTAACTCAAAACATAAAACGTTAGCACAATACGCAGCGGATAGAGATCAAATCGATCATTCAAAACATGCAACATACTACATGTAAACTGGTTCAACAATCATCAACAACAATATTAAAAATGTTCCCTCCCGATGTTACATCTATCAGAGCATGACCCACTTAGGAGACTACACTAGACTCCAAGCATAAGCTTCCACTCAACTCATTTGTTCGTTACCTGAAAAATAGTTGTAAGGGTGAGTTCCTCAATCGATACAATAAGCATTATAAATCATCATGTAATGCTAAGTAAATTCACACATTTCATCACCCTAATCGTAACATACATCCAGTAACGGCACATCAACTCAAACATCATACTTAATATCAACACAATTCCACTCCTCAATTAAATTAAATATCCATACAACAAGCCAACAAATGCAACTCTAATGAGACTCGACTCGTCATGCATGTGGTACCATTCGGAGTAAAACTCCCAACTTAAAATCATTGCCATTTTATTGGGCATCAAGGCATAAGCCTTCAACTTTCAACTTAAAATTTGCCAATCCAGGCCAACGTGGTGTGAGCAAAGCTCCGACTTAATGCATATGAATGTACATGGCATACACGACTTTAAACTGTCGACAACATAATAATAATAGCAATACAACAATGTTTTCAACAACATCAACTTATAATCAACTTTGGCTCACCAAGCCTACAACTCAGTATTTTCAACAACTTTCCATACACGGAACAACTCAGCAACATACTTGTATCAACACTTCATAACATAAATCCAACAAAATTACTCATCACAATTAACTATAATAGGCCAATCACCAATTAGGTTCACAACATTAAAAATATCAATTTTTCAAATTTCCAACAGTGTTAACCGGTTAACGCCCTGGGTTAACCGGTTAACGCAGGACAAAACACACTTTCTGGCAAAACGCAACAGTGTTAACCGGTTAACGCCCTGGGTTAATCGGTTAACGCAGGCAAAACAGCACATTTCCACAAAATATAACAGTGTTAACCGGTTAACGCCCTGGGTTAACCGGTTAACGCAGACAAAACAGCAGTTCCTGCGCTAACACAAGGCAGAATGCAGAGTTCTCCGCATTTTCCGCCGTTGGAGGACTTCCGGACCTCCGATTCAATTTCCGTAAAAAGCTATACGTTCGGGGGAACGCGACTCACACAATTACGGACTCAATTACAGCTTTAATACAACTTATTCATCACAATATTTCAGCATTCAACATCCCAATTAGGGTCACTTCAACGGTTTATCACTACCCATGACATGTTAATCTATAATACCCAGTAAACGACGATAAACCCCCCCTTACCTGAGATAATCCGGCAATCTCTAAGCTTCAAGCTTTTCCGTTCTTCAACCTTTGCTCTCTAGCTCTTCCTCTTTGCCCTTTCTCCACTTTCCACTTTTCAGCCGCTTCTCTGTTTCACGTGAAAACTCTTTACCAAAAATGAAACCCTTTTCTCTTATTCCAACTTATATATTTTCCACTAATTATTATTCCAAATAATAATAATAATAATAATCCAATAATTCAATTTATTTAATTAAATTAATAAATATATTATTAACTTAATTTAAATAATTCTCTTATTTTATTCGGGGTGTTACAACTCTCCCCCACTAAAAGAGTTTTCGTCCTCGAAAACATACCTCAAGCAAATAACTCTGGATAAGACTCTTTCATCTGACTCTCCAGTTCCCAAGTCACATTGCCACCTGTTGGTCCTCCCCAAGCTACTTTTGTAACACCCCAAATATTGTTAGAGTAATTTAAATATTATTTAATATGATTATTGGAAGGTAAAAGGAATTATTAAATAATATCGGGAATTATTATTATTATTATTATTATTATAGGTGTTATTTATTTTAATAATAATTAAATAATAAAATAAATGGAATATGAAGAGTGGAAGGGTAAAAGTGGAAATTTGATAAGAGGCCAAAGGGAGAACTCAGAGTGTTTTTCACGTATTTTGCCTCAGAGTCAAGGAAAGGGGGGAACGCTGAAGAGGAAGAGAAGAAAGAGGAAAAAGGCCAAAGATTGCTCAGAACTTCCTTCAATCCAAAGAGGTAAGGGGTCTGAACCTTATTAAACAATAATATGCTGAAAATGGTGAAATATTGGATGAACGAAATTGGGATTTTAATCGAAGGAATTCGTAGAAATTATATGCAATGAGGTTAGGATTTGTGAAATCGAATAGGAAACTAATTGTATTAGATGATATGAGTGATTTTGTGCGAAATTTGGACTGTGGAAGGATGAATTTGGATAGATCTCGTAGCAGAGAAAGCCATTGCAGATCTGGAAATCTGGTTTCTGGTCATACGCGTATGGCACTAGGCAATACGCGTATGAGATGGCTGGTACGCGTATGGCACTAGGCAATACGCGTATGGATGAGGAAGATGATGTTTTGAACGTGTTTTGGTCTCTGTTGGTACGCGTATGGGAATGTGATACGCGTAGCATACGCGTATGGACATGGGCAATACGCGTATGGAATTGGTCAGGCGTGGGCAATACGCGTATGGGCATAGGCAATACGCGTATGGGCAGAATTGTGGTCTTTCCTAGACTGTTGTTGAGCAGTTTTTATTGTTTAGGCTGAGCGAGGTAACTTAGCTGATGCATGGTATACGAGGGATCATTTCCCGTTGCTTTGAGTGGTATAGATATTAGTAGAGTGTGATAATACTGTGTTTGACTATGTGGCATGATGTGATATGCTTTTGTGATAGAATGTGTTAATGATGATGATCACATGACTATATGATGCTGTTGTTGCTATGTTGATTATGATGCATGCTTGGTGTGCATGCATTCATGAAAGGCCGATGCCTAGTGATGAACGGACTGAGTTCCAATGATGTTGTTGACTCCGGGCTTGTTGAGAGGCTTGGTTCCTTGCGGGGAACTCGGATTCTATGGTGATGAATCTGGGAGTGGTGATCCTGTAGTTGGTCACAAAATGGGTATACCGAGTCGTGTTGAGTCATGCATGGGTGTGTGCATTGCATTTGATATGTTGTTTTGTTGATGTTCATGAATATGTTGATTATGATGATTATGATGAGCTGTGTTAGCATCTATGAAATATATTTATGTTTATATTTCTGTCGTTATATTATTATTTAATAATGTAATTCTCACCCCTTCTGCATGTGTTTATGTTCATCTATGATGAGCAATGTGCAGATAAAGAGGAGTAGCTATTGTTGAGGTTTGAAGAATAAGTGTAGAGTTATTCTACAGAGTCGAGTCAAATGCTCTGGTCATGTGACACCGGGGTTATGGGATTCGATAGATAATTGATTATTATTTAAGTTGTTTATGATGACTAACATGTTGAGATGTTTTGTTGAGATAATGTTGAACCATTATTATGAATTGTTATATGATGAATGATAATATTAATATTGTTGTACGCTGCGAAGTTTTAATAAAATAAATAATATGTTTTATGTTGTGATGCGATAATTGTTATGTTGTAAGAAATGTAAACTCTTCTACATGTTGTACTCTGATAATCTATTTAAATATGTCGTTTGGGTAGAAGGGTGTTACATTAGTGGTATCAGAGCATGGTCAGTCCAGTCGAGTCATAATGTGATGTTTTCCCTGTTGGTCGATTAGTGTAAATGACACTGTCGATATTTAACGGTGGTGGTTGTGTTGTGCAGAGTATGGCTGGAGAAAATGACAATGCGATTGCTGAGGCTTTGGCTGCTATGGCGCAGGCTATGCAGGCGCAGCAGAATCCGCCGGTCGACGAGTTTAAGAATTTGGGAAGGTTTCTGAAGAATAACCCTCCTACATTCAAGGGGCGCTATGATCCAGATGGTGCTCAGATTTGGCTGAAGGAAATTGAGAAGATTTTCCGGGTGATGACGTGTACTGAAGCATGGAAGGTGCAGTTTGGTACGCATATGTTATCTGAAGAGGCTGAAAACTGGTGGGATAACACTCGACAGAGGATTGAAGTACCAGGTGCTGAGATGACTTGGGAGAGGTTCAAGACGGCCTTTCTGGAGAAATATTTTCCTGCTGATGTGCGATGTAAGAAGGAGATGGAATTTCTGGGACTGAAGCAGGGTAACATGTCTGTTGCTGATTACGCTTCGAAGTTTGAAGAGCTGGTACAGTATTGTCCTCATTATAATAATGCTGATGCTGAGGAATCCAAGTGTGTCAAGTTTGAGAACGGGTTGCGTCCCGAGATCAAACAAGGCATTGGTTACCAGGAGATTCGTAGGTTTCCTACACTGGTTAACAAGTGCAGGATATTTGATGAAGATAGCAAGGCTAGGACTGCTCACTACAAGAGTCTTAGTGAGAAGAAGAATAAGGATCGTGGTAGTCCTTATGCATCTCCGAATGGTAAGGGTAAGCAGAAAGTGGTAGATGCGAAGAAGCCAAGTGGGGGAGGATCTCCCGTAGCTGGTAAATGTTTCAAGTGTGGCGAGCCAGGCCACCGTGCTGATAGCTGTACCAAGAAAGTGCTGAGATGTTTCCGATGCGGTCAGGCTGGTCATAGAGTTACGGAATGTAAGGATGCTGGTCCGACATGTTTTAATTGTGGCGAGAAAGGCCATATCAGTTCGCAGTGCTCGAAACCGAAGAAGGCAGCTACTGCAGCTCATACTACTGGTAGGGTGTTTGCTCTGAGTGGGGCTGAAGCTCCTAAAGAAGATAATCTGATTAAAGGTACTTGCTTGATTAATAATGTTGAATTGCTTGCTATTGTTGACACTGGTGCTACTCATTCGTTTATTTCGTATGAGTGTGCGACCAGGATTGGTGTGATTATGTCGTCCCTAGGCGGAAGTATGGTGATAGATACTCCTGCTAATGGTTCTGTGAAGACTTCTGTGGTCTGTCGAGGTTGTCGTTTGACGATCTTTGAGAGAGAGTTCGTAGTTGATTTGGTGTGCTTACCCTTGCACCAAATTGATATTATTCTGGGAATGAATTGGCTAGAATTCTATGGCGTGTTTATCAACTGCTATAATAAGACGGTGCGGTTTTCTGAAGTTGGTGAGAATGATGAGGCAAGATTTCTATCTGCTAGGCAGGTGGGGGAATTTGTGAAAGATGAAGCTCAGATATTCGCTTTATTTGCGTCTCTGCAATCGGATAAGAAAGTGGTGAGTGTAGATTTGCCTGTTGTCTGTGAATTTCAGGATGTGTTTCCGGAGGATGTAAGTGAATTACCTCCAGAACGTGAAGTCGAATTTGCCATTGACTTAGTACCAGGTACGAGTCCAGTGTCGATGTCTCCTTATAGAATGTCGGCAACTGAATTAGTTGAATTGAATAAGCAACTTGAAGAATTGCTTGAGAAGAAGTTTGTGCGTCCAAGTGTTTCTCCTTGGGGTGCACCAGTATTGTTAGTGAAGAAGAAAGAAGGTACGATGAGGTTGTGTGTCGATTACCGACAGTTGAATAAGGTGACTATCAAGAATCGGTATCCATTGCCGAGGATTGATGATTTGATGGACCAGTTGGTTGGAGCTCATGTTTTCAGTAAGATTGATTTGCGGTCGGGTTATCATCAGATCCGAGTGAAGTCAGATGATATTGCGAAGACTGCTTTCCGTACGAGGTATGGTCATTATGAATACACTGTGATGCCGTTTGGTGTATCTAATGCTCCAGGTGTGTTTATGGAATATATGAATCGTATATTTCATCCGTACCTTGATAATTTTGTTGTGGTGTTCATAGATGATATATTGATATATTCTAAGACGGAAGAAGAGCATGCAGGACATCTGAGAATTGTTTTGCAGGTGTTAAGAGAAAAGAAATTATATGCAAAGTTATCTAAATGTGAGTTCTGGTTGAAGGAAGTGAGTTTCCTTGGCCATGTGATTTCGAGTGGTGGGATTTCTGTTGATCCGGCTAAAGTTGATGCCGTATTACAGTGGGAGACTCCGAAGTCTGCTACTGAGATACGCAGTTTTCTGGGGTTAGCTGGTTATTATCGCAGATTTATTGAGGGCTTCTCTAAGTTGGCATTGCCGTTGACGCAGTTGACTAAGAAGGGTCAAGTGTATGTGTGGGATGCAGCTTGTGAAGCGAGTTTTGTTGAGTTGAAGAGGCGGTTGACCAGTGCTCCAGTGTTGATCTTGCCTAATCCTGGTGAGTCCTTCGTTGTCTATTGTGATGCTTCTTTGATGGGTCTTGGTGGTGTTTTGATGCAGAATGGTAAAGTTGTAGCTTATGCTTCTAGACAGTTGAAAGTTCATGAGAGGAATTATCCTACGCATGATCTAGAACTTGCAGCTGTTGTATTTGTGTTGAAAATGTGGAGGCATTATCTGTATGGTTCCAGATTCGAAGTGTTCAGTGATCACAAGAGTCTGAAGTATCTGTTTGATCAGAAGGAGTTAAATATGAGGCAGAGAAGGTGGTTAGAATTACTGAAGGATTTTGACTTTGAATTGAGTTATCATCCCGGTAAGGCTAATGTAGTTGCAGATGCGCTGAGTAGAAAGTCTCTACATATGTCTATGATGATGGTTCGGGAGCTTGAGTTAATTGAACAGTTCCGTGATATGAGTTTGGGTTGTGAAGTTTCCGCTGGTAGTGTAAAGTTGGGCATGTTGAAGTTGACTAGTGGAATTCTGGAAGATATTCGGAATGGTCAGCAAGTTGATGTCGCTCTAGTTGATCATATTACTATGGTTAACCAGGGTAATGGTGGTAATTTTGAGATTGATGAGAATGACATCCTGCGATTTAAAGGTAGAGTTTGTGTTCCTGAGGTGTCTGAATTGAAAAAGAGTATTCTTGAAGAGGGCCACAGGAGTGGATTGAGTATCCATCCAGGTGCAACTAAAATGTATCAAGATTTGAAGAAGTTGTTTTGGTGGGCTGGTATGAAAAGAGATGTTGCTAAGTTTGTGTATGCCTGTTTGACTTGTCAGAAGTCAAAGATTGAACATCAGAAACCGGCAGGTATGATGCAACCTTTGAAGATTCCTGAATGGAAGTGGGATAGCATTTCCATGGATTTTGTGACGGGATTGCCGAGGACGACGAAAGGTAATGATTCTATTTGGGTGATTGTGGATCGATTGACTAAGTCGGCGCATTTCTTGCCGATGAAGATTAATCACTCTTTAGAGAAGTTGGCAGGGTTGTATATTGAGGAGATAGTGAGGCTGCATGGTATTCCATCCAGTATTGTGTCTGATAGAGATCCCAGATTTACTTCTAGATTTTGGGAAAGTTTGCAGAAAGCGTTGGGAACTAAGTTGAGGTTGAGTTCAGCTTATCATCCTCAGACTGATGGTCAGACCGAAAGAACTATCCAATCCTTGGAGGATTTGTTGAGAGCTTGTGTGTTGGAGCAAAGTGGTTCTTGGGATAGTTATTTGTCGTTGGTGGAGTTTACTTATAATAATAGTTTTCATGCTAGTATCGGTATGGCTCCATATGAAGCATTGTATGGTAGGAGGTGTAGAACTTCATTGTGTTGGTATGAATCAGGTGAGAGTGTTGTACTCGGACCTGAGATTGTGCAGCAGACGACTGAAAAGGTTAAGATGATTCAGGAGAAAATGAAGATTTCTCAGAGTCGTCAGAAGAGTTATCATGATAACAGGAGAAAGGCACTTGAGTTCCAAGAGGGAGATCATGTGTTCTTGAGAGTTACTCCGACGACAGGTGTGGGTAGAGCTTTAAAGTCTAAAAAGCTTACTCCGAGGTTTGTGGGTCCGTATCAGATTTTGAAGAGGGTTGGGGAAGTGGCGTATCGGATAGCTTTACCGCCGTCGCTTTCTAATCTGCATGATGTGTTTCATGTATCTCAGTTGAGAAAATATATTGCGGATCCTTCGCATGTTGTTCAGTTGGATGATATCCAGGTGAGGGATAATTTGACCGTTGAGGTGTTGCCAATTCGGATAGATGACCGAGAAGAGAAGACCCTGAGAGGTAAGAAGATTGCTCTAGTGAAAGTTGTTTGGGGAGGTCCAGCTGGTGAGAGCTTGACTTGGGAGCGTGAAGATCAGATGAAGGAGTCGTATCCGGCTCTATTTGCTTGAGGTATGTTTTCGAGGACGAAAACTTCTAAAGTGGGGGAGAGTTGTAACACCCCAAATATTGTTAGAGTAATTTAAATATTATTTAATATGATTATTGGAAGGTAAAAGGAATTATTAAATAATATCGGGAATTATTATTATTATTATTATTATTATAGGTGTTATTTATTTTAATAATAATTAAATAATAAAATAAATGGAATATGAAGAGTGGAAGGGTAAAAGTGGAAATTTGATAAGAGGCCAAAGGGAGAACTCAGAGTGTTTTTCACGTATTTTGCCTCAGAGTCAGGGAAAGGGGGGAACGCTGAAGAGGAAGAGAAGAAAGAGGAAAAAGGCCAAAGATTGCTCAAAACTTCCTTCAATCCAAAGAGGTAAGGGGTCTGAACCTTATTAAACAATAATATGCTGAAAATGGTGAAATATTGGATGAACGAAATTGGGATTTTAATCGAAGGAATTCGTAGAAATTATATGCAATGAGGTTAGGATTTGTGAAATCGAATAGGAAACTAATTGTATTAGATGATATGAGTGATTTTGTGCGAAATTTGGACTGTGGAAGGATGAATTTGGATAGATCTCGTAGCAGAGAAAGCCATTGCAGATCTGGAAATCTGGTTTCTGGTCATACGCGTATGGCACTAGGCAATACGCGTATGAGATGGCTGGTACGCGTATGGCACTAGGCAATACGCGTATGGATGAGGAAGATGATGTTTTGAACGTGTTTTGGTCTCTGTTGGTACGCGTATGGGAATGTGATACGCGTAGCATACGCGTATGGACATGGGCAATACGCGTATGGAATTGGTCAGGCGTGGGCAATACGCGTATGGGCATAGGCAATACGCGTATGGGCAGAATTGTGGTCTTTCCTAGACTGTTGTTGAGCAGTTTTTATTGTTTAGGCTGAGCGAGGTAACTTAGCTGATGCATGGTATACGAGGGATCATTTCCCGTTGCTTTGAGTGGTATAGATATTAGTAGAGTGTGATAATACTGTGTTTGACTATGTGGCATGATGTGATATGCTTTTGTGATAGAATGTGTTAATGATGATGATCACATGACTATATGATGCTGTTGTTGCTATGTTGATTATGATGCATGCTTGGTGTGCATGCATTCATGAAAGGCCGATGCCTAGTGATGAACGGACTGAGTTCCAATGATGTTGTTGACTCCGGGCTTGTTGAGAGGCTTGGTTCCTTGCGGGGAACTCGGATTCTATGGTGATGAATCTGGGAGTGGTGATCCTGTAGTTGGTCACAAAATGGGTATACCGAGTCGTGTTGAGTCATGCATGGGTGTGTGCATTGCATTTGATATGTTGTTTTGTTGATGTTCATGAATATGTTGATTATGATGATTATGATGAGCTGTGTTAGCATCTATGAAATATATTTATGTTTATATTTCTGTCGTTATATTATTATTTAATAATGTAATTCTCACCCCTTCTGCATGTGTTTATGTTCATCTATGATGAGCAATGTGCAGATAAAGAGGAGTAGCTATTGTTGAGGTTTGAAGAATAAGTGTAGAGTTATTCTACAGAGTCGAGTCAAATGCTCTGGTCATGTGACACCGGGGTTATGGGATTCGATAGATAATTGATTATTATTTAAGTTGTTTATGATGACTAACATGTTGAGATGTTTTGTTGAGATAATGTTGAACCATTATTATGAATTGTTATATGATGAATGATAATATTAATATTGTTGTCCGCTGCGAAGTTTTAATAAAATAAATAATATGTTTTATGTTGTGATGCGATAATTGTTATGTTGTAAGAAATGTAAACTCTTCTACATGTTGTACTCTGATAATCTATTTAAATATGTCGTTTGGGTAGAAGGGTGTTACAACTTTCACTAAGGCAATCTCTTTACCCCGCAACTGCTTCAACTCTCGATCCTCAATCCTCATAGGCGATATTTCAACAGTCAGGTTATCTCTTACCTGTACATCATCTACTTGGATCACATGCGACGGATCATGAATGTACCTCCTCAACTGAGACACATGAAAAACCTCATGCAAATTCGCAAGTGACGGCGGTAAAGCGATACGATAGGCTACCTCTCCTATCCTCTCCAAAATCTGATAAGGACCAATAAATCGAGGTGTCAACTTCTTTGACTTCAAAGCTCGACCAACCCCAGTTATCGGAGTAACACGAAGAAACACGTGATCTCCCTCTCGGAACTCAAGTGATTTCCTCCTCTTGTCATGATAACTCTTCTGACGACTCTGAGCAATTCTCATCTTCTCCTGAATCATCTTAATCTTTTCTGTAGTCTGTTGAACAATCTCCGGTCCAACCACAGCACTCTCACCGGACTCATACCAACATAAAGGTGTCCGACATCTCCTACCATACAAAGCTTCAAACGGTGCCATACCAATACTCGAATGAAAACTATTGTTGTAGGTAAACTCAATCAAAGGTAAATAACAATCCCAAGCACCTCCCTTTTCCAAAACGCAAGCTCTCAAAAGATCCTCCAATGACTGAATCGTCCTCTCAGTCTGACCATCAGTCTGCGGGTGATATGCAGAGCTCAATCTCAATTTAGTTCCCAAAGCCCTCTGCAAACCTTCCCAGAACTTCGATGTAAATCTAGGATCTCTGTCCGAAACAATACTCGACGGAATACCATGCAAACTTACAATTTTCTCAATATACAACTCAGCTAATTTCTCTAACGGATAGTCCATTCTGATCGGAATGAAATGAGCCGACTTTGTCAATCTGTCAACAATCACCCAAATAGCTTCAAAATTCTTACTTGTCCTCGGTAAACCAGAAACAAAATCCATACTGATACTATCCCACTTCCACTCTGGAATAGCCAACGGTTGCATTAGCCCAGACGGCTTCTGATGCTCAATCTTTGACTTCTGACAAGTCAAACAGGAATAAACAAAACTCGCAATTTCTCTTTTCATTCCCGGCCACCAAAATAACTTTTTCAAATCATGATACATCTTCGTAGCTCCAGGATGAATACTCAGGCCACTACGATGTCCTTCTTCAAGAATACTCTTCTTAAGTTCGATAACATCCGGAATGCACACCCGACTACCAAATTTCAAAACATCATTCTCATCAACTCTGAATTCGCCACCTTGACCTTGATTCACTAGAGTCAACTTATCAACCAAAAGCACATCGGATTTCTGACCCTCTCTGATCTCATCCAGAATACCACTTGTTAACTTCAACATCCCCAATTTAACACTATTGTGAGTACTCTCACACACCAAACTCAAGTCTCTAAACTGCTAAATTAAATCCAATTCCTTAACCATTAGCATAGACATATGTAATGATTTCCGACTCAATGCATCAGCCACTACGTTTGCTTTACCCGGATGGTAATTCAAACCAAAGTCATAATCCTTCAGAAACTCTAACCACCTTCTCTGTCTCATATTCAGCTCTTTCTGATCAAACAAATACTTTAAACTTTTATGGTCACTGAAAACCTCAAATCTTGACCCGTACAAGTAATGCCTCCACAATTTCAGAACAAATACCACAGCTGCCAACTCTAAATCGTGCGTCGGGTAGTTCCTCTCATGAACCCTCAGCGGTCTTGAAGCATAAGCTATAACCTGCTTATTCTGCATCAACACACCACCCAAACCCAACAATGAAGCATCACAGAAAACTTCAAATGATTCCGACGAACTTGGTAATATCAGAATAGGAGCAGTAGTTAACCTTCTCTTTAACTCTTGGAAACCTTCTTCACATTTTGAGTCCCAAACAAACGCTTGCCCCTTCCTAGTCAACATCGTCAATGGTAACGCCAACTTAGAAAATCCCTCAATGAACTTCCTATAATACCCAGCCAACCCAAGGAAACTTCGAACCTCAGCAACAGACTTCGGAGCTTCCCACTTAGATACCGCTTCTATCTTAGAAGGATCAACAGCAACGCCACCTCTTGAAATCACATGACCCAGAAAACTTACCTCTCCTAACCAAAATTCACACTTGGACAATTTAGCAAATAACTTCTTTTCTCGTAGAACTCCCAAAACCACTCTCAAATGTTCAGCATGCTCTTCTTCAGATTTCGAATACACCAAAATATCATCAATAAACACCACAACAAACTTGTCTAGGTACGGATGGAAAATCCTATTCATGTACTCCATAAATACTCCAGGCGCATTAGTCACACCAAAAGGCATTACAGAATACTCATAATGTCCATACCTTGTTCTGAAAGCAGTCTTCTGAATATCCTCGGTTTTCACACGGATCTGATGATACCCAGATCTCAAATCTATTTTGCTGAACACACTTGCACCAACCAACTGATCCATCAAATCATCAATCCTCGGCAAAGGATACCGATTCTTGATCGTCACTTTATTCAGTTGCCTGTAGTCCACACACAACCTCATAGTACCTTCTTTCTTCTTAACCAATAGCACTGGTGCACCCCACGGTGACACACTCGGACGAATAAATTTCTTATCCAACAGATCTTCCAACTGACTCTTCAATTCAGTTAACTCAACAGCAGACATACGGTACGGAGCCATCGATATCGGCCTAGTACCAGGTACCAAATCAATCGAGAACTCCACTTCGCGCTCTGGCGGTAATTCATTCACCTCTTCCGGAAACACATCAGGAAAATCACACACCACGGCTAGATCGCCAATCACCAGTTTATCTTTAGCCTCCAAAGTCGCTAACAGCATAAACAACTCTGCCCCATCAGCTACTTCCTCATTCACTTGCCTTGCTGATAGAAACAAACTCTTTCCCTCCTCAATCTCAGGAAAGACCACCGTCTTATCAAAACAGTTGATAGAAACTCGGTTAAACACCAACCAGTTCATACCCAGAATAACATCAATCTGCACTAGTGGAAGACACACTAGGTCCATCCCAAAGTCTCTACCAAAAATACTCAAAGGACAATTTAAACAAACCGAAGTAGTAGTCACTGAACCCTTCGCAGGAGTATCAATTACCATACTACCAAACATCTCAGATATCTCTAACTTAAGTTTCACAGCACAATCCAAAGATATAAAGGAATGAGTCGCACCTGTGTCAATAATAGCTACAAGAGGAAAGCCATTAATATAACACGTACCTCAGATAAGTCTGTCCTCACTGGAGGTTTGAGTTCTGGTCAAAGCGAACACCTTTCCAGTTTGAGATTTCTTTGGCTTCTGACACTGACTTCCAATATGCCCTTCTTCGCCACAATTAAAACAAATCATTTCCTTGTGCTTGCAATCAGCTATTGCATGACCAGTCTTACCACAACGAAAACACCTCTTTACTTCAGCAGTGCATACATTACTCTTATGACCAGCCTGACCACATTTGAAGCAAACTATACCAGCAGGAGCACCTCCCCTACTAGTCCTCTGAGCCGGAGCAGCTCCTTGTTTCCCTTTTCCCACTGGGGCATCATACGGCTTGCCACGATTTTGATGTTGCTTGCCCCTGCGGTCACTGACAATCTTGTAATGAGCATTATTGTCTTCTTCAAATATCCTGCAGCTATCAACCAATTCAGTAAAAATGTGTATCTTCTGATACCCAACAGCCTTCTTAATTTCAGAGCGCAGTCCATTTTCAAACTTGATGCACTTTGAAAATTCAGCACCAGCACCAGTGTAATGAGGATAAAATTTGGACAGCTCCACAAATTTCGCAGCATAATCAGTGACAGACATGTTTCCTTGCTTCAGCTCAAGGAACTCAATTTCCTTCTTACCACGGACATCTTCCGGATAATACTTTCTCATGAATTCCCTACGGAATACATCCCAAGTAATGACTTCACCTGCCACGGTCAACCTCTCGTGAGTCTCTAGCCACCAGTCATCAGCTTCGACTGCTAGCATGTGAGTACCATACCGAACCTTCTGAGCTGGAGTGCAATCCATAACACGGAAGATTCTCTCAATCTCTTTCAACCATCCCAAGGCTGCATCTGGATCATGCTTCCCTTTAAACACCGGCGGATTCTCTCTTTGAAAAGTCGCCAAGCTACGTGATCCAGCATCACCACCAGCATTTGGCAAGTTCTGCACAGCTTGTGCCATCGCTTGCATTGCGGCAGCCATTGCAGCGTCATTCCTTCCAGCCATTTCAACTTATCAATACAACACAACTTAAAAGTTAGATTAGTAACAATACACAATTGTTAGACAGTAACGACATGACAACTGGCCGGACAGACCGACCTGCTCTGATACCACTAATGTAACCCCCTTCTAAAATACCCCAAGTATATAATTAAAATAACACATATCAATCAGAGTAAATATGCAATCAAGGGTGTCACACAACATTTCACACCATAATAACTGTCATGCTCCTTCATTAACTCAAAACATAAAACGTTAGCACAATACGCAGCGGATAGAGATCAAATCGATCATTCAAAACATGCAACATACTACATGTAAACTGGTTCAACAATCATCAACAACAATATTAAAAATGTTCCCTCCCGATGTTACATCTATCAGAGCATGACCCACTTAGGAGACTACACTAGACTCCAAGCATAAGCTTCCACTCAACTCATTTGTTCGTTACCTGAAAAATAGTTGTAAGGGTGAGTTCCTCAATCGATACAATAAGCATTATAAATCATCATGTAATGCTAAGTAAATTCACACATTTCATCACCCTAATCGTAACATACATCCAGTAACGGCACATCAACTCAAACATCATACTTAATATCAACACAATTCCACTCCTCAATTAAATTAAATATCCATACAACAAGCCAACAAATGCAACTCTAATGAGACTCGACTCGTCATGCATGTGGTACCATTCGGAGTAAAACTCCCAACTTAAAATCATTGCCATTTTATTGGGCATCAAGGCATAAGCCTTCAACTTTCAACTTAAAATTTGCCAATCCAGGCCAACGTGGTGTGAGCAAAGCTCCGACTTAATGCATATGAATGTACATGGCATACACGACTTTAAACTGTCGACAACATAATAATAATAGCAATACAACAATGTTTTCAACAACATCAACTTATAATCAACTTTGGCTCACCAAGCCTACAACTCAGTATTTTCAACAACTTTCCGTACACGGAACAACTCAGCAACATACTTGTATCAACACTTCATAACATAAATCCAACAAAATTACTCATCACAATTAACTATAATAGGCCAATCACCAATTAGGTTCACAACATTAAAAATATCAATTTTTCAAATTTCCAACAGTGTTAACCGGTTAACGCCCTGGGTTAACCGGTTAACGCAGGACAAAACACACTTTCTGGCAAAACGCAACAGTGTTAACCGGTTAACGCCCTGGGTTAATCGGTTAACGCAGGCAAAACAGCACATTTCCACAAAATATAACAGTGTTAACCGGTTAATGCCCTGGGTTAACCGGTTAACGCAGACAAAACAGCAGTTCCTGCGCTAACACAAGGCAGAATGCAGAGTTCTCCGCATTTTCCGCCGTTGGAGGACTTCCGGACCTCCGATTCAATTTCCGTAAAAAGCTATACGTTCGGGGGAACGCGACTCACACAATTACGGACTCAATTACAGCTTTAATACAACTTATTCATCACAATATTTCAGCATTCAACATCCCAATTAGGGTCACTTCAACGGTTTATCACTACCCATGACATGTTAATCTATAATACCCAGTAAACGACGATAAACCCCCCCTTACCTGAGATAATCCGGCAATCTCTAAGCTTCAAGCTTTTCCGTTCTTCAACCTTTGCTCTCTAGCTCTTCCTCTTTGCCCTTTCTCCACTTTCCACTTTTCAGCCGCTTCTCTGTTTCACGTGAAAACTCTTTACCAAAAATGAAACCCTTTTCTCTTATTCCAACTTATATATTTTCCACTAATTATTATTCCAAATAATAATAATAATAATAATAATCCAATAATTCAATTTATTTAATTAAATTAATAAATATATTATTAACTTAATTTAAATAATTCTCTTATTTTATTCGGGGTGTTACAGTAGATCTTGCTCTCACCTTTCCAAAAAGTCCAAGAACTTGAATTTCTCATGTATGGTTGACAAGTTATGGTCCATTCATTTTCTAAAAATGCCTAAAATCAAAGTGGCATAACTTTCACATGGAATGTCCAATTTGGGTGATCTTTTTGTGAGCAAACCCCATTTCACATGTACTTTCATGATGCATGGTCAAATTTCATCAAAAATGGTCATGGCAAAAAGTCATTTTTCAAGTGTTCAAATTGGAAATTGGTGGGAAAATAGGTGAAATCTCAAAATACATGGTTTTTGAATGCAAGGCCAATTCTAACACACTCCATGTGCCAAATAGAACTTGTTTGGACTGTCATGTGCTGTCACATTGCATTATTTGGAAAGGACCATTTTGCCATTGCACTTAAAAGCTCATTTTTCACTAATACACTTGATTTTTGCTAATTGTGATTAGTAAGTGGATTAAGCTTTGGTATATAATGTTAATCATAACAGAATTTGTTAACCACATTTCATTCTCCAAGATTCATAACTGAATTTCCCTCCATTTTCTCTCAAATTCTCTCAAAACTTCATCACTTTTTTTCACATTTCTTCACCAAATCTTCATCAATTTGCTTCGTTCTTGATTGATCCATGCTCTACATGTGGTTGTGGTGAACTGTTTTACAGAATTCGTGGCCAAATCTTCAAGAATTCCAACTGTCCAAAGCTTGCACAACAATGGCATCTTCATGATTCTTGCACTTGGAGCTGTTTCGAGCTAAGCTAGCTTCTCCATTCACCTCCCTCATCAACAAACTACATCTGTTTTGCATAATTGGAACCAGAAACATCAAGATCAAGATCTGCAATCTCCACAAGGTGATTTTTCGAATTTCACCATTGCATGAACTATTATATGGCTTTTGTAGATCTTGCAACGTAGAATGCAATGCTGCTTGTGGTTTTGAATTTGGTTGAGTATTGAGAGAGAAATCTTGATTGGAAGTTTGATGTGCAAACCTTAACTCGATCGATCCCGTTGATATGCTTAGAGTTAGGTTAAATGCTTTCCATATCCATGATCTAGGTTGAAAGACGAATCCAATGATATATGGCATGATGATTTTCGTGCAACTTTGTTCTTGACGTTACTGTACTGTTGCTGTGCGTCGTTTTTTTCGGAGAAGACGCTTGCTCGCTTAGCGAAGGTTATACTCGCTTAGCGAAGGACTGGAGAAGATGATTACTCGCTTAGCGAAGGTTTCTGTTCGCTTAGCGAAGGACTGTGCGCGCGTCACTGTTTGAAATTAGCCTCGCTTCGATTCCTGGCTATGCCGTTCCATCATTATTTCATTTCATTTCATTTTCTTTTTCATGTTTTATTTCATTTTGATGCATGAACTTCAAAAAATCATAAATCATTCATTTCTAGTCCAAATTTGATGAGGTTTTTTCTATAATGCTCCTTGTGATGTGTAGAATTTAATCATGATTTTTATTATTTTTGTGCACATGTGGAAAATTAATTGGCTTAGGGTTTGATTCAATGTGTCACATTTTTGTATGTTTTGCCATAACCTTCATGAAATACTCATACCTTTTAAGAAATGGATGAAAATTTTTGTGCTTATTCTGGACATATTGATGGTGATTTTCATGTAGAGTTTGTGATTTTTGGATACTTGGTGATGGAGTTATGATTTTTTGAATAGAGGTGTGACAATTTGTGTCACACCTAGCTAGGTCAACTTTCTGATTTTATTTACCTGGCCTAGAAATATTGAATTGCTCTAATTTTTTGCATGAATGATCATTGATATGTCAAGATAACATGTGATGTTTGCTGGAATTTTTGGTTGCATTTTCTAATTGATTGATAATTTTCTTCCCTGTTGGTTCATTTGGTAACCTTGTGTGACACATGCTGGCATTTTGCTTGTGAAATTCTCATATGGTATTGGATGAAGATGAAATTTGGTGTGAGCATTGTAGACACATTATAGGACATCATGGTTTTGATCCCATTCATTTCTAATATTTTGTCACTGTTTTATGATTTTTGGAAGTTAATGCTTATGTTGATGCCTTGAGTTGGCTTGTTTAATTTTGTCTGGACTTCTTGATTTTCATTGACCTACTTCCTCTTGTTCAATTGAGCTGAAAATTGACATGATATACATTGAATGTGTCCTGTTTAGGTGTGAATTTTTGTGGAATTAATTGAATTGATTTGATATGCTTTTGAGTGAGATAGTTCTGTTGGGTCATTTGAGGTTGCACATTGCCTAGTTTGTACCTTTTAGGTCATGAAATGATGATGGTGAATGATATGAGCATGGGACCAATTGCATTTGCTTTTAATTTGGTTGAATGTGATTTTGGATAGATTTCACTTGCTGTTTTGATTTTTTATCCCCTTTGGACCCTAGGCTTGGCCTAGTGGTCTTGTTTCTCACATTTGGTGTGGATTTTCAGGTTGAAAGGCAAAAAGCTTAAGGAGATAAATGCAAGTTGCAAATTGAATTTGTTTGATGTTGTCCACTAACATGATTTTGTTTTGTAGGGTTTGATGCTTGAGTTTGAGCTCATAGCTTGCACTTATGTGCATTAACTTGTGTTATCTATACAGATTAACTGATTAACATTTGCTGTTTACTGTTGGTTTGTCTGAGTACTGATGATACTTGATTGATTTCAGGTACATTTAGTTGCTTACAGTTCCTTGAGAACTTGCTTGCTGCTGCTTGGATTTTAAACCAATTGAGGTAGAATTTCTATTCTCCATGTAGTCTGGAAGACCTGGCCTGTTACTTGGCCAGGCAACTGTCTGAAGTCCTCCTTAAGAGGCGATGTTTGTGATTGTTTAACTTTGTGCCCAGCAGGTAAAGACCTTGATTAAGGCAATTGGTGGATCATAGAGATATGCAGTCTATCTCCCACTATTCTGTTGAGTCGTCCCTCTGCTCACACCCCTGTGTTGACGCATTGGGACACAAACCCAAGATCTTGTACTTTGTACAGTTGTGTCAGAGTCTTTGAGTGTAGAAGGGTTCCATCTTTCTGAACCCACACTCCTTTGTCAGAAGCTCTCCCTGGACAGGGATAAGAGCTGTGAAGTCTAATCTTCACTCACCTTTCATCTGGCTTCACCTTAGCCCCTCAATGGCAAGGTTAAGAGCTAACACTACCCTTGTACAGATGACTTGCCTCGGCAGTCAAACCCATTGTTTGAGCCTCACTTGACTGGATATAGTGTGTGCTTTGTGAATACTTGCTTGAAATGCTTGTTTTGTTTTGTTTTGTTGATGCTTGCATGCTTGCTTTCTTCCTGGATAGGATTAGCTTGCTGTTGTGCAAGTAGGTAGAAACCATAACATAGGGCAATGATGCATGATAACACTAGGCTCGAGTACAGCTCCCTGGTAGTGTGTCTTCCCTTTGTGTTTGGCTAGTCTTTCTCCCCCGTTGGGGGGAACTACATCGCCCTGATCCTTGTTCCAGACGAGGTATGTAGGCAGGAGACCGTGCGAGGTCTCTCCGGGCACTTTTTTTTCCTTTTTGTGTGTGTTTGCTTGTTAAGCTTGCGTGTCAGGATATGGATGTAAGCCCAGCGATTGGCTGTCCGTATCCTGATGGTGTTTGATTGTGCTTGTTGTGTGCTTGGAAGCCGGTGTAAGTCCATCAAGTGGCATCTGGGTTCCAGTGTGCGTGTGTTTTGGTTCGGATGCTGATGTAAGCCCAGTGATTGGCATTCAGGCTCCATGTTTGCCTGTATCTGTGGGTGTGTTGTTTGGCGTGCGTGAGTCGAACTACAGTAGCTCTGATTCTCGTTCCAGACGAGATATGTAGGCATAAGATGCGATGTCCTAGCGAGCCCACTTCCTCTTAACCCCACCTGCGTTCCTTGTGTGTGTGTGTGATGTTTTAGCAACCTTTTCTTTCTTTTAGAACGTGGATCCCGTCGAGTACGACGGACGTGAGGGGTGCTAATACCTTCCCCTTGCGTAACCGACTCCCTTACCCTTTCTCTTTGGTCGCGAGACCATGCTTTTTTCCAGGTTTCTCTGAGCGTTTCCTTTCCCTATTTTGGGATAAATAACGCGCAGTGACGGCTCTGTTTGTGTTTTTGTTTTAGCCCGCCGGTTGTTTTTTCGCGGATGCGACAGCTGGCGACTCTGCTGGGGACATATGATGTTGACCTGTGCTGGTCCATCTTCCCTAAGCGAGTCTTTCCTAGCGTTCTAGGATAGTTTAGGTTGCTTGTTGTGCTTTATTTATTGCATTTATTATTCTAACCAGTGTATATATTTGCATAAATATTTGCATGCATCATACTATCATGTTGTTGCCGTCCTCTGTGCAGGTGGTTCCTCTGTTTTGGGGTGGGTGTTCTGAGTGGGGCTAAAACCCAGGCCCGAGTATACACCTAGGATTAGCGTGGTCTCACGTCGCTCACATGCCGGTTGGGCACATTGTTGCGACGTGACTTACCACAAGCCGGACGAGGTTCATCTGAGAAGTGCTCTTCCAGTGGGGTTTTCCACTTTGGTTGGGTTATCTCTTTTGAACTATTGACTCTGGTGACCGATCATTTCCCGGGTCTTTGGTTTAGACGATCTTAAGGGAGCTACAATGGCACACCCGAAAGGGCAAATCCATTGAGTATCTCTGTCTGATTGTCGAGACTATTATCCGCCTTAGGATGACCTGATTGGAATTTACCTGTGAGGGGAGGGTGATTCTTACAGATGCATGATCAGATGGTGACTTTGATGGTGACTTTTTGTTCCGTGGATCAGAGTCATATTTATAAGTCGGATTTATGGCCGTTTATTGCCAAGGCGTCGGAGTGCTGTCCGAGTTATTTATCAGTGGGGATCCGTTTATTTCAGGATTCCCCGGGCCGATTTAGATGATTATGGGTCTGTTCAGAGATGGTTTGATGATGATGATGATGATGTATCTGTCTTCCGTTTATTTCGGAACCCTTGAGATGGATTTGTGGTTACATTTTCCCTCAGATGGTTGTGATCGGTTCAGAGACCCGGGCTGTGGTTCAGAGCAACAGATGATCAGATGACTTGGAGGATGGCATAGTGCATTGCATTCACGCATCAACATCATCCATATTTTGCATTCACCTGCATCTAACTCACGTCTATCTATACTCAGGGTACATTCTCGATTGAGATTCTGGTTGAGAGACATCTTGATGTCAGAGTGTTATTGGTGAAACATTATCTGTCTCGATGAAACCAGAATCAAAGGACAGAAGCTTCCTCATATGGATAGACGTTGCATTCATGCATATTAACCTGTTTGATGTTTTGCAGGAATCATTGCTCGTGCTCGCAGAGCTGTACCTTTGCACTCAACCCGTCCTCACAGATACTTCACTCGGCGCAACATTCCCAGGTTGATGGATCTCCCAAATACAGATATTCTCGAGCTGAAGGATAAGATGAGCGAACTGATCAACATCATGCAAGGGTTTGCAGTTGGTCAGAAAGCTTTGGCCGACAAAGTTGAGAAGCTCGAGCGGGCCTCAGCTGCTAACAGCGGTGTCAACCTGGATGGTGCCTCCAACCAGGGGCTCAGTGGATCCAGAGACGGGGAAAAAAGAGCAACCGTAGGTATGGTGAACAACAATGCTGGTGGATTTGGTGCTGCTACTGGTGGTGGGCCCGGTCTGGGGCATAATCTGAAGGATAGTCTGTTTTCGCCTTTCTTCGGGGTTGATGATGACAGGGAGGAAGATCGAGAGGCTGATCAGTTTTCTATGCACAACGAACCGTTCGGTCAGTACGGCGCCCAACCACAGAATAAGGAGATTCAGCTGCTGGCTGACAAGATCAGGGCTCTGGAAAGCCATGCCATTCCCGGGGTCATAAACATGTCAAATATGGGGCTGGTAGAGGGGATTGTGATCCCACAGAAGTTCAAGGCGCCCGCATTTGATAAATATAATGGAAGTTCCTGCCCGGAGACTCATCTTCAAGCCTTTGTCCGCAAGATCTCTGCATACACTACAGACCAAAAGCTTTGGATGTACTTCTTTCAAGACAGTCTGTCTGGAGGATCCCTGGAGTGGTACACCAAGCTGAAATCTTCTGATGTTAAGAGCTGGCAAGATCTTGGCGATGCTTTCTTTAAACAGTATCAGTTCAACGCTGATATGGCTCCGAGTCGTACCCAGCTGCAGGGTATGTCTCAGAAAAATAACGAGGGGTTTAAAGAATATGCTCAGAGGTGGAGGGAGTTGGCTGCCAGAGTGCAACCTGTAACACCCTTCTACCCAAACGACATATTTAAATAAATTATCAGAGTACAACATGTAGAAGAGTTTACATTTCTTATAACATAACACTTATCGCATCACAACATAAAACATATTATTTATTTTATTAAAACTTCGCAGCGGACAACAACACAAATATTATCATTCATCATATAACAATTCATAATAATGTTTCAACATTATCTCAACAAAGCATCTCAACATATTAGTCATCATAAACAACGTAAATAATAACCAATTATCTATCGAATCCCATAACCCCGGTGTCACATGACCAGAGCATTTGACTCGACTCCGTAGAATAACTCTACACTTATTCTTCAAACCTCAACAATAGCTACTCCTCTTTATCTGCACATTGCTCATCATAGATGAACATAAACACATGCAGAAGGGGTGAGAATTACATTATTAAATAATAATATAACGACAGAAATATAAACATAAATATATTTCACATATGCCAACACAGCTCATCATAATCATCATAATCAACATACTCATGAACATCAACAAAACAACATATCAAATGCAATGCACACACCCATGCATGACTCAACACGACTCGGTATACCCATTTTGTGACCAACTACAGGATCACCACTCCCAGATTCATCACCATAGAATCCGAGTTCCCCGCAAGGAACCAAGCCTCTCCACAAGCCCGGAGTCAACAACATCATTGGAACTCAGTCCGTTCATCACTAGGCATCGACCTTTCATGAATGCATGCACACCAAACATGCATCATAATCAACATAGCAACAACAGCATCATATAGTCATGTTATCATCATCATTAATAGCATGACATACAACTCAACAAAACAACAACAACATTACAACGATATCACATCTGGGAGTTTAAAACGCGAAAGCTGTCCGTCAAACTGATATGGCGAACGCCATTAGGCTAATGGCGAACGCCATTAGCGTTAAACGCTCTTATTCTGGAAAAACTGTCCGTCAAACTGATATGGCGAACGCCATTAGGCTAATGGCGAACGCCATTAGGCTAATGGCGAACGCCATTAGCGTTAAACGCTCTTATTCTGGAAAAAAAGCCCAAATGGCGAACGCCAAAGGCATAATGGCGAACGTCATTTGGCTGTTATGTGCATAAATAAGATTTTAAGTGCGGAAACAGTGGACGCGCGGCTTCTAAGCATATAACTCAACAAAACTTACAGATCGGAGAATTTCCATCAAAACCCCAAACTTTCCCAATCTCCCTAAAATCCCCAAAATCCATCAACAATCCAACATATATCATGAATTTGCTCGCATATTATCGTTTAATAAGGTTCAGACCCCTTACCTCTTTGGATTGAAGGAAGTTCTGAGCAATCTTTGGCCTTTTCCTCTTCCTTCTCTTTCTCTTCAGCGTTTCTCCCTTTCTCTGACTCTGAGGCAAAAATACGTGAAAACACTCTGAGTTCTCACCTTGGCCTCTTTTATCCATTTCCACTTTTACCCTTCCACTCTTCATATTCCATTTATTTTATTTATTTAATTATTATTAAAATAAATAACATCTATAATAATAATAATAATTCCCAATATTATTTAATAATTCATTTTACCTTCAAATAATCATATTAAAATAATATTTAAATTAATCTAACAATATTCTGGGTGTTACAACTCTCCCCCACTTTAGAAGTTTTCGTCCTCGAAAACATACCTCAAGCAAATAGAGCCGGATACGACTCCTTCATCTGATCTTCACGCTCCCAAGTCAAGCTCTCACCAGCTGGACCTCCCCAAACAACTTTCACTAGAGCAATCTTCTTACCTCTCAGGGTCTTCTCTTCTCGGTCATCTATCCGAATTGGCAACACCTCAACGGTCAAATTATCCCTCACCTGGATATCATCCAACTGAACAACATGCGAAGGATCCGCAATATATTTTCTCAACTGAGATACATGAAACACATCATGCAGATTAGAAAGCGATGGCGGTAAAGCTATCCGATACGCCACTTCCCCAACCCTCTTCAAAATCTGATACGGACCCACAAACCTCGGAGTAAGCTTTTTAGACTTTAAAGCTCTACCCACACCTGTCGTCGGAGTAACTCTCAAGAACACATGATCTCCCTCTTGGAACTCAAGTGCCTTCCTCCTCTTATCATGATAACTCTTCTGACGACTCTGAGAAATCTTCATTTTCTCCTGAATCATCTTAACCCTTTCAGTCGTCTGCTGCACAATCTCAGGTCCGAGTACAACACTCTCACCTGGTTCATACCAACACAATGGAGTTCTACACCTCCTACCATACAATGCTTCATATGGAGCCATACCGATACTAGCATGAAAACTATTATTATAAGTAAACTCCACCAACGACAAATAACTATCCCAAGAACCACTCTGCTCCAACACACAAGCTCTCAACAAATCCTCCAAGGATTGGATAGTTCTTTCAGTCTGACCATCAGTCTGAGGATGATAAGCTGAACTCAACCTCAACTTAGTCCCCAACGCTTTCTGCAAACTTTCCCAAAATCTAGAAGTAAATCTGGGATCTCTATCAGACACAATACTGGATGGAATACCATGCAGCCTCACTATCTCCTCAATATACAACTCTGCCAACTTCTCTAAAGAGTGATTAATCTTCATCGGCAAGAAATGCGCCGACTTAGTCAATCGATCCACAATCACCCAAATAGAATCATTACCTTTCACCGTCCTCGGCAATCCCGTCACAAAATCCATGGAAATGCTATCCCACTTCCATTCAGGAATCTTCAAAGGTTGCATCATACCTGCCGGTTTCTGATGTTCAATCTTTGACTTCTGACAAGTCAAACAGGCATACACAAACTTAGCAACATCTCTTTTCATACCAGCCCACCAAAACAACTTCTTCAAATCTTGATACATTTTAGTTGCACCTGGATGGATACTCAATCCACTCTTATGGCCCTCTTCAAGAATACTCTTTTTCAATTCAGACACCTCAGGAACACAAACTCTACCTTTAAATCGCAGGATGCCATTCTCATCAATCTCAAAATTACCACCATTACCCTGGTTAACCATAGTAATATGATCAACTAGAGCGACATCAACTTGCTGACCATTCCGAATATCTTCCAGAATTTCACTAGTCAACTTCAGCATACCCAACTTTACACTATCAGCGGAAACTTCACAACCCAAACTCATATCACGGAACTGTTCAATTAACTCAAGCTCCCGAACCATCATCATAGACATATGTAGAGACTTTCTACTCAGCGCATCTGCAACTACATTAGCCTTACCGGGATGATAACTCAATTCAAAGTCAAAATCCTTCAGTAATTCTAACCACCTTCGTTGCCTCATATTTAACTCTTTCTGATCAAACAGATACTTCAGACTCTTGTGATCACTGAACACTTCGAATCTGGAACCATACAGATAATGCCTCCACATTTTCAACACAAATACAACAGCTGTAAGTTCTAGATCATGCGTAGGATAATTCCTCTCATGAACTTTCAACTGTCTAGAAGCATAAGCTACAACTTTACCATTCTGCATCAAAACACCACCAAGACCCATCAAAGAAGCATCACAATAAACAACGAAGGACTCACCAGGATTAGGCAAGATCAACACTGGAGCACTTGTCAACCGCCTCTTCAACTCAACAAAACTCGCTTCACAAGCTGCATCCCACACATACACTTGACCCTTCTTAGTCAACTGCGTCAACGGCAATGCCAACTTAGAGAAGCCCTCAATAAATCTGCGATAATAACCAGCTAACCCCAGAAAACTGCGTATCTCAGTAGCAGACTTCGGAGTCTCCCACTGTAATACAGCATCAACTTTAGCAGGATCAACAGAAATCCCACCACTCGAAATCACATGGCCAAGGAAACTCACTTCCTTCAACCAGAACTCACATTTAGATGACTTTGCATATAATTTCTTTTCTCTTAACACCTGCAAAACAATTCTCAGATGTCCTGCATGCTCTTCTTCCGTCTTAGAATATATCAATATATCATCTATGAACACCACAACAAAATTATCAAGGTACGGATGAAATATACGATTCATATATTCCATAAACACACCTGGAGCATTAGACACACCGAACGGCATCACAGTGTATTCATAATGACCATACCTCGTACGGAAAGCAGTCTTCGCAATATCATCTGACTTCACTCGGATCTGATGATAACCCGACCGCAAATCAATCTTACTGAAAACATGAGCTCCAACCAACTGGTCCATCAAATCATCAATCCTCGGCAATGGATACCGATTCTTGATAGTCACCTTATTCAACTGCCGATAATCGACACACAACCTCATCGTACCTTCTTTCTTCTTCACTAACAATACTGGTGCACCCCAAGGAGAAACACTTGGACACACAAACTTCTTCTCAAGCAATTCTTCAAGTTGCTTCTTCAATTCAACTAATTCAGTTGCCGACATTCTATAAGGAGACATCGACACTGGACTCGTACCTGGTACTAAGTCAATGGCAAATTCGACTTCACGTTCTGGAGGTAAATCACTTACATCCTCCGGAAACACATCCTGAAATTCACAGACAACAGGCAAATCTACACTCACCACTTTCTTATCCGCTTGCAGAGACGCAAATAAAGCGAATATCTGAGCTTCATCTTTCACAAAATCCCCCACCTGCCTAGCAGATAGAAATCTTGCCTCATCATTCTCACCAACTTCAGAAAACCGCACCGTCTTCCTATAGCAGTTGATAAACACGCCATAGAATTCTAGCCAATTCATTCCCAGAATAATATCAATTTGGTGCAAGGGTAAGCACACCAAATCAATCACGAACTCTCTCTCAAAGATCGTCAAATGACAACCTCGACAGACAACAGAAGTCTTCACAGAACCATTAGCAGGAGTATCTATCACCATACTTCCGCCTAGGGACGACATAATCACACCAATCCTGGTCGCTCACTCATAGGAAATAAACGAATGAGTAGCACCAGTGTCATTTACACTAATCGACCAACAGGGAAAACATCACATTATGACTCGACTGGACTAACCAGGCTCTGATACCACTAATGTAACACCCTTCTACCCAAACGACATATTTAAATAAATTATCAGAGTACAACATGTAGAAGAGTTTACATTTCTTATAACATAACACTTATCGCATCACAACATAAAACATATTATTTATTTTATTAAAACTTCGCAGCGGACAACAACACAAATATTATCATTCATCATATAACAATTCATAATAATGTTTCAACATTATCTCAACAAAGCATCTCAACATATTAGTCATCATAAACAACGTAAATAATAACCAATTATCTATCGAATCCCATAACCCCGGTGTCACATGACCAGAGCATTTGACTCGACTCCGTAGAATAACTCTACACTTATTCTTCAAACCTCAACAATAGCTACTCCTCTTTATCTGCACATTGCTCATCATAGATGAACATAAACACATGCAGAAGGGGTGAGAATTACATTATTAAATAATAATATAACGACAGAAATATAAACATAAATATATTTCACATATGCCAACACAGCTCATCATAATCATCATAATCAACATACTCATGAACATCAACAAAACAACATATCAAATGCAATGCACACACCCATGCATGACTCAACACGACTCGGTATACCCATTTTGTGACCAACTACAGGATCACCACTCCCAGATTCATCACCATAGAATCCGAGTTCCCCGCAAGGAACCAAGCCTCTCCACAAGCCCGGAGTCAACAACATCATTGGAACTCATTCCGTTCATCACTAGGCATCGACCTTTCATGAATGCATGCACACCAAACATGCATCATAATCAACATAGCAACAACAGCATCATATAGTCATGTTATCATCATCATTAATAGCATGACATACAACTCAACAAAACAACAATAACATTACAACGATATCACATCTGGGAGTTTAAAACGCGAAAGCTGTCCGTCAAACTGATATGGCGAACGCCATTAGGCTAATGGCGAACGCCATTAGCGTTAAACGCTCTTATTCTGGAAAAACTGTCCGTCAAACTGATATGGCGAACGCCATTAGGCTAATGGCGAACGCCATTAGCGTTAAACGCTCTTATTCTGGAAAAACTGTCCGTCAAACTGATATGGCGAACGCCATTAGGCTAATGGCGAACGCCATTAGCGTTAAACGCTCTTATTCTGGAAAAAAAGCCCAAATGGCGAACGCCAAAGGCATAATGGCGAACGTCATTTGGCTGTTATGTGCATAAATAAGATTTTAAGTGCGGAAACAGTGGACGCGCGGCTTCTAAGCATATAACTCAACAAAACTTACAGATCGGAGAATTTCCATCAAAACCCCAAACTTTCCCAATCTCCCTAAAATCCCCAAAATCCATCAACAATCCAACATATATCATGAATTTGCTCGCATATTATCGTTTAATAAGGTTCAGACCCCTTACCTCTTTGGATTGAAGGAAGTTCTGAGCAATCTTTGGCCTTTTCCTCTTCCTTCTCTTTCTCTTCAGCGTTTCTCCCTTTCTCTGACTCTGAGGCAAAAATACGTGAAAACACTCTGAGTTCTCACCTTGGCCTCTTTTATCCATTTCCACTTTTACCCTTCCACTCTTCATATTCCATTTATTTTATTTATTTAATTATTATTAAAATAAATAACATCTATAATAATAATAATAATTCCCAATATTATTTAATAATTCATTTTACCTTCAAATAATCATATTAAAATAATATTTAAATTAATCTAACAATATTCTGGGTGTTACACAACCTCCACTGGTGGACAGAGAGATGTCTGATCTCTTCATGGGTACCCTGCAGGGGGTTTTTGCTGAGAGAATGGTGGGTTGTCCCGTCACCAACTTTGCTGACATTGTGGTGGCTGGGGAGAGAATTGAAAGTTGGCTGAAGCTCGGGAAAATCCAGGGTGGTAATGCTTCGTCATCAGGATCGAAGAAGCCCTTCGGAAATGGCCAAAGGAAGAATGAGGGTGAATCAAGTGCTGCGTATGCCCAAAGGGGACACGGTAGGGATCGTTACTACCAGCACACTGCTGCAGTAACCATCCCTGCTGGTAATCAGTCAGTACGACAGCAACGTCAGCCACCTCAACAGAGAGCTGGGTACCAGGTGAGGGGAAAAGGGGTTGATCGCCGTTTTGACAGGCCACCCGTGACATATGCTGTTCTGTTTAAGAAGCTGATGGATCTTGGGTTGGTACAGCCAAGGGCGATGGTTCCGATGAGATCAGATCAGAGGCCTTCTAACTATGATGAGAACGCCCAGTGTGAATTTCATTCTGGAACACCGGGGCATAACATTGAGGGTTGTAGAGCATTCAAGAATGTTGTCCAGGATCTGGTAGACTCCAAGGCCATCAATTTTGCGCCATCACCGAATGTTAATGCCAATCCCATGCCGGCGCATGGTCAGGCGATGGTGAGTGCAATTGTTAAAGATTCGGATCACGCCTTTGCAGTAGGTGAAGAGACTGACAGTGACCGCGAGTTTGATGGTTGGATAAAACTGTGCGTACCAGGGATGGGAGTCCAGAACTGGAAGGCCTAAAAAAAAAAGATCATCGCTGTCGCTCTACTCGAGGAGTAATGTTTCTTGTTTTCAGTTTTGTCTGCATGAAAGCCATACGTGTTGCCCGACACGTAATGGTTCATTGTAAGGGCCACCTCATGTTCATAATTTGCAACATTTCTACATCATTAATAAATGGGTGTTTTTCAGTCAAAAAGCGGTGTTCCCTGTTTTTCATTTATTTTTGCAGTTTAAAAACAAATAAAAATGGCAATGCTTATTTTCATTTTTCTCTTTCTTTGATTTGTTTTGTTCCGAATTCAAAAATAATCCTTCTGATCTCGTTGATAACAATTTGGTTACACCTCATATGACTTCGACAATCCGATCTATCATGCCGAAGAAGAAGACGAAGAAGATTGTGATCTGCGGGAATTAGCCAGGTTGTTGAAACAAGAGGAGAAGGTGATTCAGCCGCTTGAGGAGCGAGTTGAGATTGTTATTCCAAGCACCACCGAGGTCAGAGAAGAAAATGAAATTGGGGCCGCTTCAGAGGCGAGTCGAAGGTGGAACGGTAGCCCTGTTAAAGGAGCATGACGGTACCTTCACCTGGTCATGTCAGGATAGGCCAGGGTCGGATACCGTTGTCGTTGTGCACAGACTACTATGGAGAGAAGATTGTCCTCTAGAGAAGCAGAACGCCGGTGCTACTCATCAGAGAGTCATGGTGACTTTGTTTCATGATATGATTCATCATGAAATCGAATGCTATGTTGATGACATGATAGCAAAGTTCCAAACAGAAGAGGGGCATCTGGCGGATCTGGCCAAGCTTAGTGGACCAGTTGAGACAATTCAAACTGAGGTTGAATTCCAGTAAGTGCACTATCAGAGTGCAGTCCGGTAAGATGCTAGGGTTCATTGGAAGAGAGGAATCGAGGTTGATCCTGCTAAAAAAAAAAAAAAAAAAAAAAAAGAAATGCCTGAACCGAGCACAGAAAGAGAGGTTCGTGGTCTATTAGATAGATTGAACTACATGTCATGGTTCACATCTCATCTAACAGCTACGTGGGAACCATTCAAGAAAAGATCAAACGGTCAGGTGAAATGATGATTGCCAAGGGGCATTGAAAAAATAAAAGAATAGGTTGCAGGAGCCTCTGATTCTGACGTATCCCTGTAGAGGGACGACCATCAAATTTTGTACTTGACAGCCTTCGAGGGGTCTACGAGGTGTATTGGGGCAGCATGACGAGTCTTGTCGAAAAGAGCATGCAATTTACCTTAGCAAAAAGTTTACCGACTGTGAAACAATACATTCACTGCTCGGGAAAACTTGATGTACTTTGGCATAGGCTGCTCGCCGACTGAGACAGTATATGCTGGTTCATACCACTTTGTGGATTTCGAGATGGATCTGATCAGGTAGATTTCTGAAAGAGCCAGCAATGACCGGACGGGTTGCGAAGGGGTCAATGATTTTGTTTGAATATGATATTCGATATATCTCTCAGAAAGCAATCAAGGGGTGTAGTGTCTGATTACATCGCCCAGCAACCCGTGGAGGATTATTAACCGATGAAGTTTGAGTTCCCTAATGAGGACATCTCGAGGTGCTCTAATCGAAAGGTTGAGAGTAACCGATCCCGGAGGAGGGGCCTGACCCTGAATCCGAACGGATTCTGATGTCTGATGGGGAGGTTAAGGTGAGTGAGCTTTTGTTGCCCGGATAACGTTTGAATGCACTGACGGTGTGATTGTGCAGAAAATGGTGGTAACCTACAGAGACTGGTATGAGATGTTGCCGTTTGCATTGCCTGGGTACCGATCGTCGGTGCGCACGTCTACTGGGGCAACACCTTTCTTGTTGGTGTATGGGATGGAAGCGGTGCTACCAGTCGAGGTTCAGGTTCCCTATTTTGAGAGTCCTGATGGACGTACAGTTGCAAGAGGCTGAATGGGTAAGGACTCGGCACGAAGAGTTGAGCCTGATAGAAGAAAAGAGGCTAGCAGCCATCTGTCATGGGCAGTTATACCGGCAACGGATGAAGCGTGCTTTTGACAGAAAAGTACGACCTCGGGTATATCACGTGGGTGATATGGTGCTGAAAAGGATCCTTCCTCCTCAAAACGATCGAAGGGGCAAATGGACACCGAATTATGAAGGTCCATTCGTGGTCAAGAAGGTTTTCTCTGGTGGAGCCTTGTTGTTGACGACCATGGATGGCGAAGATTTTCCATCCCCTGTGAATGCGGACGCAGTTAAAAAAAATACTTCGTATAAAAAGACCCGCTGGACGAAAAGAATAAAATAGTCCAGGCAAAAATGGGCATCCCGGCGAACCGAAAATAGAAAAGAAAAGGGTTCGGGCAGAAATTAGGGATAAAATGAAAAATTGTACACCCGACAAGTCGAAAACCTGAAAAGGCGACTTGGGCAAAAATGGGTATCCCGGTGGACTGAAAACCCGAAAGGGCGGTCCAGGAAAAAGAGGGATTGAAACGAACAACTGCGTCTAGCATGATCGTTTGCGCTTTGGTTAAAGCATCATGGATAATACCCGGTAGGGATCAATCGGAAGCGTCTTGTTCAGAAGGCAGAAAGCACGGAGAGTCTGAGGACATATGGGGTGTAACCGAGTTGGAACTCGATGAGATCACGGGTTTCACATTGCCATTAGGATAGATTTTTCCTTTTGTGCGCAATTACCTCTTTTCAGGAATTGCTTCCTTTGTATTGCTCAATTTGAGCCACATACTTTTCCAATCAATAAAATGCATATTCAGTCAAATAATTTTGTTTTTGTTTTCATTACCGCTTTGATTGCAAAAACATCCGATTATTTTGATAAAGAATCTTGCATTTTTAAGACATACAGGTCCCTTCCAATGCATGTTTATAAGATTGAAAGCTTGAAATCTTATTCGGAAGGTTGAGTGACCCAAGTGTTGAAATCTTGACACGCCTGGGGCATGATTTTATCTAACGATCTGTTTTGCAGGAACTGTTAGATCTTTTCACTCACTTGCAGGTTGTGGTGTGGAAGCTTCGACAGAAACGAATCCCCATGGAGTCCAATCAGGGACGAACGAATATGAAGGGATGACGAAGAGACGAAGAGACGAAGAGACGTACGAAGATCTTTGATGATAATCAAGAAGACTCTTCAAAATCGGAAGATTGGAAAGTCTGTAGAAATTCCCCGCAGGGTTCAATCAGGGACGAGTGAATGGGTAGAAAGACGGCGAGAGACGTCCGACGACCTTTGTAATTAATCAAGAAGACTCTTCAAAGTCGGAAGATTGAAAAGTTTGTATAATCCCCAGGAGTTCGTTCTCCGTCGAGCGCGACGCGATTTGGAATACAAGATGATGGAGCAGAAAAGGTCCAGATGAGTCCGGGAGTTCTCAAAATTGGAAAGCTGACATGGGAGTTGGATATGAATGTCGTGGTTCGACGAATCGACGGGTGTTCAGTACCAGACTGTCCTCCTCCCCAAGCAGAGTCGGAATGACTAATTCCCCAGCAGATCCAAGGTCTGTGGATCCCTTAGCTGAGTCAGGATGGTTATCCCCAGCATGTTTAAAATGATGTTTCCTCAGCAGCCAGGCCTGAAGGTTGCTATCCCCGAGTGGAGCGGGTTTCAATGAAATATATCTCCAGCAGTGTTCATCCTACCAGTGGATTGGATGAGTTTCCGTAGCAGACTGATATCTGCATCCCTAGCTGAGTGTATCCTACCTATGGATTGCATGGGTTGTCCCCAGCTGAGTGACATTCGTTTCCCTAGCAGGGTCAGGATGGTTATCCCCAGCAGGTGTCAGATCGATGCTTCCCCAGTCGTAAGGCAAGGGTTGCTGTTTCCCCAGCGGAGCTCTCTGTGAGCGTTTCCCCAGTGAAGTCGTCAGGTATCTGTGAGGGTTTCCCAGAGCAGAGTCGGGATTGATATCCCCAGCAAGTCGAAAACTGGTATATCCCCACAGAGTGTTGGTGGTTCTTATCCCCAGCAGTTTCCTGTGTGGATTGGGTGCAAAGGAGGTTCTTCCCCAGCAAGGTTTGTCTTTCCCCAGCAGCAGCGGTGTTATTCCCCAGCAGGGCGGAATCGGAGTATTGGCGAGTTCCTCAGCAGAGTGTCTCGTACTCCCTAGTAGAATCCCTTGAGGGGGATACTTTTTTTATACATTCATCATGAAAATAATATCATAGCATGTTGCATAGAAAAATAATAAATTGCGTAGCATTTCCATAATTATGGAGCATTACGCAGAAAAAATCAATCATGCATCATATTGCAAGCATAAGCTAGTCTCAAATCGTGGTTACTGTTTGAGAGGTGACTTTATCCAAAAGGTGAAGGTGTTGCTCCGAGGAGTCTAGCCTCATGATTGAATCAGAGGTATCCCCCAGTAGTGCGATACTGGAGGAGATTTACTTTTCCGTCGGACAGAGATGGGAAGTGTTTTGCGATCAGCGCAGTTCAAGCCGTGGTTACCGCTTGGAGTTTTGTTTCACCGGATGGTGAAGATGTTACTCTGAAGAGTTTAGCATCATGATGTCAGATCAGCAAGGT
Source organism: Lathyrus oleraceus (assembly GCF_024323335.1). Classification (NCBI taxonomy): domain Eukaryota; kingdom Viridiplantae; phylum Streptophyta; class Magnoliopsida; order Fabales; family Fabaceae; genus Lathyrus; species Lathyrus oleraceus. Next base: position 430,323,018 of record NC_066579.1, read on the forward strand.
TCTCTGGTCGTGCGATACTGGATGACTTTTTCCGTCGAACGGAGATGGAAGTGAAATCAAGGATGTTATGCGATCAGCGCGATTTTCGGGGTTCAACCGGAGAAAAGGGAATGTTGAGGCATTTTCTGGGGTTCATATGGAGATTGGAAATGAAGATTGTATCCGGGATGAGGTCCTTAGGATTATCTTCTGTTCATGTGTCACCTAAGACTTTGGCGGGTGCCAGCAGAGGTCGTTATGGGTGTCTTCGGATGAAGAGATGCACATGTTACCTTCCTTTGTGAAGGTGTACCCTCTGACATGTCGCCCTCAGAGTGGTGTTTGGTGTTATTTCCGACGTTGCCAGCGGAATTATCACAAGAGATTGGAGATCGGGGTTCAAATGGAGAAAAGGAAGTGTTGCGACATTTTCTGGAGATCGGGGTTCAAATGGAGAAAAGGAGACACGAGGTGTTTTCTGGAGACGGGGTTCACATTGGCGATCACAAGTTATCGTCAGGCGACTGGGGTTCATTATTTTGGCAAACAGGAGAACGGGATTCAAATGCAGTGGTCGGGGATCATTTGCGCAGAGAAAATTTCGGGGTTCAAGAAAATGAAAAAAGAAGAGAAAAATTTCGGGGTTCAAGAAAAGCAAGAAAAATAAAAAAAAGAAAATAATAATCCCGAGCGGATATGTGGTGTTCAGGCCATGGCTATCCCTGTGTTACCATTTATTTTGGTATCCAGGTTGACGTTGTTGTTTCGGTGATCAGGCCGACTTTTTCCGTACCAGACGGATTTTTGTTTCGAGATTGTGTTCTCCGCCGATTCTGACAGGCGATGTTAATTATTTCCCATCAGAGTGCAAATTGTTCGTCTGTTCTTGGTATTCAATCACTCTTCATCCTGATCATCTGAAAGCCGAGGCTATTCATATCGACAGGTTCACAGTGGATTGAATAGGGGCAGCTGTAACACCTCAAAATTTGCCCTCCTCTCTTGGGACTAGCTAACATATTGCATATCATTTTTTTAGGTCATTAAGCATTGCATATTGCATATCATGTGGTTACATTCTGCAAGTCATCTTCCCAAGTCTTGATCAGAAGATAGGAGGTCATGGTGCAAGCTAGGGTTTCATTGGACTGATCATTAATCATCTGAGGATGTGGAGGTCCAAATTAGGGTTTTGTGATTCTCAAAGAAGATTGGTCTTCATCTTGATTGAAATGATTCATCATCATCATCATGGTTTGTCATCATCAAGTGTTGGATCATATACCTTGAGATTAGGGTTTTGACCACTAGTCAACCCTAATCAGTTGCATCGGGCCAATCAGGGCATAGCAAGGAGATGGGGTCTATGATGGATATGGGGATCATTTTATGATTGTATTGAGATTATGGAGGCTAGGGTTTCATCCTTGAGCCATTTCATCAGAAGATTGGGGCTCAGATTGATCAGTGCATTGCCAAATTCATCTATCAATTGAAAAAGTCAACTGTGGTCAACTGTGCTTGATTTTATGGATTTGGAGGTGGGAGAGAGTTGGATACACTTCATTCATGTTGAAACAAGTGTCATTTGACATGTCAAAGCTCAAGAATGAAGAAAATAAAGTCAGACAAAAATTGCCAAAAATAGAAAGTGACTTGTAAAGGAAGTTTCCAAAAATGGAAAGTTTTTCACCACAAAATTACGTGTCCAAAAAAAAGCTTCAAATGAAAATTTGTTCAACATGAAAGTTGTAGATCTTGCTCTCACCTTTCCAAAAAGTCCAAGAACTTGAATTTCTCATGTATGGTTGACAAGTTATGGTCCATTCATTTTCTAAAAATGCCTAAAATCAAAGTGGCATAACTTTCACATGGAATGTCCAATTTGGGTGATCTTTTGTGAGCAAACCCTATTTCACATGTACTTTCATGATGCATGGTCAAATTTCATCAAAAATGGTCATGGCAAAAAGTCATTTTTCAAGTGTTCAAATTGGAAATTGGTGGGAAAATAGGTGAAATCTCAAAATACATGGTTTTTGAATGCAAGGCCAATTCTAACACACTCCATGTGCCAAATAGAACTTGTTTGGACTGTCATGTGCTGTCACATTGCATTATTTGGAAAGGACCATTTTGCCATTGCACTTAAAAGCTCATTTTTCACTAATACACTTGATTTTTGCTAATTGTGATTAGTAAGTGGATTAAGCTTTGGTATATAATGTTAATCATAACAGAATTTGTTAACCACATTTCATTCTCCAAGATTCATAACTGAATTTCCCTCCATTTTCTCTCAAATTCTCTCAAAACTTCATCACTTTTTTTCACATTTCTTCACCAAATCTTCATCAATTTGCTTCGTTCTTGATTGATCCATGCTCTACATGTGGTTGTGGTGAACTGTTTTGCAGAATTCGTGGCCAAATCTTCAAGAATTCCAACTGTCCAAAGCTTGCACAACAATGACATCTTCATGATTCTTGCACTTGGAGCTGTTTCGAGCTAAGCTAGCTTCTCCATTCACCTTCCTCATCAACAAACTACATCTGTTTTGCATAATTGGAACCAGAAACATCAAGATCAAGATCTGCAATCTCCACAAGGTGATTTTTCGAATTTCACCATTGCATGAACTATTATATGGCTTTTGTAGATCTTGCAACGTAGAATGCAATGTTGCTTGTGGTTTTGAATTTGGTTGAGTATTGAGAGAGAAATCTTGATTGGAAGTTTGATGTGCAAACCTTAACTCGATCGATCCCGTTGATATGCTTAGAGTTAGGTTAAATGCTTTCCATATCCATGATCTAGGTTGAAAGACGAATCCAATGATATATGGCATGATGATTTTCGTGCAACTTTGTTCTTGACGTTACTGTACTGTTGTTGTGCGTCGTTTTTTTCGGAGAAGACGCTTGCTCGCTTAGCGAAGGTTATACTCGCTTAGCGAAGGACTAGAGAAGATGATTACTCGCTTAGCGAAGGTTTCTGTTCGCTTAGCGAAGGACTGTGCGCGCGTCACTGTTTGAAATTAGCCTCGCTTCGATTCCTGGCTATGCCGTTCCATCATTATTTCATTTCATTTCATTTTCTTTTTCATGTTTTATTTCATTTTGATGCATGAACTTCAAAAAATCATAAATCATTCATTTCTAGTCCAAATTTGATGAGGTTTTTTCTATAATGCTCCTTGTGATGTGTAGAATTTAATCATGAATTTTATTATTTTTGTGCACATGTGGAAAATTAATTGGCTTAGGGTTTGATTCAATGTGTCACATTTTTGTATGGTTTGCCATAACCTTCATGAAATACTCATACCATTAAAGAAATGGATGAAAATATTTGTGCTTATTCTGGACATATTGATGGTGATTTTCATGTAGTGTTTGTGATTTTTGGATACTTGGTGATGGAGTTATGATTTTTTGAATAGAGGTGTGACAATTTGTGTCACACCTAGCTAGGTCAACTTTCTGATTTTATTTGCCTGGCCTAGAAATATTGAATTGCTCTAATTTTTTGCATGAATGATTATTGATATGTCAAGATAACATGTGATTTTTGCTGGAATTTTCGGTTGCATTTTCTAATTGATTGATAATTTTCTTCCCTGTTGGTTCATTTGGTAACCTTGTGTGACACATGTTGGCATTTTGCTTGTGAAATTCTCATATGGTATTGGATGAAGATGAAATTTGTTGTGAGCATTGTAGACACATTATAGGACATCATGGTTTTGATCCCATTCATTTCTAATATGTTGTCACTGTTTTATGATTTTTGGAAGTTAATGCTTATGTTGATGCCTTGAGTTAGCTTGTTTAATTTTGTCTGGACTTCTTGATTTTCATTGACCTACTTCCTCTTGTCCAATTGAGCTGAAAATTGACATGCTATACATTGAATGTGTCCTGTTTAGGTGTGAATTTTTGTGGAATTAATTGAATTGATTTGATATGCTTTTGAGTGAGATAGTTCTGTTGGGTCATTTGAGGTTGCACATTGCCTAGTTTGTACCTTTTAGGTCATGAAATGATGATGGTGAATGATATGAGCATGGGACCAATTGCATTTGCTTTTAATTTGGTTGAATGTGATTTTGGATAGATTTCACTTGCTGTTTTGATTTTTTATCCCCTTTGGACCCTAGGCTTGGCCTAGTGGTCTTGTTTCTCACATTTGGTGTGGATTTTCAGGTTGAAAGGCAAAAAGCTTAAGGAGATAAATGCAAGTTGCAAATTGAATTTGTTTGATGTTGTCCACTAACATGATTTTGTTTTGTAGGGTTTGATGCTTGAGTTTGAGCTCATAGCTTGCACTTATGTGCATTAACTTGTGTTATCTATACAGATTAACTGATTAACATTTGCTGTTTACTGTTGGTTTGTCTGAGTACTGATGATACTTGATTGATTTCAGGTACATTTAGTTGCTTACAGTTCCTTGAGAACTTGCTTGCTGCTGCTTGGTTTTTAAACCAATTGAGGTAGAATTTCTATTCTCCATGTAGTCTGGAAGACCTGGCCTGTTACTTGGTCAGGCAACTGTCTGAAGTCCTCCTTAAGAGGCGATGTTTGTGATTGTTTAACTTTGTGCCCAGCAGGTAAAGACCTTGATTAAGGCAATTGGTGGATCATAGAGATATGCAGTCTATCTCCCACTATTCTGTTGAGTCGTCCCTCTGCTCACACCCCTGTGTTGACGCATTGGGACACAAACCCAAGATCTTGTACTTTGTACAGTTGTGTCAGAGTCTTTGAGTGTAGAAGCGTTCCATCTTTCTGAACCCACACTCCTTTGTCAGAAGCTCTCCCTGGACAGGGATAAGAGCTGTGAAGTCTAATCTTCACTCACCTTTCACCTGGCTTCACCTTAGCCCCTCAATGGCAAGGTTAAGAGCTAACACTACCCTTGTACAGATGACTTGCCTCGGCAGTCAAACCCATTGTTTGAGCCTCACTTGACTGGATATAGTGTGTGCTTTGTGAATACTTGCTTGAAATGCTTGTTTTGTTTTGTTTTGTTGATGCTTGCATGCTTGCTTTCTTCCTGGATAGGATTAGCTTGCTGTTGTGCAAGTAGGTAGAAACCATAACATAGGGCAATGATGCATGATAACACTAGGCTCGAGTACAGCTCCCTGGTAGTGTGTCTTCCCTTTGTGTCTGGCTAGTCTTTCTCCCCCGTTGGGGGGAACTACATCACCCTGATCCTTGTTCCAGACGAGGTATGTAGGCAGGAGACCGTGCGAGGTCTCTCCGGGCACTTTTTTTTCCTTTTTGTGTGTGTTTGCTTGTTAAGCTTGCGTGTCAGGATATGGATGTAAGCCCAGCGATTGGCTGTCCGTATCCTGATGGTGTTTGATTGTGCTTGTTGTGTGCTTGGAAGCCGGTGTAAGTCCATCAAGTGGCATCTGGGTTCCAGTGTGCGTGTGTTTTGGTTCGGATGCTGATGTAAGCCCAGTGATTGGCATTCAGGCTACATGTTTGCCTGTGTCTATGGGTGTGTTGTTTGGCGTGCGTGAGCCGAACTACAGTAGCTCTGATTCTCGTTCCAGACGAGATATGTAGGCATAGGATGCGATGTCCTAGCGAGCCCTCTTCCTCTTAACCCCACCTGCGTTCCTTGTGTGTGTGTGTGATGTTTTAGCAACCTTTTCTTTCTTTTAGAACGTGGATCCCGTCGAGTACGACGGGCGTGAGGGGTGCTAATACCTTCCCCTTGCGTAACCGACTCCCTTACCCTTTCTCTTTGGTCGCGAGACCATGCTTTTTTCCAGGTTTCTCTGAGCGTTTCCTTTCCCTATTTTGGGATAAATAACGCGCAGTGGCGGCTCTGTTTGTGTTTTTGTTTTAGCCCGCCGGTTGTTTTTTCGCGGATGCGACAGGTAGGATCTTAAGGAGTCAATGACCGTCAGGTTTCTTAGAGACTAGTTGGGCCAGAATTCTTAAGAAATTAGACAAACTGTCATTACTTTTGTAATCAGTTTGATTATTGGATTGAGTTCTTTTTAAGGAGAAATCAGTTTAACGAGTGGACTGGAGGTAGCCTAGTTAACAGTGAACCCAGATAAAAATCCTCGATCATTATGTTCATTGTTTTAAGTTTTTGTTTGGGGTCACGAAAATCTATCATAATTGAAACCCAAACCAAACCCCACATTTCTTGTGTTTCTTGAACCTTCAAAAGGGACCCTTGAACCATGAAGCTAAAAAACGTGAAAGAAACCTCAAATTGCATAAAGACCGAGACTAATACCCAACGACCACGTGGATACTCCATGGAGATGTTCCCCATACTTTAAATTGTTATGTAGGTTTTCTCTATGTTACCATGATTACATTTAGGTTTAAGGGGAAAACATCAAATGCTTCCATGTCTATAATTCCTAAAGACATTCATGTTAGTCATGTGGCAACGCTAAGAGATACCAAGAGTCAAGGACAAATTAGCCAGGATATCCTTCATCAAAGTAAAGGGTATGAAATCAAGAAAAAGCGGTATAACCATTGTAAGAATGCATATCACTTAAACGTGCGACGCTCTAAAAGGATTGATAAAATCAACCTGACAATGTTTGTCGAAACTCGAACGAAAACATATACGAAGATTACAACCCCTTAGAGGTCCAACTCTCAAGAGATCAAAAACAAACCGCGATCTAGCTTCGTCGACCCTAACTCAAGGGACTAGAATTTCAGCTTGGAGTCAAGGCCCAATTGGTCGCAACTCAGCCCAGTACAGAACCTCCTGGAGAGGTATCAATGAAGGGTATATAAATTGTCGAATCCAAGAATTGGAGAATACTGACGTCATCACGCTTGCGTCATACAAATGATGTAACTCATTTAGAACATTTATCCACAAGAAGGTTTTAGCATAGACGTCAAATTATATAAAAAAAATGATTTGCTGACATTAGTAATTTCTTACAAATTTGCTGACATTAGTAATTTCTTACAAATGTCCTCAACAAAATATTTTAGGTCCTTGAAATCCTGTAACCTTACTATAAAAATATAAAAATCTAACGAAAACATCATATTAAGGTACATATTATTCTAACCTAAAGACCTCTCACTTTCGACCATTCTTAATTTGACCAAGTATTTGTATGTACCCCACTGTTTCATTTAATTCATATTCACCAGCTGATTTGTGAACCTAAGCGATCTTCTCAATATGGTATTTGTTTTCTATTAAAAAACACATATCATAATTGCTTTTCACATAACAAAATTTAAATTGGAGAAAGAATGCATAATACAGACACAAATGTAGTTAACATCCCTTGAATTAAATTTGTATACATCACAATAAGATATTTTTTGTCAATTGTATTATTGTCCACTTGAAAGCTTAGTGATAACTTGTGAATTTTATTTTTTTATGGATTACCCCTAATACAACTTTAGCAATATTGATAACTTTTGGACTCTAAAGGCTAAGTCCAAAAATGGCAACCACTTCTATATTCCATAATTAAGTTGAAGTGAATGAGTTATGAAACCAATTGGAAACATATACATACCCTTTGTTGAGAAATTTTGTAATGAGACGTTTTGTGGATTAGAAGTAACATAGAGAGTACCCTCCAACAGTACAAGTATCATTAGTAATGTTTTGTAGATACTTGATAGATCAAACTCAACATCTCAATTACAATACAGGCAACATGAAGTTTAGGATGCTTACAGATCACAGTACAAGATTTGAGGGGAGAAGAAGGCATTGGCATGAACAAAGTAACAACAATATAGAGAACCTATGTAATATCGGAAACATGCTTTCATTTTTACCGCCGGACAAACGAACCAGAATGTCAGAAACACACTTTTATCTATAATGACTGAAAAACTAAGCAACTACCACAATCCTATATCGCAACACAGGCATACTAAAATCTCGAATTCCATCAACAATGAAACCCCTGAAGCACTCATTTTTCATTAAGTGATAGAAGTGACAATTGTTCATCTACGGAGAAATCCACATGACAGGACGTGCGACAAGAAGAAGGAATGAGAATAAGACCAATGCACCTCTGTTCCATAGGAGAAGGTGCCGAACGTCGAGTGCTACGATACTCCACGGTATCCTGAAGAATAATATTCCCTTGCTTGTCAATGCAATAGAAGTTACCCAAGAAGAATCTTCCATCCTTGATCCCAATCAACATCCGGCGAAACAGAAGCTTCCTTACCCGACTAACTAGATCTGATTCTGAACCGTCTGAGCTCCCTCCTTGAATTTGAACAGGTTGTTCTGCTTCTTGTTCCATCTCAGCACTTAAACACCAACTGCAACGGAACAACACATATCATTTAAACAAGAGGAAACCCACTTTTCACCAGGAAAAAACAACAGTTTTAAAGGAAAATTAAAACAAATGAACAATAATACAAGACAAAATCAAGCGAGAGCGATTAAAGCTTCTCTATGAGCATTCACATCTCTAATTATAAGTAATATATGTATTGAGATTAATCGAAGAAGAAATCCCGTTCAAAATCCAACACGATTGTCTGAATTATTTTCACACGGGACTAGGCACAAACACTTGGTGTGCATGATTCGTGGATTCTAATATGTAAATAAAAACACCTATTCATATATTGAATAAAATCCATATACTCGGATCTAAGCAATATCGGTTAGTTAACAATGGAGGGAAGAAACTAAAGAACATACCTTTGAACCGCCGAGAAACGAAGGCGACGGGAAAGAAATACAGAGGCCGGCGCGAAGGGAGAAGGAATGGAGGTAATGGCGCTGGAAAGAAGGGCAAGAGAATGAGCCTGTTTGAGTTCTCTAACTTCGATCGGTTAATATTTTTATTTTTATTTTTCTATCACTATTAATTCATTTTATTTTTATTTTTTACCTACAACTTTTCCATCACTTATATTTTTCTATTAATTTATTTATTAACTAAAAAATCAAAAAACCCTATTAACATTACTCTTGGTGAGAAAACTTTTTTTAAAAATAATCCGTTTTTTCAAATAAAATCTCAAAATAATCAAAATTTCAAAAAATATAGCAAAATAATAACATTTTTCTACTGATGCGCCAGTTGAACTGACGCATTCAACTAACCTACATAGGAAACGCCAATGCTCTAGGTGCATGCATGCAAAGTCAATGTATGTAGGCGTCACATGCATTGACGTATGCATGCCTTGATGCCACATGCATTGACACATGCATACACTACATAGTGTATGCGCCAATGCATGTGGCGCATGCTCCTTTCATATTCTTTTTTATTTTATTTTAAATGTTATAATTATAATTAATTAAATGAAATACTGGAAATAAAAATTATATTATATTATAATGAAAAATTACATAGAATTGACATGAAATTCAGTGATCCGCCCGATTGAAACGTCTCCATGTTCCACATCCAGATGCATTAGCCTGTCTTCGAGGTCTCCCATAATTTTTCTGAGGTGTTTGGGGTCTTTGAGTGCTGACATGATCCAATGGTGGTTGGTGTGAAGGTTCGGTGGAAGGTCCAACGATATTTGATAGACGTGTCATCATTTGTCCCCAATAATTGAGGGGTTGTCGCCAACGGCGCTCCCGTAATTGAGTTTGGTGCTCATGTTGTCGTAGTTGGGTCGTTGTGGTTAGGTGAATTGTGGACGGTATGGTTGCCCGAATTGGGACATTAAATCGGTTTGGAAACGAAGTAATGATTCATAAAGTGTACTATAGCCAAACAATGATTGGGTGTTGTGGCAATGGGATGTTTGGGTGTTCATTGGTGGAGGGCTATGATGGCATGACGCTGAATCGTATGAATCATCTGGGCTATAGACTATTGTGGTGGCTGTGTATGATTGTTGGTAGTTAGGGTTTGATTATTGGTTTTGAGTTTGGGTGTGTGACATAAATATGTTGTGAGGTTGGGTGTTTGATTGTTAGGTGTGTATGGTAGGGTGATGGTGTAAGGTTGGTCGTTGGGTTTGGGTGGGTTGACATTGTTCTTGGACGAGGATTTGTTATTGGGCGTATGATGACGAAGCTCGTTGGCACGGATCAATCAAATACCTTGGCTTAGACACAAATTGTGGCGTTGTAACCGACCTAAACCATGCCATATAATGTTGAGTTGGTCTAGCACCTTGTATGGTTAGTTCATTTAAGATGTGTTGTTGTCGATTCCTCCAATGATGACACGTATCTTTTGCAAAGTCTCTCCAGTCGGAATAATCCCATTAGGCATCGACTCTTTGTCGATGACAATCTCCCAAACACGTCGGAGGTTCTGGAATTTGTTGCTGCATGCTGTCGCATCCGCGAAAAATCAACCGGCGAGACTCAAATAAAACACACACACAGAGCCGCCACTGCGCGTTATTTATCCCAAGATAGGGAAAGGAAACGCTCAGAGAAACCTGGAAAGGAAATGGTATTGCGACCAAAGAGAAAGGGTAAGGGAGTCGGTTACGCAAGGGGAAGGTATTAGCACCCCTCACGTCCGTCGTACTCGACGGGATCCACGTTCTAAGAAAAGAAAAGGTTACTAAACATCACACACACACATAGGGAACGCAGGTGGGGTTAAGAGGAACGAGCTCGATAAGGTATCGCACCTTATGCCTACATATCTTGTCTGGAACAAGAATCAGAGCCACTGTAGTTCGGCTTACGCACGCCAAACAACACAAAACATACAAACAAGCAAGGGTGGCAAACATGGAGCCCGACAACCACTGGATGGAATTACGTCGGCATCCGAACCAAAACGCATTCAAAAGGGCAAACGTGGAGCCCGACAGCCAATTACTGGACTTACGTCGGCATCCGAGCCAAACACACAGTCAGATAACAAGTAAACGCACGCAAAAAGAAAAAGGTTGCCCGGAGAGGTCTCGCACGACCTCCTGCCTACATACCTCGTCTGGAACAAGGATCAGGGCGATGTAGTTCCCCTGAAAGGGAAAAAGATTTCAGCCAGAAACCGGGGGAAGACGCACTACCAGGGAGCTGGACTCGAGCCTAGTGTTGTCATGCATCATTGCCCTAAGTTCAGGTTTCTATCCTACTTGCATAAGCAAACTACTCCTATCCAGGAAAGAAGCAAACACACAAGCATACAGAATATAAGCATACATCAAATGAGAACAAGCATCTCAAACAAGCATGTCAATCAGATATCCACATAGCACGCACTATAGCCAAACAAGGGGGCTCAATCAATAGGTTTGACTGCCGAAGCGGGTCGTCTGTACGGGCTGGGTTTGCTCTTAACCTTGCCATTACGAGGCTAAGGTGAAGCAGATGAAAGGATGAAGTGAGGATGAGACCTCACAGCTCTTATCCCTAACCAGGGAGAGCTTCTGACAAATGAGCATGGGTCCAGAATGGGGGAACCCTTCTATACTCAGAGACTCTGACACAATGTGCACTGCACAAGATCTTGGGCTTGTGATCTCAATGCTACAACCATGTAATGGGAGCAAGGAGAAGACTCAACTGAATAGTGGGGGATAGATTGCATATCCCTACCTTCCACCAATTGCCTTGATTAAGGACTTTACCTGCTTAGGCACAATATTAAACAATCACAAACATTGCCTCTTAAGGAGGACTTCAGACATTTGCCCGGCCCGGTAACAGCCGGGTCTCCCAGACTACATGAAGTCAAGAGGACCTACCTCAAGCGGTTTACACAACCGAGCAGCGGCTACCAAGCAAGTTCTTAAAAGAACTAGAGCGACTAAAGGTACCTGTACAAAAGCTAACCAGTTAATAACTCAGACAACCAATCAGAAAACAACAAGTTAATCAGTCAAACTATGCAAGCCAAGGCACACAAAGGCAAGCTATGAGCTCAAGCCCAAGCTTCACAACCTACAAAACAATGTTATGTTAGTGTACAAACATCAAACAACATCATTTCAATCAACTTGGATCATTCTCCATGAGCCTTATGCTATTCATCCTGAAAAATCAAGCAAATATTAGCAACTAGACCACTAGGCCAAGCCTAGGGTCCAAAGGCAAGAAAAATTCCTAAACAGCAAGGGATATCCCAAACCAAAGTCAAATTAATGCAAATAGAAAACCAACACAATTAGTCCCATGTCCATATCATTCATCATATTCATTTCATGACCAAAACATGTCAACTTATGTCAAATGGAACACAAAACATCCAAACAGAACTATTGCATTCAATTCCATATCAAAACAAATCCAAAAAATCTCAAATAAATTACACCTAAACAGGGTCTATTCAAGGTATGGCACACCAAATTTCAGCTTAATTGGGCAAAGGAAACCATGTCAATGAAAATCAACAAAAACAGACACAATTACATGCTCCAAATCACAACATCAACACATGCTTCCACTTCAAAAATTCATAACTCAATGAAAACAGTAAAGAAATGAGTGAGACCAAAACAGGGATGTCACATCATGTGTCTACAACTATCATACCAAATTTCATAAGCATTCAACACCATATGAGCATTTCACAAGGATATTTCAAACACATGTCACACAAGCTTGCACATTTGACCAACAGAGATGAAAAATAGCAATCAAATTGAAAATGCCACATAAAATTCCACAAAAATTCACATAGCATCTTAACATGTTAATGAACATCCATGCAAAATTTCACATTATTTCACCAAGTATAGGTCACTCAAATAAATCCAGCAAGTTGACATAATGAGGTGTGACACAAGTTGTCACACCTAAGTTCCAAAATTCATAACTCAATGACCAGGTATCAAAAACTCATGAAATTTATATGTAAATCACCATTAGCCAGTCCACAATCACCACAAAAAATTTCAAGAATTTATTTGCAACTATGAGAATTTCATGAACAAAATGGCAAAGTGTATCAAATTTACATACATGTGAAAGAACCCTAAGTCAAACACAATTTCCACCATGCACAACTTTAACCAATAGGTCAAAAAACATCTACAGTCAACAAGGAAGTCAAAGAAACAATTCTCATATTTTTCTGAATTTTCTATGATTTTTGGTGAATTTTCTAAGGTGTTATGAATTTTTTAACAATTAAATTAATTAAAATGAATTAGTAATGGCATTCTGGTAATTAATTGGCGCGGGGGAGGGAAACGCCAAATTTGAATTTTCAAATGGAAATGAAGATCAAACAGTGTTTTGCGCAGAAACTCCATCGTCTTCCTCGCACAACTCAACCTCCATCTCAAAAGTGGTTTTGCTCATTTCTTAACCAAAACGCGCAAACAAATAACCGTTGGAAAGGTCTCACTCTCAGGATCTCAAATATCAACCTAATTTAACCTAACAGTTCCTCTATCTCCTGAATCGATCAACCTAGGGTTTTGGTTACAAAACTTCCAATCCAGATTTCGCACGCTACAGTTCATCATTTCTAAAACCAAAAGCATCACTACATTCTACGTGAAACGTACTACACAAAGCACATGCCAATCGAGCAAATCGTGACATTCGAAATTTTGACATACCTGATGTGCAGTGCTGTTCTTGATGAGCTTTTCGTGATTCCACCTCAAACAGTTGAAGAAGGACAATAAGGAAGATGAATAGAAGAGCTATATTCAACTGCAGTAGCTCCTAGCACGCGAAATCTTCAAATGCCATGAACGATGCAACTTTGAACAGTCGTGTTTTGGTGCGATTTGGATGATGAAATGCTCAAACAGATGTAGAAGATGATGAGGCAAGATTAATGCAACAAGAACTTCGCAAATTGAGCCAAAATTGAAGAAGTTTGATGAGTTTTTGGTTTTGTGTTCTTGAAGAAATTTTGAGAGAATGAAGAGTTTTCAGATCTGATTTTGGGAAGTGTGAGTTTCTGTTATGATTATCATGTGATTAGGAATATATATGTGTGCTTAAACCATGATTAACCATGCTAATTAACCAAATTGCATTTGTTAGTGAAAATGTTAATTTTCAAGTGAGGGCAAAAATGGAATTTCATAAGCCAGCTCATTGCCACCTCATGGACAGCTGTACAACTTCTAAATACCTGTCATGAACTATTGCAACTTGTTTCACTCTCATTGGATGCATATTTTTGATTTTCACCATGTGATAGCTTAATGTCCAATTTTGCACTTTCATTTTTCAAGCCAAATTTCAAACCACAAGCCTTTGCCATGAAATGATGATTCCAACAAATTTCAAATACCATTTGTGAGGTGTAGCAAAAATCCCCACTCAAAAATTCCAATTATTTCACAAGTTGGACAATTTTGCCCTTGGTCCATTTTAACTGTCCAGTTGAAAATTGACTTTTTGCATTGGCCATTTTTGAGAAAATCCAATTATGCACCATGAAAGTACATGTCAAATGGAGTTTGTGCATATAAAGAACTTGCAATTTGGACAAACCATGTGGAAATTATGGCCTCCTGATTATGAGTCATTTTTGAATTTCACTGAGCCCTAACTTTCCAACCATACATGGGATTTTCAAGTTCTTGGACTTTTTGGAAAGGTGAGAACAAGATCCACAACTTTCATGTTGAACAATTTTTCATTTGAAGCTTCCTTGGACACGTGGCTTTGAGGTCAAAAACTTTCCATTTTTGGAAACTTCAATTACAGGTCACTTTCTATTTTTGGCAGTTTTTGTCCTGACTTGATTTTCTTCATTCTTAAGCTTTGAGATGTCATATAACACTTGTTCCAACATGAATGAAGTGTATCCAACTCATTTCCACCTCCAAATCCATCAGATCATGTACAGTTGACCATAGTTGACTTTTCATCTGATAGATGAATCTGGCAATGCATAGATCAAATTAAGCTCCAATCTCCAACTGAAATAGCTCAAGGGTGACACCCTAGCCTCAATAAGCACAAAATAATCACATTATGAACCCCATATCCATCACAGACCCCATCTCCTGATTAAGCCCTGATTGGCCCAATGCAACTGATTAGGGTTGACCAGTGGTCAAAACCCTAATCTCAAGGAACCTTCTTCAATCTCCTGATGAAATCAAACTATGATGATGATGATGTATCATTGCAATCAAGATGAAGACCAACATCCATTGAGAATCATGAAACCCTAATTCACTGCCCAATCCTCAGATGGCCAATGATCAGTCAATAAACCCTAGGCTTGCACTTAGACTTCTCCATCTTCTGAACAAGACTTGAGAGGATGACTTGCACAATGTAACCATATGATATGCAATATGCAATGCCTAATGACCTAAAAATGTATGCAATATGTCATGCTAGTCCCAAGAGAGGAGGGCAAATTTTGAGGTGTTACACATGCCGAACTGCAGTTTTACACGGTCACTCTGGTGCATATCCACAGTAGTGAACCATATAATTGGTGTTTTTATTGTCCAAACTACAGTATCATCATGGTTAACCTGATGATCAAGATCCAGATATTGCCTCCAGATAAACTATACAAGAATATGACATGATTAGATGATATGTAGTTGGATAATTTTTTAAAATCAAAAGTAGAGTTGTGTAGTAGTATTACATTGTCTGGTCCAATCTGGTCTAATAGATTGCGATAGACTACTACAACGTGTTTCAGACACCTGTTGTAGTTCATCCTTTTAACTGACCACCTAGATCAAAAATATTTGAAAAATATTATTTACAGTTAGTTGTAATATAAATTTTAATAAATTAGATGGTAAAATTTTAAACTTACTTTGTTGCAAAGGGAAATATGAATGGCTTCTCATTTACCGGGACGATTGACGACATTCTTGATCAACCTCATGCTTGTAGCAGCGCATGAATAAAACGTACAAGTATTTTTTTGGCATTTTTATACAATGCACTATATAGATGGGTCAAAACAGCTGAACCCCAACTATATGTGTTTACCTTATTTACGTTTCGTAACAATGACAAATACATAATATTTACCGTATTACCAGTACTTTCAGGAAATAAAAAATTACCAAATAGAATCATAATAGAACACCGAGCTTTAATTATCTTTTCATACTCGATAGATTCTTCGGTTAATGTTATACTTGCATAATATTGTTTAAGATATTTTAAGTTAATACTTTGACCCCTAGCTTAACCATAAGTCTCTCTCGTAGTTGTATCGTCACACAAAGGGGCACCCAACAATTCATTGCATATAAAGTTATCTTGGTTAACTCTACCATTTACGGTCTTACCGTCGATACGTAGACCTAACAATATGTAGGCGTCCTCAAGTGTGACGGTACACTCACCAAAAGGAAGGTGAAATGTGTGGGTCTCGAGTCTCCATCTTTCTAACAAAGCAAGAATAAATTTGTAGTCAATCGAGTATGAGACTATGTTTAGTAGATTACCAAAACCGCATCCTCGAATATATGGTTCTATCAAAGGATCGTGTGATACATATTCATGTACACGATATCGAAATCACTCTGAGTCCTAATATAACATAAGTCAGAAATACGGTAAGAAGAAGTAATAAATAATAGAAACATAAATAAGAAATAAGTAAGAAGAAGTAATAAGAATAAGTGATAACATACAAATGTCGCAATATTGTCGATTATTCTTCGATGTTCATCACCCATAGTCAATAGAGACATAATGTTACAGAGGTTGAGTGTTGTATAGGTTAAGTGTTGCAAAGGTTGAGTGTTGTATAGGTTGAGTGTTGTAGAGGTCAATTGTTAGTGTTGTAGATGTTAAGTGTTGTGAGTTGCTGCAATATTTATAGGTGAGATAGGCAACACGTGAAACTGTCGCACCTCGAAAAAATGGGGATACGACTTCAAAGCGAAGCGCAATCACACTATCGCAATGATGGACTGAACAGAGTCGCCACCGAACTTTATTTATTCCTAAAAAGGAAAGGGAAAATATCGATAAAACCCAAGACAAAGAAAGGATAAGATATGGTCATCGCAACCAATATCAGGGTTCGGGAGTCGATTACGCAAGGGGAAGGTATTAGCACCCCTCACGTCCGTTGTACTCAACGGGAACCATTAGGTTAGTTGTGTGCGTTAGTGTTAGTTGAAATATTAGGCTTTTCGAATTATTAGGTGGGAAAGAAAGAAAGGATGAGAAGAGAATGTTTTTGGATTTTTTGACGAAGGACTAAACCTAAGTTTTTTATTAGTGGGCCTGACAAGATTTACGAATCCTGCTCCTACGTATCTCAAAAGAGAAATCAAGGCTTACGTAGTTCTGGGTAGAAAAATGTTTGTTTGTTGGTCGATTCTAGCGAAAGCTACTTTGTGTCAAATCGACGAAAACATTGTTGGACTACCCAAAACAGGTGGAGAAACATTGCCTTGCATTGTTTTGAAACAAAGTACCTTTCATTTGAGAAAAGGTTTGAAGGGTTAATCGCACGGCGGCGAGAAAAAGAAATTGATTGGTTTGAGGTGTTTTGAGTAATGGCGAGAACTTGGATGAGCGAGATATACATCTCGAATCCTAGCCTCAGGAGTGCGTGGTATACACCACGTTCCATTTCCATCTTATTTGAAAAAAGTGTTTAATAAAGATTAGGTGTTTTGGAGTTTGAAAGACGAGTACTTGTGACTTACAAGCTCTTACAGCTTGGGTCTAATACTCGGGACTACGTCTGGACATTCCACCCAGGCAGTCTGTTTCTTTCCAATATTGCTAAGAAAAATGATTCGAATATTTACGAATGTTTTGGAGGGAAGATGAATATTTATGGCTTGCAAGCTCTTACAGCTTGAGCCTAATATTCGGGATTACGACTAGATATTCCCTCCAGGTAATCTTTTTCTTCACGTTTTATTAAGAAGGTGATTTGAGATATTTACGGATATTTTGGTGAGAAGACGAATATTTATGACTTACAAGCTCTTACAGCTTGAGCCTAATATTCGGGATTACGACTGGACATTCCATCCAGGTAATCTTTTTCTTCCAACTTTTATTTAGAAAACGATTTGAATATTTAGAGTATTAAAGAGAAGACGAATATTAACGGCTTGCAAGCTCTTACAGCTTGAGCCTAATATTCGGGATTACGACTGGACATTCCATCCAGGTAATCTTTTTCTTTCAACTTTATTAAGAAGAGGTTTAGATATTCATAACTATTTTGGAGAGAAGACGAATATTTATGGCTTACAAGCTCTTACAGCTTGAGCCTAATATTCGGGATTACGACTGGACGTTCCATCCAGGTAATCTTTTTCTTCACGTTTTATTTAGAAAATGATTTGAATATTAAATTAAAGTACCGAGGTTTGAAATTATTGAAAGTTAAGTTGATGTTGCTTAAGAGCTCATTGTAAGAAGGCACAAGAGTAAGCCATGTGAGGTTGATGGCGATGCTTAAAAGCAACCGACTTACAAGGGTATGGAAATGGGCTCGACGTTGAATCGAAAATTAGGTGATTTACTTTTATTATTTTTTGAATGGTTTTTCTTTTCATCAAGGAAAATGAGATGATTTATCATGATTGTAACATACCTCACACATAAAATCAATAATTCGTACAAATGAATGGACAAGCACAAATATAATAATTCTCGTAAATCCCAAAATAAATAAATAATTGCCTAAATAATATTAAAAAAAAATAAAATAAAAATAAGAATAAATAAAGTAAATGATAAGAGAAACATGTTAATTGATTAAATAAGAAGACTATATAGTTAAATATGAGTTATTAATAATAATAATAATAGTAAAGATTTAATTGTTAAATAAAACTTTATTTAAATTAAATAGAATTTGTTTTTTTATTTTTTGAAAGAAAAGGAAAAGAAATAAAAGAAATAATAGAGTTTGATGATGAGGACACGTGGGGAATAAACCCCTCCAATTCCAACGGTCACATGGGGTGACCGAGAAAATGGCCATTAATGCAGAAGGAGAAACAAAACGGTAGTCCTCCTTGGGCAGTGGGATAAGAGTCATCATCAATGACCTTAAAGCCTTGATGAGATCCACATAAAATCCCAACAGACAGCGAAAACACTCACCTCCACCTTAAACTCACTCTCTCTCTGCTTGAGACATTCGTCTCCTCCCTCACTCAAAACAAATAGCAAACTCAACAGGGAAAAACCTAAACCATTACTCCTAACACAAACCAAACTCAGCACGACAGGCACGCAAAGGCAAACAAACATCACCAAAATCAAAGAAAACTAAACAAACAGGGGTCGACCTTGAATACCGAAGAACAAGAAGGAACAATCACTTACAGAGAAGTGAATCAAGCATGGAAAAACATTACACATACATTCAGAATTGAAAAATGAAAACGAAGAAGGGGCGAGAAAGCTACCGGATCGGATACTTTGGAGACAAATGAACAGGTATATGATCTCCTACGCTTCTAATTTCTTTGAGTCCAACTGTAAATCTTTCCTTCTTCGTTATTGAACAGTAGCGGTCGAATTCCCTTCGTGTTCAGTAGTGGCGGCTGGAAATCAATAGGGTTTCGATTAGAATTCGTTTAGGGTTTTTTCGTCGTATTCAATTCCTCTAGGGTTTATTTTGAATTGTAGCCGCTCCTCTCATCCCCTTTTTTCTGAACAGTATCCCCTCTTTTATACCCAGCTTACTAGGGTTTCAAATTGGCTTCCGGTAATCAAAAGGGTATGCTCTTGGGAGTGCTTTAAGGGGCTCAGTTTGTTTGCCTCAAATTGGTACTCAATCTGAAGAGGTAATACAATTCTACACTTTCTTGCTTTGAATTTGTCTCAATTCCTTTTCAGGTATTTTTGAATCTTTACTGCTTTGGCTAATTGTATGTTTTCACTGCAGTGAATTTCTCTTGCAAAAATGAACTTTCTTGTTTCATCGTAGCTGCTGATATTGTTGTGGTTAATATCGTGCAGGAGGTTTGTTGGAAGAAAATGAATCAGTTCCTGAATCAAAAGCTGGAACTCTGGGGAGAGAAGCTTATCAGCTTCGTCCAAAACCAGCATCGAGCAATGCTTAAGAATGCAAACACACTTCTTAGTAAGATCTAGTATCATTTCCAGCCTTGGTCAAGAAGGGCTTGGTGGTTATCCACTGTAAGACTTTCATCCAATTGCGTCTGATGTTTTCTCGCGAGACTCTGCACTGACTGTTATGATTTGGTTTACATTGGTGTTGCAGGTACTTATATGGGCAAACGACACTTGTTCCCTTCTTTAGTAGGAACTCCTTCATTTTACTGGATTTTAAACTCTTCTAACCTAGATACTTCCTCCTCCACACATTTAATGAAATCCGCGGATAAGGTATTTAGTTCGGTTATTTTGTGTTCTGAAGCAACTATATTACAAGTAACATTCTGAAAATCTTGTTGCTCTTCCATAGGTGTATCCATCAGGTTCGAGAGCTCCAACATTGTTATTGCAAGACCTTGGAAACTATTTCCTGAGCTGGTGGTTGCATTGAACAGTCCAGAGGTGGGAATATTTTCTCGGCAGCTCGACGAGGTACTGAAAAACCACCATGAGTGCTAGTGTCACTAGCTGTTAAAGTTTTTGCAAAAGAATTCAGTAGGTTGTTGATTTTGTTTTAGACCCCTGTCTGAAGCCAACATTGCTTCCTTATCATATTTATTTACAGGTTGGAGGGTCATCTGTGTGTAGACCTCATCGGTTTCAGGGTCAGCATGGTGAGCAACCTTGTGAAGCGTGCAAATCAACTGGGATTGAAGATTTGGGTAACTTGGTATGAAATCTGCCTCCTTTTGCATGGAGTAGATCATAAGTACGAGGGTACGTTGAAAATGCTTCACCAGTTTTGAACTGTTCCTAAAAGCCCTATGTCATATATGATCTTGAGTGTGTTTGGCCCATTTTCAGGTGCTACATTCATAACCCAAACATCTTTGCCCTTTCAAAGCAGCTGGTCAGAGTAATGTGAGATGCAGGCTTTCATTTTAGCTCCCCAAACAACATCAGTATCATCAACAGAACTGTAGAGTGGAGGCCGTGTATCAGGGTCTCTTTTTAAGTAACAATCATTTGTGAGAGGCTTGACCCATATGACAGTCTGGTTTTTCTGGTGCGAGGTTGTGCAGAAGTTTGACACTGTTTTGTTATTGCTTTCAATTTAACTTTGGTGTGACATCTTATCATACATAATCTTGTAGTGTATCTCTAATTCCTCCAATCCTCTTGTAGGCATATCCTTTGCTCATAAGCGCATCTGCTACCAATGGAATGATGCGGAGGACCAAACTTGCAGCAAGATGCGTTGTCTGCATAACTCCCCTGCTACTTATAGAAGGGCGCACAATTGATGTTGAATCCTCTGGTTTACTTTACATGATAGGGCTTGAAACATCCTTTTTGGATCCAGCTCAAGTGAACTTGGGACACCACAGAAGTTTTGGATGCATTGAAATCATACTCCAAATGAAGCTCTCAAGATTTGACATTTTGAAGTTTTGCAACAGTTAACTTTGTAAGCATTCTGTCATGATTAAGTATGGCGCTTACACTTTTAGTTACCTAGATGGTCCGCGAGAAAGCATAACCAATTGTCGTAGCGAAGTAAAAGCTTGCATTTCCCGTACCCCTTCATATCCATAAGTTGTGCATCACGGGGCTAAAAAGTGAAACTTCGACATAACCAGAAAACAGGAAGAATGAATACTGCATATCTTTGAGTTCATAAGCAAGCTTAGTGTTCTTATGTGTTGTGAGAGTGGAAAAAAAAGGCACTGTTTGGAGTGTAAGTTAATGTTGAGTTTGGTTACTTCCTCTGTAAGGTGTGATGACTGTTGGAGGTGCGATGACTGTTCTGATTCAAAGGAATACCACCATTCCAACAAAGAAAGAACAAGTTTTCTCAACCTATTCTGACAACCAGCCTGGTGTCTTGATCCCAGTCTTTGAAGGAGAGAGAACAAGGACTAGGGATAACAATTTGTTGGGCAAGTTTGAACTTTCTGGTATTCCTCCTGTTCTTTCTAAAGGTGGTCTGTAGTGCCTCAACTCTGCTGCTGCTGCTGGCGGCGGAGATGAGAATGGACGGCAAATTAAACATTAATGCACTTTCCTTTAACTCATTTTGTTTCTGCAGGACTTTGTTGAAGAAAATTCTGAGCTGTCCGCCGAATCCGACGATTCATACTCGATGAAACCATTCTGCCTTACATTAGAAGCAACTCTCATAATTGGATCCCTCGTGATGTTGTTTCAAAATCTATTGAAAATGGGAAAATGATAGTGAGGTGATTAACATGATTGCATATTCATCTGAGTTCAAGAATACTGTTGTTCGAGAAGAACAGAATGATCTAGAGGTGTTGGTACGCATATCATGTCCATTAAGGGCGGTCCTTTCAATAATCATGGAAAGATTTCCATTCTGATTCAATTGTACATATCTCGAGGCTCTATGGATTATTTCTCCTTGGTTCCCTATGCTTCATACACTGACTCTAGACCAAGGATAACGTTTGCTTCATCAAAAATAAGATACTTGGACATGAGCTTTTGTAAACTCATTCTCAAATTTTGTAATGCTGGAATGTCGAAGGCTAACTTCATGGCCCATTTAACATATTCATCTTCATTTTTGGCAATCAAACTCCCCAGCCCAACATTTCTAAGAAGACTAATACCAACATTGTGTGCATGTACTGAACCAGCATCGTAACACATGGAACTCCCATGTATAAAGATTCACATGTCATGTAAATGGATGAATGTCGTAATTGAAATATGAATGAATATGTGTATGGATGAATGGAAGCTTTCCAATGTGAATGAAATAATGTGAATGCAAATTTGAACATGATAATATAAAAATAAAATTGTGAATGCAAATTTGAACATGATATATAATAATAAAAGATGGTATATAGATGGAAATCTCCTTGAAAGGGAAAATGATGTTCCATGAGAGACAAAACATGGATTGAATTTAGACATGAGAATGACATTCCAATTGATTCTATCAAAATGTATCAAAACATCTAAAGCCAAATGGAGAGATAAAAATCTTATGATCATGGAACGGCAAGTAGTGGCAATGTCTAAACAATCCGTGTAGGTGGATAGATTCGTGACCAGGTGAAATGGTCATGAGGAGGAGAGAAAATGAGTGATCGATGGAAAAAAACTTCAGGACCAAAATCGGGGTATGACAGAAACATGGGAGTAGGGGTAAGGCTAGGGAGCATGCATATGAATAATGAGGTATGCACCAAGGCTAGTGGCGCATGCCTTGCTTTAAGACATGCATGGTAATAGACACCAAGGCTAGTGGCACATGCATGCCTTTTATCCATGTAAGGAATAGGCGTCAAGGCTAGTGGCGCATGTCTTGATTTATGTGCCATTGAAAAGGGCTCCTGCCTTGGATTATTAGGGCAAAAGCATCTTCTTTTCATGCGCATGCTTTGGCTAGCTTTGGATTATTATGAAAGAGAATCATGCAGGCGCATGCTTTGCATTGTTTTGTCTCTGTATGGAATCCTGCAGATTCTTTGCATTGCATTGTCTTGTCTTTGCAGATTATTTTTGTGACCAGTACATTCACTGTCTCCCCTATTTAATTGCATGCTAATATGAGATCAATGCATTCACCATCAAACCCTAAACTTAAATTTAAAAAAATGTCTTCATCACCACATTACATGATAAATGCCCATACCGATGGTGAAATATTTGAGCATCAATTATTCGGTTTTTATTTTTGCAACACAAAAGTAACTCGATTTACAATAAATCGACGATAAAAATTTTCACATTTGAAGCAAAGAATAGAAAAGAAAATGCAGTGTAGTCAGGTGGAACAAATCATCTATAAAAATCTGGTGTGGTTTGTAGACAACCAAGTAAAGTTTTATCAGTTGAAGATTCGAGATGATGACGATGTTCAACACATGTTTGTCAGACATGAACAATTTGGGTACAATGATATAGAGTTATATGATTATTACCATAACAACAACAAGTATCTCAGTTCATTGATCAGTCACAAGTGTTTTGTGAAATTGATGACGATGAACAAGCTGAAGTCAATGTTGTTAATGAGGAAGAAGAAGAAACCGAGTTATTGGTTGATTCAATGGTGAATGATGAAGAAGAAGAGGAGCCATTACCATCTAGTCATGTATATTGTACACCTCAACACATGAAAAGCTTGAATTTGGGTGCAGATGAACCTTTATGAGATATATTTTACAATCCTTATGTGCAAATTCAAGGATCATTAAAAGAAGGAGACACATTTTGCACAAAAGAATACTGTGTAAAAGCCATTAAAAAGTATCATATGGAATTATCAACTGATTACAGAGTTGATCGAACTAATGTAATGAGGTATAAGATTTATTGTCGAAATGAGCCATGCCTTTTCCGGTTGTCAGCTTCTTACCGGAAGAGGAGTGATTCTTGGGAGATTGGTTCCATGGGTCCAGTTCACACATGCATGCTCACGAACCCAATGCAAGACCATCGCAAACTTAGCTCTCAATTAATATGCAATGAAATTTTATCTGTCATTAGCGACAATCCGTCGTGAAAGGTGAGTACAATAATCTCATATATTGTAACACAATATAACTATACTCCATCATACAGGAAGGCTTGGATAGCTAGGACAAAGGCGGTTGAAAAATGTATGGCAATTAAAAGGATTCTTACAAACAACTTCCAAAATACTTGGTGGCTCTTAAGCAGTATGCTCCAGGGGCTATTGTCAAGTTGGAAACGTTGTCGGCGTATACCCCAGATGGGACTTGTGCTATTGGAAATGGAATATTCCACCGACTCTTCTGGGCGTATCAACCATGCATCAAAGGTTTTACTTTTTGTAAACCTATTATACAAATTGATGGTACATGGTTGTACGAGAAATATAAAGGAACACTATTGATGGCAGTGGCACAAGATGGCAATCACAATATTTTTCCAATCGCCTTTTCCATAGTTAAAGAGGAGACTGCTGAGGGATGGAGTTTTTTCCAAAAAAATCTCCAATTGCACGTTGCTCCTCAACCTAACTTATGTTTGATCTCTGACCGACACCCTTCAATAATGAGTGTCTATAAAAACATTGATAATGGCTGGCAGGATCCTCTATCGATGCATGTCTACTGCATTAGACATATCGCTCAAAATTTTATGCGGGAGATCAAAGACAAAACATTATGAAAAAAGGTTGTCAACGCATGTTATGCATTAACAGAACCTTCTTTCAAACACTATCACGAAGACATCAAATTGTCAAACGCAGATGTAGTACAGTGGATCAACAGTATTCCATTGGAAAAATGGACTAGGGCATACGACAACGGTCAATGTTGGGGCCACATGACAATAAATCTTGTGGAATCAATGAACTCTGTCTTCAAAGGCATCTGAAACCTACCTATAACCGATTTAGGGCAAGTAACCTATTTCAGGCTAGGGGCGATGTTTGAGACCAGACGTTCCAAATGGAGTTCAATGTTATAATTTGGGCAGATGTTCAGTGATGCTTCAATGAAATTCATTAGACACGAAGCTTCCAAAGCTAACACAGATGTGGTCACGATGTTTGACCGTACTAAAGGTTGGTACAATGTTGTTGAGTCCATGGATCACAATGAAGGCATACCGAGGGGACAATATAGAGTGGAACTAGATAGAGGTTGGTGTGACTACAGAAAGTTCAAAGCCTTTCGTATGCCCTGCTCCCATGTCATAGCGACATGTTCAAAGGTTCGACGAGATCCATCCTCCTTACTATCCGACGTTTACAAAGTCATAAGTCTCTCTAATGTTTACAAAATTAGCTTTTCAGTGATAGCAAAAGAGGATTACTGGCCTGAATATCAAGGGGACATTCTCTGGCACAATGAAGTAATGCGAAGAAAGAAAAAGTGTCGCCCAAACAGCACCGATATTCGAACCGAAATGGATACGGCGAACAAAATGGTGCAATTATATAGTTCATGTCGTCAGCTCAGTTGTAATCATACTAATTATCCCAATGTTGGAACAAGCACAACAAGATAATTTTAATTGTACCTCTTTTGCTTTATATTAACAACAACATCTATTTCATATGATAACTTTATGAGGAAATACCATCACAAACAAATACAACACATTAAATACACAAGCAACACACAAACAATAACACAACAGACTATAACAAATAAAATACCATTACTATAACTATGTGATTACAACCATCAAAACAATTTTGAACATATTATACATCATCCTGTGAACGTCTATGTCAGTCTTAATATCCACTGATACACGCACTTCTCCATTTTGGTTGAATGTGGACTCAAGCCATTGAATTTTTCTAATCCTTTCACCCTCTGCAATTTCTTCATCTAACAAACGGTTCAACGTCTGATTAAGACGTTCGAACCATTCTATATTCCAAAGACGAATCTTTATCGGAGGTTGCACTACTGAAAAGATTAAATCGGCATTTCTCTTGTGAATGTATTCAAACATGATTAAAGAAAACAAAATTGAAGGAGATTAAAGAATTTGAAGAAAAGTGGGAGGAGGGTAAGAAGTTGTGTGAAAAAATATGGGAGATGTGCATGGTATTTATAGAAGAACCAAAGCATGCATGTGCCAATGCACTAGGCTCCACACACACATAACACATACATGCGCCGATGCATGTGGCGCACACATACACATGCACACATGCATGCGCCAATGCATTGGATTTGCATGCATGCGTCAAGGCTCTGGGCGCTCCTTTGATGGTTAGTTGAATGCGGCAGTTCAACTGACGCATCAGTAGAAAAAAAAGGTTTTTTTGGTTTTTTTTTTGAAAAATTGATTATTTTGGGATTTTTTTTTTAAAAACTAGTTTTTTTTTTTTTAAAATCCTTAGTGAGAAGTCATAATTCATCTACTTTTTTTCTAAGCAATATATCTATCATTCATTAATATATTAACTCCAATTACTAACTAGGTTTAGTTGTCCATTTTTTAATTCATATTTTGTTGAGTTTTGGTATAATCCCAACTTTTTTTTCTTTTTTCTTTTTTTCAATATATGACCTTTTATTAAAAAAAAACTAAAATAATACAATATTTTATCTTTAACTAACAATAAAAGAATAACGAAAATGAGTAAAATATACTATACTTAAGATTAATAAATTATAAATAAAAAAGAAATAATTTCACTAACCCGTTAACTCTAGTTACTAACTAAAATAATATGGAATTCTATACTTAATTAAGAGGTTATCATGGTTGTTTAAAGTTTTAACTAAAACGTTTTCTCCTTGAGTTGTTTACCCCTTATGAGCATCATTTTGCACATAGTTTTGATGTTGTTTCTTGGAACATTTTCCTCTCCCTCCTTTAGTATATACACTAGTTATTTGTTGTCTGATTCAAAATTTATTTTTGTATACCCTCAACCAACCGCTTTCTCAAACCCGGGAACTTCATCTTCATCGCCATTGCCTCGCAACCAATGAATTGGTATCTCTTTCATATACCAATCATATTATTTTAAGATTTCACCATCTTCACTACATCAAATGGAACCTAGATCCCATATGCCTTTTATTTTAAGTTGACATATGTGTTGCATCTCACTCTGACTTGCTGAATAAGGTAATCTTTGTTCCTTATTGGATTATTTCCTTTATAATTATCCATTTGATTATCGTTGTTAACCCCATTTTTATCTAACACGAAATCCTTCCTCAATTCATTTAGTTTGTTAGCCCTACTATAAGTATGGATATCTTTGATCTCCTTACCTTTATCCATTTGCATGTTAGTGTTTATGTTATCATTCTGACCTTGCTTGTTTTTCTGGATTGTGTCTTCGATGTTGGGATCCATGTTTAGCTTATGATTCTCCACACTTATTCTGATGACATGTAAATTCATTATATTCCTTAGCTCATTAGAATTATCTGTTTGATTATTTATGCCTCTGATGTTACTAATTCACTTCTCCTCGTTTCACATCATGAATGTTTGTCAAATGGTTATTGTTATTGTTCCTGGTCGGGTTGACATTGTTATACTAAACTCTATTGTCTTCAGGTGTGTATGATTGCATCACTTTATTGTTTTTTATGAAATCTCTTATCCTTTTAAGATTACACTGATGATTTCTTTGATTAGTTCTTCTATAAGCTTGACTATAAATTTGTTGCCCCCTTTTATTGCTCTGATAATTTATGTCCTTATATTCCTTATTGTTCACCTGAATTAGCTTTTTAGTTTGATTCTCCCTCCTTTGACTATTGATAGCCTTCTCTTTTATGGTTAATAATTGGTTAAAGTTGTTGTGCTTTTGCATGACATTATTAATAGTCTTAGTAACATGTATGTAAATTTTATCAAAAATAACTTTATTCTTAGATGTCCAAATCCCATGTGTGATGTCGCTGCATATAGATAGAGTAGACGAGTTCATATTCATCATTTTATTTTTAAGCCAATTTGTAAAATGGTAGTCTTGGTTGTTTGTAAAATGGCAACTTTGTTCAAAAAAACAATATAATATATACTTGCTAAAAGAGTATATATGCATAGCAACCCTATGTTGGTAAAGGTTACCAGAAGCTTTAATGTTTTGGATTTTAGGGAAAGCTCACGATGGTGAGGAGCCCTGCTTTGTAGGTGTTTTTTGTGGGGTTAGAGCAAGATCACGAGGGTGAGAAGCTATGTTACACATATCTTTTTAGTGATTTTCATATTGTTTTCTCAACCCTAAGGTTGGAGTATGTATAGAAGCTTAAGGACTTGGATCTAGGGTATCTCGATAATGGAAAGTGCAAACCCTAATAATTATAGTGAATCGTTGAATCCTTATTTCCAATGGAGAAATTGGTTATTCCTCTTACTCATTTTATCCATCACATTTGATTAGGACATGTTGCTCCCAGGTTTTGGTGAATGATACGCGTAGGCATGGCAACATAACCCATACCCGTCGGTATCCACCCGAACTCGCCCCGAAGTTGACGGGGAAAACCCGTTTTGACTGGGTTTGGGTTCGGGTTTGGGTTTTCCTCGATTATAAAATATGGGGACGGGTCGGGTAATTGGGACAATAGTACCCACCCCGAACCCGTCCCGAACCCACTCTGTTTATTTTACTATGTATATTATTATTTATTTTTGATAATTTAGAATATTAAATATGTGTTTAATATTTTGATATTTTAATTTGAATTTATTATTTAAAATATTTGAAATGTATGTATGAATTTTTTTAGATTGTTTTATTTTATTATTTGTAATGTAATTTTATTTTGGAAAAAATAAATATTTCTATTAAAAAAATATATTTCACTAAATTAATGGTGGCAGGGCGGGGATACCCGAACCCGTTTGGGACGGGTTTGGGTTTTGATTCTCCATCCCTGTTTGAGTTTGGAACGGGGAACGGGGATTGTTTGGGGATTTGGGTTTGGGTTTGGGGGAGGTAAAAATCGTCCCCGACCCGCCCCGTTGCCATGCCTATAATACGCGTTGCGAGCAATGTCATCCCACTATAGGTGACATGATCCCTGGTCCTTTGGATCCTTACAAATATATCACTATAAAACATCTTAAGCACAAGGGCTCGGTAAAGGTGTGATTGATTAATTAAATTTACATCATTGAGGCATAAGTCTGTGGGCGATGCACTTAGACGGTCTTGTCTAGAGAGACTCTAAGTCCCTTATATGAGGCATTAAGATCAACTAATCTAACGAGACTCTAAGTTGAGTCCTTCCAAGCTAAGCGTTTAGATAAACATGTATGATGAGACTCTAAATCCCTCCGGAAAAGTGTTTAGATAAGTCTGGCTGATGAGATTTTAAGTCGAGTCCCACCATGCGAGGCATTGGGACGGGTTTGTCTTATGAGACTCTAAGTCCCTCAGGCAGAGAGTTTAGATAAGTCTGTCTAACGAGACTCTAAGTCCTTCGGGTGAGGCATTTAGATGAGCCTATCTGACAAGTCTCTGAGTCTCTCAAGTGAGGTGTTTAGATGAGTTTATCTCGCAAAACTCTAAGTCCCTCAGGAATTACATGTAAACGAGCATGTCTAACTAAACTCTAAGTCAAGTCCCTTTAGGCAAGGCATTGAGATGAGCCAGTGTGACAAAACTCTAAGTCTCTTAAGCGAGATGTTTAAATGAGCATATTTAATGAGACTCTAAGTTCCTCAAGTGATTCGTTTAGATGAGGTTGTCCAACGAGACTATAACTCTCTCAGATGATACATTTAGATAAGGCTCTATGACAAGACTCTAAGTCCCCCAAGAAAGCCATTTAAATGATCCAGTTTGACAAGACTCTAAATCCCTCATACAAGGAGTTTACATGAGCTTGTTTGATGAGACCATAACCCTCTCAGGCGAGACGTTTAAATAATCATGTTTGGCAAGACTTTAAGTCCCTCAGGCGAGGTGTTTTAGTAAAGAATCACGACTTTAGTTCACTTAAACGATTAACTCGAAAAAAAAATCAAAGAAAATTTGTGCAAACACAAATTACAGTGAAAAGTGTGTGTGACTTGGATATAAATGTTTTGATAACGACAAATTGAATGAAAAGGATAAACTATGATTAAAGGCATTTAATGACAAATAAAGTAAATGGCATTTAATGTAAATTCTTTGAATACAAAATATTTGCATAAAGTTTAAATTGGTGGACGTAAACTCACATGTCTCCAAACTGTTTCGCTATGTGACTTGGGTACTTTGGTTCTAAAGAGAAACTGGTGAGAACTTGCGACCTTAATTACAATGCATAAGCTTTCATTATATTCTATTACAAAATAAACCTTAGATCCCTTTTAAACCCTAAAATCTGACACGTGTCCCACTACTTAGGCTTTCATGTTCCAAGTTCCCCCCACGCGTCTTCAAGGATGTAACTGCTGAAACCCAACTAGAACATGGTGATAACTAGAGATAACCATCTCTGAAGGCATTAGTTTACTCTGTCAAAAGGTGGATGCATTTCTAACTTACTTAGTCTTAGGACATAGAAATATCATAAGTCTTTAACACTTAAAAAAGTGTCTACTTCAACTTTGTGTCAAAAGGTTGTTATGTGATCTTTCAGCATTCTAAACATGTTTAGAAGAGGGAGTGATCCTAGTCTTATGGATTTGTTATTGATACTTCTCCAAACCATTCTTGCCCTCAAATCCACTTGCAACTTAGTTGAACCCACATGTTAAAACAACCATTGTGTCAAAGCTTTTGGGCATAAGCTTTTAGACTCAACAATGTCAACGTAGCTTGACCATTCAATTTGTTGACTTTTTACTTGGATAAAAATCTCAGGCTAACAGATGCCCCCCCAAAATGCCATTTTCTATCATATATGTCAGATGGAAGAAAGGTGATATTTTTTGTATCTGCTTGACATTATTTAGAGTAGATGCACACGTCACATCAATTAAATGTTTTTAATCATCTTGACTATTTTCTACCAAACCATCACGTCATAGATGTGCGTGCAATTAATCATCATTGCTCAGACTTCCAAGAAGATTAATGAGTTGCTAAATTAAATAAACTTAAAAGAATTTATTTAATTTTTTTCCAACAGATTTCAACGTCATCTATCGATTTGGATATGCCATTTGTCCCAATTCCCTAAAGGGAAACTTAAAAGTTTCTTTTCTTTGGTGGTTATTTATAGGCGTCTTCATCCTTTTCCTTTTTCTTTCTTCTCAGAAACCCTAGACCTCCCTGAAAACTCTACACCTCCTATTTTTTCGTTTCTCAATCTCCTTTTTTAAAGGAAATTTTTGAAATCCAATAATGGCCTCTAGTCGTGCTGTCAAGCTTCCTTCATACATCCCTTTTGTTGTTCACATCCATGGCCTTATCCTTATAGATAATTGTATATATGTTCCAGAACCTTTCATGTATGAAGAGAAGAGTAAGATTTAGTATTCTTATATAACACACGAGGGCAAAGAGGGTGGTGGGTAGTTATAACACCCGAGGCCGAAGAGGGTGGAGAGTGGTCGCCCGAATTCATATAGGAATGAAATGATCCTGAGAATGTGCATGTATGTGATTTCATGGTTGATGGAAGACTTATAGGGATTAATTGGTATTACCTATACCAACAACAAGATACATCTTATTTTCGATAGCCTAACAAATAAGAACTCCATAGTTAGACGTGTTTGACTTAGAGTAGTATTTGGATAGAATTAATTGGTATTACATATACCAACAAGATACATCTTCTTTTAGATAGCCTAACAAATAAGAACTCCATAGTTAAACGTGTTTGACCCGAGGCCGAGAAGTGCAAGGGATGGTTATAACAATCGAGGCCAAAGAGGGCGGAGAGTGGTTGCTCGAATTCACATAGAAAGTAGAAATGAGAGGATCTTGAGGTTGTGCGGGTATGAGACTGCATGGTTGAATGAAGGATTATAAGGATTGATTGGAACTACATATACCAATAATATGCATCTTTTTTTTGGTAGCCTAGCAAATAAGAACTTCATAGTTAAACGTTCTTGACTTATAGTAGTATTTAGATCGGTGACCTTCTGAAAAATTTCCAGAAAAGAGTGTGAGTGGGGAGAAAACATGCTGAAAAGACTTGTGTTGGTTTGTGAGCTCAGTCGATAATCCTAAAAGAAGACAGGGGCATTACATCTTCTAGCCGTGTTGTCAAGCTTCCTCCACATATCCCTTTTGTTGCAGACATCCCTGACCTCATCCTTATAGATAACCATACCTATATTTTATAACCTTCCATGGATGAAGAGGAGAGGAAGCTTTGGTATTCTCATGTTTTAATTCTCTATTCCATTTCCGGTACTACATGCACTTTCATGGGTCCTCTTCCCATGCACATTAGGAAACCCCATGTTTTGAAACATTTCTTCACAAGCTACCCCTCGTGCGAACCCTTAATATCCCTGCATGAACCCATTAATTTTAACTTTATGAAGAATGGTGTGTTTAGGCCATCTTCCCCAATTGACAACCCAACTTCCTATATAAAATGGCTAGATGTTAGATGCCCAAAAGTACTTATTTGAGCTATCAAATGTGGGCATCTTTCACTCCTTCTTCTCGAGAAAGTGTTTGAAACCGCCCTTGCTTTTGTTGATTTGCAATACTATGTGAAATGATCTTGGTACCGTTAATTTGTGTGTTATTGTGCAGAAATTAGGCATGAAAGAGTAGAAAACAAAGGCACAAAAAAGATGGCAAAGGAATCAAGAAAGAAGGCAAACATCAGCAAGCTCGCTAGGCGAGTAAGGCAGCGAGGTGTTTGTTAGGCGAGCACTCAGCGAGCTGCCAGCGAACATTCCCAGAATTTTACAGTAGCAAAATGTCAAAACTCGTTGTGGCGAGGGAAGTAGCGAACACTTCCAGTGGAAAAATCATCAACATTCGCTAGGCGAACATCCAGCGAGCTCCCAGCGAGCAATTCTAGTAGCAAAACCATCTAAACTCGCTGGAGCAAAGGAGGAAGCGTGGGTTTCGCCTAGCGAACGTATGCATTCTGGACTTGGATGATTTCTCTGGGCGCAGGCACTTCTGGTGGCCTATTTTGGGGCTCGCTAGGCGAACCATTCTGCTCGCCTAGCGAGCATGACAGCTCAGTAACCAGTACTATAAGTAGCATGGGCTACTTTTTGGAAAGGACACAACTTTTACACTTAGATATTTTTCAGCATTTTCTTGGGATCATTTTTTGTAACCTAGAAACCCATTTTTCTCATACTTCTTCATCTCTTAACAATATTCTACAAAAAGAAGGTGGATTCCCATCCAATCTCGATTCTTTGACTCGGATGTTGATCAACCTTCAACCGAAACTTGTTGACCAAGCTACCATGAAAATGAGTAGCTAAGTCCTTCATTTTGTCAAGGTTAGATGTAGATGATCATAAGCTTTGTATGTAAATGGGATGATCTTCATTTGTAAACTCTTTGATGATGAATATATGGTGAAAACCTTGTTTTATTGATAACTCTTTGTGTTGGTTTATGATCGAGAGATGTTTTCCAACTCTTGACCTAGGTTTTCATCCATCCTTGTTCTTTAGCTAGAGATAGTATTGAATGAGTTTGTTCACTAAAAAAGTTGAACCTAAAAGTTGTCATTTTGATAGATTATGTGAGAGATCAACAATGGATCAAAATGGGAAAACTCACAATGTGTGTTAGAGATAAACACATTGGGAGGACTTTGTGGATGTGTTTATCATCTAAAGGAGTTTATGAGTTTTGTTGATCGAACATATGCATGCAAAGTGATCGTCGAACCCTAACTTTGACAATATTTCTCAAATCATAAAACCAAAACTTTTACCGTCATTTCTTACTTTTTATGCAAGCTACCGTGACCTAAAACAAAAACCCCCTTGTTACTACGAGTTAAGAACATAACAACTGTCGAACGGAGGCGATATCACACAATCCCTGTGGATACGATAACAAAAACCCGATACTCTAATCCCTATCCAACAAAATGGCGCCGTTTCCGGGGATTGTGAATTGATATTGCGAGCATCGCAATAGTTGCTTAATTTTTTTAACTCTCGAATTTTTGACTTGTGCTTGTTAATTTGTTTGGTTTAGTGTGCAACTTTCGTTTTATGCATGGGCGGGTTCCTGAGGACCAACTTCTTTTTGATCCTGAGATCAAAAGAACCGCAAGGAGACTGAATAGCAAAACGAGACGAAGGAGGCAACAAGCTAGACAACGACAAGAACAAGGAGAAGGTTCTTCTACAACACATACACCACCTTTCATACCTATCATGGATCCAGCACAACCACCGCCCGTTTCCACACCATGTGTCAACAGTCCTAGGAATACAACTCAATTTGCCAACCACACGGGAAGGCAAGCCGAGATGAAGACGGGAACTCTTAACTTGCTATACGGAAGTCCATTCACCGGAATGGACCATGAAGACCCCTTTGCTTTTCTCACCAAATTTTACGAGATAGCATTGGCAGCCGGAGTTGATCAAGCTCAAGAGCTACCGTTGTTCAAAAGACTTTTTCCTCATGCTTTGCTCGGCAAAGCCAAAGATTGGTACTTGGATCAAACACCTGCAGTCATGACGGATTGGAACGTGTTGGAAGAGAAGTTCATTGAAAGATTTTTCTCCCACAACCGGTTCATGGAATCCAAAACGGCTATCTCCGTGTTTTCGCAAGGAACCAACGAATCATTGAATGAGGCATGGGAAAGATTTAAATCCATGCTTCGGAAGTGCAAAGGGCATGGTTTTGACGAATTGACTCAAATCCACATTTTCAAGAATGGCCTTCAACCAAATTCAAGACTTTATTGGATGCTACCTCGGGTGGTTCCTTGTTGTCTAAAAGCGCCGAAGAAGCTACTGATATCATTAACCGAATGGCTCTAAATGACATCCAAAGTCAAAGTAGAGGCAACACTTTGAAGAAACCGGGAGTGCTTGAACTTGGAACAAATGATGCTATTCTTGCCCAAAATAAACTCATTTCTCAACAAGTTGAACTCTTAACTCAACAAATAAAAGAGTTGAGAGAGCCTTCAAAAGCTAAACAAATAGCTTGTTGTGAGCTTTGCAAGGGTGATCATGACACCGGGTTTTGTCCACCTCCCGGGTTCGAAGAAGTGAATTACATGGCGAACCAACGAGACTACCAACCGAGGCAACAACAACAACAACCGTATCAACAACATCCTCCAAATCAACAACAACACTTTCAAGGGAATCAAGGGTTCCAACCAAGGGCTAACTATCACCATAACCAAGGTTATGGGGGTGGTACTTCTAGCCGTCAAAATCCTTACCAACCTCAACAACCGCCGGTCGTGACTTCAAAGTTAGAAGAGACGTTGACACAATTTATGCAAATGTCGATGGCTAATCAAAAGAGAAACGATGCAGCAATCAAAAATCTCGAAACTCAAGTCGGTCAACTTGCTAAATAACTAGCGGAACAACAACCCGGACCATCTTTTTCGGCGAACACGCAAACGAATCCAAAAGAGCATTGTAAAGCGATAACGACGAGAAGTGGAAGGGAGTTGATTAGTGAGAGTAAAAAAAGAGATGAGAGTGAAAAAAGAGAGGATGAGGAAAAAGATGAGGAGAAAAAAATAGATGAGAGCATTGATGGTGAAGTTGGGGAGTGGAATGAGGAAGAAGTTGAAAAGAATGAAAAAAATGGTGAAGTAGAAAATAAAGAAAGTGTGGAAATTGAAAAAAATAAGAATGATGAAGTGAAGGTGGAGGGAGTAAAAAAGAAAAGAGAGGGGAATTCTAGAATTTCTAAAGGAAAGAAGGTAGTGGGCGTTACTCCAATCCAAAACCTTCCGTATCCGCATGCTCCATCTAAGAGGGAGAATGAACGGCATTACGCCCGGTTCATGGATATATTCAAACAACTTAAAGTGAACATCTTGTTTGCCGAAGCATTGGAGCAAATGCCTAAGTATGCGAAATTCATGAAAGACATACTTACTAAAAAGCGGAGGTACACAGAACTCGAGACAATCTTGCTTGATGCACGATGTAGTGCCATCATTCAAAAAACTCTCCCAAGGAAGGAATCTGATCCGGGCCGAGTCGTTTTACCGATAACCATTGGAGACACCTACATGGGTAATGGCTTGATTGACTTAGGATCTAGCATCAATTTAATTCCCCTATCCATTGTTAAAAGATTGGGAAATGTTGAGATCAAATCTACAAGGATGACTTTACAACTAGCTGATAAGTCTACCACTTCACCATATGGAGTTACTCAAGACATGTTAGTGAAGGTGGACAAATTCTTCTTTTCGGTTGATTTCATTGTGATTGATATGGAAGAGGACGACGATGCTCCGCTTATTCTTGGCCAACCATTCATGAAAACCGCACGCATGATGATTGACGTTGACAACGGTTTGATGAAAGTAAGGGTCCAAGATGAAGAGGTAGCCTTCAATCTTTTTGAAGCCAAAAAGCATCCTAATGAGAAGCATGATTCTTTCCGAATCGATGCCACCAAGGAGAAACTTGTGGAGGTCGCAAACCAGGTTCATGTTTCTAATCCATCAGAAAGATCTCTTATCGGAGTCTACAAAGTTTCGACCAAAAATAAAGGAAAAGAGATGGAAGCATTGTTGCATGAATTAGAGTCTTGTGGTGAACTTGTTTATCATGAAGAGAAAAGCGAAGGCTTGGATATGACAAAGAAAGTGGAGGATCCAAAACTAGAGCCACATTTGAAGTATGTGTTCCTTGGTGATAACTGTAGTAAACCGGTGATCATTAGCAATACTTTGTCCACAAAAGAGGAGAATCAATTGATACGAGTGATGAAAAAGAAGGAAGTTGTCAAACTAGTAGAGGCCGGGATGAATTATTCTATCTCTGATGGTGAATGGGTGAGTGTTGTGCAAATAGTTCCAAATAAGGGGGGTATCAGATTTTATCGAAGGTTCATCAAGAACCTCTTGAAGACAACAAAGCCATTGAGGAAGTTGCTCAACAAAGGCGGACCATGAAGACCGTCGAACCGTCGAGTTTATCCGACGTTAAACAAACGCTTGTTGGGAGGCACCCCAACATTGTAAGTATTTACAGCTTTTTGTTGTGTGGTATTGGTGTTCAAATTGATGGAACCTTGCTGAAATGTGCATTGCATGCTGTTTTGAAAAAAACAAAATACTGTCATGCTCGCTAGGCGAAAGCAGTAGCGAGCTGATTCACTAGCTGCTCGCTAGGCGAAGGCAGTAGCGAGCGTAGCATGACAAAACTTTATGTTTATTTCACAGGGCCACTCATTTGGGCCCAACACCTGTTATTTAGTTTTAAGTCTGAATATAAGGATCAAACTCACTCCCACTTGCACAAAAATCACCTCTATCAATTCCAACTCAGCGTGCCATGGTTGATATTCACGATTCTATGCAGTTGTTACAGTTGCAGGTACGTGACCCTTCCGGAGAGCATCCGATGATGACGCGTGAGCAGTTCCTGCAGCACGCTAGCTGGTCTGTGGACAGGCCTGTTTTCGGAGAGGGGGCGGGTGCTGGTGCTTCTGGTGCTTCTGGTGCTGATACTTCTGGTGGTGCTGATGGTGATGATGATGGTGATGATGAGGATGGTTCCGGTTCTGAGGCCGGTAGTGAAGAGAGCTCTGATTCCTTTGAGGACTAAGTTTTTCTTTATGTTATGTTTTATTTTCTTGTATTTTTAGATATTTGGTTATGTACTTTTGGGGTGTTTTGTCCCCCACGCACATTTTTAACATTTTGAAGTAATGATTATTGTTTATGTTTTAAATTATTGTGTTTGGTTTAAATTTCTTTTGTTTCAATAAATTTTTGGTTGTTGAGGGTCAAACCTTCTAGATTGGTTGCTCCTCAAAGAAGTATCCAATGAAGGTGCATCCGAGCTTGGATGGCGATTGTCATACCCCAAAATTTGTCTGTTAATTTTTATGATACTTTCAACAGGTTCAACTGGGGTCTAGTCATTTTTCAAAACATTAATCTCAAAAGAACAAAGATCCAGCGCACAGACCACCAAATCCAGAAGATGACCTGAACTGTCATGCTCGCTAGGCGAGCAAAACCTTCACTAAGCGAAGCCCACGCTTCCTCCTTCGCTCCAGCGAACCTTGTTGATTTTGCTACTGGAATGCTCGCTACCTACTCGCTAGTTGCTCGCCTAGCGAGTAAGAACTAGCTATGCTTTTATCCAAGTCTGGGAGCGTTCGCTAGAGCCTCGCTAAGGGCTCGCCTAGCGGACCCTTCGCTACTTCACTCGCCTAGCGAGCCTACGGATACCAGAATATTTTTGGGCCTGAATTGCCTTCATTCTGAGCCCACCAAGCCACACAAATCAACTATAAATTCCAAAACTTCAGTTGAAAAAGGGGACGAACAGGAAAAGAAAAAACCCCTAGAAGCTAATGGGGAGATTAGAAAAACAACGGAGAAAACCCTAGAAGCTAATTCAGAGCAGCCTCCATACCCACTGAAGAGAACTCATCTGCAAAAGGGTTACCTTCACCAACCCTATCAGGCATAAACCCTAAGATTGCTCTGCAAACCCAACAACACAACTCAATCCCGTTCGATCCCTCCAATCAGGTTTGCCCTATCCCCACTACTCTATGCTCCCAATTTGAAATTTCTAAATGTATGAGGCATTATGGTTGAATTTGGAAGGGCGAATATCGTTAGGTTTTGCATGTGGGTTTATATGTGCATAAATGTGTAAAACCATACTTTGAATGTTCAATCACGTAATTTCTATAATGGATGCCATAGGGTTTGGGGTTTCTGAAATCGTATTGTTATCAAAGAAGAACCCAGAATCCGCAGTCGTTCGCTAGCACCTCGCTAAGCGAACATGTAGCGAGGGTTCGCCAGGCCTTCGCTAGGCGAGGTAGTAGCGAACATGACAGTAATTGATTTATTCTGTTTGCATTCTGATCTGTTCTGTATTTGCTCAACATGTTTTCTATTGCATTTGCACGTTGTTTGCCTGACACTATTATTGCTATGATTCATTTGTTTGGTGCAACTCTTGATTGCACCCCATCCCGTTATTCTAACATGTTTGCTGAGTTTTTGTAAGGGCTCGCGTGACTCTTGAAAAAGATAGCTTGCTTGGCATTCCGCTTTATTTGTGGATATCATCGTGAAGATTTATTCTGATTACTTTGCTAATTACATTGCCTTCGAATACGTGATCTTATCCCTCTCTTTGTTGCCTTACAATATTACGGTCATGTCCTACGAATGTGGGGATACCCTTAGTAAAGACCCTTTCGATTAAATCATCATCATCCCTAAACAGATAAGTCATAGTCCCTTCGATCAAAAGGTCAATGTCCCTACAAGATAAATCATAGTCCCTCGAACGTTGCCTTCGAATATATGACCTTGTCCCTCGAACGTTGCCTTCGAACACATGACTTTGTCCCTCGATGACCCTTCGTTGTAGCCTACGATTAAATGATGATCGTCCCTTCGAATGCTAAGGTATCCTTACAAATGTTGCCTTCAATGACCAATCGACGGCCCCACGATGTCCCTTTACATCCAAAGGATAAGACTACTTACTTCTCAATAGTAAGGACATTTTTACCCTCATAAGGATAGGAAATACCTATAAAGACCTTGGTTAGGTATAACTCTTAAATGCTTGCTCACAGCTTAAAATACTTTTCACACCTCACACTTTTCAAAACATCTTTTAGAAAATCACCACTTGGTATACATTCGCACCAGAATCATCGCCGAGTTATATTTTTCTAAACATCTTTCAAAATCAAACGAGATAAACACTTTGTATACATTCGTACAAGAATCATTACAAAGTTAAACTCTCCTTTCAAAATATTTTCTAAACACCCCACATTTCTCAAACACTTTCTCAAACAAGGAAAACATAAGTGAGTTAAGCAATTAAGAGCCCATGGATAACCATGGATACAAAGGGTGCTAACACCTTCCCTTTGTATAATGTACCTCCCGAACTCAAAATCTAATCAAGATCTTTCCTGTTCATTTCCGCCTTTCCTTATTGGATAAAAGAAAAGTCGGTGGCGACTCTTGCTATCCGCAACATAGGTTTTCAAAGCAAAAACACAAAGTCAGTTCACCGTATCACATAACTGGCGACTCTGCTGGGGACTCTTAAAAAGAGAGGTTACCTTAAAAATAAGATCACTTATGTTTTCGAATGGTTTCTTTGTCTGATTTACTTTTAAGGGATTTTTTGGGTATTCTATGCTTGAGTGAAAGATCCTACACCCGGATCTAGTGTACCTTAGGTAAGTAGCAAGAGATCATCGCGACTGTCCGGCGTATATTGGAATGGTTAAAATGATGGCTACGGTTAATGTGACACTTTGGATATCCTGATGTTCCTCATGTTTACTTGAGGAAAAATTTGGCGTCTGCGTGGTGTCATCAAAGCATTAACCAGACCTTTAGAACCTTAATTGACTCATCCTAGCCATTAGAAAGTAGTGAGATAACTGACTTCGGTTCCGACTGGGGTTGGTTGATACTCGATACTACACTCTTTGAGATTGGACTTTAGGGAAATTTTGGTCAATCGCTTGGTGTTGCACTGAAGTGGACTTAAGGAAAGGTCAATGATTTGAGATCCTTCTAAAACCCGGTTACTATTCTAGGACAGGTTGAACCAACCAAACTTCCGTGGGGAGGGTACTTACCTATGGAACTCATGCAAGCCTTAAAACCTAAGAATAATTGCGGTGTGACTTGTTTGTGTTTGTTACTTACATAACATCATAACATCATAACATCATAACATCATGACATCATGGCATTGTACTAACCATTTCGAGGACTTGGGGATTTAACTTTGCTCTGTTTTGTAAGGCTATGGCTTCCAAGAAGACCATCCAAATCAATTTTGTAGCGACCTCTCCTCAACTCAAGGATTTAGTGTCGGAACTTCCCGATCATGCTCAGTTCATCAAGAAACATGGTTATCTCCTCAATTTAGTTACCACCGGTTTCAAGGAAGATATGATGAGAGTTCTATTCCAGTTCTTCGATCCTAAACATCATTGCTTCACCTTCCCAGATTATCAGTTGGTACCCACATTAGAAGAACTTTCCAAGTTGCTTGGGATGCCTATCCTTGACCAAACACCTTTCAGTGGTTAGAAAAGATTCCGAGGTCTGAAGAGGTTGTCGCGGCTTTACACATGACAAAGTCCGACATTGAAACTAATTGGGTAACAAGAAGTGGAGTTAAGGGTTTACCTACCAAATTTCTGATAAATAAGGCCCGAGAATTCCTAAAAGCTATGAATGTCCACGCTTTCGAAGATGTTCTAGCATTACTAATCTATGGTTTGGTGCTATTTCCTAATCCGGATCAATTCATAGACATGAATGCTGTTAAGATATTTCTCACTCATAACCCTGTGCCCACCTTGCTTTGAGACATTTTGCATTCCCTTCACACTCGTACTATGAAAAGGCCAGGGACTCTCATGTGCTGCGTACCTTTATTATCTAGGTGGTTTATTTCGCACCTTCCTAAATCAGTCTTGAAGAATGAGCAAAATTTGAAATGGTCTTAAAGGATAATGTCGCTCTCCCATTCAGACATCCATTGGTGTCCCCAACCCAAAGAAAATGTTATCATCCTTGACCGTTGTGGAGAATTCTCTAACGTACCACTCTTGGGGATAAGAGGAGGTATTACTTATAATCCTGCTTTAGCCCTACGTCAGTTTGGTTATGCTCGAAGAGATGGCCCACATGAAATAATTATCCAAGGCACTGTTTTTCTCAAGGTCTCCGTCAAAGGTTTGTACGAGCTTGGGGCATGGTGAAAAGAAGTACTTTAGGACAGAAAAACTCTATTCCTATGGAACCTTATCTCAGATGGGTACGCGCCAGAGCTCGTGAGCTTATCATGCCATATCTTGCAATCGGACCTCTGATTGTTGAACCAAAAGTTGAAGGAGGTACCCCTCAGATCATTCCTTATCCAGATATGCCTACCAATGTTGAAGAATTGAAGAAATCTTGGATCCAGTTGAGAGAGGAAAGGGATACTTTTGAAGCTCAGTTTTGTGTTGAAAGGAAGAAAGTATTAGAGCTCACCAGCCAGCTTAAGGAGGAACGAAGTCTCAATGCATATCTCCGCCCAAAAAGAAGTCGTCCCTGGGAGACTTGAGCTTTCATTTTTTTTTCTTGTAATGAACATTGATTAAAGAAATTATTAATAAAAGTTCCCCTCTTTGGTGGTTTACGCAAAGTTAAATTCCAAAAGTCCTTGAAAACATTTCATACATTGCATATCATAACATAACATTGCATAACAGGTACTCTAAGAGATCAATGTTCTCACGGTCTTCCTTTCAATCAGAAAAATGGCCCTCGAACAAACTGTCAAGGATCTCCAGGCTCAGAATGCTCAATTCCAGAAGATGATCTTGAACTTATCCAAGGGGCAGGAGGAACTGAAGACTCTATTGCTCGAGAAGAAGAAGGACAAGAAATCTGTGAGTTACATTAACCCGGGAAGAAGGCTTAAAGGACAGGCTCCAGTAGTCAAGTTTGGAATTCCGAAGGATAAAGAAGATGAGACAGAAAATGATTCGGAAGATGAGAATGTTGATCCCTTCAACCCTGAGGACGACTATGAAAATTATGAAAATGAACAGT
This sequence comes from Lathyrus oleraceus, assembly GCF_024323335.1. NCBI lineage: Eukaryota > Viridiplantae > Streptophyta > Magnoliopsida > Fabales > Fabaceae > Lathyrus > Lathyrus oleraceus. The sequence continues at coordinate 430,366,091 of NC_066579.1, forward strand.
ACTCTCTGAAGGATGATAAGTATAAGTTACTGGAAGAACGTATGCTAGCTATGGAGGGTCAGAAGGAGCCCGGTCTGGATTTCGAAAGCTTAGGTTTGGTCTCTGATATGGTCATTCCTCGCAAATTCAAGGTCCCCACTTTCACTAAGTATGATGGTGCGTCTTGTCCTCAGATGCATCTGAGAGCTTATGTGAGAAAGATCCAACCGTATACCACTGATAGGAAGTTATGGATCCATTTCTTCCAAGAGAGTCTGTCTGGCACACAGTTAGAGTGGTATTATCAGCTCGAGAGCTCTAACATCCGCACCTGGACTGATTTAGCGACAGCTTTCTACAAGCACTACCAGTATAATTCTGAATTAGCGCCTACTCGGCTACAGCTGCAGAATATGACTATGGGCTCTAAAGAAAGCTTCGAAGAATATGCTCAAAAATGGAGAGACTTGGCTGGCAGAGTCAAACCCCCTATGACTAATCAAGAATTAGTGGACATGTTCATGGGTACACTGACTGGCCCATTCTACAGCCATCTATTGGGAAGTTCCTCATCGGGTTTCACTGAACTTATATTGACGGGTGAATGTGTTGAAAGCGGCATTCGAAGTGGAAAGATACAAGCGGCTACCTCTGCAAGCACCAAAAAGTCCTATCAGGGGAAGAATGAATCAAATGCTGTGTACGGTCAAAGGGGTCATAACAAGAAAAATCGTGACCATACTGTTGAAGCAGTTACGATTGCAGCACCGCCATCTCAAAACTTCCAACACAGACAAGACAGGCCAAGAAGGCAGTTCACCAAGATCAATATGACTTTAGCACAAGCACTGCAGGGTATGCTAAAAGCAAATTTAATTACCCTCAGAGATCCTCCTGCAAATCCCAACAATACTTCTCCTCGTTATAATCCCAATGCCAGGTGTGCATATCACTCTGATAGCCCCGGGCATGATACAAATGATTGTTGGTGGTTGAAGAATAAGATTCAGGACATGATCGACGCTGGAGAGATTGATTTTGATCCTCCGGAGACTCCTAATGTCATCACTGCTCCCCTGCCTAATCATGACAAGACTGTTAATGTTGTAGAAGATGTTGATAGCGATTGCGACTTGGATAGCTGGATTTTCCCAACAATTGGTGACAAACTCAATAATTGGAAGGCTGAAGACACTATCCCGATTTCCTTTAGTCAGGAGTAATTGTTATTTCTATTTTAGTGTTTCAAATTTTGTAATTTTTTTTAAGCATTGTGTCTATACCTGGGGCACAATAGCTAATTTTTCAAGGGTTTTGTCATTTTCATAAGCATATTCACATTCAATAAATCAATGGACCTTTGTGCATTCAAATATTGCGCTCTTTATCTTTCCTGTCATCTTTCAAATAAGCTATGTTTTCTTACACACACTCACGTAACAAATTGCAGATCCATATCCACTCTAGATCCTGTTGATAATAATTCTGCTACTGTTAATTATGGCTTTGAAAATCCGATCTACCAAGCCAAGGATGGAAGTGAGGAAGATTGCGAAGTGCCTAGAGAGCTTGCCAAACTGTTACTGCAAGAAGAAAAGACTATACAGCCGCATGAGGAATCAATTGAAATTGTAAATCTGGGTACTGAAGTAGACAAGAAAGAAGTCAGAGGTTTCTTGGGACGCTTGAATTACATTGCCCGATTTATCTCCCATTTGACTGCTACTTGCAAACCCATCTTCAAATTACTATGGAAAAATCAAGAGATAATATGGAATGATGAATGTCAAGAAACTTTTGACAAAATCAAGAAGTACCTCCAAGAACCTCCAATTCTGATGCCACCAGTTGAAGGAAGACCTCTAATCATGTATTTGACCGTGTTAGAAAATTCAATGGGGTGTGTGCTGGGGCAACATGACGAGTCTGGTCGAAAAGAGCATGCAATATACTACCTTAGCAAAAAGTTTACCGACTGTGAAACAAGATACTCACTGCTTGAGAAAACTTGATGTGCTTTGGCTTGGGCTGCTCGCCGACTAAGACAGTATATGTTGAATCGTACCACTTTATTGATTTCTAAGATGGATCCTGTCAAATATATATTTGAGAAACCTGCTCTCTCCGGAAGAATATCAAGATTGTCACAAATGTCAGATCTATGCGGACAAAGTACATGTACCTCCTGCTCCATTGAACGTGTTGACAACCCCTTGGCCCTTTGCGATGTGGGGCATTGATATGATTGGAGAGATTAAACCTACTGCTTCTAATGGACATTGTTTCATTCTTGTTGCTATTGATTACTTTACGAAGTGGGTAGAGGCAGCCTCATTTGCTTCTGTCACCAAGAATGTGGTGGCACGGTTCATCAAGAATAGTCTTATTTGTTGGTATGGCAGCCCTGAAAGAGTTATCACTAATAATGGTACTAATTTGAACAACAAGATGATTACTGAACTCTACACGCAGTTCAAAATAAAACACCATAACTCTTCTCCGTACCGGCCAAAGATGAATGGCGCCGTAGAAGCTGCTAATAAGAATATTAAGAAGATTATACAAAAGATGACAGTAACATACAAAGACTGGCATGAGATGTTACCATTTGCTCTTCATGGTTATCGCACTTCAGTACGCACTTCGACAGGGGCAACTCCTTTCTCTTTAGTCTACGGAATGGAAGCTGTTTTACCAGTGGAAGTTCAGATTCCCTCTCTAAGAATTATGAAGGATGCAGGCTTAGATGAAGATGAATGGATTCAGACTCGACTCGATCAGATAAATTTGATTGATGAAAAGAGACTTGCGGCTGTTTGTCATGGGCAGATATATCAGAAGCGCATGACCCAGGCATTTAATAAAAAAGTCAAGAGACAGGTGTATCAAATTGGCGACTTGGTGATAAAGCGTATCATTCTACCACAAGATGATCCTAGAGGCAAATGGACTCCCACATACGAAGGGCCATTTGTAGTTAAGAAGGTATTCTCTGGTGGAGCCATGAGGCTTGCTACAATGGATGGCGAAGATTTCCTGCATCCCGTGAACGCGGACATAGTTAAAAAATACTACGCATAAAAGAGACCCGCTAGGTCGACATATCGAGGCAAAAGTAAGGGCATCCTGGCGAACCAAAAGGGTTCGGGCAAAAATTAGGGATAAACATACAAAAATGTACACCCGGTAAGTCGAAAACCTGAAAAGGCGGCTTGGGCAAAAAAGGGTATCCTGGTGGACTGAAAACCTGAAAAGGCGGTCCAGGCAAAAATTAGGGATTAAAGCGTATGACTATGTCCCGTTCTCGGTCAGCTTCACCAAAGTCAAAGGGACTGAGCAAGCCAATCACTTCTATCCGACAGCAAGGGATGAGATGCTTGAAGACATAATAGCAGTAGCAAAGTTTAAATCAATAGGACTTTTTCTCATAGCTGTCTTCTTTCTTTGCTTTCTTGACAATTTCCTCTTACTAGGATTTCTGTCTCCTTGTATTAAAATTGCTTGTTTATAGGCCCTCTTTCAAAATCAATACAATTTTATTTCCAAAAAGATACTTTTGTTTTACTTTCTCCGTTTTGTTTGCATAAACGTCCATTGATTTAATTCGAATTAATATATGCATTTGAATATGATTGATGTTTACCGAAAATACAAGCATAAAATAGAAATAGCAATTACTAAAAGACTTTAGGATCGAGGATAAGGTCTAACCATGATTTCCAACTAATCCGGGTGCAAATCCTGTTCCCCAGCAAAACCAGTTATTCCCAAAAGGAATTGGCACTATTAGACAGACTGGTCATCTCTTTTATCCCCAGTCAGGTTCTGTTGAATATTTCTACCATCAGACAGAAATCGAATATCCCCAGCTAAGAAAGGGTCATCAATACAAATATCTCCAACCAGAATATTGGGATTTATTTTCCCATGGCAAAAAATTTCAGACGCATAATTCATTCATGCATCATTTCACCGCATACACATGCATGCAATGTTCGCATGTATTTTCAAGAGCATAAAACATCTCATGCATCATAACATGGCATGAGGCTAACTCTTTTTTTTCAGGTTAATTATCTCTCTGATACAGTGAAAATAAAGATTCATTCAGACGGATCTTTATCAAATACATTCAAGATTCAGATACATTTTTCATATATAATCCATATGAATATTCATTCTGACAAGCATTCTGATATCCTCCTAATGATGGCATCTTTAAGCCCATCCCAGACATTTATTGCAAATACTACATATACAAATATTATCAGATGTAGCCTAACGTACGGCTCATTCTGATTCAGCCTAACGTATGGTTCCTTCAACTGTTCCAATACGGTCTAGCGTACGACCCATTTGGATATTCATCCCCTCAGATACTACCTAGCATACGGTACATTCTGAAATGTAGTCTAGCGTACAACTACCCCTTTTATCGTCAGATACAGCCTAAAGGACGACTCATTCTGCTACTCAGATACGATCTAGCGTATGATCCATTCTGATCTTTTATCCTCAGATACAGCCTGACAGACGGCTCATTCTGCCATTCAGATACGATCTAGCGTACGATCCATTCTAATCTTTATTTCTTCAGATACAGCCTAACGGACGGCTCATTCTGCTACTCAGATACTACCTAGCGTGCGGTATATTCTAAAATGTAGTCTAGCGTACGACTACTCTTTTATCTTAGATACAACCTAATGGACGGCTCATTCTGCTATTCAGATACGATCTAGCGTACGATCCATTCTGATCTTTCATCCTCAGATACAGCCTAACGGACGGCTCATTCTGCTACTCAGATACGATCTAGCATATGATCCATTCTGATCTTTCATCCCCAGTGAAGTCGCCAGCCTAACGGACGGCTCACTCCGCTACTCAGATACTACCTAGCGTACGGTACATTCTGAAATATAGTCTAGCGTACGACTACTTTTTATCTCAGATACAGCCTAATGGACGGCTCATTCTACTACTCAGATACGATCTAGCGTATGATCCATTCTGATCTTTCATCCCCAATGAAGTCGTCAGCCTAACGGACGACTCACTCCGCTACTCAGATACTATCCAGCGTACGGTACATTCTGAAATGTAGTCTAGCGTAGGACTACTTTTTATCTCAAATACAGCCTAATTGACGGCTCATTCTGCTACTCAGATACGATCTAGCGTATGATCCATTCTGATCTTTCATCCCCAGTGAAGTCGCCAGCCTAACGGACGGCTCACTCCGCTACTCAGATACGGTCTAGCATATGACCCATTCTGATCCTTATCTCATCAGATTTAGCTCACCCTGATATCACCTAACGAATGACTCAGTATACGGTCTAGCGTACGACTCAGTGTGACACCCATGTCTCCATATATGGTCTAATATACGATGCACTCTGAAGCCCTCGTCATCAAACTTTATGGATGGCATCTTTAAGCCCATCTCCATCAAGACTATCTTTTAATTAACAAGTGCAAATTTTCGGGGCATTCTAAGTGTTCAATAATCTTCCACCTCCAGATCACGAATGGCGTACATACCATTCTAATCCTCTAGGTTTAAGAATATTGAACAGGGGCAGCTGTCATACCCCAAAATTTGCCTGTTAATTTTTATGATACTTTCAACAGGTTCAACTGGGGTCTAGTCATTTTTCAAAACATTAATCTCAAAAGAACAAAGATCCAGCGCACAGGCCACCAAATCCAGAAGATGACCTGAACTGTCATGCTCGCTAGGCGAGCAAAACCTTCGTTAAGCGAAGCCCACGCTTCCTCCTTCGCTCCAGCGAACCTTGTTGATTTTGCTACTGGAATGCTCGCTACCTGCTCGCTAGCTGCTCGCCTAGCGAGTAAGTACTAGCTATGCTTTTATCCAAGTCTGAGAGCGTTCACTAGAGCCTCGCTAAGGGCTCGCCTAGCGGACCCTTCGCTACTTCAGTCGCCTAGCAAGCCTACGGATACCAGAATATTTTTGGGCCTGAATTGCCTTCATTCTGAGCCCACCAAGCCACACAAATCAGCTATAAATTCCAAAACTTCAGTTGAAAAAGGGGACGAACCGGAAAAGAAAAAAACCCTAGAAGCTAACGGGGAGATCAGAAAAACAACGGAGAAAACCCTAGAAGCTAATTCAGAGCAGCCACCATACCCACTGAAGAGATTTCATCTGCACAAGGGTTACCTTCACCAACCCTATCAGGCATAAACCCTAAGATTGCTCTGCAAACCCAACGGCACAACTCAATCCCGTTCGATCCCTCCAATTAGGTTTGCCCTATCCCCACTACTCTATGCTCCCAATTTGAAATTTCTAAATGTATGAGGCATTATGGTTGAATTTGGAAGGGCGAATATCGTTAGGTTTTGCATGTGGGTTTATATGTGCATAAATGTGTAAAACCATACTTTGAATGTTCAATAACGTAATTTCTATAATGGATGCCATAGGGTTTGGGGTTTCTGAAATCGTATTGTTATCAAAGAAGAACCCAGAACCCGCAGTCGTTCGCTAGCACCTCGCTAAGCGAACATGTAGCGAGGGTTTGCCAGGCCTTCGCTAGGCGAGGCAGTAGCGAACATGACAGTAACTGATTTCTTCTGTTTGCATTCTGATCTAGTCTGTATTTGCTCAACATGTTTTCTTTTGCATTTGCACGCTGTTTGCCTGACACTATTATTGCTATGATTCGTTTGTTCGGTGCAACTCTTGATTGCACCCATCCCGTTATTCTAACATGTTTGCTGAGTTTTTGTAAGGGCTCGCGTGACTCTTGAAAAAGATAGCTTGCTTGGCATTCCGCTTTATTTGTGGATATCATCGTGAAGATTTATTCTGATTACTTTGCTAATTACATTGCCTTCGAATACGTGATCTTATCCCTCTCTTTGTTGCCTTACAATATTACGGTCATGTCCTGCGAATGTGGGGATACCCTTAGTAAAGACCCTTTCGATTAAATCATCATCATCCCTAAACAGATAAGTCATAGTCCCTTCGATCAAAAGGTCAATGTCCCTACAAGATAAATCATAGTCCCTCGAACGTTGCCTTCGAATATATGACCTTGTCCCTCGAACGTTGCCTTCGAACACATGACTTTGTCCCTCGATGACCCTTCATTGTAGCCTACGATTAAATGATGATCATCCCTTCGAATGCTAAGGTATCCTTACAAATGTTGCCTTCAATGACCAATCGACGACCCCACGATGTCCCTTTACATCCAAAGGATAAGACTACTTACTTCTCAATAGTAAGGACAGTTTTACCCTCATAAGGATAGGAAATACCTATAAAGACCTTGGTTAGGTATAACTCTTAAATGCTTGCTCACAGCTTAAAATACTTTTCACACCTCACACTTTTCAAAACATCTTTTAGAAAATCACCACTTGGTATACATTCGCACCAGAATCATCGCCGAGTTATATTTTTCTAAACATCTTTCAAAATCAAACGAGATAAACACTTTGTATACATTCGTACAAGAATCATTACAAAGTTAAACTCTCCTTTCAAAATATTTTCTAAACACCCCACATTTCTCAAACACTTTCTCAAACAAGGAAAACATAAGTGAGTTAAGCAATTAAGAGCCCATGGATAACCATAGATACAAAGGGTGCTAACACCTTCCCTTTGTATAATGTACCTCCCGAACTCAAAATCTAATCAAGATCTTTCCTGTTCTTTTCCGCCTTTCCTTATTGGATAAAAGAAAAGTCGGTGGCGACTCTTGCTATCCGCAACATAGCTTTTCAAAGCAAAAACACAAAGTCAGTTCACCGTATCACAACGATGATAAAAATAAACAAGCGAATAATGCTAAGGTACATGTTACCTCCGGTTAGAATTTTAGAATGCATTAAGAACTTTACTCTTTTCGTAATTGAATATTGTTCTTTTTGCAACATAATTGAATGAATGATTCATCTAGGACTTAAAACCACAAACTGTGAGGAAACCTCCATTGTACACTAAAATGCTGGATTCTAATAAACTTTGTTGATTCATTTGATTCATGCTTTGTCTTTTATTATTGTAAATTTGTGGAAGCAATTAGAAATGATCAAGGTGCTTGTTTTCTTTCGAGCACAACCAGTTCCAAATACAACTTATCCGTGAGCAGAGAGTATTCGTGAACCCCTTTGAGCTTAAACAGTTGAATCTCAGCTTGAAATAAGGCGAGATGTCAAAATCTTTTTTCTTGAAACCCTGAAATTTTTGATAATTGTTCTTTTGCCGTAAAAAGTCAAGAGCATTCACTTAGGGTGAGTAAAAGATAAGTTGGGGAGAACGAAAATGAGAATTGGTAGGTGCCACAACTCTTGAATAACCGAGCAAGCATAAAAAAATTAGAAAAGAGAAACATCTGTTTTGTGTATACAATGTGAAAAGAAAAAGAAAAAAATAGGAAAATGAAAATGAATGCTTGCTTGGAAGAAAAATAGTGAAAAACAAAATTGAGTTGTGAAATAAGAGTTGTGAAGGTTTCAAGTGAGAAACAAGTGGAACGAAGTTGAGATGTGTGAATAGCTTGTACAGTGAATGTCTCTTTTGCATCGGCAAGTTCGTTTTCAATGGCCTTAGATATGACCCTTGTTTGTAAACCTAACCAAGCTACAACTGGAAAAGACCTTAGTGATCTTCGTGCTTCCGCATTTCCATTTATAATTGTTAGACATTGTATGAATTGAATTGATTTCTGCATTGTTTGTTGGAGAGTGAAATTGTCCCCGCGGTTGCAAACGCGTAATTTCGTCAATCCTTATTCGAAGAGGAGAGATAGGGTGATTCATTCATGATAACATTGTTGTGGATTGTTACATGTTCTGCATTGCTATACGGCTTTAGTTCTTGTGTATTGTGTTATTCTAACCATTGGGAACTTGTGTCTGGTTGATTCTCTTGTGTTTGAGCCATTTTATCCGATTTCGGAGAAACCTTTTTCTTTAAGCAAATCCTCTTGTCCTTCAAGAGGCATACTTTGCTTGAGGGCAAGCAAGAATCTAGTTGGGGAGAGTTGTTAGATGCCCAAAAGTGCTTATTTGAGCTATCAAATATGGGCATTTTTCACCCTTTCTTCTCGAGAAAGTGTTCGAAACCGCCCTTGCTTTTGTTGATTTGCAATACTATGTGAAATGATCTTGGTACCGTTAATTTGTGTGTTATTATGCAGAAATTAGGCATGAAAGAGTAGAAAACAAAGGCACAAGAAAGATGGCAAAGGAATCAAGAAAGAAGGCAAATATCAGCAAGCTCGCTAGGCGAGTAAGGCAGCGAGGTGTTCGCTAGGCGAGCACTCAGCGAGCTGCCTGCGAACATTCCTAGAATTTTACAGTAGCAAAATGTCAAAACTCGCTGTGGCGAGGGAAGTAGCGAACACTTCCAGTGGAAAAATCATCAACATTCGCTAGGCGAACATCCAGCGAGCTCCCAGCGAGCAATTCCAGTAGCAAAACCATCTAAACTCGCTGGAGCGAAGGAGGAAGTGTGGGCTTCGCCTAGCGAACGTATGCATTCTGGACTTGGATGATTTCTCTGGGCGCAGGCACTTCTGGTGGCCTATTTTGGGGCTCGCTAGGCGAACCATTATGCTCGCCTAGCGAGCATGACAGCTCAGTAACGAGTACTATAAGTAGCATGGGCTACTTTTTGGAAAGGACACAACTTTTACACTTAGATATTTTTCAGCATTTTCTTGGGATCATTTTTTGTAACCTAGAAACCCATTTTTCTCATACTTCTTCATCTCTTAACAATATTCTACAAAAAGAAGGTGGATTCCCATCCAATCTCGATTCTTCAACTCGGATGTTGATCAACCTTCAACCGAAACTTGTTGACCAAGCTACCATGAAAATGAGTAGCTAAGTCCTTCATTTTGTCAAGGTTAGATGTAGATGATCATAAGCTTTGTATGTAAATGGGATGATCTTCATTTGTAAACTCTTTGATGATGAATATATGGTGAAAACCTTGTTTTATTGATAACTCTTTGTGTTGGTTCATGATCGAGAGATGTTTTCCAACTCTTGACCTAGGTTTTCATCCATCCTTGTTCTTTAGCTAGAGATAGTATTGAATGAGTTTGTTCACTAAAAAAGTTGAACCTAAAAGTTGCCATTTTGATAGATTGTGTGAGAGATCAACAATGGATCAAAATGGGAAAACTCACAATGTGTGTTAGAGATAAACACATTGGGAGGACTTTATGGATGTGTTTATCATCTAAAGGAGTTTATGAGTTTTGTTGATCGAACATATGCATGCAAAGTGATCGTCGAACCCTAACTTTGACAATATTTCTCAAATCGTAAAACCAAAACTTTTACCGTCATTTCTTACTTTTTATGCAAGCTACCGTGACCTAAAACAAAATGCCCCTTGTTACTACGAGTTAAGAACATAACAACTGTCGAACGGCGGCGATATCACACAATCCCTGTGGAGACGATAACAAAAACCCGATAATCTAATCCCTATCCAACACTAGACATGGTTTAGAAAGCTAAAAACACGAATGGAAAGATAAGGGTATTTTGACTTGATACAACTCTCAAGAGTTGGCCCTAGGTATAACCCTCGCATGCTCATTACTGTTATATGCTTATGTGAATCTACCACCAATACGTCTCACTTAACTTGCTTTCTTATGATGTATTTATTTTGTAGCGATTTTGTGCATATTCAATGAAAAATGAAGAAGTGTTCCATCTTTATGTAACACCTCAAAATTTGCCCTCCTCTCTTGGGACTAGCATTATCATGTTGCATATCATTTTTAGGTCATTAGGCATTGCATATTGCATGTCATGTGGTTACATTGTGCAAGTCATCCTCACAAGTCTTGATCAGAAGATGAAGAGGTGGAGATGCAAGCCTAAGGTTTTATTGACTGGTCATTAATCATCTGAGGATGTGGAGGTCCAAATTAGGGTTTTGTGATTCTCAAAGGAGATTGGTCTTCATCTTGATTGAAAGGATACATCATCATCATGGTTTGTCATCATCAAGTGTTGGAGCACATTCCTTGAGATTAGGGTTTTGACCACTGGTCAACCCTAATCAGTTGTATTGGGCTAATCATGGCATAACAAGGAGATGGGGTCTATGATGGCTATGGGGATCATCACATGATTTTATTGTGCTTATTGAGGCTAGGGTTTCATCCTTGAGCCATTTTATCAGAGGATTGGAGGTCAGATTGATCAGTGCATTGCCAAATTCATCTATCAGTTGAAAAGTCAACTGTGGTCAACTGTGCTTGATTTTATGGATTTGGAGGTGGAATTGAGTTGGATACACTTCATTCATGTTGAAACAAGTGTTATTTGACATTGCAAAGCTTAAGAATGAAGAAAATCAAGTCAGGACAAAAATTGCCAAAAGTAGAAAATGACTTGTAATAGAAGTTTCCAAAAATGGAAAGTTTTTGACCTCAAAAATACATGTCCAAGGAAGCTTCAAATGAAAATTTGTTCAACATGAAAGTTGTAGATCTTGTTCTCACCTTTCCAAAATGTCCAAGAACTTGAAAATCCCATGTATGGTTGGCAAGTTATGGTCCATTCAATTTCAAAAATGACCCATAATCAGAGGGGCATAACTTCCACATGGAGTGTCCAAATTGAGTGATCTTTTTATGAGCAAACTCCATTTGACATGTACTTTCATGGTGCATAATTGGAATTCATCAAAAATGGTCAATGCAAAAAGTCAAATTTCAAGTGTACAGTTAAAAATCCAGGGGCAAAATGGTCCAACTTGTGAAATAATGGGAATTTTTGAATGGGGATTTTTGCAACACCTCACAAATGCAATTTGAAAATTTTTGGAATGGTCATAACAGGTCAAGGTGCAATGGTTGCAGAATTCACTTTTGAAATGAACTTGAAAAATGAACAAAGTGCCATGGCATGGTGAAAATCAAAATTACATGGCCAATGAAGATGGGACAAGTTGCAACAGCTCATGACAGATATTTAGAGCATGTGTGAGCTGGCAATGAGCTGTCACAGAGCCCATGGGAAAATACCATTTTGCCCTTGCCTTTGAAAGTGACATTTTGCTAATCATATTTCATTTTGCTAATTAAGGTGATTAAGGCTTGATTAATTGGAGATATATATTCCTAATCATAACAAACTTCTAACGGAATCATCAATCACAAGAAATCACAACCTCTTTTCCCTCCAATTTCTCAAAATCTCTCAAGAACACATCAAGCAAAACTCCATCAATCTCTTCCAATTCTCCATCAATTTGTGTAATTCTTTTTGATCCAATCTCCATTCATCTTCCTCTGGATCTGTTTTGGAAAAGCAACCTCAAAGGACTTCAAATTCACAACTGTCCAAGTGATGTGCATCCATGGCTTTTGAAGAATTCGTGCATTAGAAGCAAATTCAATCGAACCTGAGCACTTCATTCAACTTCTTGAAGCTTATACTCCATCTGTTTTGGATCAAGAAGCGCAAACATCACACGAATCGCCACTGCCATCTCAAGGTACTTCAAAATCGAAACTCATGATATGATGAATTGGTATATGCTTCTTGTAGTGTGCGCAGTGTAGAATCCAATGATGCAATTGGTTTTAGAAATGATGAAACATAGCTCGAGTTATCTTGAATTTTAGTTATGATGTTAAAACCTAAAGTGTTCGATTCGTGAGATTTAGGAAGAATTAGTGGAAATCAAGGATATATTTGTACTCCTGGTGTTGAGACCTTTCCAACGCATATTCATTTGTTGATTTTCATTGAGATTGAGTGTTCTTCATGTTCATGCCAAATCTGGAAAACTGATGAAGATGATGAAGGTTTCTGGAAAAATTTAGGCGTTTGATCCGTTTTTGTGCATTGCCGTTTTCAAATCGTGTTTGCCGCGCCAAAGCTGACCAATCGCGTGCCTCCACTACATTACTGAAACGCATGCGTTTTGGTCTGGGAAGAGATAATTACCAGTTTGCCATTAATTAACTTAATTAAATTAAAACATTTAAATAAATATTTAACAAATCATATAAATCTTAGAAAAATCATAGAAAAATAATGGTTAATCAGAAAATTATGAGAGTTTTTGTGTTGGATCCCATTTTTCCTGTAGAATTTTATGAGCATGATTTCCAAAATTGTGCATGGTGAAATGTTGACCTGGCTTAGGGAACTTTGACTTGTGTGTATTTTTGACATGTTCTACCATTTTCAATGTGAAATACTCATACCTTAAAAGAAATTCCTGAAATTTTTTGAGCTCATTCTAGACATGTTGATGGTGATTTACATATAAAGTTTGTGAATTTTGGATACCTGTGGAGTGAGATATGATTTTTTGAACTTAGGTGTGACAATTTGTGTCATACCTAGTTAGGTCAACTTCATGAATATTTTTTCATGACCTATGATTGATGGAATGGAGTGAAATTTTACATGAATGATTGTTGATATGTTGAGATGTCTTGTGAATTTGTTTGGATTTTTCCATGGCATTTTCAATTTGATTGATATTTTTCATCTCTGTTGGTTAATTGTGCAAGCTTATAGGACACATGTTTGTAAATCTTGTGTGAAATCCTCATATGGTTTTAGATGAATGTGAAATTTGGTATGCTGGTTGTAGACACATTGTGGGACATCACTGTTTTGGTCCCATTCATTTCTTAATTGTTTTCATTGACTTATGAATTTTTGAAGTGAATGCTTGTGTTGATGTTATGGTTTGGCTTGAATAATTGTGTTTGGATTTCTTGATTTTCATTGCCCTAGTTCCTTTTGTCCAATTGAGCTGAAAATTGACATGCCACTTGCTGATTGTGTCCTGTTTAGGTGTGAATTATTTGGGGATTTTTGGAATTGTTTTGGTATGCTTTTGATTGAAGTTATTCTGTTTGGACATTGGATGTTGCATTTGACCTAGTTTGTGATGTTTTGGTCATGAAATGAATATGATGAATGATATGAGTATGGGACCAATTGCATTTGCTTTCTATTTGCATTAATTTGGTTTTGGTTGAGAATTGCTTGCTGTTTAGAATTTTTCTCCCTTTTGGACCCTAGGCTTGGCCTAGTGGTCTAGTTTCTCACATTTGGTGTGGATTTTCAGGTTAAAATGCACAAAGCTTAAGGAGAATGCTTCAAGTCATTTGAATTAAGTTTGGTTGATGTTTGAGAACTAATGTGAATTTGTTTTGTAGGTTGTGAAGCTTGAGCTTGAGCTTATAGCTTGCCTTTGTGTGCATTAACTTGTGTAGTCTGACTGATTAACATTTGCTGTTTATTGTTGTCTGTCTGAGTACTGATGATACTTGATTGATTTCAGGTACATTTAGTCGCTTATAGTTCTTTAAGAACTTGCTTGCTGCTGCTTGGTTTTTGAACCACTTGAGGTAGGACTTCTATTCTTCATGTAGTCTGGAAGACCCGGCCTGTTACTTGGCCGGGCAAAATTGTCTGAAGTCCTCCTTAAGAGGCGATGTTTGTGGTTGTTTACTTTTTGTGCCAAGCAGGTAAAAAGACCTCTATGAGGCAATTGGTGGATCAAAGGGATATGCAATCTATCCCCCACTATTCTGTGAGTCGTCCCTCTGCTCACACGGCTGTGTGTTGATGCATTGGGACACAAACCCAAGATCTCGTGCTGTTGCACAATCGAGTCAGAGTCTTTGAGCGTAGAAGGGTCCCTCCATTCTGGACCCACGCTCCTTTGTCTGAAGCTCTCCCTGGTCAGGGATAAGAGCTGTGAAGTCTAATCTTCACTCACCTTTCATCTGCTTCACCTTAGCCCCGCAATGGCAAGGTTAAGAGCGAATAATACCCATGTACAGATGACTTGCTTCGGCAGTCAAACCCATTGTTTGAGCCTCACTTGACTGGTTATAGTGTGTGCTTTGTGAATATTTGTTTGCTCTGTTTGCTTGTATGCTTGTATGCTTGCTTTCTTCCTGGATAGGATTAGCTTGCAGTTGTGCAAGTAGGTAGAAACCTGAACGTAGGGCAATGATGCATGACAACACTAGGCTCGAGTACAGCTCCCTGGTAGTGTGTCTTCCCTTGGTTTCTGGCTAGGTTTTCTTTCCCTTGAGGGGGAACTACATCGCCCTGATCCTCGTTCCAGACGAGGTATGTAGGCAGGAGGTCGTGCGAGACCTCTCCGGGCACATTTTTTTTTCATTTTTGTGTGTGTTTACTTGTCATCTGATTGTGTTTGTTTGGTTCGGATGCTGACGTAAGTCCAGCGATTGGCTGTCGGGCTCCACGTTTGCCCTTTTGTGTGCGTTTTGGTTCGGATGCTGACGTAATTCCATTGAGTGGTTGTCAGGCTCCATGTTTGCCATCTGTTTGTGCGTTTTGTGTTGTTTGGCGTGCGTAAGCCGAACTACAGTGGCTCTGATTCTCGTTCCAGACGAGATATGTAGGCATAGGATGCGATGTCCTATCGAGCTCCCTTCTCTTAACCCCACCTGCGTTCCCTGTGTGTGTGTGTGATGTTTTAGCAACCTATTCTTTATTTTAGAGCGTGGATCCCGTCGAGTACGACGGACGTGAGGGGTGCTAATACCTTCCCCTTGCGTAACCGACTCCCTTACCCTTTCTCTTTGGTCGCGAGACCATTTCCTTTCCAGGTTTCTCTGAGCGTTTCCTTTCCCTATATTGGGATAAATAACGCGCAGTGGCGGCTCTGTGTTGTGTTTTTGTTTCAGCCCGCCGGTTGTTTTTCGCGGATGCGACAGCTGGCGACTCTGCTGGGGACTACGGATGTAGACCTGTGCTGGTCCATCTTCCCTAAGCGAGTCCTTCCTAGCATTCTAGGATAGTTTAGGTTGCTTGTTTTGCTCTATTTATTGCATTTATTATTCTAACAGTGTATATATTTGCATAAATATTTGCATGCATCATACTATCATGTTGCCGTCCTCTGTGCAGGTGGTTCCTCTGTTTTGGGGTGGGTGTTCTGAGTGGGGCTAAAACCCAGGCCCGAGTATACACCTAGGATTAGTGTGGTCTCGCGTTCCTCATTTGCTTTATCAGCATATTGTTGCAACGTGACATACCACAAGCCAGACGAGGTTCATTTGATAGTGCTTGCCTCTGTGGGGTACTACACTTTGGTTGAGTTACTTCATCTGAACTATTGACTCTGGTGACCGATCATTTCCCGGATCTTTGGTTTAGACGATCTTAAGGGAGCTACAATGGCACACCCGAAAGGGCAAACCCATTGAGTATCTCTGCCCGATTGTCGAGACTATTATCCGCCTTAGGATGACCTGATTAGAATTTACCTGTGAGGGGAGGGTGATTCTTTCAGATGTATGTTCAGAGGGTGACTCAGATGGTGACTTTTTTGTTCCGTGGATCAGAGTCATATTTATAAGTCGGATTTATGGGCATGTATTGCGGTGACGCCGGAGTGCTGTCCGTGATATTTATCAGTGGGGATCCGTTTATTTCAGGATTCCCCGGGCCGAGTTACTTATCAGTGGGGATCCGTTTATTTCAGGATTCCCCGGGCCGATTCAGATGGTTATGGGTATCTGTTCAGAGATGGTTTGCTGATGATGATGTATCTGCCTTCCGTTTATTTCGGAACCCGTGAGGAGGATTGGTGGTTACATACTCCTCAGATGGTTGTGATCAGTTCAGAGATCAAGGCTGTGACTCAGAGCAATAGATGATCAGATGACTTGGAGGATGGCCCAGTGCATTGCATACATCTGCATCATTCCCATTTTGCATTCATCTGCACCTAAACTACGTCTAGCCATATGGGGAGTATTATTGATTGAGAATCTGGTTGAGAGACATCTGGATGTCAAAATGTTATTGGTGAAATATTATCTGTCTCGATGAAACCAGGATCAAAGGACAAAATTTTCCTCGTATGGATAGACATTGCATTCATGCATATTAACCTGTTTGCTGTTTTGCAGGAATCATTGCTCGTGCTCGTAGAACTGTACCTTTGCACTCAACCCGTCCTCACAGATACTTCACCAGACGCAATACTCCCAGACTCATGGAGCTTCCCAGTGCAGACATCGTCGAGCTGAAGGACAAGATGACTGAGCTGATCAACATCATGCAGGGTTTTGCAGTTGGTCAGAAGGCTCTGGCTGATAAGGTCGAGAAGCTCGAGCGAGCTTCAGCTGCTAACAGTGTTGTTAACCTGGATGGTGTCTCCAACCAGGGGCTGGGTAGATCCAGAGATGGTGAAAAAAGAGCAACCGTAGGTATGGTGAACAACAATGCTGGTGGACTTTGTGCTGCTAATGGTGGTGGGCCCGGTCTGGGGCACAATATGAAAGATAGTCTGTTTCCTCCATTCTTTGGGGCTGATGATGACAAAGAGGAAGACCGAGAAGCTGATCAATTCTCCATGCTGAATGAGCCACTTGGTCAATATGGTGCTCAGCCACAAAGCAAAGAAATTCAGTTACTGGCAGAGAAGGTAAGGGCTCTGGAAAGCCATGCTACTCCGGGGTTTGTCAACATGTCCAACATGGGGCTGGTCGAGGGGATTGTGATCCCACAAAAGTTCAAGGCGCCCGCGTTTGACAAATATAATGGGAGTTCCTGCCCGGAAACCCATCTCCAAGCTTTCGTTCGCAAGATTTTCCCGTACACGACGGATCAGAAGCTCTGGATGTACTTCTTCCAGGACAGTTTGTCCGGAGGATCTCTGGAATGGTACACCAAGCTAAAGTCTGCTGATGTCAAGAGTTGGCAGGATCTGGGAGATGCGTTCTTTAAACAATATCAGTTCAACGCTGATATGGCTCCGAGTCGTACCCAGCTGCAGGGTATGTCTCAGAAGTCAAGTGAGGGGTTTAAAGAATATGCACAAAGGTGGAGGGAGTTGGCTGCCAGAGTTCAACCTCCGTTGGTGGATCGGGAGATGTCGGATCTATTCATGGGTACCCTGCAAGGGGTTTTTGCTGAAAGAATGGTTGGATGCCCGGTTACCAACTTTGCAGACATTGTGGTGGCAGGGGAGAGAATCGAAAGTTGGCTGAAAATGGGGAAAATACAAGGTAATGCTTCGTCATCAGGGTCGAAGAAGCCATTCGGGAACGGTCAGCGCAAGAATGAGGGTAATGCCAGTGCGGTTTACGCTCAGAGAGGACCCAGTAGGGATCGTTACTTCCAGCACACCGCTGCGGTAACTATTCCTGCTGACAATCAACCTGCACAACAGCAACAGCAGCGTCAGCCATTTCAGCAGAGGTCTCAGAGGGTAGGATATCCAGTCAGGAGGAGGATGAGTGATCGGCATTTTGACAGGCCGCCTGTGACATATTCTTTCCTATTGAAAAAGTTGAAAGATATGGGGCTGGTACAGTTGAGGACTTTGACACCTATGAGACCTGATCAAAGGCCAGCCAATTTTGATGAAAATGTCAAATGTGAATTCCATTCGGTTGCTCCCGGGCACAGTGTAGAGGACTGCAAAGCTTTTAAGCACGTAGTCCAAGACCTGGTGGATTCAAAAGCAATCAACTTTGCTCCATCTCCCAACGTTAATGCCAATCCCATGCCGGCACATGGTCAGGCGATGGTGAGTGCAATTGCTGAAGATTCGGATCACGCATGTGGGATGAGTGAAGAGACCGATGGTAACTGCAAGTTTGATGGTTGGATAAAGCCGTGCGCACCAGGGATGGGAATCCAGAACTGGAAGGCCTAAAAAAGATCATCACTGTTACTCATCCGGAAGAGTAATGTTTCTTGTTTCTCAATTTTATTTGCATGAAAGCCATACGTGTTGCCCGACACGTAATGGTTCATTGTAAGGGCCACATCATGTTCATAAATTTGCATTTTTTGCATAATTAATAAATGGATGTTTTTCAGTCAAAAAGCGGTGTTCCCTGTTTTTCATTTATTTCTGCAGTTTAAAAACAAATAAAAATGGCAATGTTTGTTTTCATTTTTTTTTTTTTTGATTTGTCTCGTCCCAACTTCGACAAGTAATTCTCCGGATCTCATTGATAACAATTTGGTTACCCCTCATATGACTTCGACAAATCCGATCTATCATGCCGAAGAAGAAGGCGAAGAAGATTGTGATCTGCTGGAATTAGCCAGGTTGTTTAAACAAGAGGAGAAGGTGATTCAGCCGCACGTGAAGCGGGTTGAGATTGTTATTCCAAGCACCGCCGAGGTCAGGAAGGAAATAGGAAAATGGGGCCGCTTCAGAGGCAAGTCGAGAGCGGAATGGTAGCCCTGTTGATTGAGCAGGTGGATACCTTCGCCTGGTCATGTCAGGATATGCCAGGGTCGGATACCAATGTCATTATGCACAGACTACCATGGAGAGAAGACTGTCCTCTAGAGGAGCAGAACGCCAATGCCGCGTATCGGAGTGACTTTGTTTCATGATATGATTCATCATGAAATCGAATGCTATGACATGATAGCAAAGTCCCCAAACAGGAGAGGGGCATCTGGCAGATCTGGCCAAGCTGAATGGACTGGTGGAGATAATTCAAACTGAGGTTGAATTCAAATAAGTGCACTATCAGAGTGCGGTCCGGTAAGATGCTGGGGTTCATTATGAGAGAGAAGTCGAGGTTGATCCTGCTTAAAAAAAAAAAAAAAAAAAAAGAGAAATGCCTGAACCGAGAACAGAAAGAGAGGTTCGTGGTCTCCTGGGTAGATTGAACTACCTGTCATGGTTTACATCTTATCTAACAGCCACGTGGGAACCCATGTTCAAGATGTTGAAAGAAAAGATCAAACGGTCAGGTGAAATAATGATTGCCAAGGGGCATTGAAGAATAAAGAATAAGTTGCAGGAACCTCTGATTCCGATGTCTCCTGTGGAAGGAGCAATTGTTAATCTGGTACTTGACGACCTTCGAGGGGTCTACGAGGTGTATTGGGTCAGCATGACGAGTCTTGTCGAAAAGAGCATGCAATTTACCTAAGCAAAATGTTTACCGACTGTGAAACAATACATTCACTGTTCGAGAAAACTTGATGTACTTTGGCATAGGCTGCTCGCCGACTGAGACAGTATATGCTGGTTCATACCACTTTGTGGATTTCAAGATGGATCCGATCGAGTATGGGTTTGAGAATCCAGCATTGACCGGACAAGTTGCGAGAGTGCAAAAGAATGTTGACTAATTTGTGATACTCTCAGAAAGCAATAAAGGGGTGTATTGCCTGATTACATCGCCCCGCAACCCGTGGAGAATTATCAACCGATGAAGTTTGAATTCCCTGATGAGGACATCTCGAGGTGCTCTGATCGAAAGATTGAGAGTAACCGATCCCGGAGGAGGGGCCTGACCCTGAATCCGAACGGATTTTGATGTCTGATGGGGAGGTTAAGGTTAAGGTGAGTAAGCTTTTGTTGCCCGGATAACATTTGAATGCACCAGCAAGGGTGGCTGAGTATGAAGCTTGTAGCCTGGGTATCGATCTTCGATACATCTACTGGGGCAACGCCTTTCTCACTCAGGTATATGGAATGGAAGCAGTGCTACCGGTTGAGATTCAGATTCCCTCTTTGAGAGTCCTGATGGACGTGAAGTTGCAAGAGGCTGAATGGGTAAGGACCCGGTACGAAGAGTTGAGCCTGATTGAAGAAAAGAGGCTAGCGGCCATCTGTCATGGGCAGTTATACCAGCGAAGGATGAAGCGTGCCTTTGACAAGAAGGTACGACCTCGGGTATATCACGTGGGTGATATGGTGTTGAAAAGGATCCTTCCTCCTCAAAACGATCGAAGGGGCAAATGGACACCGAATTATGAAGGTCCATTCGTGGTCAAGAAGGTTTTCTCTGGTGGAGCCTTGTTGTTAACAACCATGGATGACGAGGATTTTCCCTCCCCTGTGAATGCGGACGCAGTTAAAAAATACTTCGTGTAAAGAGACCCGCTGGACGAAAAGAACAAAATAGTCCAGGCAAAAATGGGCATCCCGGCGAACCGAAAAAACGAATGATGAAAAAGGTTCGGGCAAAAGTTAGGGATAAAAATGAAAAATGTACACCCGGCAAGTCGAAAACCTGAAAAGGCGACTTGGGCAAAAAAGGGTATCCCGGTGGACTGAAAACCCGAAAGGGCGGTCCAGGCAAAAGAGGGATTGAAACGAACAACTGCGTCCAGCATGATCGTTCGCGCTTTGGTTAAAGCATCATGGATAATACCCGGTAGGGATCAATCAGAAACATCCTGTTCAGAAGGCAGAAAGCACGGAGAGTCTGAGGACATATGGGGTGTAACCGAGTTGGAACTCGATGAGATCACGGGTTTCACATTGCCATTAGGATAGATTTTTCCTTTTGTGCGCAATTACCTCTTTTCAGGAATTGCTTCCTTTGTATTGCTCAATTTGAGCCACACACTTTTTTTTCAATCAATAAAATGCATATTCAGTCAAATAATTTTGTTTTTGTTTTTCATAACCGCTTTGATTGCAAAAACATCCGATTATTTTTGATAAATAATCTTGCATTTTAAGACATACAGGTCCCTTCCAATGCATGTTTATAAGATTGAAGCTTGAAATCTTATTCGGAAGGTTGAGTGACCCAAGTGTTGAAATCTTGGCACGCCCGGGGCATGGTTTTATCTAACGATCTCTTTTGCAGGTGCTGTTAGGTATTTTCACTCACTTGCAGGTTGTGATGTGGAAGCTGTTGATAAAGCAAATCCTCATGGGAGGCCAATCTGGGACGAGTGAATATGAAGGGATTGCGAAGAGACGTTGAGACGTACGATGATCCTTGATGATAATCAAGAAGACTCTTCAAAGTCGGAAGATTTGAAAGTCTGTAGAAATTCCCCGCAGGGTCCGATCAGGGACGAATGAATGGGTAGAGAAGCGAGAAGAGACGTCGAGACGTCCGACGACCTTTGGAATTAATCAAGAAGACTCTTCAAAGTCGGAAGATTGAAAAGTATGTATAATCCCAGGAGTTCGATCTTCGTCGAGCGCGGGGCGATTGGGAATACAAGATGATGGAGCAGAAAAGGTCCAGACGAGTCTGGGAATTCTCAAAAGTAGAAAGCTGATACGAGATTGGGAGGTGGATACCATGGTTCGACGAGTCGGCGGGTGTTCTGTACCAACTTTTCTCATTTCCCAGCTAAGTCCCCAAGCAGAGTGGTGAGGACCAAATCCCCAGCAGATCCAAGGTCTGTGGATTCTCCAGCCGAGTCAGGATGGTTATCCCCGGCAGGTTTACAACGGTGTTTCCTCAGCAGCCAGGCCAGAAGGTTGTTGTACCCCGAGTGGAGCGGGTTTCAATGGAATATATCTCCAGCAGTGTTCATCCTACTAGTGGATTGGACGGGTTTCTGTAACCGACAGATTTTTGCATCCCCAGTTGAGTTGGTTCTACCTATGGATTGCATGGGTGTCCCCAGCAGAAGTGATATGCGTTTCCCTAGCAGGGTCAGGATGGTTATCCCCATCAGGTTTTAGATCGGTGTTTCCCCAGTCAATGGGCCTGGAGATTGCTATTTCCCCAGCAGAGTATTTGTGAGCATTTCCCCGGTGAAGTCGTCAGGTATCTGTGAGGGTTTCCCAAAGCAGAGTTGGGATTGATATCTCTAGCAAGTCAAAGACTGGTGTATCCCCACAGAGTGTTGGTGGTGCTTATCCCCGCAGTTTCTCGAGCTGATCGGGTGCAAAGGAGGTTCTTCCCCAGCAAGAGTTGCCTTATTCCCAGCAGCAGTATTATTCCCCAGCGGGGTGGAGATTGGAGTATTGACGAGTTCCTCAGCAGAGTGCCTCGTATTCCCCAGAAGAGTCCCTTGAGGGGGATACTTTTTATGCATTCATCATGTAGAAAGCATAGCATGTTGCATAGAAAAAATAATAAATCGCGTAGCATTTCCATAATTATGGAGCATTACGCAGAAAAAGATCATGCATCATTGTTGCAAGCATAGAGCTAGTCTCAAGCCGTGGTTACCGTTTGAGAGGTGGTTGTGCCAGAAAGCGAAGATGTTACTCTGTGGAGTTTAGCATCTTGACGTCAGATCAGCAATGTTCCCCAGTAGTGCGATATTGGAGGAAATGTTTCTGTCGGACAGAGATGGAAATAAAATCAGAGGACGTTACGCGATCAGTGCGATTCAAGCCGTGGTTACCGCTTGAGGAGGTGGTTTTATCAGACAGTGAAGGTGTTACTCCGAGGAGTCTAGCATCATGGTTTTAATCAAGGATATTCCCCAGTAGTACGATACTGGAGGGTAAGTTTCTGTCGAGCAGAAATGGGAATGTTAATCAAGAAAGTTTCGGGGTTCAAGAAAAACAAGAAAGAAGATAATCCCCAGCTAAACGCGAAGTGTTTGTCTGCCAGGGTTGAATAGAGAGCAGTCGGCTCAGGGCTTGTCATCCTCAGCATGGGTCGTTGTGGCATTCCGGCCAGTTTCCGATTTCCAGATCGAAGAGGTTCTCAACAGTCAGGACGAAGAACTTGTGGCATTCCGGCCAGTTTCCGATTTCCAGATCGAAGAGGTTCTCAACAGTCAGGACGAAGAACTTGTGGCATTCCGGCCAGTTTCCGATTTCCAGATCGAAGAGGTTCTCAACAGTCAGGACGAAGAACTTGTGGCACTCCGGCCAGTTTCCGATTTCCAGATCGAAGAGGTTCTCAACAGTCAGGACGAAGAACTTGTGGCACTCCGGCCAGTTTCCGATTTCCAGATCGAAGAGGTTCTCAACAGTCAGGACGAAGAACTTGTGGCACTCCGGCATGTTCCGATTTCCAGATCGAAGAAGCTCACGATGATTAGATCGATGCAGCTTGCGGCAATCCGGCCAGTTTCCCGGTATCCAGACCGAAGTGGTATCCAGACTGAAGAGGTGTTCAGACCAAAGTGGTGTTCAGGCCAAGAAAATGAAAAAAGAAGAGAAAATTCCGGGGTCCAAGAAAATGAAAAAAGAAGAGAAAATTCCGGGGTCCAAGAAAATGAAAAAGAAGAGAGAATAATAATCCCGAGCGGATGGGGTGTTCAGACCATAGTTATCCCTGCGTTACCATTTATTTTGGTATCCAGGTCGACGTTGCTGTTTCGGTGATCAAGCCGACTTTCTCCGTGCCAGACGGATTTTTGTTTCAGAGATTGTACTTCGTCGATTCTGACAGGCGTTGTTAATTATTTTCCCATCAGAGTGCAAATTGTTCGTTTGTTCTTGGTATTCAATCACTCTTCATCCTGATCATCTGAAAGCCGAGGCTATTCATATCGACAGGTTCACAGTGGATTGAATAGGGGCAGCTGTAACACCTCAAAATTTGCCCTCCTCTCTTGGGACTAGCATTATCATGTTGCATATCATTTTTAGGTCATTAGGCATTGCATATTGCATGTCATGTGGTTACATTGTGCAAGTCATCCTCACAAGTCTTGATCAGAAGATGAAGAGGTGGAGATGCAAGCCTAAGGTTTTATTGACTGGTCATTAATCATCTGAGGATGTGGAGGTCCAAATTAGGGTTTTGTGATTCTCAAAGGATATTGGTCTTCATCTTGATTGAAAGGATACATCATCATCATGGTTTGTCATCATCAAGTGTTGGAGCACATTCCTTGAGATTAGGGTTTTGACCACTGGTCAACCCTAATCAGTTGTATTGGGCTAATCATGGCATAGCAAGGAGATGGGGTCTATGATGGCTATGGGGATCATCACATGATTTTATTGTGCTTATTGAGGCTAGGGTTTCATCCTTGAGCCATTTTATCAGAGGATTGGAGGTCAGATTGATCAGTGCATTGCCAAATTCATCTATCAGTTGAAAAGTCAACTGTGGTCAACTGTGCTTGATTTTATGGATTTGGAGGTGGAATTGAGTTGGATACACTTCATTCATGTTGAAACAAGTGTTATTTGACATTGCAAAGCTTAAGAATGAAGAAAATCAAGTCAGGACAAAAATTGCCAAAAGTAGAAAGTGACTTGTAATAGAAGTTTCCAAAAATGGAAAGTTTTTGACCTCAAAAATACATGTCCAAGGAAGCTTCAAATGAAAATTTGTTCAACATGAAAGTTGTAGATCTTGTTCTCACCTTTCCAAAATGTCCAAGAACTTGAAAATCCCATGTATGGTTGGTAAGTTATGGTCCATTCAATTTCAAAAATGACCCATAATCAGAGGGGCATAACTTCCACATGGAGTGTCCAAATTGAGTGATCTTTTTATGAGCAAACTCCATTTGACATGTACTTTCATGGTGCATAATTGGAATTCATCAAAAATGGTCAATGCAAAAAGTCAAATTTCAAGTGTACAGTTAAAAATCCAGGGGCAAAATGGTCCAACTTGTGAAATAATGGGAATTTTTGAATGGGGATTTTTGCAACACCTCACAAATGCAATTTGAAAATTTTTGGAATGGTCATAACAGGTCAAGGTGCAATGGTTGCAGAATTCACTTTTGAAATGAACTTGAAAAATGAACAAAGTGCCATGGCATGGTGAAAATCAAAATTACATGGCCAATGAAGATGGGACAAGTTGCAACAGCTCATGACAGATATTTAGAGCATGTGTGAGCTGGCAATGAGCTGTCACAGAGCCCATGGGAAAATACCATTTTGCCCTTGCCTTTGAAAGTGACATTTTGCTAATCATATTTCATTTTGCTAATTAAGGTGATTAAGGCTTGATTAATTGGAGATATATATTCCTAATCATAACAAACTTCTAACGGAATCATCAATCACAAGAAATCACAACCTCTTTTCCCTCCAATTTCTCAAAATCTCTCAAGAACACATCAAGCAAAACTCCATCAATCTCTTCCAATTCTCCATCAATTTGTGTAATTCTTTTTGATCCAATCTCCATTCATCTTCCTCTGGATCTGTTTTGGAAAAGCAACCTCAAAGGACTTCAAATTCACAACTGTCCAAGTGATGTGCATCCATGGCTTTTGAAGAATTCGTGCATTAGAAGCAAATTCAATCGAACCTGAGCACTTCATTCAACTTCTTGAAGCTTATACTCCATCTGTTTTGGATCAAGAAGCGCAAACATCACACGAATCGCCACTGCCATCTCAAGGTACTTCAAAATCGAAACTCATGATATGATGAATTGGTATATGCTTCTTGTAGTGTGCGCAGTGTAGAATCCAATGATGCAATTGGTTTTAGAAATGATGAAACATAGCTCGAGTTATCTTGAATTTTAGTTATGATGTTAAAACCTAAAGTGTTCGATTCGTGAGATTTAGGAAGAATTAGTGGAAATCAAGGATATATTTGTACTCCTGGTGTTGAGACCTTTCCAACGCATATTCATTTGTTGATTTTCATTGAGATTGAGTGTTCTTCATGTTCATGCCAAATCTGGAAAACTGATGAAGATGATGAAGGTTTCTGGAAAAATTTAGGCGTTTGATCCGTTTTTGTGCATTGCCGTTTTCAAATCGTGTTTGCCGCGCCAAAGCTGACCAATCGCGTGCCTCCACTGCATTACTGAAACGCATGCGTTTTGGTCTGGGAAGAGATAATTACCAGTTTGCCATTAATTAACTTAATTAAATTAAAACATTTAAATAAATATTTAACAAATCATATAAATCTTAGAAAAATCATAGAAAAATAATGGTTAATCAGAAAATTATGAGAGTTTTTGTGTTGGATCCCATTTTTCCTGTAGAATTTTATGAGCATGATTTCCAAAATTGTGCATGGTGAAATGTTGACCTGGCTTAGGGAACTTTGACTTGTGTGTATTTTTGACATGTTCTACCATTTTCAATGTGAAATACTCATACCTTAAAAGAAATTCCTGAAATTTTTTGAGCTCATTCTAGACATGTTGATGGTGATTTACATATAAAGTTTGTGAATTTTGGATACCTGTGGAGTGAGATATGATTTTTTGAACTTAGGTGTGACAATTTGTGTCATACCTAGTTAGGTCAACTTCATGAATATTTTTGCATGACCTATGATTGATGGAATGGAGTGAAATTTTACATGAATGATTGTTGATATGTTGAGATGTCTTGTGAATTTGTTTGGATTTTTCCATGACATTTTCAATTTGATTGATATTTTTCATCTCTGTTGGTTAATTGTGCAAGCTTATAGGACACATGTTTGTAAATCTTGTGTGAAATCCTCATATGGTTTTAGATGAATGTGAAATTTGGTATGCTGGTTGTAGACACATTGTGGGACATCACTGTTTTGGTCCCATTCATTTCTTAATTGTTTTCATTGACTTATGAATTTTTGAAGTGAATGCTTGTGTTGATGTTATGGTTTGGCTTGAATAATTGTGTTTGGATTTCTTGATTTTCATTGCCCTAGTTCCTTTTGTCCAATTGAGCTGAAAATTGACATGCCACTTGCTGATTGTGTCCTGTTTAGGTGTGAATTATTTGGGGATTTTTGGAATTGTTTTGGTATGCTTTTGATTGAAGTTATTCTGTTTGGACATTGGATGTTGCATTTGACCTAGTTTGTGATGTTTTGGTCATGAAATGAATATGATGAATGATATGAGTATGGGACCAATTGCATTTGCTTTCTATTTGCATTAATTTGGTTTTGGTTGAGAATTGCTTGCTGTTTAGAATTTTTCTCCCTTTTGGACCCTAGGCTTGGCCTAGTGGTCTAGTTTCTCACATTTGGTGTGGATTTTCAGGTTAAAATGCACAAAGCTTAAGGAGAATGCTTCAAGTCATTTGAATTAAGTTTGGTTGATGTTTGAGAACTAATGTGAATTTGTTTTGTAGGTTGTGAAGCTTGAGCTTGAGCTTATAGCTTGCCTTTGTGTGCATTAACTTGTGTAGTCTGACTGATTAACATTTGCTGTTTATTGTTGTCTGTCTGAGTACTGATGATACTTGATTGATTTCAGGTACATTTAGTCGCTTATAGTTCTTTAAGAACTTGCTTGCTGCTGC
Source organism: Lathyrus oleraceus (assembly GCF_024323335.1). Lineage (NCBI taxonomy): Eukaryota > Viridiplantae > Streptophyta > Magnoliopsida > Fabales > Fabaceae > Lathyrus > Lathyrus oleraceus. Next base: position 430,393,973 of record NC_066579.1, read on the forward strand.
TTGGTTTTTGAACCACTTGAGGTAGGACTTCTATTCTTCATGTAGTCTGGAAGACCCGGCCTGTTACTTGGCCGGGCAAAATTGTCTGAAGTCCTCCTTAAGAGGCGATGTTTGTGGTTGTTTACTTTTTGTGCCAAGCAGGTAAAAAGACCTCTATGAGGCAATTGGTGGATCAAAGGGATATGCAATCTATCCCCCACTATTCTGTGAGTCGTCCCTCTGCTCACACGGCTGTGTGTTGATGCATTGGGACACAAACCCAAGATCTCGTGCTGTTGCACAATCGAGTCAGAGTCTTTGAGCGTAGAAGGGTCCCTCCATTCTGGACCCACGCTCCTTTGTCTGAAGCTCTCCCTGGTCAGGGATAAGAGCTGTGAAGTCTAATCTTCACTCACCTTTCATCTGCTTCACCTTAGCCCCGCAATGGCAAGGTTAAGAGCGAATAATACCCATGTACAGATGACTTGCTTCGGCAGTCAAACCCATTGTTTGAGCCTCACTTGACTGGTTATAGTGTGTGCTTTGTGAATATTTGTTTGCTCTGTTTGCTTGTATGCTTGTATGCTTGCTTTCTTCCTGGATAGGATTAGCTTGCAGTTGTGCAAGTAGGTAGAAACCTGAACGTAGGGCAATGATGCATGACAACACTAGGCTCGAGTACAGCTCCCTGGTAGTGTGTCTTCCCTTGGTTTCTGGCTAGGTTTTCTTTCCCTTGAGGGGGAACTACATCGCCCTGATCCTCGTTCCAGACGAGGTATGTAGGCAGGAGGTCGTGCGAGACCTCTCCGGGCACATTTTTTTTTCATTTTTGTGTGTGTTTACTTGTCATCTGATTGTGTTTGTTTGGTTCGGATGCTGACGTAAGTCCAGCGATTGGCTGTCGGGCTCCACGTTTGCCCTTTTGTGTGCGTTTTGGTTCGGATGCTGACGTAATTCCATTGAGTGGTTGTCAGGCTCCATGTTTGCCATCTGTTTGTGCGTTTTGTGTTGTTTGGCGTGCGTAAGCCGAACTACAGTGGCTCTGATTCTCGTTCCAGACGAGATATGTAGGCATAGGATGCGATGTCCTATCGAGCTCCCTTCTCTTAACCCCACCTGCGTTCCCTGTGTGTGTGTGATGTTTTAGCAACCTATTCTTTATTTTAGAGCGTGGATCCCGTCGAGTACGACGGACGTGAGGGGTGCTAATACCTTCCCCTTGCGTAACCGACTCCCTTACCCTTTCTCTTTGGTCGCGAGACCATTTCCTTTCCAGGTTTCTCTGAGCGTTTCCTTTCCCTATATTGGGATAAATAACGCGCAGTGGCGGCTCTGTGTTGTGTTTTTGTTTCAGCCCGCCGGTTGTTTTTCGCGGATGCGACACTTTACACGCGGGGAATCTGGCCAAGACGCATTATAGTTAGCCTTTCTGCTACTTCGGGGACCCTCAAAGGTGCTACTACTTCGGATCCCCTTCCCATCATGCCATTGACGTGGTCAGCTTCACGCCTTTTTAAGGAATGTCGGGCTCCTCCTTTGGAAGAGGACTACTCATATTTAGCCAACATGTTAGGGTTGCCTTGGAAAAGAAACGGGTGAATCTGGGGTGTTACATCTGACGTGTATTTGTTGCTTTGACCCTTTGAGGAGTTTATCATTGGGACGCATAACACCCCATTTTTATCATTTATTTATTTAATTGAGTTTACGTGTATTTGATTGGTCAAAATCAATTTATAGGTGTGATTGGATGGTGTTTGGATCATGGGTAGTATTCGTTTATAAGGTTTTTGGTGGTAGACATAATTCTAGTTATTTAATTAAAATAATAGAATTAGAATATTAGAAGAAATAATAAGGAATATATCATCAGTAATATTAAAATAAAATTAGAGTTAAAAAGGATATTATGGTGAATAGAGGAATAAGTGAGGGCATATTGGGAATCACAATTTTAAGAAGAATTAAGTCACTAATAAGAAAATTAGTATAAAGGTTTTAAGATTATTATATGTAAAAATAAAATTTGAGAGAATAGGCTAGGAACAAGGGCTAGGATAACCTCCATTGATTAGAGCTTGAAGGTGTTTTTGTTGAAAAATTTAAGGTAGGGGAATTAGCCATAATATGGTGTAGATTGCATGATTGGGTAGGGAAATCCTTAATCCCATTAGGCTTTTTTAAATATATTTTTCCCTTTTGTTGAATGATTAATGAACATTAATGGAATTCTGAAATAACATGAATTATATGATTTATTATGTGATTTTCCTGCACTATTTTACCATGGAATTGATGTGTTATTGTTTATGATGTTGGTATGAATTTGTGCTCATATGTATGTGATGTCGTTGATGAATAAAGTATGTTGAATCCATGATTAATATAATAAAATGCATGTTAATTGATGGATAAATGATTTGGTGTTATTAGATACCCTTTTCCTAATTATTACTGTTCTATTTGGGGTATAGGGAGTGAAAATCATAGTTCTATATTGAACTCCATGGCCAAAATGCATAATATGTGCCTTGCTTCAGGGTGACGGGTGTAACACCTCAAAATTTGCCCTCCTCTTCTTGGGACTAGTTTAGTACATTACATTTCATGTTTTAGGACATTAGGCATTTGCATATTGCATATCATATGGAAATAAGAAGTCATCCTTCAAAGTCTTTTCAGAAGATTGAGAGGTTACATGATTCAAGCCTGAGGGTTTCCATGGACTAATGATCAACCATTTGAGGGTGTGCACTTCAGTTAAGGGTTTCCTGATCTTTCAAAGGTTTTGAGCATTATATTGTCTGCAAGGATATGTCACCATCATCATGTTTATTTCATCATCAGGGGTTTCATCACTCATGCTCAGGTTCCTTTGGATTAGGGTTTTGACCTCTAGTCAACCCTAATCAAGGACATTCTTTCAACCAGGGTTTCTCAAGGCAATGAGGTACTTGTTGATGATGAAGATCACATGGTTATGTGGAGGAGCTTAATTGAGCTAGGGTTTCATTTCTGAGCCAATTCCCCAAGTGGTTGAGGCTCAAGCTGATCAGAGCATGTCAAGGTCATCTGAGGACCATAGAAAGTCAACTATGCAAGAGCTGAGGGCTAGGAGGTGGAGAAATGGTTTGAAACACTTCATTCATGTTCAAAAGAGGTTCATTCATCATGCCAAACATCTATCTTGAAGATTTTGAAGCCAGATCAAAAGTTTCCAAAAATGGAAAGTGAACCTATAATTTCAAGTTTCCAAAAATGGCAAGTTTTTGGACCACATTCAACTTGACTTTCCAACATCAAAGAAGCTTCAAATGAAATTTTGTCCAACATGAAAGTTGAAGATCTTTCTCTCCCATTTCCAAAAAGTCCTATTTCATGAATTTATGATGAATGGTTGAGAAGTTATGGCCAAATGATTATGAAGTGTACATGGAAGTTCAACATGGCATAACTTTTGACTCAAAACTCCAAATGAAGCCACTCTTTTTGCAAATTGCTTCTCATGTCCTATATTTTCCAAATCAAGCATTGCATTGCATGAAAAAAGTTCACATGATCATATGTCCATTCAAGTGCATTTTGGAGGGAAAATGGGGAATTCAAAATTGGTGGATGCTACAAACAAAATACCACTTCCATCGAGTTTATTAGATGATTTTAAGTGGATTTGAGTCCTCATATAGCACTGTTCACGTGCTCATTCACCATGCATAGGTGTTTTTACTAATTTGGTCATGCACCCCATATTTCACTAATTTTTCATTAGCCATGCTTAAACTTAATTACAACATGATTAAGGAGGAGTATATAAGGCTAATCATAACAGAGTTGGATCAGTTTACACATTCTAGATCTAGATTTTTCATTTCCCTCCAATTTTTCTCTCAATCCAAATTTCAAAATTCTCCACATAGCACATGAATTTCATTGCATAATCGTGTTCAGCAAGTGTTATTGATGAAGGATCAAGCTCTGGATTGAAGATTTTGGCCAAGATTCGTGCACATCAAGCTCAAGAACATGAAGATGGAAGTTGTAATTTGATCAAGATCCAAGCCATTTCAAACATCAATTCGTGCTTAAAGCTTCAATATACAAGTGAAGGAGAGGATTTGGACATTGCTAGGCTCTCGAATCCACTGTTTTCATCCACTGCTCTCCAAGAAGGTTGGATTTCGAAACTCTTAATTCTTCATTATATTGCCATGATTGTGTAGAGTTTTCACTGCTGAGCATGCTGATGTAAATAGAATTTGATTTGGTTGGATATTGCATGAGATATCTTGAGTTGAACTTTTGAATGTGAAAATGTTTCTGTTCGATTCGCTTTATCCATTGAGAATTTGTCCAAAATAATGCTCGATCCGTGTTCCTCATGAAATAAGCTTTCGAACCATGTGTATATTGCTGTTTTCTGGAAAAAAAATTGTTGTAGCTACTGTAGCGCTGCCGGTCTCAATGAGGAAGACGGTGGAAACCACCGTCAACCTCCGCGCATGAACAATACCTAGGGTTTAGTGGTTCAACGCTTCAGATCCACTGTTTGGACGCCTTTTACCTCACTATCCCGCGTTCGATTCCTTCATATGGTGCTTGTTTGTTTTAATTTTTCTTGCTGGCGCTTGCGTGTGCGCTCCGTTGGCATATTCATTGGCCTAGGTTCCTTGACCGTGTCCACGCGTGCTCTGACCACGCTGACTGGGCGCCGCATCAATTAATAGAACGCAGCGTTTAGCTAGCCACGCCTTGAACTGGCATGTCTCCTGTTCGATCCTAGCCTGATGCGTTTCCAATTTCATTTTCATTTCATATTATTTCCATGTTTTTCCATTTTTATTTCATTTTAATTCATATTATTTTCATCAAATTCAAAAAATCATAAAAAATAGAAAATGATTCCAAATTGATCCAAATTTTTTGCTACATGTTCATCTTGATGTCTATTATTTTGTGGCATTTATTTCATAATTTTTGCATTGCTGGAATTTGAAATATGCTTGATTGTTTGAATGTGATGCAAAATGTGACATGTTGTGTTATTTCTTTTGTGGAATGATCATTATTTGGCCAATTAACTTGAAATTTAACATGCTGGTTCCTGACACATAACATGATTTTTGAGAATTGGTTTGGCATTTTTATCATTTTCCATCTCTGTTTTAGACACATGGACATGTTGTGTGACAATTTGTGTCACACATTTGGTATTCAACTTGTGCATTTTCATTCCTAGGCCATTTGATCTCTTCTGGAGCTGAATTTTTGCATGATGCTTGTGTTTAACATGTTAAGCTCGCATAAAAATTTTCATGATCATTGGATGTGTTTCTGATTTAATGTGCATTTTCTCATTTGTATGTCCAATTGTGGTCACCATTGCTTGTCTTTGCTTTATCTTGACCACTTGATGGCTTTGCCTTAGGATTTGAGTTTGGTCCTTTTTAGGACATGTTCTTGCTTGATTAAATGTGAGTCATGTGGAATATTGGCTGCTGTTTTGACTATTTGCTTTGCCTTTGACCCTAGTCTTGGTACTAGTGGTTTGTACTCATCTTTTGAGCTTTGTATTTCAGGTTCAAGCTATTAGCTCTAGTGGTTGATGTGATCTCACTTCATGAGATGCAAATTACTTTGTCCACTAACCTTTGTTGTGTTGTAGGATCATTGGTGATGAACTCACTTGAGTTGCATTTGACTTGTATTGTGTACATATTGGTTGTAACACTGTTGACTGTCTGTTTGATTTGTCTGAATGTGAATACTGACTTGTTTGACTTTTGTACAGGTACATTAGTCGCTTTAGCTCATTGCTTGAGCTTTGCTTTGCTTGTGGTTGGCATACCACCTAGGTAATCACTCTCTAACTCCATGTAGTCTGGAAGCCCTGTCGTTTCTTTTGGCAGGCATTTGGCTGAAGTCCTCCTTAAGAGGCAATGACTGTGATTGTTTATATCTGTGCCATGTACTTCAAGTCCTCCTAAGTGAAGAGGCAATTGACAGATAAAAGGGACTAGTAGTCAGTCCCCTGTTAATCGTTGAGTCGTTCATTATGCTCGCACTACGTGCTGATGCTCTTGAACATAACCCAAGATCCTTGTATAGAGTCGATCAAGTGGAATAGGGTCCCTCTTTCTGGACCCCCACGCTTTCATTGATTTGAAGCTCACCCAGGCCAGGGTTAAGAGTTATGAGGTCTTACCCTCATTACCTTTCATCAGCTTCACCCTAACTCTCAATGTTAGTGGTTAAGAGCTTCAGCATACCCCTACAGTTGGTTTGTTTGTCGAGGTTGATATGACCCCTTGACTAAAGCCCGACTTGTTTGTCAAGGTTGATATGACCCCTTGACTAAAGCCCAACCGTGTCTGAGCCTCTTGTTTGCATATAGAGTGTGGTGATTGCTTGTGTGTTTGCTTTTCATACATGTTGATTTGCTATTCGTTTTGACTTGCTGCCTGTGCGAGTTAGGTTCTGTTTAGATACCTCAACCTAGGGCCATTGTGGATTGCATGACAACTATTAGGCTCGAGTCAGTCTCCATTTTAGTTTGTTATTTCCCGGTCTCTGGTTAGGAGAAAGTTTCTCCCCTGTTAAGGGGAACTACGTCGCCCTGATTCTCATACCAGATGAGATACGTAAGCAGGAGATCGTGCGAGATCTCTCCGGGCAACCTTTTTCTTTTTGGTGTGTGTTGTTGTGGCAACTATTAGGTCCGAGTTCCCGACTCCCTATTAGTCTGTTTGTTTCTTTTGACGTCTCAGCGTCTCTTTGAGTTTGTGTGATAGTTATTAAGCTCGAGTTCCAGACTCCTTATTAGCTTGTTAGTCTGTCAACCTTTTTCTTCGGTGTTCGCTGGTTAGCGATTGTTTCTTGCTTGGAGTCAGATGTAAGTCCATCTATTGGCATTCGATTTCCTTGTTTGTTTGTTTTGCTTGGAGTCAGATGTAAGTCCAGCTATTGGCATTCCGTTTCCTGTTTGTTTTGAGGAGTTAGAAGTAAGTTCAGCTATTGGCTTTCTATTTACTTGTTGTGTTCTTTCTTTTGACGTCTCAGCGTTCAGTTTCGGTGTTTTGTTTCGGCGTGCGTTAGCCGAACTACGGTAGCTCTGATTCTCATTCCAGATGAGATACGTAGGCATAGGATGCGATATCCTAGCGAGCCCGTTTCCCATTTCCCCGAACTACGTCGACTCTGATGTTTGTTTCTGACAAACTACGTAGGCCCAGGATGCGACATCCTGCCGAGTCCCTTTTCTCCATCTTCTTTCACCTGTTTGCTTATTCCGGTGTGTGTGCATTCTTTGAGCAGTTTATCAGCAACCTTTTCCTATTCTTTTGAGCATGGATCCCGTCGAGTACGACGGATGTGAGGGGTGCTAATACCTTCCACTTGCGTAACTGACTCCCGATCCTAGCAATCTCTGGTCGTAAGACCATTCCTTTCCCTTTTCCAGGTTTACTTCGAGCGTTTCCTTTCCCTCCTTTGGGATAAATAACGCACGGTGGCGGCTCTGTGTCTTTTCCCGCCGGTTGTTTTTCGCGTTGCGACAGCTGGCGACTCTGCTGGGGACAATACGAAGTTGACCTCTTGCTGGTCCATCTTCCCTAAGCGAGTCAATCCTAGCGCTCTCTAGGTTAGTTTTGGTTGCTTTTACTGCTCTATTTATGGCATTTATGATTATTGTACTGTGATTGTATATATTTGCATATATGTTTGCATGCATCATATTATCATTGTGCTGGATTCTGTACAGGTTGGTTCCTATGATTTGGGGTGGGTGTTCTGAGTGGGGCTAAAACCCAGGCCCGAGTATGCACCTAGGATTAGCATGGTCTCACGTTCCTCACATGTTGGGTTGACATGATTGTTGCGACGTGACATACCACAAGTCGGACGAGGTTCTTCTGAGAGGGCTCTTCCTTGTAGAGTTTCCACTATGGTTGAGTTTTATCTCTTTGGAGCTGTTGACTTCGGTGACCGTTTTTCCCCGGATCTTTGGTTTAAATGATCTTATGAGAGCTGCAACGGCACACCCGAAAGGGCAAACCCGTTGAGTATCTTGTCCGATTGTCGAGATCATTATCCGCCTTAGGATGACCTGATTAGAATTCACCTGTGAGGGGAGGGTTTGATTCCTATAGTACAGGTTCTGTCAGTGATTCTGTGATGGTGACTTTGGTCCGGTTCTTGATCTGGGTTCTATTTATGAGTTGGATTTATGCATTTATTTTTGGATGCCGGAATTCTGTTCGTAGTATTTATCAGTGGGGATCCGTTTATTTCAGGATTCCCTGGGTTGGTACAGATCATGTTGTTATCAGATCAGTGGTTTTCCAGTGATGATGGTGATGTATCCTCAGGTTCTGTTTATTTCGGAACTCCCGAGTTGGATTTATGGTTCCTTAGTCCCTCAGATGGTTGTGATCCGTTCAGAGACCGGGGCTTCCGTGCAGTTGATGTTCAGATGACTTGGAGGATGACACTGTGACTTGCATTCATGCATCTGCATCATTCCCATTTCGCATTCATCCGCATCTAACTCATGTCTATCCATACTCAGGGTACATTCTCGATTGAGATTCTGGTTGAGAGACATCCTGATGTTAGAATGTTATTGTCAAATTATTACCTGTCTCGATGAAACCAGGATCGAAAGACAGAATGTTCCTCATATGGAAAGACATTGCATTCATGCGTGAGTCATAATAACCTGTCTTCTGTTTTACAGGTGTCAGTATCTAACGTGTTTGATTGACACAAGAATCATTGCTCACGCACGCAGAGTCATCCCTTTGCACGTAGCACGTCCGCACAGATACTTTACTAGACGCAACAAATCCAAACTGATGGATCCACCCAACGCTGACATTCTCGAGCTGAAAGAGAAGATGGGAGAGTTGATCAGTGCTATGCAAGGGTTTGCCTTGGGACAGAAAGCACTTGCCGATAAGGTGGAAAAGCTCGAACGGGCTTCGGCTGCCAATAGTGGTAATAATCAAAAGGGTGTTTGCAACAATGGTCTTGGTGGTTCTAGAGACGGTGGTGATCCCAGAAGGAAGACGACTGTTGCTGGTGTGGTAATCAATAATGGTGGAGGTTTTGGTCTTGCTGCAGGTGGTGGACCAGGTCTTATGGGCAATAATCTGAAGGATGATCAGTTTCCTCCTTTCTTTGGGGCCATGGAGGATAAAGAAGAAGACCAGTTCTCCGTGCTAAATGAGCAGTTTGGCCAATATGGTGTTCAACCGCCAAACAAAGAAATTCAGGTGCTGGCAGAGAAGATCAGGGCTCTGGAAAGCCATGCTACTCCTGGGGCTATCAATATGACAAACATGGGGCTGGTTGAGGGGATTGTGATCCCACAGAAGTTTAAAGTGCCCACGTTTGATAAATATAATGGGAGTTCTTGCCCGGAAACTCATCTCCAGGCTTTTGTCCGGAAAATTTCTGCCTATACAATGGACCAGAAGCTATGGATGTACTTCTTCCAGGACAGTTTGTCTGGTGGGTCTCTGGAATGGTATACCAAGTTGAGGTCTTCGGATATTAAGAGCTGGCAGGATCTGGGGGATGCTTTGTTTAAACAATATCAATTCAATGCTGACATGGCTCCTAGCCGTACCCAGCTGCAGGGTATGTCTCAAAAGCCGAATGAAGGGTTTAAAGAATATGCACAAAGGTGGAGGGAGTTGGCTGCCAGAGTTCAACCACCGTTAGTGGATCGGGAAATGTCTGATCTGTTCATGGGTACCCTGCAGGGGATTTTTGCTGAAAGGATGGTGGGTTGTCCCGTCACTGGCTTCGTAGACATAGTAGTGGCTGGTGAGAGAATTGAAAGCTGGCTGAGAATGGGGAAAATACAGGGAAATGCTCCGTCATATGGAGTAAAGAAGCTATTCGGGAACGGTCAGCGCAAGAATGAGGGTGAATCGAGTGCTGTGTATGCCCAGAGAGGACACGGTAGGGATCGTTACTACCAGCACACTGTTGTGGTAGCAATTCCTGCTGGTAATCAATCAGTACAACAGCAACATCAGCCACCTCAACAGAGAGCACAGAGAGCGGGGTACCAGGTGAGAGGAAAGGGGACTGATCGTCAGTTTGATAGGTCACCTGTGACATATGCTTTTCTGTTTAAGAAGTTGATGGATCTTGGGTTGGTTCAGCCGAGGACGATGGCTCCGGTAAGACCAGATCAGAGGCCTCCTAACTATGATGAGAACGCCAAGTGTGAATTCCATTCTGGTACACCAGGGCATAACATTGAGGATTGTAGAGCTTTTAAGCATGTTGTCCAAGACTTGGTAGACTACAAGGCCATCAATTTTGCACCATCTCCGAATGTTAATGCTAACCCCATGTCGGCGCATGGTCAGGTGATGGTGGGTGTAATTGCTGAAGATTCAGGTCACGTTTGTGCGGTGGGGGAAGAGACTGACAGTGACTGCGAGCTCGATGGTTGGATAAAACCGTGCGTACCAGGGATGGAAGTCCAGAACTGGAAGGCCGAAAAGATCATCATTGTCACTCTGCGTGAAGAGTAATATTTCTATTTTTCAATTCTGTCTGCATGAAAGCCATGCGTTTTGCCCGAAACGTAATGGTTCATTGTAAGGGCCACCTCATGTGTTTCATTGTGCAACATTTTGCATCAGTAATAAATGGATGTTTTTCACATTAAAAGCGGTGTTCCCTGTTTTTCATTTATTTTTGCAGTTTAAAACAAAAATCAAAATGGCAATGTTTATTTTCATTTTTCCTTCCTTTTGATTGGCTTCGTTCCGACTTTCGTATTCTCCGGATCTCATTGATAACAATCCTGTTACACCATCATATGACTTCGACAATCCGATCTATCATGCCGAAGAAGAAGGCAAAGAAGATTGTGCACTGCCGAATGAATTAGCCAGGTTGTTGAAACAAGAGAAGAAGGTGATTCAACCGCATGAGGAACGAGTTAAGCTTGTTAGCCTGTGTACCGAGGAGGTCAGAAAGGAAGTAAAGGTTGGGGCCGCCTTGGAGGCGAGTGTCAAGAGCGGAAGTGATGCCATTCGGTCTCAAGAACGCCGGTGCCACGCATCAGAGAGCTATGGTGGCTTTGTTTCATGATATGATTCGTCATGAGATTGAATGCTATGTTGATGACATGATAGCAAAGTCCCAAACAGAAGAGGGGCATTTGGTAGACTTGGCCAAGCTGTTTGACCGATTGAGACAATTCAGACTAAGGTTGAATCCGAACAAGTGCACTTTTGGAGTACGGTCCGGTAAGTTGCTGGGGTTTATTGTAAGCGAAAGAGGAATCGAGGTTGATCCTGCTAAAGAAAAAGCAATACAAGAAATGCCTAAACCGAAAATAGAGAAAGAGGTTCGTGGTTTCTTAGGTGGATTGAACTACATTTCATGGTTCATATCTCACCTAACAGCCACGTGTGAATCCATATTCAAGTTATTGAGAAAAGATCAAACGGTCAGGTGGAATAATGATTGCCAAGCGGCATTTGAAAAAATAAAAGAATATTTGCAGGAGCCTCTGATTCTAATGCCTCATGTGGAGGGACGACCGTTAATTCTGTACTTTATGGTCCTCGAGGGGTCTATGGGGTGTGTACTGAGGCAGCATGACGAGTCTGGTCGAAAAGAGCATGCAAATTTCTACCTTAGCAAAAAGTTTACTGACTGTGAAACAAGATATTCACTGCTCGAGAAAACTTGTTGTGCTTTGGCATAGGTTGCTGCCGATTGAGACAGTATATGCTGGTTCATACCACTTTGTTGATTTCCAAGATGGATTCGATCAAGTATATATTTGAGAAGCCAGCATTGACCGGACGGGTTGCGAGATGGCAAATAATTTTGACTGGATACGATATTCAGTATACCTCTCAAAAACCAATCAAGGGGAGTGTATTATCTGATTACCTCGCCCAGCAACCCATTGAGGATTATCAACCGATAAAGTTTGAGTTCCCTGATGAGGACATCATGTTTCTCAAATCGAAAGATTATGAGGAACCTATCCCGGAGGAGGGGCCCGACCCTGAATCCGAACGGATTCTGATGTTTGATGGGGCCGTTAACGTGAATGGTAGTGGAGTTGGTGTTGTTTTGGTTACGCCGAAAGGATCCCACATTCCTTTTGTTGCCCGGCTAACGTTTGAATGCACCAACAATATGGCAAGTACGAAGCTTGCACGGGTATCGAACCGCGGTGCGTACATCCACTAGGGCAACACCTTTTTCGCTTGTGTATGGAATGGAAGCCGTGCTACCAGTTAAGGTCCAAATTCCGTCATTGAGAGTCCTGATGGATGTGAAATTGAAAGAGGCGGAATGGGTAAGGACTCGGTATGAAGAGTTGAGCCTACTTGAGGAAAAGAGGTTGACAGCCATTTGTCATGGGCAGTCGTACCAGCCGCGGATGAAGCGTGCTTTTGACCGAAAGGTGCGACCTCGTGTGTATCATGTGGAAGATATGATGTTGAAAAGGATCCTTCCTCCTCAGAATGATCGCCGGGGCAAGTGTACACCCAATTATGAAGGTCCATTCGTGGTCAAGAAGGTCTTCTCTGGCGGAGCCTTGTTGTTGACGACCATGAATGGCGAGGATTTTCCATCCCCTGTGAATGCGGACGCAGTTAAAAAATACTTCATGTAAGAGACCCGCTGGACGAAAAGAATAAAATGGTCCAGGCAAAATGGGCATCCCGGCGAACCGAAAAAAAAATGAAAAAGGTTCGGGCAAAAATTAGGGATAAAAAAAAAAGAAAAAACTGTACACCCGGCAAGTCGAAAACCCCACAAGGGCGGCTTGGGCAAAAAAGGGTATCCCGGTGGACTGAAAACCCGAAAGGGCGGTCCAGGCAAAAGAGGGAATGAAACGAACAACTGCGTCTAGCATGATCGTTGTACTGTGGATATGACACATGGATAATCCCCGGCAGGGATCGGTCGGAAGCGTCTTGTTCAGAAGGCAGAAAGTGTGGAGAGTCTTGAGGACATATGGGGTGTAACCGAGTTGGAACTCGATGAGATCACGGGTTCACATTGCCATTAGGATAGATTTTCCTTTTATGCGCAATTACCTCTTTTCAGGGATTGCTTCCTGTGTATTGCTTAGTTACGAGCCACCTTTTTCAATAAATAAAATGCATGTTCAGTCAAATAATTTTGTTTTTGTTTTCATTACCGCTTTGATTGCAAAAACATCCGTTTATTTTGATAAAGAATCTTTGCATTTTGAGACATACGGGTCTCTTCCAATGCATGCTCATAAGATTGAAAACTTGAAATCTTATTCGGAAGGTTGAGTGACCCAGGTGTTGTAATTTTGGCACGCCTGGGGCACATTTTTATCTAACGATCTCTTTTGCAGGTGTTGTTAGATATTTTCACTCACTTGCAGGTTGTGATGTGAAGCCTTTTGACAAAAGATCCCTGTGGAGTCCAATCAGGGACAAGGGATTGAAGAATGGTGAAAAGACGACGAAGGATGACGACGATCCTGGAGGTTTAATCAAGAAGACTCTTCAAAGTCTGAAATAGAAAATTGACACCTTGGTTAGGTGGTGGATACCAGCGTTCGACAAATCGACAGGTGTTCCGTGTCAAATATTCCGTATCTCCCAGCAAGTTCGAGATCGGTATTTCCTCGGCAGCCATGCCTGAAGTGTGTTGTTTCCCCTAGCAGGGTGGAGCTTGTTATTTCCCCAGCAAGTCGAAGATTGTTGTTTCCCCAACGGAGGTTTGGGTTGGTAGCTGTTTCCCAAGCGGATCGAGTTCAGTGGAGTTCATCCCTGGTGAGGGTTGTCTTTCCCCAACAGCAGTGTTATTCCCCAACAGGGTGGAGATTGGAGCGGTAGCGAGGTCCTCAGTAGAGTGCCTCGAGCTCCCCAGTAGAGTCCCTTGAGGGGGTTGCTTTTTATGCATTCATCATTTAGGAAAGCATAGCATATTGCATAACTCATCGCATAGCATTTCCATGGTTATGGAGCATTACGCTGAAATTTTTTTATCATGCATCAGCATTGCAAGCATAAGCTAGTCTCAAGCCGTGGTTACCGTTTGAGATTTGGTTTCACTGGATGGTGAAGATGTTATTCCGAGGAGTTTAGCATCATGACGCGATCAGCGCGACTCAAGCCGTGGTTACCGTTTGAGATTTGGTTTCACCGAATGGTGAAGAGGTTATTCCGAGGAGTTTAGCATCATGACGCGATCAGCGCGACTCAAGCTGTGGTTACCGTTTGAGGTTTGGTTTCGCCGGATGGTGAAGATGTTACTTCGAGGAGTTTAGCATCATGACGCGATCAGCGCGACCCAAGCCGTGGTTACCGTTTGAGGATTGGTTTCGCCGGATGGTGAAGATGTTACTCTGAGGAGTTCGGCATCGTGACGTTGGATCAACAGTACTCCCCAGTTAGTCCCCAGCAAGCGTCTGCCTTGTTTTGACATATGTAGATGTCATCCCGGCGATACCAGGTAAGTGTCGTGTCGATCCCCGTAATGTCTGTTTTCTTTGGTGTCAATAAACATCATTGTTCGATGTCAGTAAACGTCGAGTTCCTTCCCAGTCATTGGTAAATGTCTGGTCGAGTATCTTTTCTTTAGTGTCAGTAAACATAATTGTTCGATGTCAGTAAACGTCGAGTTCCTTCCCAGTCATTGGTAAATGTCTGGTCGAGTATCTTTTCTTTGGTGTCAGTAAACATCATTGTTTGATGTCAGTAAACGTCGAGTTCCTTCCCAGTCATTGGTAAATGTCTGGTCGAGTATCTTTTCTTTGGTGTCAGTAAACATCATTGTTCGATGTCAGTAAACGTCGAGTTCCTTCCCAGTCATTGGTAAATGTCTGGTCGAGTATCTTTTCTTTGGTGTCAGTAAACATCATTGTTCGATGTCAGTAAACATCGAGTTCCTTCCCAGTCATTGGTAAATGTCTGGTCGAGTATCTTTTCTTTGATGTCAGTAAACATCATTGTTCGATGTCAGTAAACGTCGAGTTCCTTCCCAGTCATTGGTAAATGTCTGGTCGAGTATCTTTTCTTTGGTGTCAGTAAACATCATTGTTCGATGTCAGTAAACGTCGAGTTCCTTCCCAGTCATTGGTAAATGTCTGGTCGAGTATCTTTTCTTTGGTGTCAGTAAACATCATTGTTTGATGTCAGTAAACGTCGAGTTCCTTCCCAGTCATTGGTAAATGTCTGGTCGAGTATCTTTTCTTTGGTGTCAGTAAACATCATTGTTCGATGTCAGTAAACGTCGAGTTCCTTCCCAGTCATTGGTAAATGTCTGGTCGAGTATCTTTTCTTTGGTGTCAGTAAACATCATTGTTCGATGTCAGTAAACGTCGAGTTCCTTCCCAGTCATTGGTAAATGTCTGGTCGAGTATCTTTTCTTTGGTGTCAGTAAACATCATTGTTCGATGTCAGTAAACGTCGAGTTCCTTCCCAGTCATTGGTAAATGTCTGGTCGAGTATCTTTTCTTTGGTGTCAGTAAACATCATTGTTCGATGTCAGTAAACGTCGAGTTCCTTCCCAGTCATTGGTAAATGTCTGGTCGAGTATCTTTTCTTTGGTGTCAGTAAACATCATTGTTCGATGTCAGTAAACGTCGAGTTCCTTCCCAGTCATTGGTAAATGTCTGGTCGAGTATCTTTTCTTTGGTGTCAGTAAACATCATTGTTCGATGTCAGTAAACGTCGAGTTCCTTCCCAGTCATTGGTAAATGTCTGGTCGAGTATCTTTTCTTTGGTGTCAGTAAACATCATTGTTCGATGTCAGTAAACGTCGAGTTCCTTCCCAGTCATTGGTAAATGTCTGGTCGAGTATCTTTTCTTTGGTGTCAGTAAACATCATTGTTCGATGTCAGTAAACGTCGAGTTCCTTCCCAGTCATTGGTAAATGTCTGGTCGAGTATCCTTTCTTTGGTCTCGGTAAACATCATTGTTCGATGTCAGTAAACGTCGAGTTCCTTCCCAATCATTGGTAAATGTCTGGTCGAATATCCTCTGATATGTCGCCATCAGAGTGGTGGTTGGTGTTATTTCCGGCATTGCCAACGGAATTAGCATGGGAAAATGGAGAACGAGGTTCATTGTTTGGCAGCAAGATTGACATGAAGTTATCGGGGTCCAAATGCGGCGATCAGGGATCATTCGCACGAAAGAAAATCAGAAAATTTTGGGGTTCAAGAAAAGCAAAAATAATAATAATCCCCCAGCAAAGCGCAAATTGTTCGTCTGTTCTTGGTATTCAACCACTCTTCACTCTGATCATCTGAAAGCCGAGGCTGTTCATATCAACAGGTTCACAGTGGATTGAATAGGGGCAGCTGTAACACCTCAAAATTTGCCCTCCTCTTCTTGGGACTAGTTTAGTACATTGCATTTCATGTTTTAGGACATTAGGCATTTGCATATTGCATATCATATGGAAATAAGAAGTCATCCTTCAAAGTCTTTTCAGAAGATTAAGAGGTTACATGATTCAAGCCTGATGGTTTCCATGGACTAATGATCAACCATCTGAGGGTGTGCACTTCAGTTAAGGGTTTCCTGATCTCTCAAAGGTTTTGAGCATTATCTTGTGTGCAAGGAAATGTCACCATCATCATGGTTATTTCATCACCAGGGGTTTCATCACTCATGCTCAGGTTCCTTTGGATTAGGGTTTTGACCTCTGGTCAACCCTAATCAAGGACATTCTTTCAACCAGGGTTTCTCAAGGCAATGAGGTACTTGTTGATGATGAAGATCACATGGTTATGTGGAGGAGCTTAATTGAGCTAGGGTTTCATTTCTGAGCCAATTCCCCAAGTGGTTGAGGCTCAAGCTGATCAGAGCATGTCAAGGTCATCTGAGGACCATAGAAAGTCAACTATGCAAGAGCTGAGGGCTAGGAGGTGGAGAAATGGTTTGAAACACTTCATTCATGTTCAAAATAGGTTCATTCATCATGCCAAACATCTATCTTGAAGATTTTGAAGCCAGATCAAAAGTTTCCAAAAATGGAAAGTGAACCTATAATTTCAAGTTTCCAAAAATGGCAAGTTTTTGGACCACATTCAACTTGACTTTCCAACATCAAAGAAGCTTCAAATGAAATTTTGTCCAACATGAAAGTTGAAGATCTTTCTCTCCCATTTCCAAAAAGTCCTATTTCATGAATTTATGATGAATGGTTGAGAAGTTATGGCTAAATGATTATAAAGTGTACATGGAAGTTCAACATGGCATAACTTTTGACTCAAAACTCCAAATGAAGCCACTCTTTTTGCAAATTGCTTCTCATGTCCTATATTTTCCAAATCAAGCATTGCATTGCATGAAAAAAGTTCACATGATCATATGTCCATTCAAGTGCATTTTGGAGGGAAAATGGGGAATTCAAAATTGGTGGATACTACAAACAAAATACCACTTCCATTGAGTTTATTAGATGATTTTAAGTGGATTTGAGTCCTCATATAGCACTGTTCACGTGCTCATTCACCATGCATAGGTGTTTTTACTAATTTGGTCATGCACCCCATATTTCACTAATTTTTCATTAGCCATGCTTAAACTTAATTACAACATGATTAAGGAGGAGTATATAAGGCTAATCATAACAAAATTGGATCAGTTTACACATTCTAGATCTAGATTTTTCATTTCCCTCCAATTTTTCTCTCAATCCAAATTTCAAAATTCTCCACATAGCACATGAATTTCATTGCATAATCGTGTTCAGCAAGTGTTACTGATGAAGGATCAAGCTCTGGATTGAAGATTTTGGCCAAGATTCGTGCACATCAAGCTTAGGAACATGAAGATGGAAGTTGCAATTTGATCAAGATCCAAGCCATTTCAAACATTAATTCGTGCTTAAAGCTTCAATATACAAGTGAAGGAGAGGATCTGGACATTGCTAGGCTCTCGAATCCACTGTTTTCATCCACTGCTCTCCAAGAAGGTTGGATTTCAAAACTCTTAATTCTTCATTATATTGCCATGATTGTGTAGAGTTTTCACTGTTGAGCATGCTGATGTAAATAGAATTTGATTTGGTTGGATATTGCATGAGATATCTTGAGTTGAACTTTTGAATGTGAAAATGTTTCTGTTCGATTCGCTTTATCCATTGAGAATTTGTCCAAAATAATGCTCGATCCGTGTTCCTCATGAAATAAGCTTTCAAACCATGTGTATATTGCTGTTTTCTGGAAAAAAATTGTTGTAGCTACTGTAGCGCTGCCGGTCTCAATGAGGAAGACGGTGGAAACCACCGTCAACCTCCGCACATGAACAGTACCTAGGGTTTAGTGGTTCAGCGCTTCAGATCCATTGTTTGGACGCCTTTTACCTCACTGTCCCGCATTCGATTCCTTCATATGGCGCTTGTTTGTTTTAATTTTTCTTGCTGGCGCTTGCGTATGTGCTCCGTTGGCATATTCATTGGCCTAAGTTCCTTGACCGTGTCCACGCGTGCTCTGACCACGCTGACTGGGCGCCACATCAATTAATAGAACACAGCGTTTAGCTAGCCGCGCCTTGAATCGGCATGTCTCCTGTTCGATCCTAGCCTGATGTGTTTCCAATTTCATTTTCATTTCATATTATTTCCATGTTTTTCCATTTTTATTTCATTTTAATTCATATTATTTTCATCAAATTCAAAAAATCATAAAAAATAGAAAATGATTCCAAATTGATCCAAATTTTTTGCTACATGTTCATCTTGATGTCTATTATTTTGTGGCATTTATTTCATAATTTTTGCATTGCTAGAATTTGAAATATGCTTGATTGTTTGAATGTGATGCAAAATGTGACATGTTGTGTTATTTCTTTTGTGGAATGATCATTATTTGGCCAATTAACTTGAAATTTAACATGCTGGTTCCTGACACATAACATGATTTTTGAGAATTGGTTTGGCATTTTTATCATTTTCCATCTCTGTTTTAGACACATGGACATGTTGTGTGACAATTTGTGTCACACATTTGGTATTCAACTTGTGCATTTTCATTCCTAGGCCATTTGATCTCTTTTGGAGCTGAATTTTTGCATGATGCTTGTGTTTAACATGTTAAGCTCGCATAAAAATTTTCATGATCATTGGATGTGTTTCTGATTTAATGTGCATTTTCTCATTTGTATGTCCAATTATGGTCACCATTGCTTGCCTTTGCTTTATCTTGACCACTTGATGGCTTTGCCTTAGGATTTGAGTTTGGTCCTTTTTAGGACATGTTCTTGCTTGATTAAATGTGAGTCATGTGGAATATTGGCTGCTGTTTTGACTATTTGCTTTGCCTTTGACCCTAGTCTTGGTACTAGTGGTTTGTACTCATCTTTTGAGCTTTGTATTTCAGGTTCAAGCTATTAGCTCTAGTGGTTGATGTGATTTCACTTCATGAGATGCAAATTACTTTGTCCACTAACCTTTGTTGTGTTGTAGGATCATTAGTGATGAACTCACTTGAGTTGCATTTGACTTGTATTGTGTACATATTGGTTGTAACATTGTTGACTGTCTGTTTGATTTGTCTGAATGTGAATACTGACTTGTTTGACTTTTGTACAGGTACATTAGTCGCTTTAGCTCATTGCTTGAGCTTTGCTTTGCTTGTGGTTGGCATACCACCTAGGTAATCACTCTCTAACTCCATGTAGTCTGGAAGCCCTGTCGTTTCTTTTGGCAGGCATTTGGCTGAAGTCCTCCTTAATAGGCAATGACTGTGATTGTTTATATTTGTACCATGTACTTCAAGTCCTCCTAAGTGAAGAGGCAATTGACAGATAGAAGGGACTAGTAGTCAGTCCCCTGTTAATCGTTGAGTCGTTCATTATGCTAGCACTACGTGCTGATGCTCTTGAACATAACCCAAGATCCTTGTATAGAGTCGGTCAAGTGGAATAGGGTCCCTCTTTCTGGACCCCCACGCTTTCATTGATTTGAAGCTCACCCAGGCCAGGGTTAAGATCTATGAGGTCTTACCCTCATTACCTTTCATCAGCTTCACCCTAACTCTCAATGTTAGTGGTTAAGAGCTTCAGCATACCCCTACAGTTGGCTTGTTTGTCGAGGTTGATATGACCCCTTGACTAAAGCCCGACTTGTTTGTCGAGGTTGATATGACCCCTTGACTAAAGCCCAACAGTGTCTGAGCCTCTTGTTTGCATATAGAGTGTGGTGATTACTTGTGTGTTTGCTTTTCATACATGTTGATTTGCTATTCGTTTTGACTTGCTGCCTGTGCGAGTTAGGTTCTATTTAGATACCTCAACCTAGGGCCATTGTGGATTGCATGACAACTATTAGGCTCGAGTCAGTCTCCCTTTTAGTTTGTTATTTCCCGGTCTCTGGTTAGGAGAAAGTTTCTCCCCTGTTAAGGGGAACTACGTCGCCCCGATTCTCATACCAGATGAGATACGTAGGCAGGAGATCGTGCGAGATCTCTCCGGGCAACCTTTTTCTTTTTGGTGTGTGTTGTTGTGGCAACTATTAGGTCCGAGTTCCCGACTCCCTATTAGTCTGTTTGTTTCTTTTGACGTCTCAGCGTCTCTTTGAGTTTGTGTGATAGCTATTAAGCTCGAGTTCCAGACTCCTTATTAGCTTGTTAGTCTGTCAACCTTTTTCTTCGGTGTTCGCTGGTTAGCAATTGTTTCTTGCTTGGAGTCAGATGTAAGTCCATCTATTGGCATTCGGTTTCCTTGTTTGTTTGTTTTGCTTGGAGTCAGATGTAAGTCTAGCTATTGGAATTCCGTTTCCTGTTTGTTTTGAGGAGTTAGAAGTAAGTCCAGCTATTGGCTTTCTATTTCCTTGTTGTGTTCTTTCTTTTGACGTCTCAGCGTTCAATTTCGGTGTTTTGTTTCGGCGTGCGTTAGTCGAACTACGGTAGCTCTGATTCTCATTCCAGATGAGATACGTAGGCTTAGGATGTGATATCCTAGCGAGCCCGTTTCCCATTTCCCCGAACTACGTCGACTCTGATGTTTGTTTCTGACAAACTACGTAGGCCCAGGATGCGACATCCTGCCGAGTCCCCTTTCTCCATCTTCTTTCACCTGTTTGCTTATTCCGGTGTGTGTGCATTCTTTGAGTAGTTTATCAGCAACCTTTTCCTATTCTTTTGAGCGTGGATCCCGTCGAGTACGACGGACGTGAGGGGTGCTAATACCTTCCCCTTGCGTAACCGACTCCCGATCCTAGAAATCTCTGGTCGTAAGACCATTCCTTTCCCTTTTCCAGGTTTACTTCGAGCGTTTCCTTTCCCTCCTTTGGGATAAATAACGCACGGTGGCGGCTCTGTGTCTTTTCCCGTCGGTTGTTTTTCGCGTTGCGACAACGGGTGTCACCCTCGTGAAGACTAGGTCATCATGGCTTTGGAGGCACTGACGGGCGTCATCATCTTGACGAGTAGACCATCATGGTCCCCAAGCGTAATTTTGAGGGGTGAGCGTCATGGTGATGACGTATCATAGCGACGTGGGCGGTGACGGGTAACCCGCCATACTACCAGAATAAGCATTATTCGCTTTGTTACTTGGAATTAAATGTCGGTTCTAATTTTTCATATTGTGTTGTGATTAAGCTACTGTTTGGATGTATTTGATGTTGTTTATCATGTTATGTTAGATTAATTCACTTGTTTTGTATGGAGAATGATGTTGTGCATAATGGTGACAATTGTATGGTGATACTTTGGTGATATTGCATGTTGTTGAGATCATGCATCATGATGTATGGACTTCAGTCCAGTTTTGGTGTACTCTGGTCCAATGGTGTGGATTCAAGAGTGAGTAGTTGGTTCTATATGGAAATACATGAAGCGTTACTTATGGTGATAATAGCGAATTGGTGTGCTATAGTCATATGGTGGGGATTCCGGAGCGATTTGGACATGTGTTGTCCATAATGGTACCACATGCATCATAGAGTCATGGTGTTGAGTACATTGCATCTATTTTTTGTGTATGTATTAGATGATTATGTTGATATTGGTGATTGAGAAAACTTTGGTGGTGAATGCAAATGAATGTGTTGAATGATTGTTGATGTTTGTTTTGACCACTCTTACATACTTTTGCACCATTATATATTATGAGCGTATTCTCACCTCTTTGTTGTTTGTATGGTTATGTGCTCCTTCTTGGAGTACAGACAAACAGGTAAATGGGTAGCTTCTTAAAAGCTGAAGGATGGCGTTGAAACTGTTATTCTTTTTCCCTTTTTATGCGATATTTATATTTTATTTCTCTAATCTATAACACTGGGTGGCCGAGCATTTTGGTCTCGTTATTTTTTATTTATTTTGAAGTTATTGATGTTAAAGGCATTTTTCCATATTCATGTTTTATGTTATGAGACTTATTTGGTTGTTGAGTTACTTTAATTGATTTATTTCCGTTGCGATGAACCTAGGTAAAAGCGAGCATGTGATGTCAGGCGTTTAAAATTATTGCATGTGCTTATATAACCCGTGTTACAAAGCAGATTTGTGTTATATCTGAGTGACACCTAATGTGTGTAGTTATTTTATATTCACATCATTTCTCGTTTCATGGTTTAGAGTGTCACATAGTGCTATCAGAGCAGGACGGTCCATCCGGTCAGTTTTCTGACATGTTAATTATTCCCTTGTATGCGACGAGTGTGTGACCATTGTCGATGTGCTTCTTCTTCTAATGTCTGGTTAATGGTGTGTAGAGTAACGGTTGGGAGAAATGATTATGCAATTGTCGATTCTTTGGAGTCGGTGGCTCATGCACAACAGGGTCAGGAGAATCCGGCTTGTGATAAGTTCCATGGATTGGGGAAATTTCAGAGAAACAATCCATCAACTTTAAAGGGCATCTATGATCCATAAGGTGCGCAAGCATGGCTCCGAAAGACTATGAAGAATTTTCGAGTGATGGGTTACACTGAAGTTCAAAAGGTGAAGTTTGGTACTCACATGTTGTCAAAAGATGCTGAAAACTAGTGGGATAATGCGCAATAAAGACTAGAGGATGTTGGTACTGAGATTACTTGGGTTGTGTTATGAGTTTATTTCCTAGAGAAGTACTTTCCTAAGGATGTGCGCAGTAAGAAGGAGATCGAGTTCCTCGAACTCAAGCATGGAAATATGATAATTGTTGAATATGTTGCTAAGTTCGAAGAATTGGTGAAATTTTACCACACTAAAATGGTGCGGGTGCTGAGGGATCAAAATGTATCAAGATTGAAAGCGAAATGCGTCCCGAGATCAAACAAGGTATTGGTTATCAGAAGATTCATCGATTTCCTATGCTAATGAATAAGTGTAGGATATATGATGAGGACAATAGAGATTGTTTTGCTCAATATAAGAGTCTTGGTGAAAGGAAGTGGAAGAATTAATATCTTGGGAAACCATATACTTCTCCAACTGAAAAGGGGAAACATAAGGTTTTAGATGAGAAAAAGCTAAGTGGGGGAGAGACTCCAGCTTCTATCAAGTGTTTTAAGTGTGGAAAGTTAGGCCACCGTGCTAATGAATACAAGAATAACTTTACGAGGTGTTCATGATATTAGCTTTTATGAAGGCTGGAAGTAAAGTTGTAATTGATGAGTTATATATAGTGTGTGATTTTTCGGAAGTGTTTCTAGATGATATTAATGATTTTCCGCTGGAGCGTGGGATTGATTTTTCCATAGACTTAATACCCGATATTATTCATGTGTCGATGAATCCTTATAAAATATATGCTTCAGAGTTAAATGAACCTAAGGAACAATTAGAATAGTTTCTTGAGAAGATGTGTGTTCGTCGAGTCTTTCATCATGGGGAGCACCAATATTACTAGCCAAGAAGAAAGATGGTAGCATGAGACAATGTGTTGACTATCGATAGATGAACAAAGTTACTATAAAAAACAAGTATCCACTTTTGAGGATTGATGATTTGATGGATTAGTTGGTTGGTGCTTGTGTATTTAGCAAGATGGATTTGCATTAGGATTATCAGCAGATTCATTTGAAGCCTGGAGATATTCTGAAGACTATGTTCATAACGAGGTATGGCCATTACGAGTATTCAGTGATGTCGTTTGGAATGTCTAATGCGCATGGAGTATTCATGGAGTATATGAATAGAATATTTTCACATGTACTTATATCAGTTTGTTGTTGTGTTCATCGATGACATCTTGATATATTCAAAAATTGATGAATAGAATGCAGGGCATATGAGAGTTATGTTCCAGACTTTGCAAGAAAGTTGTCTAAGTGTGAGTTCTAGTTGAAAGAAGTAATTTTCCTTTGTCACATGATTTCGAGCGGTGGTATTGTTGTTGATCCTTCAAAGATAGATGTTATGTTGCAGTGAGAGACTCCGAAGTCTGTTAGTGAGATTAGAAGTTTTCTTAATTTGGCTGGTTACTGCAGGAAATAATTGAGTTTGTTTATGCTTGTTTAACTTGTCAGAAGTTAAAGATTGAACATCAGAAGTCGTTGGGTCTGATGCAATCATTGAGTATTCCTGAGTGGGAGTGGGATAACATTTCCATGGATTTTGTGACAAGTTTGTTGAAGACACTGAAATGGCATATTTCTATTTGGGTGATTGTTGATAGAATGACTAAATCGGCTAATTTTGTTTTGATTAGGATCATTTATCCTTTGCAGATGTTAATCGAGTTGTATATTGAGAAAGTTTCTAACCTGCATGGTATTCCATCGAGCATTGTGTCAGATAAGAATTTGACGTTTACGTCGAGGTTTTAGCAGAGTTTGCAGGAAGCTTTGGGTACTAAGCTGAAGTTGAGTTATGCATATCATTTGCAAACAAATGGTCAAACAGAGAGAACCATCCGATCCTTGTAGGATCTATTGAGGGCTTACGTGCTAGAACAAGGACGTGATTAGGATAACTACTTGGCATTGGTTGAGTTCACCTACAACAACAATTTCCATTATAGTATTGGAGTGGCACTGTTTGAGGTATTGTATGGTAGGAGGTGTATGACACCTTTGTGTTGATATGAATCAGGCGAGAGTGTTGTGATTGGACCTGAGATTATGCATTAAACTTTTGAGAAGATCAAGATGATCTAAGAGAAGATGAAAGCTTCACAAATTCGCCAGAAGAGCTACCATGATAATACGAGAAAAACACTCGAGTTCTAAGAGGGGGATCATATGTTCTTGTGAGTTACTTCAGTAATCAGTGTTGGTCGAGCTCTGAAGTCTCAAAAGTTCACGCAACATTTTATTGGTTCATATCAGATCTTGTAGAGGATATGAGAAATGGCCTATCGAACCTCCTTGCCACCGCCTCTTGCTAATCTTTGTGATGTGTTTCATGTGTCTCAGTTTAGGAGATACATCTTAAATTTGTCTCATGTGATCCAAGTGGATGATGTACAGGTGCGAGAGAACCTGACTGTTGAGGCATTACCCATGCAGATATAGGATCTAGAAATGAAGAAGTTGCATGGTAAGGAGATTGCCTTAGTGAAGGTGGTATGGGGAGGACGTGTCGGTGGAAGAATAACATGGAAGCTGGAAAGTCAAATGCGAGAGTCGTATCCAACTCTGTTTCTTTGAGGTAATTTTCGAGGGCGGAAATTATTTAAGTGAGGGAGAGTTGTAAAACCCCATTTTTCTTATTTATTTATTTAATTAAATTTACTTGTATTTAATTGGTAAAAATCAATTTATAGGTGCAATTTGGTGGTGTTTGGAAGGGAAGTATTTGTTTATGAGGTTTTGGGTGGTATACATAATTCTAGTTATTTAATTAAAATAATAGAATTAGAATATTAGTAGAAATAATGAGGAATATATCATTAGTAATATTAAATAAAATTAGAGTTAAGGAGGATATTGTGGTGAACAGAGGAATAAGTGAGGGCATAATGGGAAGCATAATTTTAAAAAGAATTAGGTTACTAATAAAAAGGTTAGTAAAAAGGTTTGGGGATTATTATATGTAAAAACATAATATGGGATAAAAGGTTAGGAACAAGGGATAAGAGAACCTCTATTGATTAGAGCTTGAAGGTGCTTTTGCTGAAAAATCTAAGGTAGGTGGAATTACTCATAATATGGTGTAGATTGCATGATTGGGTAGAGGAAAATCCTTATTCCCATTAGTTTTTTATAACCTTTTCCCTTTTGTTGAATGATTAATGAACATTAATAGAACTATGAAATAACATGAATTATATGATATATTATGTGATTTTCGTGCATTGTTTTACCATGAAATTTTTGTGTTCTTGTCCATGATGTTGGTATGAATTAGTGTTCATATGTGTGTGATGATTTTAATCAATAAAGTATGTTAAATCCATGATTAATTTAATAAAAATACATGTTAATTGATGGATAAATGATGTGTTATTATTAGATACCATTTTCCTGATTATTATTGTTCAATCTGGGGTCTGAGAAGTGGAAATCGGAGTTCTGGATTGAACTTCATGGCCAAAACACATAATTTGTGTTATGCTTCAGGGTGGCGGGCGTCACCCTCGTGAGGACCAGGTCATAATGACTTTTGAGGCCCTAACGGGCATCAACTGCTTGACGGGTAGACCGTCATGGTCCCTAGGCATAATTTTGAGGGCCGAGTGTAACACCCCGATAATAATATAATAATTATTTAAATTAAGTTAATAATATGTTTATTAATTTAATTAGATAATTGAATTATTATTATTATTATTTTGGAATAATAATTATTGGGATAATTATTTATTGGAATAAAATAAGTTGGAATAATAAAAAGTCCCATTTTTTGGTAAAAAGGGTTTGCACGTGAAAAGGAAAACACAGAGAAGCGGTTGAAAGTGGAAAAAGGGCAAAAAGGCAGAGCAAGAGAAGAGGAAAAGCTTGGAGCTCAGAGATTGCTGGATTAACTCAGGTAAGGGGGGTTTTATCATCGATTAACGGGTATTATGGGATGATATGTACTGGGTAGTAAGAAACTATTGTTTTACCTCTGATTAGATTGATGCATGATGAATTGTGAACCCTTTGGATGAACGAAATTGGGGTATAATTGAGAAAGAATTCGTAGGAATTAGATGTAAAAGTGTCAAATTTTGTGTAATCGAATAAGATACGAATTGTGTTGAAAATATGAATGATTTCTGTGTAGAAATTGGACTGTGGAAGGTTGGATTGGGTATATCTCGTAGCAGAGAAAGCCATGGCAGATCTGAGAGTTCTGGTCTCTGGTCATACGCGTATGGCACTAGGCAATACGCGTATGAGATGGCTGGTACGCGTATGGCACTAGGCAATACGCGTATGGATGAGGAAGATGAAATTTTGAACGTGAAATGGTCTCTGGTGGTACGCGTATGGGGAAGTGATACGCGTAGCATACGCGTATGAGACAGGTGATACGCGTATGGGTTGGGCGAGGAAATGCGCAATACGCGTATGAGAGTGGGCATTACGCGTATGGATTTGGTCAGGCGTGGGCAATACGCGTATGGGCATAGGCAATACGCGTATGGGCAGAATTGTGTATTTTCTGTGCTGTTGTTGTGCAGTTTTGGTTGTTTAGGCTGAGTGTTGTAATTCAGCTGATGTATGACATATTAGGGATCATTTCCCGTGGCTTTGAGTAGTATAGGTATTAGTAGAGTGTACTAATACTATGGTTGTTGTTTGTCATGATCTGATATGCTTATGTGATAAAATATTGAGGATGTCTGATGATATGCATATCGTTGTGAATGTATATATTATGCATGGCATAGCCTTTGGGGCTGTAGCTAATTCCCATGGTGAGGAATTAGTGAGTGAATCATTGTGGATTTGTTGTTGATGTTTGCATGCTAGATGATTAGTGTGCATAGTCTAGCCTTCGGGGCTGTAGCTAATTCCCACGGTGAGGAATTAGTGAGTGAGTCATTAGATCTCAAATGAGTGGGACTAGTGAGCTTAGTAGCCGTATCTGGATTTGATCGGTGAGCTTGAACTGTATGTTCAAGAATAGTCGGTACCGCATGTGTGGAGTCTCATTTCATAATGAATGTATGGCATATAATATGAATGGATGTATTCCAGTATTATATGTGTGTTATGTGTTGTGTTGTTGATGTTGAGTATGGTTGAGATGATACATATGCTATATGTTACTGTTGAATATGATGTTTGAACGGATATTGCCGTTGCTGAGTGCGTAGTCTGATTAGGGTGAATTGATGTGTTATTTACTTAGCATTACATGTTGTTCTATAATGCTTATTATATTGATTGAGGAACTCACCCTTACATCTATTTTTCAGGTAACGAGCAGTGAGTTGAGTAGAAGTTAGTGCTATGGAGTCTAGCGTCGTCCTTAGTGGGTCATGCTCTGGTAGATGTAACATCGGGAGGGAATGTTTGACTATGTTTTAATTTAGTTGTTGATTCAACTTTACATGTAATGTAGTACATGATTTGAATGTCGATGTTTTGTACCCGCTGCGAATTATGCAAAAGAGTCTTATTTTGATTTAATAAATGAGCATGACAGGATATTTGATAATTGTTGTGAAATGATTGTGTGACACCCTTCGGGGCATAATTACTCTGATTGATATGTTATTATTTTAATTAAATATTTTGGGGTATTTAGAAGGGTGTTAAATTAGTGGTATCAGAGCATAGTCGGTCGAGTCGAGTCGTAATTATTCTGTTTCCCCTGTACGGTATAGGTGTTGTGTAACCTATCAGTACTCATGGTTTTAGTTTGTTTGGGTTTTCAGAATAGAGATGGCTGGAAGAGGTAGAGATGATGCTGCAATTGCTGAGGCTCTGGGTATGCTAGCTGGAGTACTTGGAGGAAATCCGAATGTTGTGGGAATGGGAGCTGCTCGTCAACTGAGTGAGTTCCAGAAGAACAATCCTCCAATGTTCAAGGGAGCATACGATCCAGATGGCGCTCAGAAGTGGTTGAAGGAGATCGAGAGAATCTTCCGAGTAACTGAGTGTGCCGAGAACCAGAAGGTCAGGTTCGGTACGCATATGCTATCAGAAGAAGCTGATGATTGGTGGGTTGCTACCCGCACTGAGTTGGAAGCTGCTGGAGGTGCTGAGATCACTTGGGCTGTGTTCAGAGAGAGATTTCTGAGGAAGTACTTTCCAGAGGATGTCAGAGGGAAGAAAGAAATAGAATTCTTGGAATTGAAGCAGGGTAACCGGTCTGTTACTGAGTATGCTGCTAAGTTCACAGAGCTGTCAAAGTATTATACTCCCTACAGTGAGGCTACTGGGGAATTTTCCAAATGTGTGAAGTTTGAGAATGGGCTGCGTCCCGAGATCAAGCAGGCGATTGGATATCAGCGGATCAGGGTGTTTTCTGATTTGGTTGACTGTTGCAGGATTTTCGAACAGGATTCCAAGGCTAGAGCAGAGAGCTATCAGCAAAGGGTTGATAGGAAAGGCAAGAGTCAGAATGACCGTGGAAAACCGTATGCAGCTGGCAAAGGTTTTCAGAGACAGAGTGGGATGAAGAGGCCTAGTGGGGGAGACTCTAGTGCCCCTGTTAAGTGTTATAGATGTGGTCGGGCTGGACATCGTGTCCATGAGTGTACCAGTGCTGAGATGAAGTGTTTCAAGTGTGGAAAAGGTGGTCATTTGGCTGCAGAGTGTCGGTTGAAGACTGTGACTTGTTTCAACTGTGGAGAAGTGGGTCATATCAGTCCACAGTGTCCTAAGCCGAAGAAAGAGAATCAGTCAGGAGGCAAGGTCTTTGCTTTATCGGGTTCTGAGACTTCTGCAGATGATCGTTTGATCCGAGGTACGTGTTATATTAATGGCTTTCCTCTTGTAGCTATTATTGACACAGGTGCGACTCATTCTTTTATATCTTTGGATTGTGCTGTGAAACTTAAGTTAGAGATATCTGAGATGTTGGGTAGTATGGTGATTGATACTCCTGCGAAGGGTTCAGTGACTACTACTTCGGTTTGTTTGAATTGTCCTTTAAGTATTTTTGGTAGAGACTTTGGGATAGACCTTGTGTGTCTTCCACTAGTGCAGATTGATGTTATCCTGGGTATGAATTGGTTGGTGTTTAACCGAGTCTCTATCAACTGTTTTGATAAGACTGTGATATTTCCTGGGATTGAGGAAGGAAAGAGTTTGTTTCTATCTGCAAGACAGGTGAATGAGGCAGTAGTAGATGGGGCAGAGTTGTTTATGCTGTTAGCGACTATGGAAGCTAAAGATAAACTGGTGATTGGTGATCTAGCTGTAGTGTGTGATTTTCCTGATGTGTTTCCGGAAGAGGTGAATGAATTGCCGCCAGAGCGTGAAGTTGAGTTCTCGATTGATTTGGTACCTGGTACTAGACCGATATCGATGGCTCCGTACCGTATGTCTGCTGTTGAGTTAGCTGAATTGAAGAGTCAGCTGGAAGACCTGTTGGATAAGAAATTTATTCGTCCGAGTGTGTCACCGTGGGGTGCACCAGTGTTGTTGGTTAAGAAGAAGGAAGGTACTATGAGGTTGTGTGTGGACTATAGGCAACTGAATAAAGTGACGATCAAGAATCGGTATCCTTTGCCGAGGATTAATGACTTGATGGATCAGTTGGTTGGTGCGAGTGTGTTCAGCAAAATAGATTTGAGATCTGGGTATCATCAGATACGTGTGAAAACTGAAGATATTCAGAAGACTGCTTTCAGAACAAGGTATGGACATTATGAGTATTCTGTAATGCCGTTTGGTGTGACTAATGCGCCTGGAGTATTTATGGAGTATATGAATAGGATTTTCCATCCGTATCTAGATCAGTTTGTCGTGGTGTTTATTGATGACATTTTGGTGTATTCGAAATCTGAAGAAGAGCATGCTGAGCATTTGAGAGTGGTTTTAGAAGTTCTCCGAGAAAAGAAGTTATTTGCTAAACTCTCTAAATGTGAATTTTGGTTAGAAGAGGTGAGTTTTCTTGGTCATGTGATTTCAAGAGGTGGTGTTGCTGTTGATCCTTCTAAGATAGAAGCGGTGTCTAAGTGGGAAGCTCCGAAGTCTGTTGCTGAGATTCGAAGTTTTCTTGGTTTGGCTGGTTATTATAGGAAGTTCATTGAGGGATTTTCTAAGTTGGCGTTACCGTTGACGATGTTGACTAGAAAGGGGCAAGCGTTTGTTTGGGATTCGAAATGTGAAGAAGGTTTCCAAGAGTTAAAGAGAAGGTTGACTACTGCTCCTATCCTGATATTACCGAGTTCGTCGGAACTATTCGAGGTTTACTGTGATGCTTCATTGTTGGGTTTGGGTGGTGTGTTGATGCAGAATAAGCAGGTTATAGCTTATGCTTCGAGACAGCTGAGGGTTCATGAGAGGAACTATCCGACACACGATTTAGAGTTGGCAGCTGTGGTGTTTGTTCTGAAGTTGTGGAGGCATTATTTGTACGGATCAAGATTTGAGGTTTTCAGTGATCATAAAAGTTTGAAGTATTTGTTTGATCAGAAAGAGCTAAATATGAGACAGAGGAGATGGTTAGAATTTCTGAAGGATTATGATTTTGGTTTGAATTACCATCCGGGTAAAGCAAATGTAGTGGCTGACGCATTGAGTAGGAAATCATTGCATATGTCTATGTTAATGGTTAAAGAATTGGATTTAATTGAGCAGTTTAGAGATTTGAGTTTGGTGTGTGAAAGTACTCACAATAGTGTTAAATTGGGAATGTTGAAGTTAACGAGTAATATTTTGGATGAGATCAGAGAGGGTCAGAAATCCGATATGCTTTTGGTTGATAAGTTGACTTTAGTGAATCAAGGTCAAGGTGGTGAATTCAGAGTTGATGAGAATGGTGTTTTGAGATTTGGTAATCGGGTGTGTATTCCGGATGTTACTGAGCTTAAGAAGAGCATTCTTGAAGAAGGACATCGTAGTGGTTTGAGTATTCATCCTGGAGCTACGAAGATGTATCATGATTTGAAAAAGTTATTTTGGTGGCCGGGAATGAAGAAAGAAATTGCGAGTTTTGTTTATTCTTGTTTGACTTGTCAGAAGTCAAAGATTGAGCATCAGAAGCCGTCTGGGCTAATGCAACCGTTGGCTATTCCAGAGTGGAAGTGGGATAGTATCAGTATGGATTTTGTTTCTGGTTTGCCGAGGACAAGTAAGAATTTTGAGGCTATATGGGTAATTGTTGATAGATTGACGAAGTCGGCTCATTTCATTCCGATCAGAATGGATTATCCGTTAGAGAGATTAGCCGAGTTGTATATTGAGAAGATTGTAAGTTTGCATGGTATTCCGTCGAGTATTGTTTCGGACAGAGATCCTAGATTTACATCGAAATTTTGGGAAGGTTTGCAGAAGGCTTTGGGAACTAAGCTGAGATTGAGTTCTGCATATCATCCGCAGACTGATGGTCAGACTGAGAGGACGATTCAGTCATTAGAGGATCTTTTGAGAGCTTGTGTTTTGGAAAAGGGAGGTGCTTGGGATTGTTATTTACCTTTGATTGAGTTTACCTACAACAATAGTTTTCATTCGAGCATTGGTATGGCACCGTTTGAAGCCTTGTATGGTAGGAGATGTCGGACACCTTTATGTTGGTATGAGTCCGGTGAGAGTGCTGTGGTTGGACCGGAGATTGTTCAACAAACTACGGAAAGGATTAAGATGATTCAGGAGAAGATGAGAATTGCTCAGAGTCGTCAGAAGAGTTATCATGATAAGAGGAGGAAGTCACTTGAGTTCCAAGAGGGAGATCATGTGTTTCTTCGTGTTACTCCGATAACTGGTGTTGGTCGA
Source organism: Lathyrus oleraceus (assembly GCF_024323335.1). Classification (NCBI taxonomy): domain Eukaryota; kingdom Viridiplantae; phylum Streptophyta; class Magnoliopsida; order Fabales; family Fabaceae; genus Lathyrus; species Lathyrus oleraceus. Next base: position 430,426,682 of record NC_066579.1, read on the forward strand.
GCTTTGAAGTCAAGGAAGTTGACACCTCGATTTATTGGTCCTTATCAGATTTTGGAGAGGATAGGAGAGGTAGCCTATCGTATCGCTTTACCGCCGTCGCTTGCGAATTTGCATGAGGTTTTTCATGTGTCTCAGTTGAGGAGGTACATTCATGATCCGTCGCATGTAGTCCAAATAGATGATGTACAGGTGAGAGATAACCTGACTGTGGAAACATCACCTATGAGGATCGAGGATCGAGAGTTGAAGCAGTTGCGGGGTAAAGAGATTGCCTTGGTAAAGGTAGCTTGGGGAGGACCAGCAGGTGGCAACGTGACTTGGGAACTGGAGAGTAAGATGAAGGAGTCTTACCCAGAGTTGTTCGCTTGAGGTATGTTTTCGAGGACGAAAACTCTTTTAGTGGGGGAGAGTTGTAACACCCCGATAATAATATAATAATTATTTAAATTAAGTTAATAATATGTTTATTAATTTAATTAGATAATTGAATTATTATTATTATTATTTTGGAATAATAATTATTGGGATAATTATTTATTGGAATAAAATAAGTTGGAATAATAAAAAGTCCCATTTTTTGGTAAAAAGGGTTTGCACGTGAAAAGGAAAACACAGAGAAGCGGTTGAAAGTGGAAAAAGGGCAAAAAGGCAGAGCAAGAGAAGAGGAAAAGCTTGGAGCTCAGAGATTGCTGGATTAACTCAGGTAAGGGGGGTTTTATCATCGATTAACGGGTATTATGGGATGATATGTACTGGGTAGTAAGAAACTATTGTTTTACCTCTGATTAGATTGATGCATGATGAATTGTGAACCCTTTGGATGAACGAAATTGGGGTATAATTGAGAAAGAATTCGTAGGAATTAGATGTAAAAGTGTCAAATTTTGTGTAATCGAATAAGATACGAATTGTGTTGAAAATATGAATGATTTCTGTGTAGAAATTGGACTGTGGAAGGTTGGATTGGGTAGATCTCGTAGCAGAGAAAGCCATGGCAGATCTGAGAGTTCTGGTCTCTGGTCATACGCGTATGGCACTAGGCAATACGCGTATGAGATGGCTGGTACGCGTATGGCACTAGGCAATACGCGTATGGATGAGGAAGATGAAATTTTGAACGTGAAATGGTCTCTGGTGGTACGCGTATGGGGAAGTGATACGCGTAGCATACGCGTATGAGACAGGTGATACGCGTATGGGTTGGGCGAGGAAATGCGCAATACGCGTATGAGAGTGGGCATTACGCGTATGGATTTGGTCAGGCGTGGGCAATACGCGTATGGGCATAGGCAATACGCGTATGGGCAGAATTGTGTATTTTCTGTGCTGTTGTTGTGCAGTTTTGGTTGTTTAGGCTGAGTGTTGTAATTCAGCTGATGTATGACATATTAGGGATCATTTCCCGTGGCTTTGAGTAGTATAGGTATTAGTAGAGTGTACTAATACTGTGGTTGTTGTTTGTCATGATCTGATATGCTTATGTGATAAAATATTGAGGATGTCTGATGATATGCATATCGTTGTGAATGTATATATTATGCATGGCATAGCCTTTGGGGCTGTAGCTAATTCCCATGGTGAGGAATTAGTGAGTGAATCATTGTGGATTTGTTGTTGATGTTTGCATGCTAGATGATTAGTGTGCATAGTCTAGCCTTCGGGGCTGTAGCTAATTCCCACGGTGAGGAATTAGTGAGTGAGTCATTAGATCTCAAATGAGTGGGACTAGTGAGCTTAGTAGCCGTATCTGGATTTGATCGGTGAGCTTGAACTGTATGTTCAAGAATAGTCGGTACCGCATGTGTGGAGTCTCATTTCATAATGAATGTATGGCATATAATATGAATGGATGTATTCCAGTATTATATGTGTGTTATGTGTTGTGTTGTTGATGTTGAGTATGGTTGAGATGATACATATGCTATATGTTACTGTTGAATATGATGTTTGAACGGATATTGCCGTTGCTGAGTGCGTAGTCTGATTAGGGTGAATTGATGTGTTATTTACTTAGCATTACATGTTGTTCTATAATGCTTATTATATTGATTGAGGAACTCACCCTTACATCTATTTTTCAGGTAACGAGCAGTGAGTTGAGTAGAAGTTAGTGCTATGGAGTCTAGCGTCGTCCTTAGTGGGTCATGCTCTGGTAGATGTAACATCGGGAGGGAATGTTTGACTATGTTTTAATTTAGTTGTTGATTCAACTTTACATGTAATGTAGTACATGATTTGAATGTCGATGTTTTGTACCCGCTGCGAATTATGCAAAAGAGTCTTATTTTGATTTAATAAATGAGCATGACAGGATATTTGATAATTGTTGTGAAATGATTGTGTGACACCCTTCGGGGCATAATTACTCTGATTGATATGTTATTATTTTAATTAAATATTTTGGGGTATTTAGAAGGGTGTTAAATTAGTGGTATCAGAGCATAGTCGGTCGAGTCGAGTCGTAATTATTCTGTTTCCCCTGTACGGTATAGGTGTTGTGTAACCTATCAGTACTCATGGTTTTAGTTTGTTTGGGTTTTCAGAATAGAGATGGCTGGAAGAGGTAGAGATGATGCTGCAATTGCTGAGGCTCTGGGTATGCTAGCTGGAGTACTTGGAGGAAATCCGAATGTTGTGGGAATGGGAGCTGCTCGTCAACTGAGTGAGTTCCAGAAGAACAATCCTCCAATGTTCAAGGGAGCATACGATCCAGATGGCGCTCAGAAGTGGTTGAAGGAGATCGAGAGAATCTTCCGAGTAACTGAGTGTGCCGAGAACCAGAAGGTCAGGTTCGGTACGCATATGCTATCAGAAGAAGCTGATGATTGGTGGGTTGCTACCCGCACTGAGTTGGAAGCTGCTGGAGGTGCTGAGATCACTTGGGCTGTGTTCAGAGAGAGATTTCTGAGGAAGTACTTTCCAGAGGATGTCAGAGGGAAGAAAGAAATAGAATTCTTGGAATTGAAGCAGGGTAACCGGTCTGTTACTGAGTATGCTGCTAAGTTCACAGAGCTGTCAAAGTATTATACTCCCTACAGTGAGGCTACTGGGGAATTTTCCAAATGTGTGAAGTTTGAGAACGGGCTGCGTCCCGAGATCAAGCAGGCGATTGGATATCAGCGGATCAGGGTGTTTTCTGATTTGGTTGACTGTTGCAGGATTTTCGAACAGGATTCCAAGGCTAGAGCAGAGAGATATCAGCAAAGGGTTGATAGGAAAGGCAAGAGTCAGAATGACCGTGGAAAACCGTATGCAGCTGGCAAAGGTTTTCAGAGACAGAGTGGGATGAAGAGGCCTAGTGGGGGAGACTCTAGTGCCCCTGTTAAGTGTTATAGATGTGGTCGGGCTGGACATCGTGTCCATGAGTGTACCAGTGCTGAGATGAAGTGTTTCAAGTGTGGAAAAGGTGGTCATTTGGCTGCAGAGTGTCGGTTGAAGACTGTGACTTGTTTCAACTGTGGAGAAGTGGGTCATATCAGTCCACAGTGTCCTAAGCCGAAGAAAGAGAATCAGTCAGGAGGCAAGGTCTTTGCTTTATCGGGTTCTGAGACTTCTGCAGATGATCGTTTGATCCGAGGTACGTGTTATATTAATGGCTTTCCTCTTGTAGCTATTATTGACACAGGTGCGACTCATTCTTTTATATCTTTGGATTGTGCTGTGAAACTTAAGTTAGAGATATCTGAGATGTTGGGTAGTATGGTGATTGATACTCCTGCGAAGGGTTCAGTGACTACTACTTCGGTTTGTTTGAATTGTCCTTTAAGTATTTTTGGTAGAGACTTTGGGATAGACCTTGTGTGTCTTCCACTAGTGCAGATTGATGTTATCCTGGGTATGAATTGGTTGGTGTTTAACCGAGTCTCTATCAACTGTTTTGATAAGACTGTGATATTTCCTGGGATTGAGGAAGGAAAGAGTTTGTTTCTATCTGCAAGACAGGTGAATGAGGCAGTAGTAGATGGGGCAGAGTTGTTTATGCTGTTAGCGACTATGGAAGCTAAAGATAAACTGGTGATTGGTGATCTAGCTGTAGTGTGTGATTTTCCTGATGTGTTTCCGGAAGAGGTGAATGAATTGCCGCCAGAGCGTGAAGTTGAGTTCTCGATTGATTTGGTACCTGGTACTAGACCGATATCGATGGCTCCGTACCGTATGTCTGCTGTTGAGTTAGCTGAATTGAAGAGTCAGCTGGAAGACCTGTTGGATAAGAAATTTATTCGTCCGAGTGTGTCACCGTGGGGTGCACCAGTGTTGTTGGTTAAGAAGAAGGAAGGTACTATGAGGTTGTGTGTGGACTATAGGCAACTGAATAAAGTGACGATCAAGAATCGGTATCCTTTGCCGAGGATTAATGACTTGATGGATCAGTTGGTTGGTGCGAGTGTGTTCAGCAAAATAGATTTGAGATCTGGGTATCATCAGATACGTGTGAAAACTGAAGATATTCAGAAGACTGCTTTCAGAACAAGGTATGGACATTATGAGTATTCTGTAATGCCGTTTGGTGTGACTAATGCGCCTGGAGTATTTATGGAGTATATGAATAGGATTTTCCATCCGTATCTAGATCAGTTTGTCGTGGTGTTTATTGATGACATTTTGGTGTATTCGAAATCTGAAGAAGAGCATGCTGAGCATTTGAGAGTGGTTTTAGAAGTTCTCCGAGAAAAGAAGTTATTTGCTAAACTCTCTAAATGTGAATTTTGGTTAGAAGAGGTGAGTTTTCTTGGTCATGTGATTTCAAGAGGTGGTGTTGCTGTTGATCCTTCTAAGATAGAAGCGGTGTCTAAGTGGGAAGCTCCGAAGTCTGTTGCTGAGATTCGAAGTTTTCTTGGTTTGGCTGGTTATTATAGGAAGTTCATTGAGGGATTTTCTAAGTTGGCGTTACCGTTGACGATGTTGACTAGAAAGGGGCAAGCGTTTGTTTGGGATTCGAAATGTGAAGAAGGTTTCCAAGAGTTAAAGAGAAGGTTGACTACTGCTCCTATCCTGATATTACCGAGTTCGTCGGAACTATTCGAGGTTTACTGTGATGCTTCATTGTTGGGTTTGGGTGGTGTGTTGATGCAGAATAAGCAGGTTATAGCTTATGCTTCGAGACAGCTGAGGGTTCATGAGAGGAACTATCCGACACACGATTTAGAGTTGGCAGCTGTGGTGTTTGTTCTGAAGTTGTGGAGGCATTATTTGTACGGATCAAGATTTGAGGTTTTCAGTGATCATAAAAGTTTGAAGTATTTGTTTGATCAGAAAGAGCTAAATATGAGACAGAGGAGATGGTTAGAATTTCTGAAGGATTATGATTTTGGTTTGAATTACCATCCGGGTAAAGCAAATGTAGTGGCTGACGCATTGAGTAGGAAATCATTGCATATGTCTATGTTAATGGTTAAAGAATTGGATTTAATTGAGCAGTTTAGAGATTTGAGTTTGGTGTGTGAAAGTACTCACAATAGTGTTAAATTGGGAATGTTGAAGTTAACGAGTAATATTTTGGATGAGGTCAGAGAGGGTCAGAAATCCGATATGCTTTTGGTTGATAAGTTGACTTTAGTGAATCAAGGTCAAGGTGGTGAATTCAGAGTTGATGAGAATGGTGTTTTGAGATTTGGTAATCGGGTGTGTATTCCGGATGTTACTGAGCTTAAGAAGAGCATTCTTGAAGAAGGACATCGTAGTGGTTTGAGTATTCATCCTGGAGCTACGAAGATGTATCATGATTTGAAAAAGTTATTTTGGTGGCCGGGAATGAAGAAAGAAATTGCGAGTTTTGTTTATTCTTGTTTGACTTGTCAGAAGTCAAAGATTGAGCATCAGAAGCCGTCTGGGCTAATGCAACCGTTGGCTATTCCAGAGTGGAAGTGGGATAGTATCAGTATGGATTTTGTTTCTGGTTTGCCGAGGACAAGTAAGAATTTTGAGGCTATATGGGTAATTGTTGATAGATTGACGAAGTCGGCTCATTTCATTCCGATCAGAATGGATTATCCGTTAGAGAGATTAGCCGAGTTGTATATTGAGAAGATTGTAAGTTTGCATGGTATTCCGTCGAGTATTGTTTCGGACAGAGATCCTAGATTTACATCGAAATTTTGGGAAGGTTTGCAGAAGGCTTTGGGAACTAAGCTGAGATTGAGTTCTGCATATCATCCGCAGACTGATGGTCAGACTGAGAGGACGATTCAGTCATTAGAGGATCTTTTGAGAGCTTGTGTTTTGGAAAAGGGAGGTGCTTGGGATTGTTATTTACCTTTGATTGAGTTTACCTACAACAATAGTTTTCATTCGAGCATTGGTATGGCACCGTTTGAAGCCTTGTATGGTAGGAGATGTCGGACACCTTTATGTTGGTATGAGTCCGGTGAGAGTGCTGTGGTTGGACCGGAGATTGTTCAACAAACTACGGAAAGGATTAAGATGATTCAGGAGAAGATGAGAATTGCTCAGAGTCGTCAGAAGAGTTATCATGATAAGAGGAGGAAGTCACTTGAGTTCCAAGAGGGAGATCATGTGTTTCTTCGTGTTACTCCGATAACTGGTGTTGGTCGAGCTTTGAAGTCAAGGAAGTTGACACCTCGATTTATTGGTCCTTATCAGATTTTGGAGAGGATAGGAGAGGTAGCCTATCGTATCGCTTTACCGCCGTCGCTTGCGAATTTGCATGAGGTTTTTCATGTGTCTCAGTTGAGGAGGTACATTCATGATCCGTCGCATGTAGTCCAAATAGATGATGTACAGGTGAGAGATAACCTGACTGTGGAAACATCACCTATGAGGATCGAGGATCGAGAGTTGAAGCAGTTGCGGGGTAAAGAGATTGCCTTGGTAAAGGTAGCTTGGGGAGGACCAGCAGGTGGCAACGTGACTTGGGAACTGGAGAGTAAGATGAAGGAGTCTTACCCAGAGTTGTTCGCTTGAGGTATGTTTTCGAGGACGAAAACTCTTTTAGTGGGGGAGAGTTGTAACACCCCGATAATAATATAATAATTATTTAAATTAAGTTAATAATATGTTTATTAATTTAATTAGATAATTGAATTATTATTATTATTATTTTGGAATAATAATTATTGGGATAATTATTTATTGGAATAAAATAAGTTGGAATAATAAAAAGTCCCATTTTTTGGTAAAAAGGGTTTGCACGTGAAAAGGAAAACACAGAGAAGCGGTTGAAAGTGGAAAAAGGGCAAAAAGGCAGAGCAAGAGAAGAGGAAAAGCTTGGAGCTCAGAGATTGCTGGATTAACTCAGGTAAGGGGGGTTTTATCATCGATTAACGGGTATTATGGGATGATATGTACTGGGTAGTAAGAAACTATTGTTTTACCTCTGATTAGATTGATGCATGATGAATTGTGAACCCTTTGGATGAACGAAATTGGGGTATAATTGAGAAAGAATTCGTAGGAATTAGATGTAAAAGTGTCAAATTTTGTGTAATCGAATAAGATACGAATTGTGTTGAAAATATGAATGATTTCTGTGTAGAAATTGGACTGTGGAAGGTTGGATTGGGTAGATCTCGTAGCAGAGAAAGCCATGGCAGATCTGAGAGTTCTGGTCTCTGGTCATACGCGTATGGCACTAGGCAATACGCGTATGAGATGGCTGGTACGCGTATGGCACTAGGCAATACGCGTATGGATGAGGAAGATGAAATTTTGAACGTGAAATGGTCTCTGGTGGTACGCGTATGGGGAAGTGATACGCGTAGCATACGCGTATGAGACAGGTGATACGCGTATGGGTTGGGCGAGGAAATGCGCAATACGCGTATGAGAGTGGGCATTACGCGTATGGATTTGGTCAGGCGTGGGCAATACGCGTATGGGCATAGGCAATACGCGTATGGGCAGAATTGTGTATTTTCTGTGCTGTTGTTGTGCAGTTTTGGTTGTTTAGGCTGAGTGTTGTAATTCAGCTGATGTATGACATATTAGGGATCATTTCCCGTGGCTTTGAGTAGTATAGGTATTAGTAGAGTGTACTAATACTGTGGTTGTTGTTTGTCATGATCTGATATGCTTATGTGATAAAATATTGAGGATGTCTGATGATATGCATATCGTTGTGAATGTATATATTATGCATGGCATAGCCTTTGGGGCTGTAGCTAATTCCCATGGTGAGGAATTAGTGAGTGAATCATTGTGGATTTGTTGTTGATGTTTGCATGCTAGATGATTAGTGTGCATAGTCTAGCCTTCGGGGCTGTAGCTAATTCCCACGGTGAGGAATTAGTGAGTGAGTCATTAGATCTCAAATGAGTGGGACTAGTGAGCTTAGTAGCCGTATCTGGATTTGATCGGTGAGCTTGAACTGTATGTTCAAGAATAGTCGGTACCGCATGTGTGGAGTCTCATTTCATAATGAATGTATGGCATATAATATGAATGGATGTATTCCAGTATTATATGTGTGTTATGTGTTGTGTTGTTGATGTTGAGTATGGTTGAGATGATACATATGCTATATGTTACTGTTGAATATGATGTTTGAACGGATATTGCCGTTGCTGAGTGCGTAGTCTGATTAGGGTGAATTGATGTGTTATTTACTTAGCATTACATGTTGTTCTATAATGCTTATTATATTGATTGAGGAACTCACCCTTACATCTATTTTTCAGGTAACGAGCAGTGAGTTGAGTAGAAGTTAGTGCTATGGAGTCTAGCGTCGTCCTTAGTGGGTCATGCTCTGGTAGATGTAACATCGGGAGGGAATGTTTGACTATGTTTTAATTTAGTTGTTGATTCAACTTTACATGTAATGTAGTACATGATTTGAATGTCGATGTTTTGTACCCGCTGCGAATTATGCAAAAGAGTCTTATTTTGATTTAATAAATGAGCATGACAGGATATTTGATAATTGTTGTGAAATGATTGTGTGACACCCTTCGGGGCATAATTACTCTGATTGATATGTTATTATTTTAATTAAATATTTTGGGGTATTTAGAAGGGTGTTACACCGAGCGTCATGGTGACGACATGTCAGTGTGACGTGGATGATGGCGGGCGTCACTTGGATGACGGGTAACCCTTCATATTGCTAGAATGAGCGTTGTTCGCTCTTTTGCTTGGAATGGAATGTCGGTTCCAATTTTTGATATTGCGTTGTGATTATGCTACTGTTTGGCCATTATATGGAGAATGATGTTGTGCATAGTGATGATAATTGCATGATGGTACTTTGGTGATATTACATGTTGTTGAGATCATACATCATGATGTATAGACTTCAATCAAGTTTTGGTGTGCTACTGTCCGATGACGTGGATTCAGGAGTGAGTAAATGGTTTCAGATGAGAATCTGTGAAGTGTTATGTATGATGATAATAACGAATCAGTGTGCTCTTGTTCTATGGTGGGGATTCAGGAGCGAGATGGATTTGTGTTGTCCATAGTGGTACCACATGCATCGTAGAGTCATGATGTCGAGTACATTGCATACATTGTTTGCATATGTATTGGGTGATTGAGAATACTTTGGTGGTGAGTTCAAATGAATTGTTTTGAATGATTATCAATGTTTATTTAGACTACCATTGCATATTTTGCACCATTACATATTACAGGTGTATTCTCACCCTTTTGTTGTTTGTGTGGTTTTATGCTCCTTCTTGGGGTACATACAAGCAGGTAAATGAGTATATGCTTAGAAACTGAAGGATGACATTAAGGTTATTCTTCTTTTCCTGTTTTATGTGATATTTAGATTTTATTGCTCTGATATGTAACACTGAGAGGAAGAACATTTTGGTCTTATTATTTGTTATTTATTCTGAAGTTATTGATGTTGAAGACATTTTGCCATAACCATATTTTATGTTGTGAGACTTATTTGGTTGTTGAGTTACTTTAATTGTTTTATTTCCGTTGCGATGAGCCTAAGTAAAGGTGAACACGTGATTCCAAACGCTTAAATTATTGCATGCGTTTATATAACTCATGTTACAGAGCAGTTTATATTATGTTCGAGTGACATCCTATATATGTAGTTGTTTTATATTCACAATAATTTTCATTTAGGGGTTTAGGTTATTACAGTACACTATTTGGTCCAACCAACAACACGAAGAGAAACACCAAATAAGGAGAACGTTTGTAGATTGACGCTCCAACAATATACATACTTGTAAAAAATACATGCAACTTTCACTTCTCTCACTAGGATATATGATGCTTCACACCCCCTTAATCTCCCTATTTCCCTTGCTGACCAGGTGGGGTGTGTGATTAGGAATGACCAATCTCTAGCCTTTGCCCTGGCTACTTTTAAGTCTACTCATGCGTCTTTTCAACAACCTAAAGATAGTTGGAGTCTTTGTGTCTCGAGAATGCTTCTTTGGCTAAATGTTTAACCGAGTGTATGACCACCAACCTTGGGTCCATTTCACAGTCTTTTGAGAATGCCTTGCAATAAATGGATCGTTTCACCATCCTCTACATGTTTAAGGGAGCAGATTCACCTAAATCAGATGAGAAGGTTGTTTCCTTGTTGAGGGTGGCCTTCCCCTTTTTTTGCCCATATCATGTTCATAAAGTATATTTGTAGTAGATAAATATATGTGTGTATATTTGTGATGAAATATATTTACATGTTTGAGGTATGTTTGTGTGATCCCGAGTGTGGGGTTCTAAATTCCATGCGAACTTATAAGGTCTTCCCTCGAAGTTTATTGAACGTCTCTAGAGCCATTCTCGACCAAAGGTCGGTTCTCATTCCCCCTTCCAGGTGAAAACCCAGTTATAGGTTGATGTATGGCCAACCCACCGCGGCCTATGGAGTGACTAGTTGCCAGATGGATGGACAATTATTTCCAGTACTTTATACAGTGGGGATTTGATTGCTGTAGTTGCACAAGTATTTGTGATGGGGCCTCGATCCCTTTGGTCATACCCCGGACTCGCTGTTAGCTCATATAAACATAAATAGATGAATATTTCAGACATTGCAATACTTCATTAATAATTGGGAATTAAGCTTCCATCACGGGAAGATGATTATACAAACATATTATCTAATGCAAATAATAAAGAAAACATAACCAGACTGATTGACCACCTCTTATTCTTCCTATTTTATTCCCGTTGGACCGGTCACTTTTGGAAGGCTGGTGTTCATGCTTTTGAGTTGGCCGGTTAGGGATACCACGTTGATTTCCATCGCTTTTCCTTCTCCTTGGTATCACTAGAGTGCTTCATGCATTCTCCTTGCTCCTTTGAGATCAACGATGATTATGACCATATTTCCTTGAAGGTTATGATATTTGAGCTTGAGATGGAACAACGAGGCTACAACTTCCAAGGTGGATGCGAAAGGCATTTCGTGAATGCAATTGTAAATGCTGCTCCAAGGAGCCACATGGAATTATGAGCCGACGAACTCTAGATCATTCCCTTCTACCACATATATCATTATTTCGAAACATCACATGTATTAGGTTGTCGTACAGTTGAATACCTGTAGGTACGACCCTTTCAACGACCATAAACTCCCTCTTTCAAGACCCATCTTCTCAAGTAACTCGAAATAAATGATATTACACGAGTTGTCACTGTCGATCAGAATTCGGGAAATATTGAATATCCCGATCGTAGCTATAATTACCAAGGAAAATATTTCATTTGAAGTTCCTCCAACCTTTTCTATGTCCCACAATCCTAACATTGTTTAGTCAGGGTTTTCACCGATGCACCTCCATCCTTTTTATGGACCACCAACATATATGAGATCTTCCTTTTCATTGTTCCCTTGTATGGGAGGTTTGCTTGGGTTGCGCCTCTAGTAATAGTGGTAATTTATGGACATTTCCCACTTGTTATCCTTTCTATCTCCGCCACTAGTCACGGCGTCTATGACTTTTGAAGTGGATTTACTCTTGGGAGACTCTTATCTTTCCCTTTTTGCTCCCTTCATATATTCAGACAATTAACCTCTATTAACCAATCCCTAAATAACATTTTTTTAGTTGTATGCAGTCGTCTGTGTTGTGGTCATGGCCCTTGTGGAAGGGACAATACTTTATCTTGTCCGTATGATAGGACTCTTTAATGGGAAAGAGGGATTTGATTCCTCCCTTCCGAAACTTTGTTTTGGCACACTCTTGGTAGCTTCGTCAGCATTGAATAATTCAACCGTTCACTGATGGGTTACACGTGCTCGTCCGGATCTCCCTTTCCGCTATATTCACCCAACTTATAAGGCTTCTCAATTGATTCTAGTATCCTACTATCCAAAACACGGGCGTACAAACGATGCTTCTACTGATTTTAGTATCATGCTATCCAAAATGCGGGCACACAGATGGTGTTTCTATTGATTCTTTGGTGGCTGGTTTTCTACTTAGTTTTGTGGAGGAATGTGGTTTCCTCGATCTCCCTCAAGGATTCAGGGATAACTCTGACGCTTATTTCTCCTCTTTTGATTTTGTGATTTCAGAGCTTCATCTTTCCTCGTGATTGACTCGTGGAAGATAGTTTAAGTTCTATTTGACATAGCTTTTTGAGCGGTGTTTCCTTAGGGAGGCACTTTATGCATACTTTCTTCGAGATGAAGCAACCTTTCCTCAATCACATGTGATTTCTACTCCTGAACGATGTTGTACATGTTATTCAACAATTCATTGACGCCTAGTAGCCCAAAGTTAGCTCGCAATAGTTAGAAACTAGGTAAGGCTTCTGGTTGTGAGACAGGAGACATGATTGAACAATCCATGTGACACTATAAGTGATCCAGTAATATGAGGAGCTTGGAGAATATCTGGATGTAGACGAGTTTATGCTACTGGATTCTCAACACCTTGCGGAAAAGGCAGAGACAGTTGATTGATCTCTACTTGAGGAGCAGCGACAACGACAACGACTTCGCGTGCTACGGCAAAATAAGTAGCTTTATATCCATCCACTACCAAGAATTATGGAAGTCGGAAATGTGGAAATTCAAGAAACCAAAGTTGATATGCTACTTGATTGGATCGAACATGATGAATCTCCGTGTCCGATTTTGAGAGTTCTTGATATGATGAACTGAAAAGGTTTTGAACTAAAAAATAAAAGAATGAACGTAAGATAGTGGAAAACGAACGAATCAGAAGTAAATTCCCACATAATACACCACTGCTAGCGGAACTATAAATGAAGTAGGAATTTGTGATTTTAGAGAAATATGGATATGAGCTTTTGATACGGTGGTGATGGGGTTGATCTACAAGGTTTACACTCCAACGCTCAAGTCTGTATGTGAAGGAGGTTAATAAACTAAAATTGAATAATGGAAAGGTCATAACAACCTGTTATTTGTTAAGCGTATAATGCATGGGCCATTGGATGTATATGCGACTTGGATCACTTGTATTCATCCGAAGGATAACTCTCATGTGTTGAAAAGGTTCTAAATAAACTGCATCCCTATCTGAATGGTCGGCCAGGAACCTTTATAGTCAGTCCGGAACAAAACTTATTATATGAAAACACAAATTATAATTCTATTTTATATTTTCAATTTAAACCAGTCTAATTTGAAAATTACATTTTTCCAATTAAAAAATGATATAAGGAAGAATTTAGAATTAGGGTATTCACGGATTAAGCTAGGTTGATTTTGATAAAATATGTTACTCAACCAAATCAAATTTTATTAGTATGGGTTCGATCAAAAAATTGTATTTTCATGCCAAACATGCCCCAATCAAACTTGATCATGAGAAAGTTTGATTTATGTTAGATAGTTAAGCCTATTAGAAGTAATTTTTTTATAGGAATTAACATAAAAACAATTAATTTAGTGACTATTTTAATGAAAATTCGAACACTTTGACTAACATTTTATAATTTATTTTTTTAATACTTAAATTAAATTAAAAATCTTTAAATCAATAAATATTAGTCTTATGATATATTAATAAGAAAAATATCATTTTTTTATGAGTTGGGTTGAAACATTTGAAGATATAAAACTATATACCTGTTGCTCGAATCAAACCACTATGAGTTTGAATAAGTTGGTTTGGATTAAACTTGAACTTAAATGGATTTGAGTAAAATATGACTTGAGTTTGTTTAGGTCATCTGGTTAAATAGGTCACCCAAACTCGTGAACACACGCATTTAGAATCAATCAACGCATCTCTTTTGCAGGAAGAATAACTTTAACATAATCTTCTTTCCCTTGCATTCTAGGTTATGACATGTAAAGAACTCGTATCCCCAACTCAATGTGATGAAATTGTGGAATACAAGGATTTTATTCAGGGTTCCTCTCCTCAACATCCCAAGTGCCATTTTGTTTTATGGAAAACTATCCGCCGTCCTAAAGAGGAGGGCAATATAAGGTTTAGAAGTTTATATGTTTTGAATTAAGCTTACATGTATACATTAGTTTGACAGATGGTGGTAGATATTGACAAACTTTGAGTGCAAGTGCAAAGGTCAAATATATACATGAATCCCTTTTTAACCCTTATTTATTTTGGCTCGAAGCAACTCCTTCAACATTTGGAAAGCCATCACTAAAGCTTAGGAACACATTAAGCCCTACATCAAATGAGTGATAAATAATGATCATGATACTCAATTTTGGAAAGATCCCCATATCCATAACTTTGGAGCTCTTGAGGATCCACATGCAACATTTATCCCTTTAAAAGAGGCTAAATACACCATCTCTCATTATAGGATGAATTGAAAACTGGATTTAGAACTTGATTGATAACTGTCCCCGAAATTCTATACGCAATTTGATAGAAAAGATTAAAATTCCAATCATTGGAAACACTGCCATTCCTAAATGGAATATAACCCTAGATGGAAACTTTAGTTTAAAATTAACTTATGATTCCATGAGAGATATAAATAGTGATAATACTAACTCACATTTTTGTTTGACCATTTTCGATATTAGAAGAACCAACTCAAAATTCATGCCACTATTTGGAAACTCACTAAAGACTTGTTACTTATGAATGCAGCGAGAGCTCATCATTAAATGGTGAACGAAGATCCTACCCCCTAGTCAGTGCCATTATGAAATCATCATGCACATGCTTACAAATTGTAAGAATACTCAAGAGTTTTGTAATCAACTCATCATAGAAGATAACTTGATTAAATCTCTAACCTCAGTCCATATATGTTTGGTTGGAGTGGAACATCACAACAAATAATATTTGATCAAAGAACACTGAATGATCTATATTTTTTAGAGTTTTAGTTTGAACTATTCAAAAATACCATAATATTAAGAGATTAATATTAGTTCAAGTCTAACTGCAGAAATCAACAAGATAACACATCAAATTGATGAAATTAATCATCCTTTTGCTTATCTTAATAAAAGTGTTGGTAAGCGGAATAATCATTGGATTAAACTTTCCAATGATTATTTCAAAATAAATACAAATGAATACATTTGTGAATAGAGAACTTAACCACAGACTTATCAAAATTCATAACAATGACTTTGTGAAGTGTTCTGTGTTGTTGCATAAACTTTGAATTAAAACTGTATGAATTTTAGGTATCTAAAATATAAAAAAAAATATAAAAGTTAATTTAGTCTAGACGTGTACTACTCAATTTATTTATTTGTTGGGCTTAAATGCACTTTTAGTTCCCCTAATTTGCGCGTTTTAAACAATTGGTCCTCCTATTACAAAACCTGTGATTTTTGTCCCTTAATTTTGATGGTCTTTGGATTTTTTTGGTCTCATCTACTTTTTGCAGACGTGACATTAATGATTGGGATAAAAAATATTTTTTAATTAGGTGGCAAGGGTGACTATGACAATTATTAATTAATATATTTTTAAATGAATTAATATTTAATAAATTGAATTAATATGTTTCTAAACTAATTAATTAGTTAAAACCTTTAAAATTAAAGCTCATTAGATACACCAATAGTCCAACAAGTCCATTATCATTCTATTTCACTTAAGCAATAACTTATGTATGTTGAAGTTTTATAAACTCTTCCAATATTTGAAAAAAAATCGATGTGAGACTTGCTTAAGAGTAAAATTGCATCAAAGTGTATACACGTGACTACCTAGCCTTCCTTGGGGTTTTGGGGGTTCGATTGGATGTTCAAGTGTGTTTGTATACCTTATTTTGCTCTACAATATTAAGGGGTGAGAGTCAAGTTTCACTGGTTGGATTTGTAAAGAATACCTTTATAATGTCAAGTTATACATAGTATGAAATCATCTGAAATTATTTACAATATATTTGCCATAAAATTGCCTTTTATAGGTTAGAAATGAGGTTTTGGTTTCATAGGACACTAGTTGAACATGAACCTTTGTTATTCAATCATCATACTCAATAGAAATATTCTCGGTAAGTTCAACATAATTCTTCAAAATATTAAATCTGATTCCAATTTTTTTTATGATGCTATCATTTTTATGCATAACATAGTCCCCAAAATGAAGTGTGTAAGGGTATACCTTATAACTAAAGGAACCATATTTATCCTCTTCATCACTTTTTAGTTTTTTATGACCATTTACTGTTGTTTCTTCACCATTATTATGTACTTAATAGCTTTTTTAGTGTTCATAACACTCCTTAAAACATGTCTTTTTCATACTTGCGATGAATCCTCTCATTTAGGACTCATCATACGAGCTTGATCTTGAGCTTGCAAGTCAACTTAAGGGTTCCTGATACATCAAAAAATTTGAAAAAGTAACAAATTATAAACTTAAAGCATGTTGCAAATAAGAAAATTGCTTGATAATAATAAAATTGTTGATATAACTGGTGGAAAACTTATCGACCATTATCCTCACAAATGACAACACCAACATGATCTTCACATATGTGTGGGTTAAATGATTCAGACATGGTTTAGTTCCTCTAGTACGAGTCTTGTGGCAGCGAAGCCGAAATTTCAAGGACCTCTAGCAAAAATGGACATTGGAGGGAGAATTTGGTCACACACATCATACCGAGTGTCACTAATGTGATTTCTAGAGAAAACTAAAAATGGGGATATGAGTGTGGTTATAGATGTGACATTGGTGAATGTTAGTAGTATTGAGAACAATGCTTCAGTGTTTTACGTGTACTATATTGGAAGGTATTCTTTACAAATCATATGAAATCCAAACCTCATTTCTAACCTATAAAAGATAATTTTATGGCAAATTTATTGTAAATAATTTCAGATGATTTTATAAAACTTAAAATACATAAATTATTACTTAAGTAAAATATAATGATAATGGACATGTTGGTTGATATATCTAATAGACTTTAATTTTAAATATTTTAACCCCAAAACTAAGACACCAAAATAAATACTAATGATTTAAGTCTTTAAACTATTTTGGAAAAAATGAAAATAGTTTAAAAAATAAATAAAGACACCTGGATTGAGTTGGGATCAGAAGCAATTCCTTTTCTACTTCTCACGTTAGGGTTTTAACTTCATCTTCTTCCTCTTCTATCCCACCAGGTATGCATGTAACGTAACTACAGGATTTAACTTTTTTTTTGTTGACATGTATTCGTTTCCTTCTCATTCGCATCAATCTCGCTTGTTAGGTTTAAGAAATTTCAATTTTTTTTTAAATTTATAATTTCAATTTGGGAATTGTCATTTTAATTTGTCAGTTACCCTCTTCAAGCTGTTTTAGGTTCGTAAGAATTTTGAATTATTTGTAAAGCTTAATTTTTTATTGCAATATCACTTAATTGACTTTTTATTGTATAGTTGAATTTGAATTATGATCTGTGATTATGTAATGTTTTTGTCTTAAAAAAATCGTTAAATTTGATACTTTTAAAGTTGTTTTTTATTGTTTGATGTTTTTTGTTTTGTTTTCAGGAACTGCATCAGTGATCTGCAGAATGGGTGAGACCGGTAAAAGAAATCGTCCACAGAGAGACCGTGGGGACCGTAACGGAGACAACAAAAATCAAAAGAGGCGTGTGAATGACAAAGATGAAAGGGACAGGGGCGAGTTGGTCGTGTATAGGATACTTTGTCCGGATGGAGTTATTGGGAGTGTTATTGGTAAGAGTGGCAAAGTTATAAATTCAATAAGGCAAGAGACTAGGGCAAAAGTCAAGGTTGTGGATCCGTTTCCTGGTGCCAAGAATCGAGTTATAACTATCTACTGTCATGTTAAGGATAAGGAAGAAATTGATGCTGAAGATGAATTTGACAATGATAAGCCTTTATGTGCTGCCCAAGATGCTCTTATCAAGGTTCATTCTGCCATTTCAAATGCCATGGAAGCTGCTGGTGATTCTGAGAAGAAACGAAAGAGTAAAGAGGAATGCCACATTCTGGTTCCGTCAAGCCAGTCTGCCATTATGATTGGCAAAGCTGGGGCCACCATTAAACGAATGAGAGTTAAGACGAGGACTAATATCAAGGTCATTTCAAAGGATGCAGCTGACCCTGAGCACTCGTGTGCTATGGAATTTGACAATTTTGTGGTGGTAGGTATATATTTAATATTATCAACATATTAAAATTGCTGTTGAACTATTGCACAGATTTATAACATGTTTGCAACATTGATTAGCACACTGGCTTGCGAAGCCACCTAAAAAACAAGCCAATTTCACTTTCATGCATCTATATGGAAATTTCCCTGCCGATTGCTTTATGTCTCTCTCTCCCTATCTCGAAACAGGGATTCAGTCGTATCAACATATAGGAATCTTCCTCTGTCGCTGCATGTGCTGATTTAGTTTTGGAGAAATTCTTACAGTTTTTATACTTTAAATTAATCTTTTTATACAGATATTTTCTGGCTATTGAAATAATTCCTTTGCAGTGAACTTCTATCTTATTATGTGTTTGTTTTCATTGAGTAGATTACAGGTGAACCGGAAGCTGTAAAAAGAGCATTATTTGCAGTTTCAACTATTATGTACAAATTCTCCCCCAAGGAGGACATTCCTCTTGACACATCTTTAGCAGAAACCCCTCATAGCATTATCATTCCTTCTGAAGTTCCTATTTACCCTCCTGGTGGACTATATCCAGCTTCTGATCCTATTATTCAACCTAGATCTTTTCCTCAAATTATAGGTGCTACAACTGTGCAAGATCTGCATGGTTATGCAGATGCAGGAAATGCATGGTCTCTGTACTCATCTTCTCTTCCAGTAGTTTCCAGTCTAGGTGCTTCTCAATCTGAAGAGTTAATTATTAGAATGCTGTGCCCCTCTGGCAAAATTGGACATGTAATTGGGAAGGGAGGGGGTACTATTAAACGTATGAGGCAAACTAGTGGTGCTCGTATTGAGGTTGATGATTCCAAGGCTTGTCATGATGATTGCTTAATCACTATAACTGCAACAGAGGTGAGTATATGTGTTTCTTCCATTTGTTCACATCTAATTGTATTTGTTCTCATATCGTGGTTAACTTGGTAGAGTACTGATGTCCAGGGTAATATATTCACATGGAAAAGCTTTGACATTTACTACTTTTGAACATTCTATTTTTTGGGAGGGGGTAAGTTTTCAAAGTTTATGAAAAAATGAAAATCATGTAAACCTTGATTATTGAGGTGAAACGCCGTTAGGAACATTCCTTAAATAATTGTTAATTTCAACTTTGCATGTGTCCTCAATTTTGAAGTCAGTTTGATCAATAGTTTATTTAATCTTCCGTTTATTAAAACTTTTCTAGTATAAACGATGGTAGCTTTGTCTACTTTTCAATATTTTTTTGGTGGGGGTGGGAGGGAGTCATTGTTATAAGATCTAGTATCAGATATATGCAAGGATAAAGAAAATGAAAAATCATGCAAAACTTGATTATTGATGTGGGGAGTTGATTCTTTCTCATTAGGAACTTAATATGGTTAGATGTTAATCTTCAACTTATACTTGTCGGAATTTTTGAAGTTAAAATTTATAGCTTGATCTTTAGTTTCTTCATTCTTCTTTCTATTAAGTTAAAATTATGAGGGGGATAAGTTTCATTATGTTATTAGTTTTTAATGTTGATTTGTCTTAAATATTTCTTGGCTGGATCACCATGCACTTGTTTCTTATTTTCTTTTGTTGACAGTGCCCTCATTGTTTTTTTTCTTCTTTTCTTTCCTGGCTGTATTTTATTCATGTCTTCCAAGTTTCATTTAAGTTTTAAGTTGATCGGGTCCTTAATTGAAGGAAATATTTTTATAGTTGATACCCTAGTTAATTGCCGTGGCCTAGTTAAATGATTATGTGCCACCCCTCGTAACAATGAGAATTGATGCTTATTTGAAAATAAGCACCAACATAGTTAACTACAATATACTGTATAGAGTTGTTGTAGATCAAAGTTTTAAAACTTGTGTGAGGAACATGTGATTCTGTAATGTTACTCAACAACAACAACCAACCCTTATCCCACTAAGTGGGGTCAGCTGCATGTTAAGTAAGGTACCTGTTGTTAGGAATTAGTTTCCATATGTCTCGATACTAGGAAGGAGGTAATTATTTGTAACTTTATTTATAATGTGGTTAATCTATAGGTGTAACTGCAGATAACTTGGTGCTTTGCATTTGTTTAACACACAAGCTTCTTCAAATAATTGAATTTCATGATCAACTTTATGCTTGGTTTACTTGTTGGATTTTGGTGTCTCCCATTTTGTCCATATTCTATACTCTACATGTAGTAGAGTAGCCTTTTCCTATTCTGTTTTGAACATGTGCTGTTCTTCTACCATAAGTATTGAATTCTCATGTAGTATGTGTGTTCTGTAGTCTTCAAGTGATCTGAAATCCATAGCTGTTGAAGCTGTTCTACTGCTGCAAGAAAAGATAAATGATGAAGATGATACGCCGGTTTCAATCCGGCTCTTAGTTCCATCTAAAGTGATAGGGTGTATTATAGGGAGAAGTGGTTCAATCATAAATGAAATTCGGAAGAGAACTAAGGCTGATATTCAAATCTCAAGAAGTAATAAGCCCAAATATGCAGATGACAATGATGAGCTTGTTGAGGTTTGAATTATTTTCCACTTCAATTTTTCTCTTTAATTTGTGTATCTATTTTATTCAATTTGTTTTTCCAAATTATGATTTAGGTGGTAGGTGAAGTTGATTGTGTGAGAGATGCTCTAATTCAGATAGTCTTGAGACTAAGGGAGGATGTATTGAGAAAACGGGACATTGACCAAAAACCTCCCATAGGTGCCGAATCTTTGTACGCAGGCAGTTCTGTTCTTTCAGCACCATCTATGCTGCCTTCCGTTCCTGCTGCTGCACTAGCTTATGATCAGAGGACTGGAAGTGCAACTGGAACTGGACTGGGCATGCACTCTTCTAGCAGCCGTTATGGATATGATTCTTACTCGGTATGATGATATATTCTTTTCATCTGAAAAGGTTTGCTTCAAGGTTCAAACACTTGACAGAATATTTTTATAAGCTTTGAAGTTCCACATTTCTACTCAAGGCTATGTTTGGGGTGAAATTCTTACGACTATCACTATTCAGTCTTAACATGTCTGGTCTTGTTTGTTGTTGTTAAATGATACTCTCTTATGTAATATTACTTTCTTGGAACATCTTATGCCCAATGCATATGCTCACTGATAATATTCGTTTAAACTAATTCTAATTTTAGACAACTTCATTGAAATTAGGTGCAGCAAATAGCATAATTTTTTTCATCATATGAATAGGATGTTTTCATGTCTGTACATTATTTTAAACTGGAAAATCTTGTAGCAATGCAATTTGAAGTTATATTAGCAATGGAAAGTATGTCATCTAGTTTTCTTATTTGGCTTTGAATATAGTTGTTATGAAGTAATGATTTATGAGTACTGTTATAAATATAATGAAGCAGTTAAAGTATTGAATGAGTGCTCATGGCTTTTAGCTATCTTTTCTTCATCATTTCTTCCAGCACCGTCTAAAGTCTATAATTTTGAGTACAATATATGGAAACTTGCAATTTGCTCTATCTTTATTTTCTTTTTTTGTTGTAACATAATTCATTTCTATTTTCAATTCTTTATCATATCGAACTGATATTTTCTCTTTTTTGCTTCTTTGTAAAAAGATACCAGACAATGGTTATGGATCTATGTCTTCATATGCCACCAAGATGTATGAAGGGTTAGTATATATTGTTATCAAAGTTATATTTGTTTTTATAATTTGCAATTAAATTGGTCTTTTTGTTTCTCCCCATCTCTTTCAATCCGAGCTGATTAGGTATTTTCAATTCATGTTTCTGTGTGTTTGTTAGACATAGTTTGCCTCCCCTGTCAACATCTGAGATGTTTGTTCCTGCTAATGCTGTTGGCAAAGTGATGGGTAAAGGTGGGGCAAATCTAGCCAATATCAGGAAGGTTAGTTCTCACTTTCTAATTTACTGTCCTTTTATTCTATGGAATAGAGAAATAATTTGTGGTTTGAAAGACATTTTTCTATTGGTTATCTTAAATTAATGCCCGATTTGTTTCCATTTAAATCTTAGTTTTTGGGACTCTTCGATTGCTCTTAAAAATAAATCATAAAAATAACTAAGAAATATGGGAGTAGTCCTTAGAGATATTTGAAGATACGAAACTAAGAAAAATTAAGATACTTTAAGATGAGATCAAGCTATTCGTAAATATTATTTTAATAACTTCTTCTACAGTCAAAGATATTAATTAATTATCAAGTTTAATTCTTAACGTTTTGTATTATTTGATCACTCCCTTAGCTGCATTGTGGCATTATGCATCTTCTGTGTACAGTCAAGTGATTGTCATAAGATGGAAACAGCGGGTTGGTACACTAACTATTCAATAAAAAACATATGAAAAGTCTGTTTAATGGTCAAGATAAGAGAGAAACATGATATGGTAAGTTCGCCTTCTCTACTGTTTGTGGAGCCAACAAGATAGGATAACTCCATCTTGTCTCTTATCTTTAAAAAAGATACACAAAAAGGGAGATACCTGTTCTTTTGAATGTCAATGGCCAAGGTTTCAGACATACTCACGTTTATACATCTTTAGCACGGACTGCTAATTTGTTAATATTTCATATTCATTACCCATGTACTTCACTGAATGTGTATTTTATTCCCGGTTGTTTCAATTCAGATTTCAGGAGCAACAGTAGAGATTTCTGAGTCCAAATCTTACCGGGGTGAACGGGTTGCTCTTATTTCTGGCACATCTGAAGAAAAGCGTGCAGCTGAAAACTTGATCCAGGCTTTTATAATGGCCACATAAGTTTTCAGAGCTATTTTCAGGTGTCTCGAAGGTGAAAATTAAATTTTCAATGCATCTACTCATTCCTCTTACACCGTCTAGGTTGGTCTGGAGGGAATATCCTTTAGGGTTCTTTGATCGGCCTCCTGCTTCCATATGTGACTAGCAAGATTATGACACAACATCCATTGCTGGTTTTGTATTTAGGAGCTGTAGTTCCTTTCTTTGCCTTTTCTTAATCTACTCTTCATCTGTGATTTCTCTTAGAAGTGTAGGATCTTTCTTTCCATTCATGCTGTTTTTCCATTGATTAGTGTGGAATCATCTTTATCTCCATGAATAATTATCCGAGGAACCATGAAGCAGTGTTTATGTTGTTGACTTGTTTCTTCTCGTTCAACATTTTATTCTCCTTTCTTGCTGAAACTATCTGTCTGCAAATTAATAAAAGACTCTAGCAATTTCCTCTTTCAAGCATCTACGACTTTTGAGCTTTTCAGTCTAAAGCGTAGAAGTTGCCTTGCAAAATTGAAAACCAGCAGAGATCTTTTTCCTCCTCCTTGCTATTTTCTGTATATCAGTAATTCTGTGTAATCTGAAAAATCATTGGAATATATTTTGTAAAACACGTGTTCTTGCTTTTGACTTCTCAATATCTTATGATGATATCACTTAGAAGGAAGTGCTTGCTGCAGCATTTTAGCCGTCGTTCCCCTTCCCCACTTCCACCGTGGTTCAAAATAATTTTATTAGATCTCTTCAATACTATCATTTGAAGTTCTTGTTATGATCTTTATATCTGCCTTATCTGCTACTTGCGGGGTATAAGTTATCTTGATCTTTACATATCTGTCTTATCTGCTACCTGCTGAGTATAAGTTATTTTGCCACAACCACATGAACAAGTAAACACGAGAGATCAAATAATGAATCATGTGTTTATATGCTATAAAATTATGGGTTAGACATTAGGGTTCTTGTATTCATATTTGAAGGACTACAGTGGCCATTTAATATGTTCTTCTACCTTTTGGCACAATAAATCTCACTTGGTTTGCATCCATGTTTTCATCCTTTCTCTATTCAATAACTCCAAGTTAGACGGGATAATGATAATGCACTTCTTCTCAAAGATCTCCTTCAACAACACCAACACTAACCAAATCCACTTTTCATTCACATAAGCAAAAGTATTCATGAACTCCTGCATTGAAACCTGAACATTTTCTAATGACTTTTAAGTTGAAATAACATAGCTTTACTTCAGTAAGTTGAGTCGGCTACATGGATTGCCATAATGTTATTCGACTCATCAATTTTGAAATATTTTTGAATAGTTTTTTAAATATTTTTTTGAAGTCTTTCTCTATCTTTAGTGGTTTGACTATCTTATGTCTAATATACCCTTTTTGTTACATAATTCATCGGTCTTCTCTTTACATGTACACAAAATATAAGCCTAATTTCCATCATAATTTTTACTACATGTGCTTTATCAACACTATCTTTAATATTGTCATTTTTAATTTCATCTTGTAACCCTCTTTGTTACATATTCTCGAGTCTTTTCTCCAGTTGCACAAACATATAAGCCTAATTTCCATCATATTTTCTATGATATGTGCTTCATAACACTATCTTTAATATTGTCATTTTGGATTTCATCTTGTCTGATTTTATAACACTTCCACCATAACATCTTCATATCTACTACACTTAATTTTTTATTGATTTTTTGTTTTGGTTCTTTGAGCGATTCTTTTATATAACACAAAATTCATGAAATTCTCCCCCATTCCAACCATCCATCTTGAATTCGACCACCACAACATTTTCATATCTACTACACTCAATTTATTTTTTGTTTTGGTTCTTTGAGTGTTACTTTTATACAACACAAAATACATGAAATTCTCCTTCATTCCAACCATCCTCCATCTTGAATTTGACGTTTTATGTTTACTTTTATTTTTTCATCATTTTGTATTATGGACTCAATATTTCAGTAGTGTAAAACTTTCGCCTCAAAGTTAGAAACACTTCTCATTTTTTTAAATTTATATTCCATATATTTCGTCTTATTTCTGCTCAGGCAAAATCTATACGTTTTTAAGGTTTGTCTCTAGCCTCTCATTTAATTCTTCTCTCGATTTTTAAAGTAGAATTAAATCATCAACAAAAATACATGCTTTTCAAAAATACGTGCTTTTCAGAGCTAGCTAGCTCTTGGATGGGTTAAGTAAGAACATTTAAAACTAAAAGGAAACGGTAAGACTTAGGGTTGAACTTTGTTGTATTTTTTTTTTGGGTTAAGTAGTCTTATTGATGAAGTCCACCTTATTAAAGATGAACCAGTGGGATGTTGCAGGTTCGAACCTGGTCCCCTGCATCTGATGTCCACATACATCTATCAATTGAGTTGTTTTAATGGGGCAGCCTTGTTGTAATCTTATTATAATGGAAAAATCGTCTGTGTTCTCACATTAATCGAAACCCCTTTATATATCTTGAATGGTTTCAATATAGACAACTTTAACCCTTTTGGTCTCTAGGACTTTTCACATGATTAGACACTATCATACACTCTTACCAATATTGTTGATCTATTGATACTGTTCCATTATACATCGTAGTAAATATATATCTTCCATGACCAACCTTCAAGACAAACAATCAAATTGGTTATCAATAATTTGAGTATCTCTTCTTAATTTTCGTCCAATCATTCTTTTTTAAAATTTTAAGGTATAATTCATAAGATTAAATTCTCATATGATTGATACAATATTTTATATTTCTCTTGTTCTCGCCACAACAATAACCAAACCTTCTTCTTGTGAGAACACAAGAGGTTGTTATGGGAGGACTCATCGGTGATCATCGTTTTCTTGACATTTTTTTTTCATTGTCGATGATGAGTTTTGATTCTCGTTATTGTTGGAAGACACATTTCACAATTAAAAATAAATAATTTTATTTTATATATAAAGCTTGTAATTCAATATTCAATTGTGTGCTTCGAAAAATGATAGAAAAGGGAAAATCTACTTGGAAAAGATGTCTCATCGTCATTAGACTTGCATATTTTAATTTGAGAACAACTAGCATAAGGAGAAAAAAAAGGGAAGAACAGAAACACACAATCCATGATTTTGAGTAAAGCAATACTGCCTCTAGAATGTTTCTTATTTGCTCCGATAGGAAACTTTAAGACTAGTAGGTTGGTGCCATAAAAATTTAGTTTGTCCCCTAAATACATCGGTGGTTTAAGTCCTTTTTTGTTTATATAAATTCTTTGCAAACCGTTGGTTTCAATCTCTGGACACTTTGTTTTGTATTAGATGCTGATATAGCATACATAATGCCATGTAAACAATGCCACAGTATCATAATTAATCTCATGTGGCAATGCTTAGTGTACTATTGTTAGTCACATAAAAGAATGCCACACTGAATTTGGTACGTTTGCAGCTTCTTCACACTTTGGTATGAAATTGTATAATGATGATGAATTTATTGCCATACAATAAAGCAAAAAAATTAAAGAAAAGTATATTTTTTTCGAAGTAACATACAACCATGCATCCATTTCAGTAATTGTCCTAAAACTTTAATCATAATAACTATTCAAACAACATTAATAAGAATAATTTAGTTTATTCAAATAAAAATAAGTTTATGACAATTCAATTTAAACCAAAATTAATTTCAGTCAAAATTAATCATATTATTGCTAATTTTCACCACCTTGCAAAATGATAACTATGGGTGGGAATAAGGTAAAAAGTTCAATGTCTGTGTGTCTTAGTCTGTCAAAAGTTTATTGTTTTTTTTAAAATTCGATACAAGTACCAAAAGTATTGGCCTCTAGGGCTTACACCAACAATCTTTCACTAGCACTTGAATTAATCAGGCATACCCCTAATATCCATAGATCTAGTATCGCCATCATGCTTCTGTTGCGTAAGAGGCTTTGTCAGTGGATCAACAATATTGTCAAGTGTAGGTACTCTATATATTTTTACATCTCTTATATATATTACCTCTTGAATGAGGTGATAACGCCTAAGTATGTGTTTGGATCGTTGGTGAGATCTAGGCTCCTTAGCTTGTGCGATAGCACCATTGTTATCACAATAGAGATCAATGGGATCCACAATGCTAGGAATTATGTCAAGTTCACTAATGAACTTTTTGATCAAAACAACTTCCTTTGTTGAACTTGAGGTAGCAATATACTCGGCCTCAGTTGTAGAATCAACAATTGTATCTTGCTTTGAACTTTTCTAGTTCACAACGCCATCGTTTAAGTAGAACACATAACCAAATTGTGATTTAAAGTCATCCTTATCTGTCTGGAAGCTAGCATCGGTGTGTCCAATTAAAGCAAGCACTTCCTGACATCCATATATCAAGAATGAGTCCTTAGCCATTTCCAAATACTTAAGGATATTCTTGATAGCTACCCAATGAGTATCATCAGGATCAGATTGGTACCCACTCGTTGCACTTAAAGCATACGAGACATCTGGTGGAGTACATAACATGACATACATGATATATCTTATTGCAGATGCATATGGAATCTTGTTCATGTGATCCCTTTCTTCCTTAGTTGAAGGGGATTGTGTATTTGATAGATACATGTCATGTTGCATATGTATGAATCCTTTCTTGGAATCATGCATATTAAAGCGTCTCAACACTTTGTCTATGTATGTACTCTGACTTAGGCCAATCAGTTTTTGTGATCTATCTCTATAGATCCTGATTCTTAATATATAAGCTGCTTCACCTAGGTCCTTCATAGAAAAGCATTTCCCCAGCCAAATTTTTACTTGTTGCAGGATAGGGACATAGTTTTCAATGAGTAATATGTCATCTACATATAATATCAAGAAGAGATCATGCTCCCACTAACCTTCTTGTAGACACAAGACTCATCTTCATTCTTGATGAATAAATATTATTTTGCTGTTTCATCAAAACGAAGATTCCAGCTTCTAGAAGTTTGCTTTAATCCATAGATTGATCTTTGTAACTTGCATATCTTTTGGGCTTCTTATGGTATGTCAAATCCTTCAGGTTGTGTCATGTACACATCCTCAAGAAGATTCCCATTAAGAAAAGTAATTTTGACATCCATCTGTCATATTTCATAATCATGATATGCAACGATAGTAAGTAAAATCTGAACAGATTTAAGCATTGCAATTAGTGAAAAGGTTTCATCATAGTCAACCCCATGAATTTGTTTATATCCTTTTTGTAACCAATCTTGCCTTATAGGTATGTACCTTACCATCCATGTTAGTCTTCTTTTTGAAGACCCACTTGCATCTTATAAGGTTAACTCCTACATGAGGCTCTACCAAGGTCCAAACCTGGTTTGTGTACATGGATTCCATTTCAGATTTCATGGCTTCTAGCCACTTCTCAGACTCAGGATCAGTTATGGCCTCTTGGTAGGTTATAGGCTCATCTTGATCCATGAGTAATGCATCACCTTGATCATTTATGAGATATCCATATCTTTCAGATAAGTGACGTATCCTGCTTAACCTACGTTGGTCTTGTTCTACTTGAGCAGGTTGCTTTTCCACAACTACTTGTGTTTTCTGCTCTAATTCCTCCTTAGATGTATCAATGCTTTGCAATTCTTGAATTTTTTCAAGCTATACTTTCCTCCCACTAATTTCTTTGGAAATAAAATTTATTTCTAGGAAAACTCTAGTTCGAGCGACAAACACTTTGCCCTCAGAAGGATTGTAGAAGTAATACCCTTTTGTTTCTTTAGCATACCCCACAAATAAGCATTTGTCAGATTTGGGCTCAAGCTTGGTTAAAATTTGTCGTTTCACATATACATCGCAACCCCAAATCTTCATGTAAGATATATGTGGTTTCTTACCACTATATATCTCATATGGTGTCTTCTCAACCTTTTTGGATGGAACACGATTAAGTGTGTAAACTGCTGTCAATAGTGCATGTCCCCAAAAGGAGTTTGGATGATCGACGTGACTCATCATGGATTGGACCATGTCTAAAAAGGTTCGATTTCTTCTCTCTAATACACCGCTCCATTAGAGTGTTCTAGGAGGAGTAAGTTGGGATAGAATCCCACACTCTTTTAGATGGTTATCAAACTCTAGGCTTAAATATTCACCACCTCAATCTGATCGAAGAGTTTTAATATACTTACCTAGTTGGTTTTGTACTTCATTCTTGAATTCCTTGAACTTTTCAAAGGACTCTGATTTGTGTTTCATTAAATACACATAATCATATCTACTGGAATCATCAGTAAATGTGAGGAAGTACTGAAAATCTCTTTTGGCTGGTATATTCAGTGATCCACATACATTAGTATGTATAATGGCCAAAAGATTATTAGCTCTTTCACATTTTCCTGTGAATGAAGGCTTTGTCATCTTTCCAATTAAACAAGATTTGTATGTCTCATATGATTCATAATCAAAAGAGTCCAAGAGTCCATCTTTATGGAGATTGAAAATGCCTTTCTCATTTATGTTGCCTAATTGACAATGCCAAAGTTAAGTTGGATTTAACTCATTAGATTTCATCCTTTTAGTATTAAAGTTATACATGGGCATTTCAAGATCAATGACATATAATCCAATGTTCATTTGTGCAGTAGCATAAAATATATCATTCAAATAAATGTAGCAACAATTGCAGGTACATAATAACAATTCTCTAACTGAATTATTAAACCACTAGGTAAAGTCAATACATAAGTTCCTACGGCTAAAGCAACAACCTTTGCTCCATTGCCAACTCGTAGGTTAACTTCACCTTTTGCCAAATCTCTACTCCTTTTTAGCCCCTGCATGATCGGAAAAATAGGAAGTGTACTATTTTGCCTATTATAGTAATAAAGGAGAAATTCCCCGAATGTCGATCTCAAGGACTGCAAGTCAATATCGAGTTCAAATTAACGTTCAATTAAACAAAAACTATTGTTGGGGGGTTTTTAGATTCAGATATAAAAATAAAGGGAAAAAATAATACTGTAAAAATAAGAGTTTGTAGGGTAAAAGGAACAATGACAAGAAAGGTGTATGATTTATCCTTGTAATAATTCTGAGTCACTATTGCATCAACAAATATCAATTACTACCAGTTCTCAAGGGTATTTTTCTCCCAAGTTCTTGGTGAGAAAACCTTTAATGATTCTACCCTAATTTCTATGTCCATATGCAATTAGGATGAAGTTAAGCTTTATTATATAAAAAATGCTCTGATTCATACAGTGTATCCCTAGTCCTAGGTGATATCTACTGCAGATTAATCTTATGAAAACCTTACCAATGGTGATCCAACCTAATTGATACCCATACAACAATCTCGATTGATCCGAAAGAGAAAACATTAAGCACATCAAAAGATTGCCGTAAAAATAATATTATAAATGCAATCGTAAACTCATAGTCATTACAACTCTAAATCAGGGATACCCCATAGCATTGGGGGTTTTAGCTACTCATATTGTTCAAAACAAATTCAAGATAAAAAAACACACATTACAAGTAATTGGATGACTTGGATCTTCAATCGCTTTCGCTCATGAAAACCTTCTACTCTACAAATTCCTTGATCTTTGTAATCTTTGATTGCCTGACAATTCTGTGTTCGCCTCGTTCCAAGATGATCTTTTCTCTTGTAGAAACTCTCATAATATAGTAAAAAATCCCTAGGCAAAAGGTGGAAATCTCCAAAATATTCTTGCAACTCAAGTTCGGTTAAAAATCCCAAAAACTGGAAAAATATGTGCCTGGGCTGACACGATCCATGTCAGCTGACACGGGTAGCCGTGTCAGCTCTCTACTTTGCCTGACACGCTCAAGGTGCTCTGCCAGACCCCTAGGTGACCTGACACGTGCCGTGTCAACTGACACGGGCGGCCGTGTCAGGCCTCTGTCTTGGTCATTCCTGGGGTGAGTTGCCTTCTTCCTGACACGCCCTGTGTCGGGTGACACGGATTGCCGTGTCAGGCCTCCCGTGTCGATAATTTTTCTTTCCTCGATTGCCGAAACTTCTCACTGTCTCGCATCGAATCCTTAGATCTTCTACCAAAACCTAGAGGACACAAACACAGATAACCAACACATAAAATTGCGATAACATAAAATGAAATTGACAATTAATAAAAATGCTTAAATAACTTACGGAAATGAAAATTAACTTTAAGTGTCATAATGCGTGCACGATGTTCCAAAATCCTTGGTTTCTTGTCGGATAAGCAATAAAAACAAGGTAAGCAGATGAAGGTTAGAAAAGACTTGTGGCACAAAGGAATCCATATTGATGAAAAAGACGGCTTCCTAGTTTTGGACAAGAGGTGCAACAAATTTTGGAGGCTGAAGTACCCCCAATAATAAGGGAAATGAACCGTCGAGCCATGCGACGTTAAACACAGTGCTTCATGGGGGGCAATCCACACGTTTTTATTTTTGATTGTTGTTTTTGTTTTTATTGTAGGTTTACAAAGTGCTCTACACAAGAAGGCGAAGGTACTCAAAGACATACAGAAGTCATATTGGAAGGAATGATCATATCCGAGGAAAAGAGAATGAAAAGTCTGAAAATCCAGCATATTAGCAGCCTGACACAGCCGCCCGTGTCAACTGACACGATCCGTGTCAGGGCCATGGAAAAAGCCTGGAAATTGGGCCTAAACAGTGACCTGACACGGCCTCCCATGTTCGCTGACACGACTCGTGTCAGGAGCACTGATGGAAGAAGAAAATTTCCTCTTGGTAGTGGACTAACACGGCAGACTGTGTCAGTTGACACGACCCGTGTCAGGAAGCCTAGAACCCAAGCCCTTGGTCAATAGCCTGACACGGCCGCCCGTGTCAACTGACACGACCCATGTCAGACATGAGGATTTGAAAATTTTCAATTTTTTTTGAACTTCTTATGGGCCCACCTATCATTACTATCCACTAACCACTCATTACCCAACCATATCCCTTTCCAAAAATCTGATTTCACACTAAAGCACTCATTCTCTCTCATTTTCATCTTCTCCACCTTCTTTCTCCTAAAAAAAACCTTTATCCTCCATTAACAACCTCACTCCAAAGCTTCTATCTTTAACACCTCCACAATCTCAAATCACAAACTCCATTCACGAATCCTTCTCCATTTTCCGCCCTCATCCTAACCACGATTGCCGTATTCTCTAATTTCTATTTCGAAATTTTCGACTTTTTTTTGCATGTCCAAAATGCCCCCAAGAAGGATTTTGACAGGAAAGCAACAGCTGGCCGAGACCTCGAGGTCAAGAAAACGACCCAGTCAAAACTCGAATCTGCACAACATTGTCCGACAATTCGGAGCAGGAGAAACAATATCAAGTTCATAGGAAGCAGAAGCTCACACCCACCAGATATATGTGCGAGCAAACCCTTAATTCTTTAGGTCTAAAAATTGAAGTTGACAGGATGTTCCATGTGTCGGGGATGTTGGAATTCATGAGTCTAGAAGCGCTGACCTATGAGTGCACCACGCTCGAATTCTTGAGCACGCTCGAATTCCAACTGGAAAAGAGGCGGATTAACACGACAAGGTATTACTTTGGTAATCGTTTTTGCCTTTTTAATAATTATCATGAACTTTCTATTGAGGAGTTGACCGGTATTCTCCGACTCCAAC
Source organism: Lathyrus oleraceus (assembly GCF_024323335.1). Classification (NCBI taxonomy): domain Eukaryota; kingdom Viridiplantae; phylum Streptophyta; class Magnoliopsida; order Fabales; family Fabaceae; genus Lathyrus; species Lathyrus oleraceus. The sequence continues at coordinate 430,459,552 of NC_066579.1, forward strand.
TATACGGACCGAGTGTGGTCACTCATGGGTTTTCCCCAAAAGATTTATAGATTGCCATTACTGGGAGGACGAATTACACCTTAAAAGGTGCAAAGGCCTCCGGCATACAAAACCCGTGTTATCGCTATGCCCAGAAAGGTCTGACATACACTCTGTTCGAACGGGATGATAACACGGGTGTGACAACTCAGCGAGAGTTATTCTTCATGTACTCGATGGCGCAAAATCAGGCCATCAATATTGCTGCCTTTGCAGCTGATTACTTGGGTAGAGTTGGTCGGGCGGACTCCGAGGGTATCTCCGTTGGAGGCATGATTACCCATATCACAGAGCATTTCGGGTATCATGCGGTTTTGCTTAAAGACGCCCTAGTGGCAGGTAAGACCAAAATAGATATGGTTGCTCCTATCCAGCAAAGTATGATTTCTGTTGCACCTAATTACTGTTATGTTCTGATTCATAAGAGATTTATTATTGCACTTCCTGATCCGGACAAAGTAAGTATTACTGATTGTGCAAATTGGTTATATGTGAGTGCTGACCCCGATATAGAGGAAGGCTACGACGTTGAGAATTTTGCTGTAGGTGACCAGTTTGCAGGTGAACAGGTTGCAGATGAAGCGGCAAACGAAGAGGAGGAGCCTCAAGAGCAGTTTGTACCCCCGCCTCAGGAGCCTTTCCATCAGGGCGTCGAGTCATCATCCATAACTCACGACCAATGAGCATGGGTATAAACCGATCCCGGCGACCTGAGGACCAGGAAACAAGATAAGGTATCGAGTAGGCTCGACAAGGGGCAATGTTGGATGAAATGAACCTAATGATGCGATAATTGATGTTGCATTTTCTGCCCCGGCCTCCTCAGTAGTGCACTGTGAGTTTCTTTCCTTCTACCTTGTTCTAAAAACATTGGTTCTAATGTTTAGTTCAAGTGTGTGGGGAAGTTTTATTTTACTATTTGTTTTCGTTACTTATGAGGTTTATCCCAAAATTAGAATTTTAACACAACTTAATGATATCACATTGACTCCGAACAAGGAAAATGGAGAAGAATATAATTAAGCTGTGTTAAAATTTTAAGTTTGGGGTAAACCCCATAAGTATCGAAAACAAATAGCAAAATAAAACCTCCCCCCACAATTGAATTAAACATTGGCCCTATTGTTCTTTGAACAAGGTAGAAGGAGGAAAACTCACAGTGCACTACTGAGGAGGCGGGGGCAGAAAATGCAACATCAACTGACGCATCATGAGGTTCATTTCATCCAACGTTACCCCTTGCCGATCCTGCTCGATGCCTTGTCTTGTTTGCTCGATTCTCAGGTTGTCGAGCTCGGTTTGTACCCATGCCCACTAGTCGTGATTCATGGATGACGACCCGACGCCCTGAAGGAAAGACTCCTGAGGCGGGGGTACAAATTGCTCTTGAGGCTCTTCCTCTTTGTTTACCGCTTCATCCGCAACAAAATTTTCAGCGCCGTAGCCTTCCTCTGTATCAGGCTCAACACTCACATATAACCAATTTACACAGTCAGTAATACTTACTATGTCCGGATCAAGAAGTGCAATAATAAATCTCTTATGAATAAGAACAGAATAATAATTAGGTGCAACAAAAATCATACCTGGCTGGATAAGAGCGGTCATATCTATTTTGGTCTTACCTGCCACCAGGGTGTCTTCAAGCAAAACCGCATGATACCCGAAATGGTTTGCGATCTGGGTAATCATGCCTCCAACGGAGACACCCCCGGAGTCCGCCCGACCAACTCTGCCCAAGTAATCAGCTGCAAAGGCAGCAACATTGATGGTCTGGTTTTGCGCCATTGAGTACATGAAGAACAACTTCCGTTGAGTTGCCACACCCGTGCTATCACCCCGTCCGAAATAGAGTGTATGCCAGACCTTTCTGGGCATAGCGAAAACACGGGTTCTGGATGCCGGAGGCCTTTGCACCTTTTGAGGTGTAATCCGTCCTCCCAGTACTGGCAATGCATATTGATACCCGAAATGATACCTTACCTGCCACTAGGGTGTCTTCAAGCAAAACTGCATGATACCCAAAATGCTTTGCGATCTGGGCAATCATGCCTCCAACGGAGATACCCCCGGAGTCCGCCCGACCAACTCTTCCCAAGTAATCAGCTGCAAAGGTAGCAACATTGATGGACTGGTTTTGCGCCATCGAGTACATGAAGAACAACTCCCGTTGAGTTACCACACCCGTGCTATCACCCCGTCCGAAACAGAGTGTATGCTAGACCTTTCTAGGCATAGCAAAAACACGGAGTTTGGATGTCAGAGGCCTTTGCACCTTTTGAGGTGTAATCCGTCCTCCCAGTAATGGCAATCCATAAATCTTTTGGGGAAAACCCATCAGTGACCGCACCCGGTCCGTACAGTGGGAGTCGGAGAATACCGACCAACTCCTCAACAAAAAGTTAATGATAATTATTAAAAAGGCGGAAACATAGAGTATTAAAGTAATACCTTGTCGTGTTAATCCATCTCTTTTTCAGTTGGAATTCGAGCGTGCTCAAGAGTTCGAGCGTGATGCGCTCATAAGTCGACGCTTCGAGGCTCATGAATTTCAACATCCCCAACACATGGAACATCCTGCAAACTTCAATTTTCAGACCTAAAGCATTAAGGGTTTGCTCGCACATATACTTGGTGGGTGTGAGCTTCCGCTTCCTATGAACTTGATATCATTTCTCCTGCTCCGGGTTGTCGAAGACAATGTTGTGCGGATTTGGGTTTCGGCTGGGTCGTTTTTGTGACCTCGAAGTCTCGACTAACTGTTGCTTTCCTATCAAAATCTTTCTTGGGGGCATTTTGGACTTGCAAAAAAAAGTCAAAAAAGTCAAAAATTTCGAAATAGGAATAGAAAACTGAAATCGTGGTTAGGATGAGGGCGGAAAATGGTGAATGATTTGTGAACAGAGTTTGTGATTTGAGATTGTGGAGGTGTTAAAGATGGATGCTTTAGAGTAAGGTTGTTAATGGAGGATGAAGGTTTTTTTTTTGGAGAAAGAAGACAAAAAAGATGAAAATATGAGAGATAATGAGTGGTTTAGTGTGAAAATCAGATTTTTGGGAAGAGATATGGTTGCATAATGAGTGGGTAGTGGGTAGTAATGATGGGTGGTCCCACAATAAGTTCAATTTTTTTTGAAATTTTTTAAACCCGCATGCCTGACACGAACCGTGTCAGGCCACTGTCCAAGGGCGTGGGTTCAAGGCTTCCTGACACGGGCCATGTCAGCTAACACATGAGGCTGTGTCAAGCCATTATTTAGGGCCAATTTCCAGCCTTTTTCCATAGCCCTAATACAGACCGTGTCAGCTGACACGAGCGGCCATGTCAATTTGCTAATATCCTGGATTTTCGTACTTTTTATTCTCTTTTTCTCAGATATGATCCTTCATTCCAATATGTCTTTGAGTACCTTCGTTTCTTGTGTAGAGCACTGTGTAAACCTACAATAAAAACACAAACAACAATCAGAAATAAAAACGCGTGAGTTGCCTCCTACGAAGCGTTGCGTTTAATGTCGCATGACTCGACAGTTCATTTCCTTTATTATGGGGGTACTTCAGCCTCCAAACCTTGTTGCACCTCTTGCCCAAAACTAGGAAGCCGTCTTTTTCATCCGTATGGATTCCTTTGTGCCACAAGTCCTTTCTAACCTCCATCTCCTTACCTTGTTTTCGTTTTCTTTTTTTTTCTTCTTTTTCTTGCTTTTTGGAATGGAGATGAGAGTCTTTCATTCAGGGTTGCTAATGGCAATGGTGAGAGTCGAGAGGGTCTTCCTGTATCTTTCTCTGATGTTGGTATGTTACTTTGCCTTCTCGCTGTAGCGGTAAATTCATGACCATTAAGCTATGGATAAACTTAACATCAATAAAACTAGAGTCGTCACCACACTTATATTGTTTCCAAAGGAAAAGACAAAAGTACGAACAAAACCCAAAGGTAAGAAGTTTTCAAATCAAAACTAATAAAAGGCCAGAGATTACAAATAAGGGGGTTGGTTACACAGAGGAAAGATGCTAGCACCCAAAATATCCTACGTACTCATAGGGGGTCCTTTTTTATGTGTGTATGTGTTTTTGATATAAAAAATGTTTGCAATAAATAGAGTGGGGGTATGAGAAAAGAATTCATTGATTATAATTTTGTGTTTGACAAGACCTTCGGACTTGTGCCTACGTACCAACATAAAAATGAGGGATCAAAACCTCGTAGTTCGTGGTATCAATTTCAAAATGAGTGGATTGTTTTTAATCAAAAGTTAAGTTTAAAAGAGGCACAAAGGGCCCAAAAGTGTTTGAATGAGTGTTAGTTCTTTTTGTCTTTTGAAATTCTAAGTCAATATGGTTAAGTTCATTTACAAATTTGATTAAGAAAGGAGTTTAAAAATGCAATGACATAAGGCCAAAGTTTCTAATTTGTAATATAATCTTAGTTTTAAAATCACAAGAAAAGAAAGGTTTTGAAAATGGGAAGAGATTTTGAAATTTAAGAAGTGGGAGGAGATGAAGAGACTAATCCTAAGCATAAAATTAAAAGTTAAGAGTTGAAAAGATCTGATCAATGAGATGCAATCCAACAGACAAGAATGTCATATAGAAAACTCACTTTTCTTTGGACTTTAAATCAAGCAATATCAACAAGAAAATATCAATATGAAGAGCAAGGCATCAAATAAAGATGACCACATCCAAGCAAGCAACTTCACAGCTAACAATCTTCTTTGTCTATTCATGTATCGGATGACATACTCCTTGATTAGCTCAGAATAAGGCATGAGACACAGGTTCAAAGTAACAGTTGCATCAAGACCATGTAGCAGATGAATTCATGTGGATCCCAATACTTGAATAAGATGAAAGCTCAAATCATAATAACTTCGTCTCAGAAAAGTTGGCATTTGCCAAGTCCTTTTGCATATGGAATGTTGCCTAATTCTAAGTCCAAAAGCTCAGATCAAATCCAACAGTCCATACAAACATTTTTTTAGGGTTTTTGTTGTTTATTAAGTATTTTAAGGTCCTAAGACCACAAACACAAACAAAATACACAAACAAATATATACAATCACAATATATGGCTTAAGTGAGCAAAGTGAAAATGGCATGAATATAAACAAGTTAAATGATATGTAAATGACCAATGAATTGGTAAATGACTTGAATTTAAATTGCATAAAGTAAATGACTTGAAAATTAAAAGCAATAATAATAAAAGTTAGTCAAATGTTAGTTGATTAGATGTTAGTGATGTTTTGCTTTTCAATTGATTAAGTCATTCTTTGGAGAACACTCAACCCTCTATTCACAAGCATGGATCCTTGAGCCAAGACATCTTCCAAAGGAAGGAAAGAAGGTCAAGTTTCCACACAATACCATGAAAGGGGGGAGACTTACAATCTCACTTACTAGAATGCTTATGCCTTTAGGGTCAAAATTTAGCTCTATGTTAAGCAATCGTAATTGGACTTATGTTGAAGTCACATCTATCTGAGGCCGGGTAATAAATTTTTTGGTGTTAATGCATGCTAGAGATATGGTATAATGAACCATACTCCTAAAACATACCACACACAAAGAGAAAAAAAAGACCAAAGGATGAACCTAATCTCATCCATACTTGTATTAGTTCATCTAATACAAGATTATTGATGAACCAATTAGTCTTAGGATATTGAGACTTCATTGATCAATGGAAAGGGTGAGAGAGAATGGGATTGAAGATGAAGAGGGAGGGGAGATGAGAGAAACACAAATTGGTCATGGGAGGAATTTTATCAAATTAAAATCATTCATTTATTTTGGGAAATGAAATGTACATTTCATCAATCCCCTAAATCCAATGATTTTAACTAAGCAAAAGTCAAATTAACCTTGACCAAGGCCCAAACACATAGTCAAACATCACAAGTCAATAAAAATGACTTAACATAATTTCTACACAATTAATCAATTAACAATCAAATTACAAATGCAGTTAAATTAAATTTAGTTTGGTCAAAACCTAAAACCTCTTCAAAACACCAAATAAATGGCCAAGAGATTTATCCTAGGTCAAACAAGGTCAAAGGACCTTAGACAAAAAATTTCATAATTTTTAAAAAGTCAGAAGTATTTTTAAACAATTAAAAATATGCACAAAAACAATTAAATCATGAAAAATATAAAAATTAATTCAAAAAATAATTTTAATTCAGAAAATGAAAGAGAAAAATATTTAAAGATTTTTGGTGAAAGTCCCATACCTTTTGGATTAAAAATGAAATTAATATGAATTAATCAAAATAAACGGATTAAATGAAAAATCAGAAAAAAAAACGAGGGCCATCAGATCTCCCTCATTAATTGAGGTGGCATATCTGATGGCCAAACGCACGCTTCCACCAAACACTACAGTCAATGCGTGCACACGCATGGTAATCACTTTGAACGCGTGAGATTAGAATATGAGAACCAGATCAGATGACCTGGATTGATCCATCGCACCACCGATGCCCTAGCTCCGGTCATCTTCTCCGGTGATCACCTTCGGTCTGGTTCAGGTTCAACTCCATGGAAAATGAAAAGTGAATACACTAATTTGAAGGAAAATTGCTCAGGAGCACGAATCTGGCCTCAATTTTCTCAAATTCCAAGTATATAAAAAGATACAATGATTTGAATTTTGAGGATCATGAGCTGAATTGCTTCGATTTGACCTTAAAGCAACTCAAATTTCTTGCCTACATTGATAGGACTTCAGACAACCAAAAATCACAAAGAATGGTGAAGAATTGAGGAAGAATCGAAGAGATGAAATTTCTGAAAATTCACCTTCAATGGAGCTTCAAACTTGCTCGATCTTGATTCCAATTGTGCTTGGCCTTGCTTCAGATGCTTGTTAGAAGTGATTAGGATCAAGAAATGGTGTGGACTCCTGGAGTTTCATTCTCAAAATAGATAGAGATTTGAAACTCGATTTTTAAAAGAAAACATTCAAGATTATCCTTTTATGGAGAGAGTTTGGATTGTAGGTTCAAAGCTTGGGCATGAAGTCCTTAATTCCGAGCAATGAGGGATGTATTTATAGCCAAGGATATTCATTTCCACACACTTCCAAATTTGAGTTATTCCCTTTGCATGCTTGCATGGGCGTGTGATAGGCCCATCAAGTGATGTATTCAGTTCCAATAATGAATGAGAATCATGCTGAAATCATGTCATGTGGCCATGCAATCGTGTTTGAAATGTGGAAGTGAAAATCATCCAAATGGTTTCTCACATTGCACCCATGCGCAAGTCCTTCATTCTTTGACCAAATGAGGTGATCTTGGACTTTTTGGAAAGGTGAGATCAAGGGGAACAACTTTCATGTTGGACACTTTTTCATTTGAAGCTTGGATCATGATGAATTTTGAGGTGGAAGTTTGAGAAATCAAACATATTTGAAAATTTTCTAAGTCCCAAGTCAAATGTTCACTTCTTCCACCTTGAATAACTTTTTCTGTGGACTTCAAATGAGAAAAATTCCTTCATCAAAGTTGTAGCTCTTTCAAACCTCTTCAATTTGGTCACAAAATTGACCTCATTTGGATTTGATATGAAGTAGTTATGCATTTTACAAGTTGAGAAAAATCACTTGTTCAATGGTAGTGGCCCAAAATGACCTATAATGTTTCCTTTTGGCACATGCATTTGCAAGTTGAATTTGAACTTCCTCCAAACATCAAAGTTGAAGTAGACATCTTGAATTTGATCATCGAATTTGAATGACTTTCATCTCATAAAAATTAAGCAAATTATGGTCTTGGGAAGTTGACCTCCAAACTAGGGTTCAAACAAAATGACCTATAATCTTTCATCATAAAAAATAACTTTTCAAGCAAAACTAGATCTTGACTTAAACATGAAAGTTGTTTGGAATGTCATCTTGAGTAACTTTACTCTTGGAATCATTTTCATATGACAAAAATTGTAAGAGATAGATCTAGGGAACCCCGATTTTGACTAGTTGACTTTCTCTGGTCAACCACCATGAACCAACTTGCTAGCTTGATGTTCTTTTGATTTTTGGGACTCATAGAGGATCATATATGTGTAAGATGATGAAATATGAAGTATCCCTTGAAATATTTGATCAAATGTTGAAGAAACTTGTTGAAGAAGTTATTCAAGATACCAAGATGAATTAGGGTTTCCAAGGCAAACAAACTCCAAATTCTTGATGATTTATTGATCAAAATGATATGTGAAGATCATGAGGATCCATATATGATGTTTAGAACCAATGCAAATCAATTCTTGATTGCACTCCTTGCATTGAGGGTCTTAAACCCTAGATATGAGCTTATGGAGCATATGTGAGCACACACATTACCTACAAAAGAGTTAAACTATACATTGACATATTTTTGTTATTTTGGTTAGCAAATAATGAAAAACAAAGTATGATACAATCAAATGTGCTTGGTGATCTCTCTCAATGCAAACCCAATGGATGAGGGGTAAGGAGGATGCCGAGGTATGATCCCAATGCTAATGCATATGATGAGATGATATGAGGGATTTTAGGGTCAAAATTGAGGTCTTACACTCACCTTTGTCCTGATTAAGCCTACTTGATAGTGAGATTCTGTATCTTCCTCTAGCTCCTGGTCTTCAATAGCATTCAATATTATTTCTTTATCCTAAACTTTCAAGGTTAACGTGCCCTAGTCCATGTCGAGATTGCATTGACTTGTCTGCATGAAAGGTCGACCGAGAATGATGGGTGCCTCTTCATCTTCATATATGTCTAGGATTACAAAATCAACAAGAAAACTCAAGTCCTCTATTGTTATCAGCACGTCTTTTACTATACCATATGCATCATTTCTCGAGTGATCCGCAAACTTCAGATTTATCTTCGTATCACTGAATTTTTAATACCCAATTTGTGATATATTGATAATGGCATCAGACTTACAGTAGCTCCAGAATCTATTAGTTCCCTTTTGAAGGTTCTGTCTTTAATTGTGCATGGTACTATTACCGTTCCAGGATCCTTCTGTTTGTTTAGAATTTTTTGCTCCAGTGAACTTGCACTATACTTTTCCTTCCAGGCTACCAGTTCTTCTGCTGTTGGTTTCTTTTCGGACATTACCTCTTCCATGAATTTCTTGTACATGGGCATTCTCTCGAGTGCTTTAAACAAAGACATATGACCCTATACCTTTTTAAACATTATCATGAATTTCTCAAAGTCTGACCCGCTCGGTTCCTTCTTTGTCACTCTCTCAGGATAAGGCAACTTAATCACCAGTTTAGTCTCCTTTTTAATTTTCTCTTCAGTTGGCTTGTCAGGTGGTATAACTTTTTCCTTTTTAGCGACCTTTTTCTTCTTCGTCGTGAAAATACTAATATTCTCCTGATTTCTAGGATTTTGAACTGTTTCACTTGGTAAGGAACCTGGTGTTCGAGAGCTTGCTAGTTGTTGTGCAATTTGACCCAGCTGAACTTCAAGATTCTTTAGAGAGACGACAGTGTTTTTATGATTGTTTCTAGTTTCTTCTTCGAATTGCCTATTTTGAGCGACCATGTTTTCAATGGCAATCTCTCGGTCTACTTTCTTTGGAGCTTGTTGTTGTTGATATTGAGTATGATATTGACCTTGACCCTGTTGCAGAACATTCCCTCTCTGATCCTTCTAGGAGAAGTTATGATGATTCTTCCATCCTGGATTGTACCTGTTGGAGTAGGAATTTTTCTGCTTCAAGAATTTTATCTCTTCAATTTGTTGAGGAGTTGCAAAGCAATACAAAGTGTGGTGAGGTCCATTACATGTTTCACAAGTGATGGTTTGAGCAGGTTGAGTTTGAGCTACTTGTTGAGTACCTATATTCATCGCTTTCAATTTCTTTTCTACTTCAACAATGACCGTATCTTCCAACCGGATTTTATTAGTTTCCAATTTCAGATCAATGACTCCTTCAGGTTTGCTTGTACACCTATCATATAATTCCAGATGCTCATTTGCGGCTATCACTTTAATGATCCTTTTAATATCGGTGGCTGTTGAAAAATTTGTCGAGCCACCAACTGTTGTATCAATCAAGTGTTTTATCTATATTTTTAGCCCATTGACAAACATCTGCATTTGTTCAGTCAGATCCATATTGTGAGTTAGGCAAGCTACCAAGACCTTTTTAATCTTTTGTAGGTATCTCCCAAAGACTCACCATCTTTCTGTTTGAAGTTCAAGATCTCGTACCATAAAAGTCACATATATATATATATATATATATATATATATATATATATATATATATATATATATATATATATATATATATATATATATATATATATATATATATATAACTTGGACTTATAACATAATATTAACCGAAACAATAACCTATTAAAAGTCATCTAGGCAAACAACGAATTGTTTAACTATCAACCCAAAGGGATAGAAGGATTTCTCCCAAATCAAAGATGTCAAAATGTTTTCAGCAAAATTTTTCCTTTTTAGAATCATTAACAACTCCCTTCCCCGGGAAAAAGATGTACTTAACAGAAAATACTAAAAATATTTTTTGTTTTAAAAACACTTTTAAAAGGTTGTTTGGTTATCTGTTAATAAAAAGTAATGAGGAAAAGTTACCTACTTAGTTTTATCTAAGCGTACTCAACCTATCACAACATAAATTTAGCCTGTTTCTTTTATGGATTCTGATGATGATAATCATCAAAACAATTTGATCAAAAATGAAGAACTTGTAGAATATCCAAGAAATCTGGATAAACTCAACAGATGGGTTATACCCTCCGTTCCTCCTAATCAAATTTATAGATTTAGTAAGATAGATGTTTTTGCTCGTTTTGCTGTTAAAACTCTAGAGCAAACAATTCAAATTTCTAAAGAAAAACAGACAATCAAACTGTTAACTAAAAATGATTTGAAACCTTTTAAAAATTATAATTTTATCCTTATTGGATTGGTTCAAATTGCTTTAAAACCGTTAACATTATTAGGTTTAAATTCTAGCATAATGGCTTATGTTAGAGATGGTAGATGTAAGGATTTCAAACAATCTTTAGCCGCTATGTTAGAGACAAGTCTGTGTCATGGATCAGTTTACTTTGATGTCTCACCAAATTTAACTCTATCTTTATCTGATAAGAATTTATTAGATGCTATTCAGTTAACTGTTCATACTGATGGTTACAATTTCGAACCTGGAAGTGAAATCATAGCAATATGCTATAGAATCTACTATAAGGTTCTTACTACGCTTAATCCCAAAGTAAAACAATTAGCGTTCCCTGTAACTACTACTTTGGTTCAAACCAATTTGTTAACTTCCAATGTTGCAACCAATAGATTGATAAAATGAGATGAAATAAACTTCCCAGAGACATGGTCTCTTCCCCAGGAAATAGATCTTGAACCTATCCTTAATAGGGATATAGATCAAATAATTCAAACTACTGAAGGAGATCTAGAAATAAACTTCACTCCTAAAAGAATAATTAGGATACCCAGATCTCTATCTGCTAGACACCTAGTTAGTGAATTTTTCACAGCTTCTAGCCAATTACCTAGACCTTCTACTTCTCAAACAAGAGAAGAGATAGAGGTCGTTGAGAATACAAGACTTAGCGAAAATAGAATTTCCCAAGGAATTTATCAAAAACCTAATACTCCAAGAGTAGAATCACCTACTCCGTCAGACATGGATTTCCAGTTATAATGTTAGATTACTCCCCTGGTAGCAAGATGAGACAACTCATCAATGATGGGTTTCAACATGAGAGATATACTCAATTCAGAGAATGGTTTTTTAAAAAAATTTCAAAATCCGAATTAGCTCAATTTAAAGATGAGTACTACACTCAAATGAACCTTGCGCAGGATTTCATTCCTTTTGTGAAATGGTTTGTTAACTATTTCATAAGTAAAAAACAAGAAGAAATCCTTGTTTTACAAAGACCTTGGAAAATGTTAGAGGAGAGAAAATGGAAGCTCCTTTTCCCCCTGACAAACGATAAGTTTGAGTCAAAATACTGAAGCTACCCCTTACCTTAACCTTCAGTTACAAAGAGTTGAACAAAATCAAGTTACTCTTAAGGAATTAAATTCCGTCAACAGGTCTCAGAATTATACCAATGCTTATCTTGTTTGCTTAGGAGAACAATTTATCTCTATGGAAAAAGATCTATTATCCATAAAAAATCTTTTAGAAAAACAAATAGCACGTCAAGATATCATTATTGACCTCATAAATAAACCTAAAGACCAGATGTCCACATCGACTATTTCAGATGTTTCTATAGTACAACCTCCTGTTTCCATAAAGGGATTTAAAAATGGAAACCAATGGTCAAGAATTTGTTCGTATTTTAGAACAAAAGTTAAAAGGTCTTAATATCACAGTTATGTCCCATGAAGATTATTCTGAGGATAATAACGAAAACCATATTGACCAATTATCTGATATGTTTGCTAATTTAGACATTAGTAACCTTGACATTAATAATACTAATAATATAAACCCTATTTATTCTCCTAGGCCTATAGAAAAGTATTATTACAAACGCCCCTCACCGCAAGATTTGCTCTTTGAAGAACCTGAACCATTCCAGAATTCTTATTCAGGAAAAGCCATTTATGAATGAAATGTTGATGGTCTTAATGACAAACAGATTACAGATACAATCCCTAGGATGATCATGTATTCTACTGTTTGCAAGCAACATGGAAATTCAGATAGTTCTATAACATCCTTTATAACCACAGGATTTGTTGGCCAACTTAGAGGCTGGTGGGATCATTATTTCACAGAATCTCATAAATTAGAAATTCTTAATCATAAGAAAATCAATAAGATCGAGCCAGGAACCAGTAGAAGCACTACTTTGGCTACGACTACCACAGGAGAAGAAGATGCAGTGTATACTCTGTGTCTCTCCATCTTACAACATTTTGTAGGAACCAATGTCCCCATTGGAGAAAAAATCCAGACACTTCTCCAAAACCTTAGGTGTCATTCTCTTACCCACTTTAGATGGTATAAGGATACTTTTCTTTCAAGAGTTTATCAATTAAACAATCCCAATTCTTTGCATTGGAAAGCAAAATTTATTGATGGATTACCCCATTTCTTTTCTGAAAATGTTAGACAATCTTTAAGACAGAAAAATGATGGGATAAAAATAAATTATTCTGACCTTACTTATGGTCATATAATTAACACTTGGGTTAATGAAGGATTAACTTTATGTAATGACATAAAGCTTAGAAATCAACTTAAAAAGCAAAAGCTTTCGGAGAAACACCAACTTGGTGAATTTTACGAACAATTTGCTTTTGATCTTGGAAAATCTCCGGATAATAATAATAAGAAAAAGGAAATTTTTTTCTGCAATAAACCTTATAAGGATAAGTCAAAAAATTCTTATAAAAATTCTTATAAGAATAAGAAAAAGGGTCACTACAATAAATGTAGACCTAAAGAAAAATCTTTTGACCCTAAAGGTAAAAGAAAAGCCAAAAAGCTTGACATAACGTGTCATAAATGTGGCAAACATGGTCATTATGCCAACCAATGTTGGACTAAAAAAGCTCTTAATGAGATAGAAGATGAACAATTGCGTTCTCAATTAGAAAAAGTTTTACTTCTCAATTCTGATTCTGAAAATTATTCTTCAGAAGAGGATATTAATATGATTTATGAATCCTCTACTGAATGCTCTTCTGAATATTCTGACAGTAATGACTGTCAATGTAATCAATTAGATGACTGGAAATCAATTGTTGATATGAATGAGTTAAATGTTTTAACCTCAGAACAAGACGAAGCTATAAAAGCTATAGAATCTATTTCTAATAAAGAACTAAAAAGAAAAATGCTTGAGGTCTTAATACAAGAAAACTCTAAAAAAGATTTTCCTGTTATTACAGAAGCACCTTACCAATTAAGTGAGGTTTTGTCTAGATTTCGACAGTCTAACATCCGTGAAACTCTTGTTTCTATTATGGATTTAAATAGAGAAATAAATCTCTTAAAGAGTGAGATATCTCAGATTAAAAGAGAAAACTATGGTTTATCTCAAAGACTCACTTTGTTAGAATCTAGTAATTCCAAAGTAGAAGAGATACCTTCAACTAGTAATCCTTCACATAGTGATGAAATCCTTTCTCTCATTGATAGAGTGACCTCTCAAAAATGGTTTGTTAGAATAACTTTAGTTATTAATAGAAATTTCATATTAGAAAATGAAGTTGCCCTTATTCTCACTAAATACTTTGATAAAACCACACAATCTCTTACCCAAGCTGAAGGAGATAAACTCACGGTTAATTATAAGTTGTCTAATGCTTATATCTGTAACAAAGATATTTGTTTACCTACTCATTTTATTCTTGTAAAAAATTTAATTCATAGAATCATATTAGGAACTCCTTTTCTGCATAAAATTATGCCTCTAATTAATGTTGATCAAAAGGGAATTACCTCCGTTATCAATAACAAAAGAATTACTTTTGAATTTATTACTGATCCTCATACAAGGATGATTAGTGAAGTTAAAGATATTCTTCTTAAAAAAGAAAAACAAATTTGTTTTCTTAAAGAAGAAGTAGATTTATTAAACATTACTTCTCAACTTAAGAAACCTGAAATTCAAAATCAAATTAAATCAATTGATCAACAGTTTAGAGATGAAATCTGCAATGATTTACCTAATGCCTTTTGGAATAGAAAGAAACATGTTATTTCTTTACCTTATCTTGATGACTTTAATGAAAGTCAGATTCCAACCAAAGCTATACCTGCTCAAATGAATCATGAGTATTTGGATTTATACAAAAAGGAGATAGAATCTCTTTTAGAGAAAACTTTAATAAGAAAATTCAAATCTCCTTGGAGATGCACATTTTTTTTTATGTTAATAATGCTGCCGAAAGGGAACGTGGGGTCCCTAGACTTGTTATAAATTACAAACCTCTTAATAAAGTGTTAAAATGGATTAGATATCCTATTCCTAATAAAAAAGATCTTTTAGATAGATTAAACAATGCTTTAATCTTCTCTAAATTTGATATGAAATCTGGTTATTGGCAAATTCAGATTAATGAATCTGATAAGTATAAAACAACCTTTACTGTTCCTTTTGGACATTATGAATGGAATGTCATTCCTTTTGGCCTTAAAAATGCTCCTTCTGAATTTCAAAATATTATGAATGATATTTTTAATCTTTATACTGAATTTATAATTGTTTATATTGATGATGTCTTAGCTTTTTCTAAAACTATAGATCAACATGTTAAACATTTAAAAATATTCAAAGGATTAGTTAAACATAATGAATTAGTTATATCTGCTCCTAAGATGAAACTTTTTCAAACAAAAGTTAGATTTTTAGGACATGAAATTGACTAAGGAACTATAATTCCTATACAAAGAAGTATTGAATTCGCTTCTAAATTCCCACTATTATTACAGATAAAAAACAATTACAAAGGTTTCTTGGTAGTCTCAATTATATAGCAGATTATTATGAAAATCTTACAAAAGATACTTCCATATTACATGCTAGGCTTAAAAAGAATCCTGGCCCTTGGACTGATAAACATTCTCAAGCAGTTTAAAGAATTAAAAATAAATTTAAATATTTGCCTTGTTTATCCCTTGCTAACCCTAAATATTTCAAAATTGTTGAAACGGATGCTTCCGACTTAGGCTATGGAGGAATCCTTAAACAAATTATACCTGACACATCAAAAGAAGTTTTAGTCAGCTTTACCTCTGGAAAATGGAATCCTGCCAAATAAAAATATTCTACTATCAAAAAAGAGATGCTCTCTATTATAAAATGCATTTCAAAATTTTAAGATGATCTTATTTAATAAGAAATTTTTGTTAAAAATTGATTGTAGCTCAACTAAATCAATTATTGAAAAAGATGTTAAAAATCTTGTTGCTAAGCAAATTTTTGCTAGCTGGCAATCTCAATTATCTACGTTTGAATTTGACATTCAACACATCAAAGGTGAAAATAATTCACTTGCTGATTATTTAACTCGTGAATTCTTGCAGGGAAAAAATGATGACCCCGTATAGGGGAAGAGGCCGCGGTTATGGCCGTGGTGGAAGGGGGAGTAACAATATGTTACCCCAGCCAGAATCAAACATTCCTCTAATAGGGGATTGGACTACGGTTTACAAAGGTAGAAAAATGCAACAATTATCTGCATCTTTATCCAAAAGGGAAGATATTCCTTCCTCCTCCTCTAATAAAAGTACATCTTACAAAGAAGTTGCGGTTAATAACCCACCTCAAGAGCAATTGGATTATTTTGAAAATCCAGTAATTGAAAAAATCATGTATATTGATGAAGAAGATATCAAAATGAATCCAAATGATGGATGGTCCATCAAAACTAGATACCTCGAATCAAGAGGATATCCAGGCCTACATGGAAAATCTAGGCCTCACCTAGAAATTCTTCTAACCGTTACCGAATCGGTAACATTTACTCACCATTATCAGATTAATAATCCTGAAAGTTTTATAAACTTCAGTAAATGTCACATTAATAAAATCCTGTTACCAAGAGAATGAGGTCTTAATCCAAATGGTGAAAAGGCAATAAGAATTGCAGAAGGAAAGTATATTTACGTTAATTATTGGGACTATGTCCAAGCTTTTACTCAAGCTTTTTATTATCAAAATCCCAAGAATAAGCACTCTTGGTTTTTCTCTATTAATCCAGAGATGATTAATAGACCTATACCAAATTGGTTTTATGAATGGTGGACTAAATTTGGTCCGTCTTTGGAAATACTACCCAAAGAATTACTTGATTTATACAATCCCTGGTGTGACAATAGCCCACTTATTGCAAATATTTTATCTGATAATTTAATCACCGGACAATGTCCATTTTGGTTCTTTACCAAATTTCAGATTCCATGGATATGGAGATGGTCAATCACCATATCTCAAGATAAGTTCAACATACCTATTTTAGAAAGAATTTTCTTCTATAAATGGTGGAACAAAATGAGTTCCGAAGAAGTCCAGAAAATAGGAAATTTAATTCAAACAACTATAGCTGAAGACCAAAGTAATAAGGTCAAAGAGCAAAGCTCCCAACAAATGTCTATGGGAAATCTAAAGAACTTCTTTCAGAGAAAATATACAAATGAATCAGAAGATGTAATCATGGTTAGAACTTTGGACCATATGAAAAACCAATTCTTCTCCACTTTTCCAGCAAAAGCATCAAAAGATGAGGATTCATCTATGAAGACCAGCTCTTCCATGGGATCAATTGATTCCCACAACTTTGACTGTTTGGCAGGAGAAGCCCAAGCAGAGGACCCAACTGAAGAGGATTTCTGGAACGCAATGATTCAATCCATGTACGGAAGGAGCAGGATCGAAATATGTATAAGAAAGTCATTTTAATTCGATCCTGCTCCTTCCGTACATGGATTGAATCATTGCGTCCCAGAAATCCTCTACAGTTGGGTCCTCTGCTTGGGCTTCTCCTGCCAAACAGTCAAAGTTGTGGGAATCAATTGATCCCATGGAAGAGCTGGTCTTCATAGATGAATCCTCATCTTTTGATGCTTTTGCTGGAAAAGTGGAGAAAAATTGGTTTTTCGTATGGTCCAAAGTTCTAACCATGATTTCATCTTCTGATTCATTTGTATATTTTCTCTGGAAGAAGTTCTTCAGATTTCCCATAGACATTTGTTGGGAGCTTTGCTCTTTGACCTTATTACTTTGGTCTTCAGCTATAGCTGTTTGAATTAAATTTCCTATTTTCTGGACTTCTTCGGAACTCATTTTGTTCCACAATTTATAGAAGAAAATTCTTTCTAAAAT
This sequence comes from Lathyrus oleraceus, assembly GCF_024323335.1. Lineage (NCBI taxonomy): Eukaryota > Viridiplantae > Streptophyta > Magnoliopsida > Fabales > Fabaceae > Lathyrus > Lathyrus oleraceus. Next base: position 430,477,447 of record NC_066579.1, read on the forward strand.
GGGTATGTTGAACTTATCTTGAGATATGGTGATTGACCATCTCCATATCCATGGAATCTGAAATTTGGTAAAGAACCAAAATGGACATTGTCCAGTGATTAAATTATCAGATAAAATATTTGCAATAAGTGGCCTATTGTCACACCAGAGATTGTATAAATCAAGTAATTCTTTGGGTAGTATTTCCAAAGACGGACCAAATTTAGTCCACCATTCATAAAACCAATTTGGTATAGGTCTATTAATCATCTCTGGATTAATAGAGAAAAACCAAGAGTGCTTATTCTTGGGATTTTGATAATAAAAAGCTCGAGTAAAAGCTTGAACATAGTCCTAGTAATTAAATTAAATATACTTTCCTTCTGCAATTCTTATTGCCTTTTCACCATTTGGATTAAGACCTCATTCTCTTGGTAACATGATTTTATTAATGTGACATTTACTGAAGTTTATAAAACTTTCAGGATTATTATTCTGGTAATGGTGAGTAAATGTTACCGATTCGGTAACGGTTAGAAGAATTTCTATGTGAGGCCTTGATTTTCCATGTAGGCCTGAATATCCTCTTGATTCGAGGTATCTAGTTTTGATAGACCATCCATCATTTGGATTGATTTTGATATCTTCTTCATCAATATACATGATTTTTCAGTTACTGGATTTTCAAAATAATCCAATTGTTCTTGAGGTGGGTTATTAACCGCAACTTCTTTGTAAGATGTACTTTTATTAGAGGAGGAGGAAGGAATATCTTCCCTTTTAGATAAAGATGCAGGTAATTGTTGCATTTTTCTACCTTTGTAAACTATAGTCCAATCCCCTATTAGAGGAATGTTTGATTCTGGCTGGGGTAACATATTGTTACTCCCCCTTCCACCACGGCCATAACCGCGACCTCTTCCCCTATACGGGGTCATCATTTTTCCCTGCAAGAATTCACAAGTTAAATAATTAGCAAGTGAATTATTTTCACCTTTAATGTGTTGAATGTCAAATTCAAACATAGATAATTGAGATTGCCAGCTAGCAAAAATTTGCTTAGCAATAAGATTTTTAACATCTTTTTCAATAATTGACTTTGGATTAAAAAAAAATGCAAACTTAGGACAATATTTTTTCCCAAGATGCCTCAAAGGATTGCATAAAGATAAACTCTACCACATGCCACCCCTCACTACTTCCCCGACCTTCATCACCACCATATCTTCATCCTTACCATGGCATCATATTTTTGGTCACCCCAATGAAAGAACATTGAGACATCTCTTATCCATGAATAAAATAAATATAAGCACATCTTTACCATGCATCTCATGCAGTATGTCAAAAATCCCGAAACTGTCATTTACTTCTTCTAGTATAATCAGCAAAATGCCACTTGAAATTATTTATGCAGATGTATGGGGGCATGCACCTATTAAGTCCTTAGATGGTTATTTATATTACCTTATTTATGTTGACCATTTTACCAAATATATTTGATTGTACCCACTCAAAAATAAATTTGATGTCTCAATTATCTTTCCTCAGTTCAAAGCTATTGTTGAAAAGTTTTTTAATTTACCCATTCTTGTGTTATACTCAAATAATGGAGGAGAGTTTATAAAATTAAAAACATTCTTATCCTTCAATGGTATCTCATATTACACCACTCCACCACACACCCATTAACTCAATGCTACTGCAGAACGAAGGAATTGACATATAGTAAAAACGACACTTGCACTTTTGCATCATGCTAAGCTACCAACTACATTATGGTTCTTTGCTTTTCGTACTACAACATACTTAATAAATAGATTACCCACCTCAAAGCTCAATATGGACACTCCATATCAACTACTCCACCATACCATACACAAACCTCACCATCTCCACTCATTTGGACGCCCATGGTTCCCTTAGCTACGCCCCTATACCAGCAACAAACTACAACGTAGATATGCACCGTGTATATTCATCGGCTATTCACCTTCACAACATGCTTACCAATCCCTTGATCCTGTCACAAATTGGATCTATACCTCTAGACATGTCACATTCTATGACAACCATTTCCCATATAAGTCCCAAATCAAACCACCACTAACTCCTATAAATCCTCCAACTATAAACCAAACTCCTCCACACTATATAATACCCATCCCACCTACAAACACTACCAATTCAAGTCCACCACCATAACAACCACCAACAATCCTTCTAGGGGCTTCCTTGAGTTCAGATACTTCATCAGGTAATGATATCGAAACTAAACACTTTACTCATAATAACAATTATGTCACTAAACAAAATGCAGCAACTATTAGTGAGTATCATGTGGTAACCATATTCAAAAATAATATCTTCAAGCCGAAACATGTGCTCAATGTTACAAACTATCATTTACCAGAGAATCTTGAGCCATCAAATATGAGGCAAGCCATGCAAAAACCACATTAAAGACAAGCAATATCTGAAGAAATTGATGCATTAATACACAATGGAACATGGTCCTTAGTTCCACCGCCAAAAGGCCACAACATCGTTGATTGTAAATGGTTGTTTCACATTAAAAGAAATCCAGATGGTTCTATCTCAAAATATAAGGCTAGACTAGTTGCAAAGGGGTTCACATAATGCACGGGAGTTGATTTCAAAGAAACATTTGCATAAGTGGTGAGACCTCAAACGGTTAAACTCATCTTCAATATTGCATTGGGTCATGCTTGGCCCATACACCAACTTGATGTTAACAATGCCTTTCTCCAAGGAGTTCTCAAAGAAAAAGTTTTTATGGATCAACCACCTGGTATGAAAGATCAACTACACCCTTAATATGTGTGCAACTTCACAATATAATTTATGGCTTGAGACAAGCACCAAGAGCATGGCATGATGCACTTAAATCATTCATCATCTCCCATGGTTTTCAAATGAGTCAAAATGATCCTTCATTGTTAATTTATACTCCAGGATCAACTCTGGCTTATTTTCTTGTGCATGTTGATGATTTACTACTTACATGTAATAATGTTAAATTCCTTACAAGCTTCATTACGTCCCTCTCAAACCGGTTCTCACTCAAGAACATCAGAACACCTCACTATTTCTTGGGAGTTGAATTCATCCCCACAGCTACGAGCCTATTCCTATCTCAACACAAATTTATTTGAGACATTCTTGAAAAGTTTGAAATTGAAGGAGCCAAACCGTCCCCGACACCTTTATCTCAAACATCCACTCTAAGCTTGCATGACGGAACCCCGACAACAGATTTCACACACTACAAAAAGTCCTTGGATCATTTCAATACTTAAATCTAACAAGGCCATATATTTCATTTTCCATCAACGAACTCTCACAATTTATGCACAAGCCAATCACATTACATCTTCAAGATCTTAAGAGAATGCTTCGTTACTTGAAATCCACAATGAATTATGGTATTATGCTGCGCATACCAACTTCTCTCAACTTACTTGCCTAAACTGATGCATATTAGGGTGGTAATGCTGATGATAGAGCCTCAACCTCGACATACTTTATATTTTTGTGTGGCAATCCTATCTCGTGGACATCGAAAAAGAAAAGGTCACTAGCTCGATCATCCACTGAAGCAGAATATCGAGCAGTAGCAATAGGAGCAACTGAGCTTTTATGGCTCCTCAAATTAATCAAAGAACTACGGGTACCAATTTAGCAACCTTCAAGGATTCCATGTGATAATATATAAGCAACCTATCTATGCTAAAATCCTGTTTTTCATACTAGGATGAGGCATATCTCAATGGACTACCATTTTGTTTGAGAACAAGTTCAAGCTGACATTCTACAAGTCTCTCATGTCTCTACAAAGGATAAACTAGTTGATATCATCACAAAACCCCTTGCCACACAACAATTCAAAGATCTCACATTCAAGATGCAAGTTATCTATGTAAACTTGCTCTTGAGGGGGCATATAAGAGCATCACGACAAGGCAATGACAAGGCTGCATAACTTGGTCAAATAACGGTTCCTTATTCTCAAGCTAACTTAGAGCAACAGATCGATTAGTATTAATTGACTTTTATTTGTTGTTAATTACCATTAATATTTGTATTCGTTACACTTGTATATGAGGAGAATATTACTCTCTATAAGTACATTATCATCTATAAATTAAAATCATCACAGCAATCTCTCTTTCTATAATTTCTTCAATCACATTTGATTTGATGTTCTGAAGTGGTTAAATATGTCTTGTGTTATTCTTAGCACCCATAAACATGCTATTCAATTTTGGGGTGTTGGTGATTTTAGTATCATCAATGTATTTTTAGTAGTAATGTGATTTACTATAGGCCGATGCAATTATGCGTTAAAGCTTGGAAACGAGTTAGGGGTAGTGCGGAGTGCACGCTCGTCGAGTCAACGTATAATTGAATGCGAATAATTGAAACGGGGTTCCAACGTTCGAAATTTTCTTTTGAATTTCGAATCCTTTCCCAACCGACGTAACCGTTTTTGAACAGTTGCGTCTTTTCGGTTTCTGTTATTGATCTCCTATATAAGGAGTCATTTGGCCTCAGTTTGAAAAAAAAGACATAACGAAACCAAACTTTCTCTCTACATTCCTGAACATTTCTCTTTGCCAGAAACAAATTGTTCTTCAAGAATTATCCCCACAAAGATTTCGTGAACCCAGGCAAGAATAGGGTCGAAATACTTTGTTCGGAAAGTGTACGAACACGATTCTTCGAAGTTATCCAGGATTATCATACCCAATTTTCTAACAAACGAACAAAGTATTTTCTGATAATCATGGCTGGAGGAAGCACCGTCAAGGAGATGACTACAAACTTCGGAAAATTGGACAAGTTTCAAGGACAAGACTTCAGGCGTTGGCAAAAGAAGATGCATTTCATGTTGACAACGTTGAAGGTGGTGCACGTCCTGTCTACACCGATTCCAGAACTTCTGGAGGAAGACACGGTTGAAAATCTGAGACGTAGATCAAAATGGGAGAACGACGACTACATATGCAGAGGGCACATTCTTAACGGTATGTCTGATCCCTTATTTGATATTTATCAAAACATAGAATCTGCAAAGGAATTGTGGGATTGTCTCGAATCCAAGTACATGGCAGAGGACTCATCCAGTAAAAAGTTCCTGGTAACCGATTTCAACAATTACAAAATGGTTGAATCGAGGTCTGTCATGGAACAATTCAATGAACTCCTCCGAATCCTTGGACAGTTCACACAACACGGATTGAAGATGGATGAAACAATATCTGTCTCAAGCATCATAGACAAGTTGCCTCCTTCGTGGAAGGATTTCAAACACAATCTGAAGCATGGAAAAGACGAACTGTCTTTGATCCAACTTGGAAGTCACTTGCGCATAGAAGAATCTCTAAGAGCGCAGGAGGATGACAAAGGAAAGGGGAAAGAAATTGCTGGACCCTCGGTTAATATGGTCGAAGAGGGTGGTAAGAACGGTAACAACAAAAACAAAGGAAAGAAGCGTGCTTTCAAGAACAATAAGGGCAGTTTCGGTGCTAACAAGAAACCGAAACTAGAATGCTGGAAGTGTGGCAAAACAGGCCACTTCAAGAAGGATTGTCGTTCCGGCAAAAAGCATGATAACGCGAATGCAAGTGGTTCAGGAAAGGGGTCTAAGGACCAATCCGAAAACCAAGGTCAGAAATCAATTCGTGATTTGAATAGTTTGATTAAACATTCGGTTTCACTAAATTCTGAAGCATTCTATGTGCAGGATGATGCTATCGCGTGGTGGATTGATTCTGGCGCTACAACACATGTTTGCAAGGATCGTTTCTGGTTCAAGACTCTTGTTCCAGTGGAAGATGGTTCTGTCCTCTACATGGGAGATGATCACTTCGCTCCCGTTGAAGGCAAAGGAAACGTGGTGCTAGAATTCAGTTCTGGAAAGACTATTACTTTGTTTAATGTTTTGTATGTTCCTAAACTACGTAAAAATTTAATTTCTGGTCCTGTATTAAATAAGCTTGGATACAAGCAAGTGTGTGAATCCGATAAATATGTTTTATCGAAGTCTGGTGTGTTTGTAGGATTTGGATATTATAATAATGGTATGTTTATGATGAATTTGAATGGAGTTCCTAATGATTCTGGTTCTGTATTTATGTCCTCTTCGAATGTTATCAATTCATCGTTATGGCATGCTCGTCTAGGACACGTACATTATAAAAGAATGCATGAAATGTCTAAAGATGATTTAATTCCTGTTTTTGATAAAAATGTAGAAAATTGTAAAACTTGCATGTTAACAAAGATCACTAGGCAACCTTTTAAAAGTATAACAAGGAAATCTGTCATTCTTGAGTTGATACATAGTGATTTATGTGATTTGCATGCTACTCCATCATTAGGACATAAAAAATATTTTGTCACTTTCATAGATGATGCATCTAGATTCTGCTATGTTTATTTGCTGCATGCTAAGGACGAATCCTTAGATAAATTCAAAATTTATAAAACTGAAGTTGAAGTGCAACAGAATGTGTTGATTAAAACATTACGTACAGATAGAGGTGGTGAATATTATGATCCTGTATTTTTCCAATCCGTAGGAATCATTCATGAGACTACGGCACCTTATACACCTCAACAAAATGGTATGGCTGAAAGGAAAAATAGAGTGCTTAAGGAAATGGTGAATGCCATGTTATCTTACTCTGGTTTGAGTGAAGGGTTTTGGGGAGAAGCTATGTTAACAGCTTGCTATTTGTTAAATAGGGTTCCTAATAAAAGGAACAAGACTACCCCATATGAACTTTGGCATAAGAAACGACCCAACTTAACATTTCTACGTGTTTGGGGTTGTAGGGCCGTGGTTAGACTCCCGGACCCAAAAAGGAAAACTTTGGGTGAAAAGGGTGTAGCTTGCATCTTTGTTGGATATGCTGAGCACTCCAAGGCTTATAGGTTTTATGTTATAGAACCTAATGACTCGATTTCTATTAACACGATTATAGAATCGAGAGATGCCATATTTGATGAGAATTATTTCTCTTTTATACCTAGACCAAAGGACTCTATACCTAATTCAGATGAATCTCTAAGGGATGATCATTCAAATGATGTGCCAAGTGAGACACTTGAACCCCGTAGGAGCAAAAGAGCTAGAAAATCTAGATCTTATGGATCTGATTTTCAACTATATTTAGTTGAGGGATCAAAGGATCAGATTGACACTCAATACTATTATTGCTATAGTATAGAGGAGGATCCAAGAACGTATGATGAAGCTGTGAAATCTCGAGATTCTGCTTTTTGAAAAGAAGCAATTGACGAAGAGATTGGTTCTATCATGGAAAATAATACTTGGGTATCATCTGATTTACCACCAGGTTGCAAACCATTGGGTTGCAAATGGATCTTCAAAAAGAAGATGAAAGTCGATGGTAAAATTGACAAGTTTAAAGCTAGATTAGTTATCCAAGGCTTCAGACAAAAGGAAGGGATTGATTATTTCGATACCTATGCTCCTGTTGCCCGTATCACTACTATTAGATTGTTGATTGCCTTGGCGGCTATTCATAATCTAGTGATTCATCAAATGGATGTCAAAACAGCATTTTTGAATGGTGATTTGGAGGAAGAAGTGTATATGAAGCAACCTGAAGGATTTGTAATGCCTGGTAATGAGCATAAAGTGTGTAAGCTAGTTAAGTCGTTGTATGGGCTGAAACAAGCTCCGAAGCAGTGGCATCAAAAGTTTGATGAGGTTGTTTTGTCTAATGGTTTCATTCTAAACCAAGCTGACAAATGTGTATATAGCAAATTTGATACTTCCGGTAAAGGAGTTTTCATTTGCTTATATGTTGATGACATGTTGATCTTTGGCACCGACCAAAATCAAGTTGATAAAACAAAGAATTTCTTGTCATCAAAGTTCTCCATGAAGGATATGGGAGAAGCGGACGTTATTCTTGGTATTAAGATTAAACGGGAGAATAAGGGGATTGTAATTACGCAATCTCATTACATTGAGAAAATACTCAAGAAGTTCAATTATGAAAGTTGTTCTCTAGTAAGTACTCCCATGGATCCGGGAGAAAAGCTTATGCCAAATACAGGTAAACCTGTGGATCAACTTGAATATTCAAAAGCTATAGGCTCTTTGATGTATGCTATGATTAGCATTAGACCGGATATTGCTTATGCGGTTGGAAAGTTGAGCAGATTTACTAGTAATCCTAGTAGACATCATTGGCATGCGATAACTAGGGTATTCAAGTACTTGAAGGGTACAATGAATTATGGATTGTCATATATGGGATTTCCTTCGGTGTTAGAGGGTTATTCTGATGCTAGTTGGATAAATAATGCTGAAGATTCATCCTCTACAAGTGGATGGGTGTTCTTGCTTGGGGGAGGTGCCATCTCATGGGCTTCCAAGAAGCAAACATGTATAACTGGTTCCACAATGGAATCTGAGTTTGTAGCATTAGCTGCTGCTGGTAAAGAAGCGGAATGGCTAAGGAATTTGGTATATGAGATTCCGATATGGCCTAAACCGATATCACCAATTTCTATCCGTTGTGATAGTACTGCCACATTGGCTAAAGCTTATAGTCAAATATACAATGGAAAGTCTAGACATTTGGGTGTTAGACATAGTATGATTAGGGAATTAATCATGAATGGGGTGATATCTATTGAGTTTGTTCGGTCGCAACAAAACTTAGCTGACCACTTGACGAAGGGGTTAGCTAGAGACTTAGTGAAGAAGTCGGTATTGGGATGGGATTAAAGTCCATTTAAATCTATTAGATATGGTATACCCAATTCCCTTCTAATACAACATTAGAAGCATAATTCAATGTGGAAAGATCATAGTTAGAGATTGGAGCAATTGTGTTTATCTTCCCAAGGTATGTGCTCAGACCTGCAAGTGATGGCTAGGTTGAATTATATCTTCTTAATGGTTCTTTTGGAAAATTGCAAATGCAGGTGCAAGATTAAAAGAATCACCTATGTGAGCATGAAGTTTTGCCGCTTCAAGAAGCTTGGACTTGGCTTCCTATATGCTTATTAATGGATAAGGACACATGGCTTGTAAAGTGTCAAGTATGAATAGTAGAGTATCGTAAGAAACATATGTGTACTATATCTTCAGACACTCAAATGGATTGACGGGTTCAATCGCTATGACACCCCGATTTTCGAGTATTTGGAATGTGTATTTGTACTAAGATGAAAATTCAATCGCAAGACATTTTCATTTATGCATTTGTTTGATCGTTATACCTGTGTGTTATACCCTTGTATATATTATTGTATATACTAAGTAAATCAAGGATTACACTAAAATGGGGGGAATTTGTTGGTGATTTTAGTATCATCAATGTATTTTTAGTAGTAATGTGATTTACTATAGGCCGATGCAATTATGCGTTAAAGGTTGGAAACGAGTTAGGGGTAGTGCGGAGTGCACGCTCGTCGAGTCAACGTATAATTGAATGCGAATAATTGAAACGGGGTTCCAACGTTCGAAATTTTCTTTTGAATTTCGAATCCTTTCCCAACCGACGTAACCGTTTTTGAACAGTTGCGTCTTTTCGGTTTCTGTTATTGATCTCCTATATAAGGAGTCATTTGGCCTCAGTTTAAAAAAAAAAGACATAACGAAACCAAACTTTCTCTCTACATTCCTGAACATTTCTCTTTGCCAGAAACAAATTGTTCTTCAAGAATTATCCCCACAAAGATTTCGTGAACCCAGGCAAGAATAGGGTCGAAATACTTTGTTCGGAAAGTGTACGAACACGATTCTTCGAAGTTATCCAAGATTATCATACCCAATTTTCTAACATGGGGTGCTCATATGTTTCGCAAAAAAAATCATAATTGCTTACATTTGATTTGGTTTGTTGTACGCTGTATCATTTAAAAAGAGCATAACACATATTTTTGATAAAAAAAATCGCCTTAGGTTGTAGCGCTTAGGCAAATTAAAATTTTGGCTTAGAGGTTACTTAAGGCAAAAAGGCCAAACTTTTATTTAGATTGAATTTATGGTTAACTAATCCATCATCTTCTATTGAATATTTTTATTGGTGATTTTTATTTTTATCACTATAATTTGGTCGAATTATCTTTGTATTTGAACTTGTCTTTTTTTTCATTCTTGATACCGAGTGCTTGAATAATTTTAATATTTTTTTAACCTCTTAAAAGAAAAATTTATCTATGATTTTCATTGGTCTAAAATAGGCAACTTAAATAAGAATATATCTTTTAAGGAGAACATCTCCATAGGCGGTCTTTATCTAATGGTTCATAATGGGTCCCACCGAACTAAATCATTTTAAAAGGAATCATCAAAATATTACTCTAATCATAAACTCTATTAGAATTCAGAAAAGGTCCCACAATTTTAATTCTATTTATTATATCAAAATAAAAAAAAATGATTTATCAAAAAATCGTTGCTTCTGGAGGAGAAAGTAACTCTAGATGGACAACTAGGCTGGTTAAAATGTGAAAAAGTCGGTTCATTCCTTGAAGAATTCCTAAAAACCTCCTCGAGGAGATGGTCTTAGTGGTGCTCACCCACCATAGTGAAAAGTCAATAACATCTCTAAATCTGTAACTTAAACTTCAAACGCACTAAAAATATGACCAATTCTTTGTTCTTTTGGTTTCGTGTGGTACCAAATTTAACTTCGGGATTTGGTACAAAAGTTAACTTTCAGACTTATTTGATATACATAGTTTGTTTGATTTTTTTGTTTATCCCATGAGTTTGACTTTTTTTTATTATGCTATGACTTTTCTAGTTTAATTAAAGATAAAATGTCTGACAATCAAGAAATATTGAGATATGTAAGGGTGCATATGGGTTGTGTAAATCCATAAAATCTTGTCAAATTCACCCAAACCAATCTAAAAAAGTGGATTTGACGGGTAAGTGAGTCAGTATGATTTTCGAAAATGAAAAATCACTCAAAATATACGAGTTTCAGATAAACCCAGATCCAACCCACAAAACCCACTCAACCCAAAAATTTACCATTAACTACTATATATTAGTTTGTTTTATTTTTTTATGTCTCTTAATGATTTGATATATGAACTAATATTTATATATTTATTATTAAAATTTGGTTGAAGATATTAATATTGAAGTTAAGACTTCTTTTTGAATTATGAAAGATATTAGATCAATGTTCTTGACTCTTTTTTTTTAAAGAATTTGATGAATGGTGACTTTGATGTATTCATACTTGGTTTCTTCAATTTAAGACTTTTATTTTATGAGTCATGATTTTTAATTATTTATGATATTGCACTTTGATTATTTTGATGTGAATACTAGTAAGTCCTGAGTAATTTGTGTAATTCTAGTTCTAGGTACTACCATAATACAACTGTGATTTTTGCGAATATTTTTATTATAAATTTTATAGAATGTTTAGACATTTGATGTTAAAAGAATAACGTTAATATGTCTAAAAAAAATTTCAAGAAAAAAATAGTTGGAATATTTTTTGAAAAACAATATGATACATCATTTATAATTATATAAAAAAAAAGAAAAAAATTTGGGAGACCCACTATCCAACCCAATCGAACCCATACATTTATGGTCTTACCAAACCGACTCAATGATATCATGAGTGGTTATTTAATCTCATCCAAACCGGTATACTCTACATGGGTTAGATTTTGGTTTTAGTCAAACCCAACCCAAACTAACCCATGTACACCCCTAGAGATATGGTAGAGTGACCTAGTATGCATCGTTGATGCCAATTCATTTGATATAGAAACATTGTCTTCTCAAATTCACGCATCTCCAACACCGTCTTTCTAGAAGCATGTGCCCCATGTCATTGCTGATGTTGCATGAGGTCTCTCAGACATCTCACTATTTTAACAATTATGCATACTATGTATAAATGATTTAAAATATAAAATTTATTAAAATATATCAAATTTTTAACAAATTTACTGTTTATGACAGAAACTTATGTCTTGAGGGTTAATCCGAAATTTAACATTCAAATTTTCCATTGAGTTGTGAAGTAAATATCCTATGATGAATTTAAAATATGTCAAGAATTTAGTTCGAAAGTTAATTTTCAAACTCATTTTTTCATCAATCTTTTAGCAAAATGAGAGTGACCCGCTTATAAAATGTTTTGCTATATATATTTGGACGTTAAAAAGTTAACTTTCTAAGCATAATAAATACATTTTCAAATAAGAGTAACTCTTCACCATTGAAGCACCGAAGAAGAGAAAAAACAACCAACCATTTTTAGTTTTTCACCACTATTTTTTTTTTAACGACAACTTGTTAGACTACACAATCCACAAGTACTTGGACCACACCACAAACATTAAAGTGTACTACCACATCCAAAACAGCTTTTCATGATTGTTATTTTAGTGTAATGGATATCATGGATGTGGGATATTTCTTCAATAGATAAACTTGATAATTATTATTCCAACTTTTTAAAGTGGCAACTCATAAAGCCTTTTGAAGTGCGTTTGTCTTGTTTTAAGTGGAAATGCAACTGTTTCCTCTTTTTCTCATCACTTTTGGAATTACTACTTTTCAAAACATATTTTCGAGCATAGAATCACTTTTTGTTACGATATCCAAAACAATTTGCTCGTTCTCTTGATGAGTTTTGTTCTGTTTGTTGCAAAACATGTTTAAATATTTTTAGAGAACACGCCATTCGACGCGTTTGCAATCGGTTGATTAAGATTAAATTGTCCAAATTCTAATGCAGTTATTAATTTACAAGTTTTAAATATTCATCAACACCAGTGATTAAATTTAAGAGAATGGTTTAGTTTTGGTCTTTGAAATTGTAAAGATTGATGTCGGTGAACAAAGTTTAAGGTCAATTTCTGAGAGTGTCCATACTGTTTTCCTTTAAAAGAAGAATACACTTTTTACTGATTTTTTTGAAAGGAGTGTAAGGTCTTCAATCATGTAAAGCAATATCAAAACTTTTTAAAAAAAGTTGATGTTCAATAAAACTAAGAATAATTGCAAATTTATGTTTTTAAGGCAACTAACAACATACTTCCATAATTCTGTCAGAAAAACAACATACTTCCTTAAAAAAGTGTAACAGATAATATTTTATTTTAGAGAGATATGTAATTATTATATTGATTCATGTCGATATATATATATATATATATATATATATATATATATATATATATATATATATATATATATATATATATATATATATATATATATATATATATATATATATATATATATATATATATATATATATATATATATATATATATATATATATATATATATATATATATATATATATATATGATAGTGAGGTTGATAACGGATAAACTATAGCGTTTGATAAATTAATTGTTTGAAAAATATAAAATAATATTTTTATATAAGAAATTAATAATTTTATTATTTTATTATATTATATTATTAAGTTAATTTTTATTCAATAAAAATATATGTATCCGTTTTCATCAACCAAGTCTCCAACCATGAAACAAATGTACTAATAAATACAGATAAGAAATAGTTTAATATAATAAAATTGCAATTTTGAATCAAGTTATATTAAATCAAAATAATAATAATAAAATTTATTGTCTAATATGTTGTAATAAAACTCCAATGTATTATAAATTTTTTTCGTCCCTCCTTCGTTCCTCAGACATTTCATTAATTTGAGAATTATCAAACAACATCTCAAAATTTATCATGAAGTATATAATTTATGTTGTTCAAAAAATGATATATATATATATATATATATATATATATATATATATATATATATATATATATATATATATATAAATAAGAGAAGGTATCCATTCAAGGGAAAAATATGTTTTGTTAAAATAATAAGGATATAAATTAAAGAAAAATAAAAAGTTACAAGTTTAAAAATTATTTCAAATAGTTTTTGACGAAAAACTATAAGTTAATATAAAAAACTATAGGCTAGGAAAAACTAAACAACACTTATCAAATAAAGCTTTTTTAATAAAATGAGTTGAAAAGTTAAAAGTTAAAAAATATAATTTTTTTCTCTTATAAACAATATCTATGTATATGAGTTGCTGATTTAATTGACAACTTTTCTTGGAGGATTCTGAATGTTATAGTCGGCCATGCCTCAAAATTGGTGGAGGTTACTCTTTCGGTAACTATTCCAAAAAGTCCTTCGTATGATGACCGTCTCAGTTGAAAATACTCTAAAGATGAGTCTCTTACGTCGAAGCAAGCTTATCAATTCCTTCATCCTTATAGACCTAAAATCCTTTTAGACAATTAAAAAAACTTTCCAGGCCCTATAATACGAAATCGTAGATTTTAGAAAGCGTGGAAACAAAACACAAAGACGAGAGCTTGAAAGCATCTCAATGAATCAAGTTGCATGAAATGATACATAAAACAACTACATGATAAATCATTTCTATCGCAAGTCAATTACATGACATCCAAAGCTGCTTGCAAACGAAGTGATTTAAAAACACGTTACTCAGATGATCTTAACAATGCATAATTGATTTCATGATGATTCCTGAAAATTGACACACTAAAGACCTAAGCTTATACATTAAAACACTATAAGCAAGGTCTAGCCTATATGGTACACAATCTATACAAATGCAAGTATGCAGTAGCAAATATGAAATGAATGAATACTTGTGAGGTAAACAGAAAGAGAAAGAGAAAGATACACAAAGATATATATTGCTTCGACATTCGTCCTCGCTTTGCCTACATGCACTCTTCAATAGATGATGCCATCGAAACATAATTACGATCTTCCACTACGATGAAAATATGATTACCATGTTTTGATTACAAGGAACTATCACACAACATTTCCTTCTGATGAAGCAGACACTAAATTGCTAACACAATACAAGATCCCACAAGATATTGATCTAATAACCTCACTATCCACTAACCTGCTCCAAGTATTCGTATGTGGCAATTTACCTGAACCTACTGATTTCCTGTATGAGTGGTTGCCACTAACTAAGCGTATATTGGACAACTCCTAACTTTGTTTGCTAGCAATCTTTCTTCAACACAACCAAAGAAGGATAACTTTCAACTCTGCCTTACAAACCATTGATACTTGATTCTGCCAAAGTCTTCCTTGGAGTATAATGGAAACTTCCCATCTTGTTAGATCGCTTCTTAATCCTAAACTGCACTCAAGAAACGATACTTGCACTTGTTACAAATAAAAAACCAGATTCACACTGTCACAGATGGAAAAATTACAGAGTTGCCATCATCCTTTATTTGTTCCTAAGGAACAGGGAAATAATGATAAAACCTAATGTTAAGGGTGAGAGACTAAGGCCCGTGAGTTGATTAAGTAAGGGAGTGTATTAGGCACCCCTCACTTCCATTGTACTTAATGGGATCCTCCTTTAAATTTAGGGTTAATGTGTTTGCCTAAGGGAATGTTTGCTTATGTTACTTATTTTATGCTTAGTTTATTTATTTACTAGGGATATGCCATTATTAAAAGAAAGTTTGATTAAAAAGAAGAGCACATAAAATGTTTTTGGTTATTGTACTTGCTAGAGTGCTACGACTTTATGCCTATGTACCCTCATGTTTGATGAAAGATCAGAGCATTGTAGTTCTTCTAAAAAATGTTTGTTTGTTTGTTTTTTTTAGATTGTGAAAATTATCAACGCATTGAGGGCGGAGAGATGTTTGATTTGGAAAATGCATTGATACACAAATGCAGAGGACTTATAGTTTGAATGTGTGAAGTTTATTTCAGTTGATTTGTTATTTGCAAATACATTATGGTTAATTTGATTAAAAAATAAATTAAATGTCATATGTCATAATTATTTTTAATATTGAGAAATATTAAACAAAGCTGAATTAGTAAAAGAAAGATTAATATTAAATTTTCATTACTTAAACCCTAATTCTTAACTATCTTAATTAAGTTAGTTGAACTCCTAACCACAACCCTTATATTGGTCATTAATCCTAACATTATCCTAATAAGACCTTAATTATAATAAAAATGTTTTTGTATTTTTTTCATTTTTTATTGATTATAATAAGATAAAAACTTTAATTAACAATTTTTTTTATTTTTTTAAAATTAATTTAATTGAAATTACTAATGTTAATCCTAAACTAATTAATCTAATAATATTATTTATTAAGAAAACAAAAATAAAGAAAATAAATAAACAAATAAATAAATAAAAACGCATGGGGGTTGTAAATTCAACTATACTAGCAATTGGCCAGTGATTGGGTGTGTGAATAGCAAAGGGTCTAGGCCCATTAAGTTGTTGGAGCCCAACACATATGAGGGTTCATAGAGGGAGAGAGTCAACGGTTGACTCTCTCTAAACCTCTTGATCCAAATTAGATGGCCCTGATAGGATGTGATCGTGGCCTTTGTTTGGAATTACTGGTCAAAGTACACGAGAGGGACGAGTACGATGTGAAGTCAACCTCTGACTATAGTGGACGTATGTGCGTGGAATAAAGTCAGAGTCAACCAATCGCGTGGCCATCAGGGGGCCACATGTTGGTGACACATGCGTTGATGGAGGGATTATAAGACCCCAATCCCTTCAGAAATGGATCGTTTTTTATCCTTATTTCTCTCTCTCTACACTCTCCCGTTCTCTCCTTCTCAGCCTCTAACTCCGACCACCCTATTTCCCATAACCCCGCCACATAAACCACTATAATACTCAGGTTTACGGTTGACATTTAATCGGAATCTTCAAACATTCAACCGGTGTTCAACAGGATGATGAACACCTACCTATAAACCATTTAGACCTAAGAACTCTAACTCCATCCTCAAGAACCCTAATCTTAAACACCTACCCAGACGAACCCTAAACCTAAAGTGATGAACCTTAACCCTAAAGAAGATGAACATTAATTTTCTTCCTTCGTCCAAACCCCAACCCAACCTAGATCAAACCTAAAACTACCCAGAATTAACCCAAACATACATCAAATCGTAGATCCTGATCCCCTCAATCTCAATCAACCATCAAAACAAACAAATCAAACAACAAGAACACATAAACTTTAAATCCCTTTATTCTGAACCCTAACCCTATTCAACAATACAAACCAAACATTGATATCAAACATCAAGCATACATATTTCAGCAACAATCAAGGTAAGGTTCAAAGGTACCAACCTTCAGAGACGAGACTCTCTCTGGTAAGATAACAACTCAATCCAATCTCTTTTATTTCCGTTTGTACTTTTTCTGTTTTTCTCTTCTTCTTATGACCCTTTCTTATCTCTTATGTGTGAGGTACTCTGAACTATGCTTGGAGGCGGAGCTCTGATAACTTAGAGCTTCGAGGTGATGACTATAAGTATCAAGAATAAGAGCTTTGGTATTGGTTGGGTTTGCCGCATCATGAATTCTTATTAGGTTTTTTTCGTCCTTAATCCTGTTTTAGGTTTAGTATTTATAGAATTAAGATTAGGTTTAGGGAATTAATCTGATTTATTATAATAGGAAATGTTCAATTTGATTGATATTGTAATTAATTCAAATTGAGATTTGATTAGATTTTGGGTTTTGAAGTCTGATGTATCTGGACTATTCTCTTTATAATTTGAATCATATAATGTATCTTTTGAATGAAATAGAAATACTCTGATTGAATTCAAAAACTACAAGTTTTGATCTATTGATTACGCATGTTTAGGGTTTCTGGGTGAATTGAGGAATTAGGGAAGAACCTAGGTCAAGATCTTGACCCATTTCAGTAATGGACTTTGGGTCTTACCTGATCCAGTTGGGTTATGGACTTTGGTCAATCATTTGACCCAATTGAATTGGGGCCTGGACTTGATTCGGTCAACATCTTGACCGATTTTAACAAATAATAATAATAAAAAACAATATCATTACCACTTTAATAGACTCTGAAAAATGACCATTAATAAAACAAAAATCCAATTAAATTAATTAATATTATAAACTAATCTAATATAATTAACTTAGTTAATCTAATAACAAAAATATAATTAATTTAATTAATATTACAAATTAATCAATACTTTATTAATCCAATTAATTTAATTAACCAATATCTAATTAATTTAATAACTAAAGGCTTTCTAAAAAAACAAAATGTTATGTTAAACTAAACCCTGGATTGTCCTAAATTAACAGTTAATCAAGATGGGATCAAAGACTTAAAAAGTCAAAATGGTTCCCCTATGACTTTTTAGGTCATCGGGGTTGATCAAATGATTTATACGGGCTTTGAACATGTTAGTGATCTAAATCCTAAGTTAGGGGAAGGGTGGTAAAAATTTGGGGTACGATAATTGCCCCTATTTAATCAGCTTCAAACTAGGAGGATGATGACAATTAGTCTTTATTATCCTGGGAGGAGATGATTAAACATAGTGAGAGACCCTAATTTTGACCCCATAGTTAGTAGATCCTGGGAACGAGCAATGATTGAACAATCCTTGATGCTCTGTTGATACCCAAACCAACCTATGATGGAACCCTGGTGATACCCTGTTGATTAATTTCAGCCCATCCGAGTGAAACTTGCATATGATTCCCATGATCATCTGATCATTTTACGGAAATCAGGTAGGACTCTGACGATCCTCCGGTCGTTGCTTGATAAGACCCTGGTAGAACCCATTTTCTTCAGCCCATCCGAATGAAACTTGCATACGATTCCCATGATCATCCGATCATTTTATGGAAATTGGGTAGGACTCTGACGATCCTCCAGCCATTGCAATTCCTATGATCAACCGATCATTTAGAATCTTGGTAGGACTCTGAAGATCCTCTGGTCGTTTCAATTTCGATGATCAACCGATCATTTGGAATCTTGGTAGGACTCTGACAATCCTTCGGTCGTTGCAATTCGTATGATCCACCGATTATTTGGAATCTTGGTAGGACTCTGAAGATCCTTTGTTTGTTGCAATTCCTATGATCAACCGATCACTTGAAATCTTGGTAGGACTTCGACGATCCTCAAGTCATTACAATTCCTATGATCAACCGATTATTTAGAATTTTGGCAGGACTCTGACGATCCTCCAATCGTTGTAATTCCTATGATCCATCGATCATTTGAAATCTTGGTAGTACTCTGAAGATCCTCCGGTTGTTGTATGTTAAAAGCCCGTGTATTTGATGGAACTTATTCTGTATGAGATAGTTTACCAAACTGGAGATGTGAGAGATGAACACCTGCTCACCGGTTGATAATGATCATTCAGGATAATCTATTTAATGAATATGTTATTTTGAAGACTCACTGTAAGTGAACTTGCAGGGGAAATCCTTTATTGAAAAGGTGTTTGTGGAAGTATTACTCACTAGGAAGGCCAATAAGCATTCCTTCTAGGGGAATTGTGCTGATATAGCTGGGGATTTAGATTTCTAGTAGTTGTCTCAAATCCTATGTCATGTTATGCATGTGCATGTGGATTCATGTTTTTGGAGTGATGTACATGCTTATGAATGATGCATTATTTGGGATAACACCTCTTTTATGATATGTATGATAAATATATGAAATTGTAGGATCAGGGTTTCTGTAACATTCCGACTCTCCGACCCCTTGAGACTTTGATATGTCCATGGAACGGGACATGATATTCTTGATATCTGAGACTGCTTTGCATGACTTGAAAGGAAAAGACTTTCGTGTTGGTTAAGTTGTGACTGTTGATTAGGGACCTTGTGTCTTGCTTCGGATGTAGTACTGGAAGACTACGGTCCCTTCGATGTTTCGAGATCAAGGCAAAATATGTTTTTGAAAGCTTTTTATTATACCCATGTTTCAATGTATTATCCAGAAATAATCAACATTTTGTAATCAAGCAGGAAAAATTAACACAAAGAAAAAGCTTTATTTATTGAATTTGACCCGTAAATTGGTGATAGTACATGAGGAAATAATTTCTATAATAGGAGATTATTGAAAAAGGAAAAAAGAAAATGGCAATGGAAACATATTTATTCATGTCCTTATTGAATCCAACACATTCTACTATCCTTAGGTCTTCGAGGTCACAATACTTTACTTCTGACGATGATGATTGAATTGATTGCTCCCATATGAATTCCTGTTGCAGTATGACTCAAGTGCTGCAGTCATATGCCTTTTGGATATCCCTAATTTTTTCCTAGATCGCTCTTTTCGAGTCTTAGTCCAACGGGGTGACATACCCTTTTCCCCCCTAAGCCGCCTTTTTGGGTTTTCGACTTATCATGTTATTATTTTTGCAAGTCTCTAATTTTTTCCTGGAATGCTCTTTCAAGTTTTCAATCCACTGGGACACCCTAATTTTTGCCTAAGTCGCCCTTTTGGGTTTTTGACTTAGCGGGCTTTTATCCTTTTTTTTCTAGGTGTAGTATTTCTTGACTGCGTTGGAGTTCACGTGTCGTGGTAGCTCTGCTCCATCCATGGTTGTGAGAATTAAGGCTCCGCCAGAGAAGTCCTTCTTCACGATGTATGTCCCTTCGTAGTTCAAAGTCCTATTACCATGAGATCTTTGTGGATGGGTACTATCTTCCTGAGCACTAGGTCACCTTCTTCGAACAGACGATGACGAAATTTCTTGTTGAACGCTTTCTTGAGCCTCCACTAATATAATTTCCCGTGACATAATGCAGCCATGCATGTTTCCTCTATGAGGTTCAATTGATCAAACATGGTTTGTACTTATTCCGCCTCATCCAATTTAGTCTCAATTAGGACTCTCAAAGAGGGGATCTCGACTTCGATAGGGAGTACTGCTTCAGTGTCATATACCAGAGAGAACAAGGTTACTCATGTCGAAGTGCGAACTGAAGTTCTATAACCATGTAGTGAGAAGGGTAATATCTCGTGCTAATCTTTGTAGGTTTTCATCATCTTCTGGATAATCTTTTTGATATTCTTGTTAGATGTCTCTATTACGCTGTTCATCTTTGGTCTGTAAGGTGATGAGCTATGGTTTTCAATCTTAAAACTTTTGCATAACTCGTCCATTAATTTTTTATAGATTCAACCCGTTATCAGTGATAATATTATTAGGAACACCGTAGCGACAAATAATCTCTTTCTTGATGAACTGTGCGATCACTTGTCTCGTCACTTTGGTGTAAGAAGCAACTTATACCTACTTGGTGAAGTAATTGATAACAACTAGAATGAATCAATGTTTGTTTGCATCTTTTGGCACGTGTACTTTATTTGCATAGAACTGGCACTTGTGACATTTCTTGACGTATTTAAAGCAATCGGTCTCCATAGTTAACCAATAATACACTGCTCTAAGAATTTTCTTAGTCATGGTGTGTCCATTGGCATGAGTTCCAAAGGATCCTTTATGAATCTCTTTGATAAGCATGTCTACTTTGTACCCATCTAGGCATCTGAGCAAGACCATGTCGTGATTTCTTTTGTAAAGTATATCACTGTTGAGGAAGAACATGGAGGCCAATCTTCTGAGTGTTTTCTTGTCTTCACTTGAGGCATTCACGTGGTAATCTTGTTTCTAGAGAAACTGTTTGATGTCTTAGAACCAAGCTGGTTTGTCTGGATTACCGATAAATCTTCATCTCCATATTTTTGATCAACGCGTCCTAGTTTCTACTCATTCCTCATGGTTCTTATTTATCTGATCAAAGCTACTTTGCGTGACTTTAATGAAATTCTGCAAGGTCTCTTCCAGTTGTGATGGCTTCCTTTGAAACTGAGCTTATTCTCTTTGTTTCATCCCTTGGTTGGCATTTAAATTATGATTATTATTCCAACAAAAATTTAGGTAATCTTTCCAACCCGGATTGTATGTGTTGGAATACGGGTTGTTCTTTTGAAAAATAGCAAACTAGACCTCATCACTTGTTCCTTACAACGAACACCTTCCATTCGCATGTTCTCTTCCACATAAATCACACCTAAGTGCTTGTACCTGACTCATGTTAACTCTACCTAAGATGCCTTCAGCTAGCTTTTTATTCAACAATTCAATTTGAACTAAAAGAGTAGTATGTGTATCAAGATGTAACATACCTTTAGGTGTGCCCACAGTTTCAAGCTTGACCGGCCTTTCACTTTTTAAACAGTATTCATTCATACACATGTTCTCAATGAGCTCTTTTACTTGTGGTTCGGTCATTTGGCGGATAGTACCTCCCGCAGAAGCATCCAATAACATGCGAGTTTGACTCCTGAGACCTTTGATGAAGTTTTGCATCTGCTCCATATTATTCATGTTGTGATTCAGGCATCTGCGCAACAAAATTTTGAATCTTTCCCAAGCGTCATAAAGTGACTCAATTTCCTGCTACTCAAAATTAACAATTTCAGCTCGGCGCTCGGTAAACTGAGTAGTAGTAGTAAAAACTCTTTCACGGAATTTATCCTCCAATTCCTTCCAAGTCCGAATTGTTCCATTCGGAAGGAAAAGCAACCGATCTTTCGCCTTTCCAATCACTGAGAATCCAAAAAACTTCAATTTAACTTGGTATTCAATGACATCAGTTGGTTTGCACATTGAAGTTGTTTCATACAAGCGTGCAAGATGCTCCCATGGGTCTCTAATCGCATTCCCGTCAAACGGATTTTCTCTTAAACCCGAAAGTACATAATTTTTAATATCAAACTTAGCAGGGTCTTCCGGTACAAACCCCTAGAAACTTATCCTTCATCAGTTCGTTTACATTAGTCTCTCGTAGTGAGGGGTTGTGCAACTGTCATGACTTCTTCTTCATAGTCAGAAGAACTTGATAATTACTCTTCTTTTGGTATTCCTTCATCCAGAGTTGTTGTTCCGACTACTTTTCTGAGAGCACGTGCGATTCTTTCAATTTCTGGATCCAATGGAATTAATGGTGATCTTGAACTGCACATACACAAACAAAAAATACCTCAGTAGCACTATGATAAACAAGATATTAAAACAAACATTAAAAAGACTAAAAATAAAAACAATTGCACAAACGTCGTATTGTTCAAAAATCAACAGTTCCCGGTAACGGCGCCAAAAACTTGATGACTTCTCGATAAGTGTATCGATAATATCGAAGTAATAAAAAAATCGAATCCGTAGGGACTGCCTCCAAGCAAGACAAAATGTGTGTGATTTATAAAAACTAGTAAAAATGGGGGGGGGGGGTGTTCAAGTTTTAATGTGAAAAATAAATAAACGAGTAAACAATGTCACGAAAGTAGTCAAGTTGTATTCTAGAATCCCCTATTCCTCTATTGTTGATGTTTGATGCCCTGTATGAATGATCTAGTCACTATAAGCCACGACGAATTAACAAAACCGTTATAGTCAATCCCTCACAAAATAACTTATTAACCACTACTCAGAGCTTTCTATCTCTAGTTCGCCAGCTTAAGCAGGGTTAGACGATGTATATAACATTAATTATCTTTGCCATTACTTAGGGTCTCCTATCCCTATTCAACCAGCGTAAGTACAACAATTTCCATAGGTCCAACACATAGACGAATAATCATTATTCCCTATATGCCCAAAATCAGATTGAAAGAGTATCTGACATAAAAAAGCATTATGAATAAGAAGCAATTGAATAAGATTATAGATCAATAGGTTCATACAATGGTCAAGTCAACATAGAATTCAACAATATAGAAATGGGTTCGTCATAACACAACCTGACCTATAGGAGTTTAGCTACTCATGATGCAATTAAAAATACCACAATTGATAGATGAAAATAACATAAGAAGTCCCTTGAAGTGATGGCCTCTAATGACTTCAAATGCTCTAAAAATCTCCACTTGTGCTCTCAAATTCGTGCTTCAATCTCCCAAAATTATAACCCTTGTGAAAGTTCAGAAAATCCTCTTTTAAAGGCGTTAGAATGGACCATAACCCGTAAAAAAACCCAGAAAAGTAACCATCGTGCGCTTGATACCTTGCATCGCGCGCGATGCAACTTTAAATGTCTTATCACATGCGTGATGGTGCGCGTGATTATTCCAGTGGTTGCACGTTTTTGCTCCTTTTTCACTCAAATTTTTATTTAGTCCACAATTTGCACACTTAGCTATTTTCTCCTCATTCTTTGATCATTCTTCTTCATATTTGCCCAACTTTCACTTGTTTTGCTCTGATTCATCGACTAAATATATGCAAGACGTTTGCTCATCATACCCCCACTCGCCCAATTATGGGAAACATGAGACAAGACGTTTATTGGTTAGAGAGAAGTCATATGGAGTAGATGATCTACATCTTTCCTGTGAAGTATGGATTCAATGGTCCACCATTGACTTGGTGGCGGTGATCCTTCCCGAGGAAACCCTAGGCCAAATGGCCTCTATAAATACCTCTTCCCAACGGAAGAAAAGGGATATCTCATAACTTACACACAATACCTAAAACAACACATTTACATATAGAGCCTCTCACCTCACGTGAGCAGGTCCTCTACACCACCGTAAACAATGTAACACCACCATATATGACTTCTCACCGCTGTGGGTAAATCCCTACCAATCTAAATTGTTATAAACCTACTAAGATCTCTGAGTATCCCCTACCCCTGTAGGGATACCACAAACACCTGTATTTTTACCAGTACAATAACTATAACATCTTCAACACACTTTGATATTAGCGAACCATCTGCAGTTGCATCTAATAATTTTTTTTATTACTCTAAAAGTCCATTGCGAAAGATATGGATCTTGGTCAAGTATATCTCCACCTGTCCCTCCACGTACATTTTTGTTTTCGATAAAAAATGTGAGATCTATTGAGTAGAAAATCTTAAGCAGAAAATCTACTCCTTGCATTTTCTAAATTAATATAATCAATTTTAGATTTTAACATCAGAAAAACATCAACAACAAAAACAAAAATAACAGATTGATATTCCAAAAATAATATTTCATATAATTATTAGACCAAGAGGTTTATAGTAGAATTATAATAAATTACATCTAATTTCAAATACAAGAAAAGTTAGTTCCTCATAGTGTTGGTAGATTTACACAAAGATGAAGTGTGTATGAAATTGCATCCAAGCTCGATTCTTCAAGAATAGCGAGCTCCACCTTGATATTTCATATGCTCGTGTCTTTCTGTATGTTTATGTAACTTTTAAAAAAATTATATCTCTATATTTATGATTTGAACTTCTATTTACAGAATTTGAGCTTGTTACATTTTGCTTAGAAAAATATATGCTCGCCTCGTACGTTAAAGTTCCTTCACTCTGAAGTATTTGTCAGGTCATCCACATGAGATACTAAACCACTATGATTTTTTGTAAGTTGTCTGACTCACCCCACGAGATAAGCTTCCTTTTACCTTGATCATTAATCATTAATCCTTTAAACTCTTTGAATTTCACTCGCTAGGCCATTGTTTGCTAAGAAAAGTGTGGGAAATGCCTTGAAAGTACTAAATCTTATTGGAATCTTAGCAATTCTAGTACATATGTAAATTGGGGGTTCTATTATGGTTTCTTGAAAAATAAGTTAATAAATTCCCTATTATGATATAGAAATAAACTAAATTCAAGCACTTAGACAATTTTTTAAAAATTTGTGATCATAAAAAAATCATTAAAAATAAAAGCATATTTTGGTGAAATACATCATCAAATAAAGAAAGAAGAATTACAAAAACATTAATTATTTTTACACGAAGCTTATTAAAACTAGCATGTCTTTTAAAAAGAAAGAAGACTAATGTTAAGGCATACCTCAAAAGGCTATTGAAATAAAAAATGAATTATTAAACTATTACAAAAACTTGATTAAATAAAATGATTTCTAAAGATTTTTAAAAAGAGATTATATGATGAAAAATAAGATAGTAGATAAAAAGATATAAGAAAACAAAGAGTTAAAAGGATAAGTAAGGAACACACCAACTTTATCTTGCTTACCAGGAGACCTATGTTTAGTCCCTAAGAGTAGCACTTGATATTTTCACTATCTATTTGAGTTTTTTTTTCCAAATTTAGTAACAATCTTTTCCACTAAGATTTCATCTCAAATTCAACTTGCAATATTTATATTATATCAGTTCAAGAGAATATTCTTCTCTTGCTCTCTTGCTTTTACAATCACACATCAGAAGTTACAACAGAGGATTATACAAGTTGTTAGTGTTAGTAAGTGGTTACTCTCTCAACATTAAAACTATTCGAGTGTATATGAAAATTTTAAGAGCAAGTTGAGAGCAGAAGAAAATGAGTTTTTTCTCAAAATTTGTGTATTTTAAAATGAACAAAAAAAACATCATTTTATAGTAAAAGATATAGACAAATAAGGAAATTTTAGAAAAGTCAAATCCGATCCATAACCAATTATGCTAGGACACTAATTGATTAGAAACAAGAAAAAAAAGGAAAGTGTTGCTAAATCTGAATTATAATTGATTATTAGATATACATATATAACTAAGCGATACACCCCTCATAGTTGATTACAATACTATCATAATTAGTAATAGGTTGAGTTTTGCTTCATTATCGATTATGCTTAGTTTAAAAATAATTTGATTATTTCCAAAGTATTTTTAAGAAAAATTTGTAAAAAGAGATGAAAATTTGAAAAATATTTTGTGATAGTGGGTATAATTTTAGTGCTTATTGAGCAACACTCTTAATTTATGCATTGATCCTAAAAGATATAAAACTTGAGTTTCAAATTAGATGACTTGCTTTCAACATTTAGGTTTATTTTTTAAAGTAATTTTTTGCATTTGATCTTTATTTGAGTCAACCATAAAAAACTTCACGCTTTTTAATTTAAGTTATTATTTTTTAATTATTTAATGATATTTATGATAATGTAGTCTATACCTCTTTGAAATCATCAAAGTCTGTTAAGCACATAAAATTATAGTAATTAACATTATACGGGGAGAAGGGAAGAGAAGAGAGTGGCTCAATTAATTTGAGCTAAGAGTTAAAGGAGTTGGAGAGTTCTTGTGTAATATCCCAAAATTTTCTAAGTATGGCTAATAATTTTATTTGACAAGACTAGGAGAAGATGACAATACTAGGAGAAGATGATATGCTTATAACTTAATGGGCTAGTAGAACTCATTAGTAAATTTGAATTGGAACCAAGGGAAAAGGAGTCTTTATGGATTCTATATAAGCATTGTTAAGACCAATTATCCTCATTCTTCACATGTTTTTCCCTTTCTAACAAATCATAAGTTTGAGAGAATGTTGTTAGAGAGAGATGGGGAGAGATGAACTGGGAGGAGAAGAGAGGAATAAGTTCTTGAGCTCATCATTCTCAATCTTTAATTCATGAGGGAGATATTGAATCAAGCTTGAGGAAAACCAAGGTTAAAGAATAGATTCTGCAGCAGCATCATCTTCTCATCATCTCTTTAAATTCATAATTTAGAATCAAAATAAGTTTAAGAAAACTTTAATGAGCCACTTCTTTCACGAGGAGTTCTTGAAGAATTGGAAAAAGATCATCAAGTTGGTCATCATCATCTCCATCAACACCAACTCAAATTTCCAAGTTTTATCTTTTAACATGTGGGGTTCTTAGATAGATGGGTAGTATCACCTAGGAGGGAAATTGCATGTTGGGGACCAAGGATTTGAGTACTCTACTGACATGTCTAATTAATTATATTTTTCTTGATTGCATGAATAGATGTTATAATTAGGATTGTAATGTTTTGGCATTGTTCCGTGCTTGATATGTATCCTTAACATGTTTGGATTGTGTGTGAATATGGATATCTGGAAATTCTGGGTGCAAAAATGAGTTTTGTTCTGGTTTTTTCGCTTAGCCACAAATGGCTGGCTAAGCGAGCCTTCAAGAGTGGAAAAATTGGGTTTTCTGGCTTTCTCGCTTAGCCACGTATGGCTAGCTAAGCGAGATATTTATTTGACATTACTTTAACGTGGCTAACTGAGCCTAGTGATGCAAGAATTTTAGTGGGATTGGTCATTGTGTATCTTGAGTTTCGTAACTCCGGCTGAGACGTGGTCAGTTGTGTTAGAGAGCTAAGACAAAAAGATATAATATAATGAGGTTTCCATGGTCTTTTCCATCCCTAAGAACATGTAGGTGCCTCTCATACTTATGTATAATGTGATATAATACGATAGGAATACGTAGGTATCTCTCATACTTATGTATGATATGATATACTACGATAAGAATATGTAGGTGTCTCTCATACTTATGTATTATGCAATATACTACAATAAGAATATGTAGGTGTCTCTCATAATTATGTATGATTTGATATACTATGATAAGAATACATAGGTGCATTCCATACTAATGTATGATGCGGTATACTATGATAAGAATACATATGTATCTCTCATACTTATGTATAATATGATATACTACAATAAGAATACATATATGCCTCTCATGCTTATGTATGATGTGATATACTGTGATAAGAATACGTAGGTGTCTCTCGTACTATGTATGATGTGATATACTATGATAATTATAAGTGGGCGTCTCATATATATATATATATATATATATATATATATATATATATATATATATATATATATATATATATATATATATATATATATATATATACCATGATAAGCTAGCATAAGTGGTGCCTCTCATGTTCAGGCGTGATGCGATATACCACGTAATTTATAGTATATTAGTGTACCTTGTGTAATTATGTGTGAACGAGATAAAGTAAAATATTGTGAGGAACCTTAGGGAATTGATTCATGAATAATTCCATAACCAAGAGGACTCCTAAGATAGGAGAACTCCACTTAGATAAGTTGTATCTCATCCCATGTTAAATATTTCAGGTAGCTCAACTCAAAAAAGAGGTAAAGGCACAATGTCTCGAAGAATTAGAAGACATAAGTTGTTTATGTTCCGCTATGTTGTTATCTATTTGTAGTATCTTCTTGTACTAGATGTCTCTATCATGTATTTGTATGATCTTATACTTATTTATTACATGCATTGGATGTCATTTAGATGCTTTTGATTGTACTCAGTACCAGTTTAACATTTCATATAGTATGATTCTAGACACATGTTATTTGGGTTGTTATAATTGGTATCAGAGCAAGTCGATTCTCTATCCAACCATGAGACATCACTAGCAATTCTCTTCTTCCTCACATGTGTGTGTTCCTAGCCTGACTCTACTATCATATTGTTCAATTATTGAGCCAGATCAACTCATTGATTGTATACATGATCATAAGGATTAGGGAAGAGCCTCCACGAGGACATGTAATACCAAAGGTAACCCTAACTCAAGTAGTAATATAAGTCGATTAAGCATGAGAGTGTTGAGAATTGTCAGACATAGATAGTGCAGCAGATGCGATATGGTCAACAGTCTCAAACTCCATGGAAGGAGTTGCGGAACTAGAAACTTCCAAGAATTTCTATTAGAAGGAAGTGAATATTCTAGATGGTTTGTCTGACACATGAATCATCTATAAAAGATAACACTTTTAGGTATAAGAGTAGATGGTAGGAATGTTCTATTTCAAGAAATCAAGTCACTTGGAAAGGAAGTGTCCTAAGTGGAAAATCCAAGAGTCACCAGTGAGAAAATACAGTAAGCGAATCCCATGGAGAGACTGAGTTCTGAATAAGTTGTGATTCCTTATCTAGTGGTTGTTACCAGTTACAAATAATAATTAGGGGGACCTGTTGGGCAAATGAAAATATGTCAAGGGGTTGAGGCAGAAAGACCAGACTTCTCTAATTACTCTGATATGTAGTAAATACCAAATGGATAAGGAGTTAGGTCGTGACTCTACTCAATTGTATTCTATTGATGAAGATGTCCTTGTAAAGGGTCGACAATGTTGCTAAATATATTGAATCTCACACTGGGTAAGACCAAGAAGAGGGAATGAGTCTCACCTTGTGCTAGTAGGATATGGTATCTTGTAATACTAGACTAGATGAGTTAGATTTTATCAATTCGTCAAACATTTGGTAATGTTATACTTACTCATGGAGTACCGGAAATCGAGTACCGACCGAGAAAACATGGGCGTGAGGTCCAGTTTAGGAAAATCCTTTGTACTAAGTTGGTGGAATTAGCTATTGTATTGCCTTATTTATTCGAGCCTACCTAAGTACTATGACTATGCTAGGTGGGTGTTGAGGTGAATGAATTTTCAAGGTAAATTTGACCATATTCCAGACCAGATATGATTCATCTAACCCTGAGTAACACCATAGAACTACACTAGACGTTAGGTGATTAGGTGTGTAGAGACTAGTGGTATTTTATAGTATTGGCATGATGATAGCGGGCCCTAATGTTAGACTTGAGCCATGGTATGGGATAGTCCTTGGAATCTCATATGCGTGTAATATGTGGATAACCAGATGCATAGCATAAAGATGTAAGTTGGTATAGTCTGGCCAAGCCTTGATTGATCATGTCCAGAATGGGTTAACTCGAGTGTGTGGAACTTGTAGGTTTTGGTATTCCTAAGGAGTGTGACTGGAAGGAATTGATAGGAAATGACCTCGAGGGAGATATGTTAAGTTATCTAACTATCGTGACTATATGATATGGGTGGAGATCATTGTACAATGATGTGTAGTTCAGTTGAGTACATGGACTCAGAATTAGACCCCTTGTTAGGGCTTCCAAACGAGTATAGTGTTGCAGTATCATTAATGTGCACATGATGCGTGAGTTCTCCTTTTCAGTCAAGGGTGGGATTATAATGATCCCCGTCCCAATGTATGATTCTGATTATATATTCGTGAGAGGTAGATTCAAATTCTTGTAAGGTAGAGTAGGGTGATCAATGATTCGTATGTCACACTCGACAATTGAGAACTACATGTGAGTTTTTGATTGCATTGTATCCTTTATATTTCATATTTGTGTTATGTTATTCGGAATTCATTGTGACAATCATGTTGTATTGTTGTGTTCATGCGTGTATTTATGTTTAGGAATTTTCCTTTAATATGTATGTCATTCTATGTGAGTGTTATCTTGGTGATGTTATTATCTTTGCAAACCTTCTCTATGTGTTATTTTTGTTTTTGCGTGATTCAAGATACTTCTCATGATTTGCTTTGTTTCTTTTTGATGTTGTCAAAGAGGGAGAAGCAAGATAAAGTTGGGATACATATATTCAGGGGGAGTATTTCATTGAAAACACGAATGCATCGTCTCAAGTTTTGCCATCATCAAAAATGGGGAGTATGTGAGTGCAACTTCCTTTAGATGTATTATGTATGATGTCAAAACTATAATACTTTAGCTTTAATGTATATTGGACGGTATCCTCTGATTCTCTATATGCATCTTAGAATTGGGAAGCATAAAAGAATTCGGAAACAACTTGGAAAAGGTCTCATGCATAAAAAATATATGAAAAATATTTTTTTATGAAGAATTGCATTATATGTTGACACATGTGTCTATAGGTTGACACATGATGTCTACAGGTCGACACATGTTGTCTACAAGTCGACCTATAGAAACATTTTCACTGATATAGGTCGAAACATACATTCTACAGGTCGACACCTATACTATAGTATTAAAGCCTATAACTTCTTTTTCATGTGCTGACTCCTCAGGTCAATACTTCGAAAGCACATAACTATTACAGGTCGACGCATGACCTTGAACAGGTCGACACATAGATCTTATAGACCTACCTATATGATAACTTTTTTGAAAATTTCATATTTTCTCCAGGCTATTTGCTTTCCTTTTTGCCTCCATTCACCCATACATATAGATACTTCATACATGCATCATTCTCTAGTAAGGTTTCTAGAGTGAGTAAAACCTACATGAATCCAGGATTTCAAAGAAACTCATCATTTTCAATTTAACCTATGTATACACGCAATCAAATTACACATAATCATTTTTTGATCGGGTCCCATCTAGATTAGGATTGTTAACGTCCAATTAGATTTGTTGTACCAAGAATATTTGGTTGAGATCCTTGAGGGATTCAAATCAAAAAATTGATGTGGGGTTTTCCTTCAATATCTTTAGGGTTTAAAGGTTTTGGACAAGATTGTGCAATTTGGATCCGATTGAGTGAAAGCCTTGGGACTAGGTGTGTCGTGCAATGGAGTAGTGTGAAACGGTGGATCGTGTTGACAAATCTTAGGCTCAACAAGTATGCGTTTGGGATTAATTCAGTCGGGTGAAAGCCTTGAGACAACGAGGTCGTGCAAGGAAGTAGCAACAACAGGTGAATTGAAGCGGCATTGTTGGTGTCTTGATCAATCTTTGATCAAGGTTTTTTGGAGGGATAGAGTCAAGAACAAACTTAGGGTTTTGGGGATTTGATTACTCATCTCTTATATACATACATTTGCAAAGTAATATTTATTATAATAATATCTCAATTCGAATTCGAATTGAGGGCATACGTATCCATAGCGAGATCGATTGGGGAACTGCCTATACAAATCCTTGTGTATTCTCTCTCTCTCTCTCTCTCTCTCTCTCTCTCTCTCTCTATATATATATATATATATATATATATATATATATATATATATATATATATATATATATATATATATATATATATATATAATATTATTTTTTGGTTCGCAATTTGTTGATTACTTTGATCTCTTGATCAAAATTGTTTGGATAATAATTTTTGAATTATTTGTGAAATTTGTGTTGTTGTAGTAATCACATACCATTTGGTAGTTATTTGATTTCTAAGAACTACAAACACTAAATAAACATCCAAACTTTGTTAATCGCACGCAAAGTGTTCGATAAATTGTGCCAACTAGTTTTTTGTGTGTTGTTAATATTTGAGATAGATTTTTACTATTGTAGAATATTCGATTAGTTGTGCTTAATTGTTATTGATTGACTTATGGATTATTATCATAACATTGACACCTTCACGCAAATCTGAGGTATTCAATAATAGGTTCGGTTAGACATTTTTTTGATCCGGGAAATATTTGTAACTTCCTGCCGCGCCATAAATTTTTTAAGTTAAGTTTTTGGGTAAATTTCTAACTTGGGATATATCCCCCCCTCCCTTCCCCCTCTCTAGATCTAAGCCTATCGTCTAATAAAACTCACGTCAGGTGTTTCAAAACAGTCGAGAAGGGAGTAGGTCATTCGTCCAGTCTCTTATTTTGTATTCAAGATGCAAAGTTTTTATACAATTATACTTTTCGGGAAAAAGACGACGAGAACTTTACGAACGGTAAGTAAAAGGAGATATTTTTTTAGTAACCCTGTTGGGAATGCCATATAGGAGTCTTATAAAGGTTCAACCGAGGTTGATTTTTTTTAAAGATGCCAACAAGGATTAGGCTTTGAAGGTTGACCAATAAAGAGTATTATTTAGAAGAAACGGCTAAACAAAATATTTGGACTTTGATGAAGATAACAAGGAGGGGTACAAACGATGTTTGGGCTTTGTGGAGAAGTAGGGCCAAATTCAACAAGACTTGGGCTTTATGGGTATGGAATGCCAAATTCAACAGTATTTGGGCTTTATGGATATGGAGGGTCAAGTTCAATACAATTTGGGTTGGCTAGAGAAGAAAGGCCAAATTCAACCAGATTTGGGATTTATGGATATGGAGGGTCAAATTCAACATAATTTGGGCTGACAAGAGAAGAAAGGTCAAATTCAACAAGATTTGGGCTTTATGGATATGGAAGGACAAATTCAACATAATTTGGGTTGGCTGGAGAAGAAAGGCCAAATTCAACAAGATTTGGGCTTTATGGATATGGATATCCAAATTCAACATAATTTGGACTGTCTAGAGAAGAAAGACCAAATTTAACAAGATTTGGGCTTTATGGATATGGAGGGCCAAATTCAACACAATTTAGGCTGGCTAGAGAAGAAGGGCTAAACACAAGGCTTATGCTTTACTAGGGAGGATGGGTTAAACATAAAGTTTAGGCTTTGTAGGGGAAGAATGGCTAAACCTAAAAGTTTAGGCTTTAAGTTGGGGATACAGGGCCAAATGCAACAGGATTTGGGCTTCTTGCTGGATATGAAAGGCTAAGCGTGCAACTTAGGCTTGCTGGGGAAGAAGGGTTAAATCTGAAGTTTAGGCTTTATGGATTGGTCAAACACAAGTTTGTGTTTTTGATGGGGATGGGCCAAATCGGACATCTGGGCTTTATGCGGAAGAGAGGCCAAATCCGACATTTGGGCTTAATGTGGAATAAGGTTAAACGTGAGTTTTAGGCTTTTGCTGAGAATTGGCCAAACGAAAATTTGGGATTTAAAGATAGAGGGGTTAAACTACGAGTTTAGGCTCTGTTGGAGACAGAGATATTGATCAAACTAACAGTTTGAACTTGAAGGGCTGAATACAAAGTTTAGGCCTTGAGCTGGGGAATTGACCAAACGCAAAGTTTTAGGATTAGAGGGCTAAAAAGCAAAGTTTAGGCTTACCAGGGAGATCAGGGGATAAACAACAAGGTTTAGGCTTATATGGGAATTGGATAAACGAAGGTTCAGGCTTGAAAGGTATAGAACATTAAACAAACAGTTCAAACTTGTTGGGAAGTTTGCCAAACACAAAGCTTAGGCTTAGGGGATAGAGGAGACTAAACGACAGTTTAGACCTACTGGGGAGTTGGCCAGACACAAGGCTTGGGCTTAAAAGATGTGGCTAAATAACAAGGATTAGGCTGAACGAGAAAATTGGGGGATAAACAACAAGGTTTAGGATTTGAAAAGAACAATGGGGGTTAAACGCACGATTTAGACCTGCTTGAGGAATCTGGGGCTAAACAATAACGTTCATGATTACTGGGGAAGATGGCCAAACACAAAGTTTGGGCTTGATGCAAGAATCATGGCTAAACAACGGTATAAGCTTTAAAGATAGAGGCCAAATAGAATTTGGGATTGAAAGATATAGGGGGCTAAACAATCAGGTTTAGGATTGAGAGGGGGGCTAAACGACAATTTAGACTTACTTAGGGGATATTAGGGGCTAAACAATAGAGTTTAGGCTTGAATAAGGTAATGGGCAAACAAAATTTGAGCTTGAAAAGATTTAAAGGAAGGTCTAAACACAATTTAGGTTCAATGGAGCAGGGGCTAAATGAAAGTCTAGGCTTAAATAAGGTAGTGGCCAAACAGAATTTGGGCTTGAATAGGAATACGGCTAAATAATGGTTTAGGCTCACTGGAGAAAAATAGGCTAAACGCAGGGTTTAGACTTGAACAAAGGTAGTGGCCAAACGAGATTTGGGCTTGAAAGAGAGTATGGTTAAATAATGGTTTAGGCTGAGACAGGTTTGTAGAAAGGTTTTATAAGAGTGCCAATTACAACTGGGCTTTTACAAGGGGCCAACGGGGTTGGGCCTTAGAAAGATGCCAATGGAATTGAGCTTTGGAAAGGTGTCAACGGAATTGGGCTTTGTAGAATTTTGCTAGATAGCAATTGGGCTTTGAAGAAGTTTGCCAGATAGAATTTGGGCTATGAAGAAGTTTGTTAGACAGGAACTAGGCTTTGGCATGCTATGTGAAATGGTAACTTTGATGTAGGAACGAAAACCTCATGGTGTCCCAAGGCACAATGACAAGGATGAAGTTTTCGAAACATGGCTACCCACACCGGTGTCGCATCCGCGAAAAACAACCAGCGGGCTAAAACAAAATAAACAGAGCCGCCACCGTGCGTTATTTATCCCAAAAGAGGGAAAGGAAACGCTCGAAGTAAACCTGGAAAAGACATGGTCTCGCGACCAAAGAGAGATGGGATCGAGAGTCGATTATGCGAAGGGAAGGTATTAGCACCCCTACGCATCCGTCGTACTCGACGGGATCCACGCTCAGAAAGATAGAAGAAAGGTTGCTAAACACTGCTCAAAAGAACGCACACACACACTGGAAAGAAACACAGATGGAATAAGAGGGGAAAGGGCTCGCTAGGATATCGCATCCTATGCCTACGTATCTCATCTGGAATGAGAATCAGAGCTACCTTAGTTCGGCTCACGCACGCCAAACAAAACCACATAGGAAACCGACTGCCAATCGCTGGGCTTACGTCAGACTCCACACAAACAGGCAAACATGGAAACCAAATGCCAATCGCTGAACTTACATCAGACTCCGAACCAACAAACACACACAGGAAACCAACTGCCAATCGCTGGACTTACGTCAGACTCCAAGAAAACAAGAGGTTAACCGGACGCTGAGTCGTCAAAAGCAACAAAAAAGTTGAACAAACAAGCTAACAGGGAGTCTGGTACTCGAGCCTGCTAGCTGTCAAGCAAACACACACAAAAAGAAAAAGGGTGCCCGGAGAGATCTCGCACGATCTCCTGCCTACGTACCTCATCTGGTATGAGGATCAGGGCGACGTAGTTCCCCTTAACAGGGGAGAAACTTTCTCCTAACCAGAGACTGGGAAATGACAAACTAGAAGGGAGCCTAACTCGAGCCTAATAGTTATCATGCAATCCACAATGGTCCTAGGTTGAGGTTTCTATCTAACTTGCACAGGCAACAAGTTATCCTAAACAGCACAGTCAAACAACACAAGCACAATAAACAATCACACACACTATATGCAATCAATTGGGCTCATACAAGGTTAGGCTGTGAGACACAAGCCAACTGGAATCGGGTGTAGTTAGCTCTTAACCCTAACATTGAGAGTTAGGGTGAAGCAGATGAAATGGGAAGTGAGGGTAAGACCTCACAGCTCTTATCCCTGGCCTGGGAGAGCTTCAGACAAAGTAAAGTGGGAGTTCAGAAAGTAGGAACTCTTCTCCACATATGACTAACACAACAAAGATCTTGGGTTAATATCCACAATGCATCAACACAAGGTATGAGCAAAGTGGATGACACACTGAATAGCAGGAGATGGACTACACATCTCTTTTATCTGCCAATTGCCTCATAAGAGGACTTTTCCTGCTTGGCACAAAAATAAACAAACACAAGCATTGCCTCTTAAGGAGGACTTCAGACAGGTGCCTGCCCAAGTAACAGGACAGGTCTTCCAGACTACATGAAGTCAAGAGAGTTATACCTCAGTGGTTAAGCAACCAAGCAAAAGCAAGTTCAAAAATGAACTTAAGCAACTAATGTACCTGTTGAAACATCAAACAAATCAGTTCAACTGTACAGACAAACAGACAATCATGAATATCAAACAGTCAAACCCAATGAGCAAAGGCATAAGTCAACAAGTCAAACTCAAATGAGTTAACAACCCTACAAAACACACAAGGTTAGTAGTCAAAAGTAAACATCAAAGGCTCAAGTGATAGAGCACCAACAACTATGGAACTCGAATGCTCCACCTGAAATCAAAGCTCAAACATAAGCAACCAACCACTAGGTCAAAGCCTAGGATCAAAGAGGGAGAAAAAATTTAAAACAGAAAAAATTCACAAACAAATGGAAATCAAGGCAATTCAAAAGCTCACATATGACCATCCAGAATGAAAAATCTCAATCAAATCAGAAATCAATCCAAAAATTCCAAGAAAATTCATGAGCATTCACAACATTCATATCAAGCATCATACAAAAAATCAGGACATTTGGAATTCATTTGGCATGGCAAATTCATCAATTGAGTTGGACATCACAAGGTGTGACACAAATTGTCACACCTAACTTAGAAAAATCATAAATCAGCAATGGCAATTGATAAAAATGCAAACTCAACACCAAAATGTCCAGCAAGATGTCTAGTTTCTACATGTAAAATTTCATGAGCATTGGATTAGAATTGAGCATTTCACAAATGGTATAGCAAGACAATGTCAAGAATGGACATGCATACACAAACCCTAGCATAAAAAATAAACCAGCCATGCACAATTTGCAAAATAATATTCATAAAAAACTAGAAAGGATCAGGATCATCATGCAAAAAATTTCACAATTTTTGGATCAATTTTCTATTTGATATGAATTTTGCAAGTTGAAGAAAAAATAAAAAAAAAATAAGCATGTGAAGCATGGATATGACATAGGAGGGAAAAAGAAAAATCAAAGAAGCATTTTGAAGAAATGTTACCGCCTGGAATCGAACCAGGCGCATTTTTTAATTCAGTTTTGGCGCCCAAGCAAAACGATGTAGTTTTGGTCACAAACCCTAGGCGCGCTGCATGGCATGGATTTCGTAGCTAAACCAAAAAACACATGTGAAATTCGTAGCTAAATGGCAGCGAAGTCGTAGCAAATTCGCAGCAGTTCTGGAAACGCAAAGCTCATGCGAAGAAGATGAAGATCATCTTCTGGAAATTCCAGATCCAACGAAGCGTTCCAAAAGTCCATAAAATCTATACCAAACGATTTGCCATGCTAAATACATCAAAGATCAAGCGAGCATTCAAACACAAACAACAACATACGCACGGATCGAAGAAATCAAAGATTCACATCCAAACTCCAAATGCATATATCTCACTCAAAACAACACCAATTTGCACGATTCAAAGCTTACAATGATCAGCATACTAAGATCTATAATAATATCACAACAATTTCAAGAAATAAAGAGATCGAATCCGTGACCTCTTGAAGAGCAGTAGTGGAATTCGATGGATTTAAGCCTTGCAATGCTCGAACAGTCCTTCTATGATGCTTGTGAAGTGGATTGGAAGAGAAATTGAGGATTAATTGTGCACGATTTGGCCAGAACCTTGATTCACCATTGTTGCTCAATCTTGATGTATGCTTCAACCTTGCCACGATTCTCTTGAATTCTACCTCCAAACTTGTTCAATGATGCTTCAGAGTGACGAATCAAGCAATAGAATGTGATGTTATGTGAAGAAATTGAGAAAAATTTGGAGAGAAAGTGAGAGAGAATTTTGAGAAAATGGATCTAGATCTGAAATTATGAGTAGTTAACCCTGAAAACAGTTATGCTTAGGCTTATATATGCTCCACTAATCCTGCTTAATTAAGCCTTAAACCAAATGCTAATGAAATGGATGAGTTAGGGAGTGTAAGTGCAAAAATGAGTTTTCACCCTATGCATGAAAATGCATGGTGAATAGTGCATGAATTTCCCTTCAAATTCACTTCAAATGATGTTTTGGAGCCAATGGTGATGGTCACATGTGCAAATGACATACAAAATTTAAACTTTGAAATTTCCCTCCAAAAATCAAGTGAAAATGCAAATATTTTTGTGATGACAATTTATGAAATGCAATGCATGATTTGGAAACTATAGGTTAAAAGGAGAATTTAGCAAAAAGAACCACTTGAATTGGAGTTTTTGTTTGAAAGTTATGCCCATTTGAAGTTCCATGTTCACTTGGTCAAGATTTGATCATATCTCCTTAACCACACATGAGAAATCCATGATCTTGGACTTTTTGGAAATGGGAGATAAAGATCTACAACTTTCATGTTCAACAAAATTTCATTTGAAGCATTTTTGATGATATAATCTTGAGTTGAAAACCTTTCCATTTTTGGCAATTTCAAATTACAGGTCACTTTCTATTTTTGGAAAGTTTTGTCCTGACTTTATTTTCTTCCATGTTGATGTTTGAAATGTCAAATAAGACCTGTTTGAACATGAATGAAGTATTTCTAATCACTTCCCACCTCCAAATCCAACAGTTGACTTTGCAGTTGGCTTTTGCAGTTGATAGATGACCTGGCCATGCATAGATGAATTTGAGCCTCAATCTCTTGATGAAATGGCTCCAAGATGACACCCTAGCTTATACAAGCTCAACAAAACCATATAATGATCCCCATCTCATGAAAGACCTCATCTCCTTGAAAAACCCTGATTGGTATAATGCAACTGATTAGGGTTGACCAGAAGTCAAAACCCTAATCCCAAGGAGTCTGAGCAGAAATAATGAATCATGATGATGATGATGTACCATCTCAACCAAGATAATACCCAACCTCCTTGAGGAACCAAAAACCCCAATTGAAGCACAAACCTCAGATGATTAGTGATCAATTCATGAGACCGTCAAGCTTGAATCTTTTAACCTCTTTATCTTCTGAGCAAGACTTGGGAGGATGACTTGCTCATTGCTTCCACATGATATGCAAAGATGTAATGACTAATGTCCTACAAAATGAAATGCGATATGCTAAGCTAGTCCCAAGAGAGGAGGGTAAATTTTGAGGTGTTACAGCTGCCCTTATTCAATCCACTGTGAACCTGTCGATATGAACAGCCTCGGCTTTCAGATGATCAGGGTGAAGAGTGATTGAATACCAAGAACAGACGAACAATTTGCACTCTGATGGGAAAATAATTAACAACGCCTGTCAGAATCGGCAAAGAAGCAATCTTGAAAGAAGAATCCGTCTGGCACGGAGAAAGTCGGCCTGAATACCGAAACGGCATGTTGACCTGTATACCAAAATAAATGGTAACACAGGAATAACCATGGCCTGAATGCCGCATCCGCTGGGGATTATATTATCATTTCTTTTACTTTTTCTTGAACCCCGGAACTTCTGATTGATAATTTTTTTTTCGTTTTTCATGAACCCCGAACAAATATTTTTCTTTCGCGCGAATGATCCCGGATCACCGCATTTGAACCCCGACATCTTCATAGTAGTCTTGTTTGCCAAATAATGAACCCCGCTCTCCAATTGAACCCCAGTCGCCTGACGATAACTCACGATCGCCATTGTGAACCCCGTTCTCCAGAAAACACCCCGTGTCTCCCTTTCTCCATTTGAACTCCGTTCTCCAGAAAATGCCGCAACACTTCCCTTTCTCCATTTGAACCCCGTTCTCCCTTTTCTTGTGATAATTCCGCTGGCAACACCGGAAATAACACCAAAACACCACTCTGATGGCGACATATCAGAGGACACTCGACCAGACATTTACTGATGACCGGGAAGGAACTCGACGTTTACTGACATCGAACAATGATGTTTACTGACACCAAAGAAAACTCGAGCAGACATTGACCAATGACTGGGAGGGAACTCAACATTTACTGACATCGAACAATGATGTTTACTGACACCAAAGAAAATTCTCGACCAGACATTTGCTGATGACTGAGAGGGAACTCAACGTTTACTGACATCGAACAATGATGTTTACTGACACCAAAGAAAACTCGACCAGACATTGACCAATGACTGGGAGGCAACTCGACGCTTACTAACATCGAACAATGATGTTTACTGACACCAAAGAAAATTCTCGACCAGACATTTGCTGATGACTGGGGAGAAACTTGACGTTTACCGACATCGAACAATGATGTTTACTGACACCAAAGAAAACTCGACCAGACATTGACCAATGACTGGGAGGCAACTCGACGCTTACTGACATCGAACAATGATGTTTACTGACACCAAAGAAAACACTCGACCAGACATTTGCTGATGACTGGGGAGAAACTTGACGTTTACTGACATCGAACAATGATGTTTACTGACACCAAAGAAAATACTACGGGGATCGACACAACATTTACTGGTATCGCAAGGATGACATCTACACATGTCAAAACCAGGCTGGCGCTTGCCGGGGACTAACTAGGGAATGTTGTTGCTCCAAAATCACGATGCTGAACTCCTCAGAGTAACACCTTCTAACTTCCATCTCGCACGACAGAAACCTTCCTCCAATATCGCACTACTGGGGAATACCGTTGACCCATTGTCACGATGCTAAACTCCTCAGAGTAACATCTTCACCATCCGGCGAAACCATCTCCCAAGCGGTAACCACGGCTCGAGTAACTGATGCTTGCAACGCCGATCCTGATCTTCCAACTAGCGAAACCACTTCTCAAACGGTAACCACGGCTTGAGTAGCATCTTCACCAACTAGCGAAACCAAATCTCACGGTAACCACGGCTTGAGACTAGCTGATGCTTGCAATGATGATGCATGGTTTTTTTTTTAGCGCAATGCTCCATAATTATGGAGATGCTACGCAATTCATTATGCAATATGCTATGCTTATCTACGTGATGAATGCATAAAAAGTATCCCCCTCAAGGGACTCTCCTGGGGAGCTCGAGGCATTCTGCTGAGGAACTCGACAACACTCCAATCTCCACCCTGCTGGGGAATAGCACTGCTGCTGGGGAAAGGATCACCCTTACCAGGGATGACCTCCACAGAACCCGATCCACTTGGGGACTTCGCTGGGGAAGAAACCACCAACGCGTTCTGCGGGGAAAACAACAATCTTCGACTTGCTGGGGAACTAACACGCTCCGCCATGCTAGGGAAACAACTACCAACAGACACCCCCGCTGGGAAATAGCAATCTTCAGGCCTGGCTGCTGAGGAAAAACCGATCTCAAACCTGCTGGGGATATAACCATCCCGACCCTGCTAGGAAAGGCACAGACCTCGAATCTGCTGAGGAAGTAACAGTTCCGACCCTGCTTGGGGAAACAAGGAAATTCTGGCGTAGAACACCCGTCGACTCGTCGAACCCTGATATTCAACATCCAAATCCAGTGTCAGCTTTCCACTTTTGAGAGCTCCCAGACTCGTCTGGACTTTTCTGATTCATCACCTTGTATTCTCGCCTTCTCCGTACACGACGGCGATCGAACTCCTTGGATTTATACAAACTTTCCAGTCCTCAGACTTTGAAGAGTCTTCTTGATTAGTATCCAGGATCGTCGTACGTCTTTCACTGTCTTATCACCATTCTCCCGTTCCTCGTCCCTGATTGGACTCCACGGGGATCTTTTGTCAGAAGCTTTCACATCACAACCTGCAAGTGAGAGAAAATATCTAACAGCACCTGCAAAAGAGATCGTTAGATAAAAACGTGCCCCAGGCGTGCCAAAATTTCAACACTTGGGTCACTCAACCTTCCGAATAAGATTTCAAGCTTTCAATCTCATAAGCATGCATAGAAAGGGACCTCCATGTATCAAAATGCAAAGATTCTTTATCAAAATAAACTGATGTTTTTGCAATCAAAG
This sequence comes from Lathyrus oleraceus, assembly GCF_024323335.1. Lineage (NCBI taxonomy): Eukaryota > Viridiplantae > Streptophyta > Magnoliopsida > Fabales > Fabaceae > Lathyrus > Lathyrus oleraceus. Next base: position 430,520,380 of record NC_066579.1, read on the forward strand.
CGGTAATGAAAACAAAATTATTTGACTGAATATGCATTTTATTGATGGGAAAAGTGTGGCTCAAAATTGAGCAATACAAAGGAAGCAATTCCTGAAAAGAGGTAATTTCGCACAAAAGGAAAAATCTATCCTAATGGCAATGTAAAACCGTGATCTCATCGAGTTCCACCTCGGTTACACCCCATATGTCCTCAGACTCTCCGTGCTTTCTGCCTTCTGAACAAGACGCTTCCGACTGATCCCTACCGGGGATTATCCATGTCATATCCAAAGTAAACGATCATGCCAGACGCAGTTGTTCGTTTCAATCCCTCTTTTGCCTGGACCGCCCTTTCGGGTTTTCAGTCCACCGGGATACCCTTTTTTGCCCAAGCCGCCCTTTCAGGTTTTCGACTTGCCGGGTGTACATTTTTCCTTTTTATCCCTAATTTTTGCCCGAACCTTTTCCATTTTTTTTTCGCCGGGATGCCCATTTTTGCCTGGACTATTTTATTCTTTTCGTCCAGCGGGTCTCTTTATACGAAGTATTTTTTAACTGCGTCCGCATTCACAGGGGATGGAAAATTCTCGCCATCCATGGTCGTCGATAACAAGGCTATGCCAGAGAAAACCTTCTTGACCACGAATGGACCCTCATAATTGGGTGTCCATTTGCCCCTACGATCGTTTTGAGGAGGAAGGATCCTTTTCAGCACCAGATCACCTACGTGATACACACGAGGTCGCAGCTTTCGGTCAAAAGCACGCTTCATCCGCTGCTGGTACAACTGCCTATGACAAATGGCCGCCAGCCTCTTTTCCTCAATCAGGCTCAACTCTTCGTACCGGGTCCTTGCCTATTCAGCCTCTTTCAATTGCACGTCCATCAGGACTCTCCACAATGGGATCTAGGCTTCTGTAAGTAATACCACTTCTATTCCATACACAAGCGAGCGCGGCGTTGCCCCAGTAGACGTACGCACCGAAGATCGATACCCAAGATACAAGCTTTGTACTCAGCCACCATTGTTGGTGCATTCAAATGTTATCCGGGCAACAAAAGGAATGTGGGATCTCTTTGGCGTAACCAAAGCAGCACCAACTCCGCTTCCATTCATGTTAATGGCCCCATCAGACATCAGAATCCGTTCGGATTCAGGGTCAGGCCCCTCCTCCGGGATCGGTTCCTCACAATCTTTCGATTTGAGCACCTCGAGATGTCCTTATCAGGGAACTCAAACTTCCTCGGTTGATAATCCTCCACGGGTTGTTGGGCGAGATAATCAGACAATACACTCCCCTTTATCGCCTTCTGGGAGGTATACTGAATATCGTATTCAATCAAAATCATTTGCCCTCTTGCAACCCGTCTGGTCACTGCTGGCTTCTCAGATATGTACTTGATCAGATCCATCTTGAAATCCACAAAGTGGTATGAACCAGCATATACTGTCCCAGTCGGCGAGCAGCCTATGCCAAAGTACAACAAGTTTTCTTGAGCAGTGAATGTATTGTTTCACAGTCGGTAAACTCTTTGCTAAGGTAAATTGCATGCTCTTTTCGACCAGACTTGTCATGCTGCCCCAGTACACACCTCATAGACCCCTCGAGGGCTGCCAAGTATTACCGGTCTCTCTCCATAGGGAGGCAACAGAATCGGAGGCTCCTGCAACTTATTCTTTTATTTCTCAATGCCCCTTGGCAACCATTATTCCACCTGACCGTTTGATTTGATTTTTTTTCAACAGCTTGAGTGGGTTCCCACGTGGCTGTTAGGTGAGATATGAACCGTGAAATGCAGTTCAATCTACCTAAGAAACCACGAACCTCTTTTTCTGTTCTCGGTTCAGGCACCTTCTTGTATGGCTTTTTCTCTCTTCCTTTTTTTTAGCAGGATCAACCTCGATTCCTCTTTCACTTACAATGAACCCCAGCAATTTACCGGACAACACTTTACAAGTGCACTGATTCGGACTCAACCTCAGTCTGAGTTGTCTCGATCCGGTCAAACAACTTGGCCAGATCCACCAGATGCCCCTTTTCTGTTTGGGACTTTGCTATCATGTCATCAACATAGCATTTGATTCCACGATGAATCATATCATGAAACAAAGTCACCATGGCCCTCTGATAAGTATCACCGGCGTTCTGCTTCTCTAGAGGACAGTCTTCTTTCCATGGTAGCTTGCGTACCGCGATGTCAGTATCCGACCCTGGCATATTTTGATAAGACCAGGCGAGGATATCAACGCACTCTTTCAACAGTGCTACCATTCTGCTCTTGACATTTGCCTCTGAAGCGGCCCCAACTTTCACTTCCTTTCTGACCTCGGCGGTGCCTGGAATAACAATCTGGCATCGCTCCTCGTGCGGTTAAATCACCTTCTCCTCTTGTTTCAACAACCTGGCTAATTCCAGCAGATCACAATCTTCTTCGCCTCCTTCTTCGGCATGATAGATCAGATTGTCGAAGTCATACAAAGGTGTAACCGAATTGTTATCAATGAGATCCGAAGCATTATTTTTCGAAGTCGGAATGAGACAAATCAAAAAGGGGGAAAATGAAAACAAATATTGCCATTTTTATTTGTTTTTAAACTGTAAAAATAAATGAAAAACAGGGAACACCGCTTTTAATGTGAAAAACATCCATTTATTAATGATGCAAAATGTTGCACAATGAAACACATGAGGTGGCCCTTACAATGGACCAATACGTTTCGGGCAAAACGTATGACTTTCATGCAAACAGAATTGAAAACAGAAAAATATTACTCTTCAAGTAGAGTGACAGTGATGATCTTTTCGGCCTTCCAGTTTTGGACTTCCATCCCTGGTACGCACGGTTTTATCTACGAGTCAAGTTCACAGTCACTGTCATTCTCTTCTCCCACCGCACAGACACGATCTGAATCTTCAGCGATTACACCCATCATCACCTGACCATGCGCCGGCATGGGATTGACATTAACATTCAGTGATAGTGTAAAATTGAGGGCTTTGGAATCCACCAAGTCTTGGACGACATGCTTAAAAGCTCTGCAACCCTCAATGTTATGCCCGGATGCACCAGAATGGAATTCGCACTTGATGTTCTCATTGTAACCTGCAAGCCTTTGATCTGGTCCTACCGGAGCCAACGTCCTTGACTGAACCAACCCAAGATCCTTCAACCTCCTAAACAGAAGAGCATACGCCATGGGTGGCTTATCAAACTGGCGATCAGTCATCCTTCTTCTCGCTTGGCACCCAGCTTTCTGTGTTCTCTGTTGAGGTGGCTGCTGTTGCGGTTGTACAGGTGGACTACCAACAGGAGTGGTTACAGTGGCATCATAAGGGTGGTAACGATCCTTACCGCGTTCTTTCTTGGCCTGCACACCACCTGATTCATCCTCCTTCTTGAGCTGACCATTGCCAGAGGGCTTCTTAATTACGGATGACGGAGCCTTTCCCTGAACTTTCTCCTTTATCATCCAGCTTTCAATCCTCTCCAACCTCTCAACAATTGCTTTCTGCCCCAAGGCCAGCCCCTGCACGACTTTGAACAACTCCCCCATCATCTCTTTCAATTCGAGAATGTCGGCGTTGGATGGATCCATCAGCCTGGATGTGTTACGTCTGGCAGGGTATCTGTGCGGACGAGCTACGTGCAGGGGAATGATTCGGCGTGCGCGGGCAATGATTCCTGAGTCAATCAAACACATTAGATACTAACACCTGCAAAATAGAAGACAAGTTAATATGACTCACGCATGAATGCAATGTCTATCCATATGAGGAACACTCTTTCATTTGATTTTGGCTTCATCGAGACGGATAAAAAAATTCGACAACACCATTCTGACATCAGGATGTCTCTCAACCAGGATCTTAATCGAGAATGTACCCTGAGTATGGATAGACATGGGTTATATACAGATGAATGCAAAATGTGGATGATGCTGATGCATGAATGCAAGAGTCACTGTGCCATCCTCCAAGTCATCTGATCATCAACTGAGTTACGGCCTCTGAACTGATCACAACCATCTGAAGGAATATGTAACCACAAATCCCACTCAGGGTTCCGAAATAAACGGAACGGAAGATACATCACCATCATCACCAGAGATCCTCTGAACAGATAACCACAAGACCCTCTGAACCAGCCTAGGGAATCCTGAAATAAACGGATCCCCACTGATAAATACCACGGACAGAACTTCGGCGTCTCGGAAATAAATCCATAAATCCGACTTATAAATAGGACTCTGATCAACGGCTGAACCATTAGTCACCATCAAAGTCACCATCAGAACAAGCATCTGTAAGAATCAACCCTCCCCTCACAGGTAAATTCTAATCAGGTCATCCTAAGGCGGATAATGGTCTCGACAATCGGGCAAAGATACTCAACGGGTTTGCCCTTTCGGGTGTGCCGTTGCAGCTCTCATAAGATCGTCTAAATCAAAGATCCGGGAAAGAACGGTCACCGAAGTCACCAGCTCAGATGAGGTAACTCAACCAAAGTGGATACTCCACGAAGGAAGAGCTCTCTCAAAGAACCTCGTCCGGCTTGTGGTATGTCAAGTCGCCCAAAACATGTTGACCTAACATGAGAGGCAACATGAGACCACGCTAATCCTAGGTGTATACTCGGGCCTGGGTTTTAGCCCCACTCAGAACACCCACCCCAAAAATCAGAGGAACCACTTGTACAGAAGATAGCACAATGATAGTATGATGCATGCAAGCATTTATGCAAATATATATACAACATAATGATCATAAATGCAATAAATAGAGCAACACAAGCAACCTAAACTATCCTAGAGAGCGCTAGGAGAGACTCGCTTAGGGAAGATGGACCAGCAAAAGGTCAACTTCTGTTGTTTCCCCAGCAGAGTCGCCAGCTGTCGCATCTGCGAAAAACAACCGGCGGGCTAAAACAAAACAAATAGAGCCGCCACCGTGCGTTATTTATCCCAAAAGAGGGAAAGGAAACGCTCGAAGTAAACCTGGAAAAGACATGGTCTCACGACCAAATAGAGATGGGATCGGGAGTCGGTTATGCGAATGGAAGGTATTAGAACCCCTACGCATCCGTCGTACTCGAAGGGATCCACGCTCAGAAAGATAGAAGAAAGGTTGCTAAACACTGCTCAAAAGAACGCACACACACACTGGAAAGAAACACAGATGGAATAAGAGGGGAAAGGGCTCGCTAGGATATCGCATCCTATGCCTACGTATCTCATCTGGAATGAGAATCAGAGCTACCGTAGTTCGGCTCACGCACGCCAAACAAAACCACACAGGAAACCGACTGCCAATCGTTGGGCTTACGTCAGACTCCACACAAACAGGCAAACATGGAAACCGAATGCCAATCGCTGGACTTACATCAGACTCCGAACCAACAAACACACACAGGAAACCAACTGCCAATCGCTGGACTTACGTCAGACTCCAAGAAAACAAGAGGTTAACCGGACGCTGAGTCGTCAAAAGCAACAAAAAAATTGAACAAACAAGCTAACAGGGAGTCTGGTACTCGAGCCTGCTAGCTGTCAAGCAAACACACACAAAAAGAAAAAGGGTGCCCGGAGAGATCTCGCACGATCTCCTGCCTACGTACCTCATCTGGTATGAGGATCAGGGCGACGTAGTTCCCCTTAACAGGGGATAAACTTTCTCCTAACCAGAGACTGGGAAATGACAAACTAGAAGGGAGCCTAACTCGAGCCTAATAGTTATCATGCAATCCACAATGGTCCTAGGTTGAGGTTTCTATCTAACTTGCACAGGCAGCAAGCTATCCTAAACAACACAGTCAAACAACACAAGCACAATAAACAATCACACACACTATATGCAATCAATTGGGCTCATACAAGGTTAGGCTGTGAGACACAAGCCAACTGGAATCGGGTGTAGTTAGCTCTTAACCCTAACATTGAGAGTTAGGGTGAAGCAGATGAAATGGGAAGTGAGGGTAAGACCTCACAGCTCTTATCCCTGGCCTGGGAGAGCTTCAGACAAAGTAAAGTGGGAGTTCAGAAAGTAGGAACTCTTCTCCACATATGACTGACACAACAAAGATCTTGGGTTAATATCCACAATGCATCAACACAAGGTGTGAGCAAAGTGGATGACACACTGAATAGCAGGAGATGGACTACACATCTCTTTTATCTGCCAATTGCCTCATAAGAGGACTTTTCCTGCTTGGCACAAAAATAAACAAACACAAGCATTGCCTCTTAAGGATGACTTCAGACAGGTGCCTGCCCTAGTAATAGGACAGGTCTTCCAGACTACATGAAGTCAAGAGAGTTATACCTCAGTGGTTAAGCAACCAAGCAAAAGCAAGTTCAAAAATGAACTTAAGCAACTAATGTACCTGTTGAAACATCAAACAAATCAGTTCAACTGTACAGACAAACAGACAATCATGAATATCAAACAGTCAAACCCAATGAGCAAAGGCATAAGCCAACAAGTCAAACTCAAATGAGTTAACAACCCTACAAAACACACAAGGTTAGTAGTAAAAAGTAAACATCAAAGGCTCAAGTGATAGAGCACCAACAACTATGGAACTCGAATGCTCCACCTGAAATCAAAGCTCAAACATAAGCAACCAACCACTAGGTCAAAGCCTAGGATCAAAGAGGGAGAAAAAATTTAAAACAGAACATGAAATTTCACATGAATCAACTTCAAACAGTCAAGAATACAATCCAAAAGGTCCCATCTCATTACCATTAACCAAAACCATTTCATGAACCAAACATGGCAAGGTATGCAAGTTGTGATCACATTGAGACACCAGAATGAACAAATGCACAATAAATAAAAAATGCTTCAATTAATCTTGGAAAAAATCATGGGTAAACAGAACATATAACATGATCATCACACAAACAATTAGAGCATTTGGACAATATTAGGCATGGTAATCAAATTGCATAAGCCAAGGCAAGCACAAACAAGCACATGTGTGACACAACTTGGCACACCAACTTAGCACAGGCCTAAAACAGAAATGAAACATGGTAAAAACCTCAAACCAAAGCCAAAACAACATTCAACATGTCTGGAATTAGTGTGCAAAGTTTCACATTCATAGGGCAAAGCACAAGCATTTCACAAACAAATGGAAATCAAGGCAATTCAAAAGCTCACATATGACCATCCAGAATGAAAACTCTCAATCAAATCAGAAATCAATCCAAAAATTCCAAGAAAATTCATGAGCATTCACAACATTCATATCAAGGATCATAGAAAAAATCAGGACATTTGGAATTCATTTGGCATGGAAAATTCATCAATCGAGTTGGACATCACAAGGTGTGACACAAATTGTCACACCTAACTTAGAAAAATCATAAATCAGCAATGGCAATTGATAAAAATGCAAACTCAACACCAAAATGTCCAGCAAGATGTCTAGTTTCTACATGTAAAATTTCATGAGCATTGGATTAGAATTGAGCATTTCACAAATGGTATAGCAAGACAATGTCAAGAATGGACATGCATACACAAACCCTAGCACAAAAAATAAACCATCCATGCACAATTTGCAAAATAATATTCATAAAAAACTAGAAAGGATCAGGATCATCATGCAAAAAACTTCACAATTTTTGGATCAATTTTCTATTTGATATGAATTTTGCAAGTTGAAGAAAAAATAAAAAAAATAAGCATGTGAAGCATGGATATGACATAGGAGGGAAAAAGAAAAATCAAAGAAGCATTTTGAAGAAATGTTACCGCCTGGAATCGAACCAGGCGCATTTTTTAATTCAGTTTTGGCGCCCAAGCAAAACGATGTAGTTTTGGTCACAAACCCTAGGCGCGCTGCATGGCATGGATTTCGTAGCTAAACCAAAAAACACATGTGAAATTCGTAGCTAAATGGCAGCGAAGTCGTAGCAAATTCGCAGCAGTTCTGGAAACGCAAAGCTCATGCGAAGAAGATGAAGATCATCTTCTGGAAATTCCAGATCCAACGAAGCGTTCCAAAAGTCCATAAAATCTATACCAAACGATTTGCCATGCTAAATACATCAAAGATCAAGCGAGCATTCAAACAAAAACAACAACATACGCACGGATCGAAGAAATCAAAGATTCACATCCAAACTCCAAATGCATATATCTCACTCAAAACAACACCAATTTGCACGATTCAAAGCTTACAATGATCAGCATACTAATATCTATAAGAATATCACAACAATTTCAAGAAATAAAGAGATCGAATCCGTGACCTCTTGAAGAGCAGCAGTGGAATTCGATGGATTTAAGCCTTGCAATGCTCGAACAGTCTTTCTATGATGCTTGTGAAGTGGATTGGAAGAGAAATTGAGGATTAATTGTGCACGATTTGGCCAGAACCTTGATTCACCATTGTTGCTCAATCTTGATGTATGCTTCAACCTTGCCACGATTCTCTTGAATTCTACCTCCAAACTTGTTCAATGATGCTTCAGAGTGACGAATCAAGCAATAGAATGTGATGTTATGTGAAGAAATTGAGAAAAATTTGGAGAGAAAGTGAGAGAGAATTTTGAGAAAATGGATCTAGATATGAAATTATGAGTAGTTAACCCTGAAAACAGTTATGCTTAGGCTTATATATGCTCCATTAATCCTGCTTAATTAAGCCTTAAACCAAATGCTAATGAAATGGATGAGTTAGGGAGTGTAAGTGCAAAAATGAGTTTTCACCCTATGCATGAAAATGCATGGTGAATAGTGCACGAATTTCCCTTCAAATTCACTTCAAATGATGTTTTGGAGCCAATGGTGATGGTCACGTGTGCAAATGACATACAAAATTTAAACTTTGAAATTTCCCTCCAAAAATCAAGTGAAAATGCAAATATTTTTGTGATGACAATTGATGAAATGCAATGCATGATTTGGAAACTATAGGTTAAAAGGAGAATTTAGCAAAAAGAACCACTTGAATTGGAGTTTTGGTTTGAAAGTTATGCCCATTTGAAGTTCCATGTTCACTTGGTCAAGATTTGATCATATCTTCTTAACCACACATGAGAAATCCATGATCTTGGACTTTTTGGAAATGGGAGAGAAAGCTCTATAACTTTCATGTTCAACAAAATTTCATTTGAAGCATTTTTGATGATGTAATCTTGAGTTGAAAACCTTTCCATTTTTGGCAATTTCAAATTACAGGTCACTTTCTATTTTTGGAAAGTTTTGTCCTGACTTTATTTTCTTCCATGTTGATGTTTGAAATGTCAAATGAGACCTGTTTGAACATGAATGAAGTATTTCTAATCACTTCCCACCTCCAAATCCAACAGTTGACTTTGCAGTTGGCTTTTGCAGTTGATAGATGACCTGGCCATGCATAGATGAATTTGAGCCTCAATCTCTTGATGAAATGGCTCCAATATGACACCCTAGCTTATACAAGCTCAACAAAACCATATAATGATCCCCATCTCATGAAAGACCTCATCTCCTTGAAAAACCCTGATTGGTATAATGCAACTGATTAGGGTTGACCAGAAGTCAAAACCCTAATCCCAAGGAGTCTGAGCAGAAATAATGAATCATGATGATGATGATGTACCATCTCAACCAAGATAATACCCAACCTCCTTGAGGAACCAAAAACCCCAATTGAAGCACAAACCTCAGATGATTAGTGATCAATTCATGAGACCATCAAGCTTGAATCTTTTAACCTCTTTATCTTCTGAGCAAGACTTGGGAGGATGACTTGCTCATTGCTTCCACATGATATGCAAAGATGTAATGACTAATATCCTACAAAATGAAATTCGATATGCTAAGCTAGTCCCAAGAGAGGAGGGCAAATTTTGAGGTGTTACAACCGGGACTCACCAAACCTACATCGAGTATTCCAAAACAAACACGGTGCAAAGTTTTTACAAAGATAGCTCTCTCGGACAAAAGGCAACGAGGACTTACAAAAGGTAAGTACAAAGGAAACACCTTGGGAAACCCCACTGGGAATGCCAACTAGGAGTTTTTCGCAAGGATTTAAACAAGGTTCATCTATATTTTAGGATGTCAATAAGAATTGGGCTTTAAAGGGTGGCCAGTGAGGATTGGGCTTAAACTTGTTAGGGAGAGATTTCTTGTTATTTTAAATGAATGATATGCATGATGACTTATGCAATGGTCTTTAGGTTCAACAGGTACCCCAAGTTTAGGCCTGGTGTGGTGAACACCGAGAGAAATTTTCTTAGTTACAAGGCTTCTGGTTGACAGGTTAAAGGATGTGTCTGACGTGACTTCCTGATGTTCCGGCCTCTTGATATTGTTGGAGAGTGATGATACTGGTCTGGGTCTTCTGATGCCCCAAGCTTGATTTGAGAAGCTTTGAAATAGTGGAGAGGAAATTCCCCTCCGTGGACAGTCTTGCCCAGTATGTTAGGCATCTGTATGGATTTCCCGAGTCTTAACTCCTGAAGCAACTTTGTCATAGAACAATCTCGATCCGACTTGCCCTAGTGTTTTGGAACTGTATACCTCTGATGAACCATCTCGGAGAGATTGTCTTCTTGTGCTCTTGGGGTGGCCTACCCCAATACAAGTCTTGAAGTAACTTTTCCCCTGGCTGGTCAATCTTGGAGGGAGTGCCCCTGACTAACTGGCCTTGGAGATATTTTTTGAATCTCAACGTGATTTCCCCAGATTGATTGGATTTTGTAGAGATTTCTCGACGTGATTGCCTCATATTAACTGGATCTGGTAGAGATTTCTCTTTTTTCTCAACAGAATCTTCATACGTTCTGCCATTTGGTATCATCAAGCTCCTCGATTCATGTTCATTGTGGAAACTTCCTTGTTGTCAAATGCTTACCCACGAGTAAGAGTTGTTCATTTTTTAAAATGATAATTGAAATGTTATGTTTATGTTGGTTTTGAAATCTAAGCCTGTTCACTAGAATTATGACATATAATGAGTGGATCACTACTTGGGAATGCCATATCAATACCAACACAAATGATAAGCAAAATATTTAGGAGTTGGCTTTAACACGATCTCACCGTGTATCTTTCAAAACAAACCCTACTTCAATTAGGTCTTTTGAGGGTTGTAACATGGTCTAGTTCACGGTTTCAGAAGGAAAGGATTTATGGCTATAAACCTATTATAACCCATTCATTCTCCTTGATGTTCATCAGTCCTACGTTCATCTAGTTTGTAGCGGGGTTTTCGTTACCTTTAAGTTTATTGACTAAACCAAAAGTCAACATACAATTTGAGTCGCCACCGCACTTTTATTTATCCAAAGGAAAGGCTAAAAAGCGAACAAAAGCCAAGTAAGAAGTTTTTCAAATCAAAAACTAATAAAAATGTCAGAGATCTAGGTAAGGGGGTTGGTTATGAAATGGGGAGGTTTTAAGCACCCAAAACATCCTTAGTACTCTAAGGGAACCCTTTTTTGCAAAAATGTGTTATAGGTTGGTATTTGTGAAAAGATTTGTGAAAAATATTGGAGGGATGAGAAGAGAATAAATTATATTTACAAATTTTGTTGTTTGAATGGATGAACCCATTGCCTACGTACCATCACAAAGGAGGATCAAAACCTCGTAGTTCGTGGTAAAAATTTCAAAGATTGGTGAATTGATTTTAATCAAAAGCCTTAAGGTCTTTTGTTATCAAAGGGAGAAAACTCAACCTAAACCAACAATCTACCATGTGAGGAAGGCTTCAACATGCTAGTGAGGGGTTAACCCTATAATAAGCATGGAAGGCTTATAATCCAACACTAAGGATGAGGTGAGATTTACATCAACCACTATGATAACTCAAACCTATGACTAATGTTTTTGAAAAGAGTTTAACAGGTGGCCATTGGAACCACAAAACAACTTGAAATGGGTTATATTTACAAGTTAAGTTTATTTACAAAACGAGGTCAAAGTTGGATTAAAGTTTATTTACAATGAGTATTTATGAAAAATGGTTTTGAAAAGTCAAAGGCCTAGGGCCTAGGTTTCTAATTTGAAATAAAGTCAAAGTTTTGAAATTGATTTTTGGCTAGGTTAGAGGGGGGAGAGGAGAGAATGGCTATTCCTAAAGCATACAAAGATAAGAGGGGAGAGATAACCCTTGGAGTTCCTTTTCTTGGAGTCATAGAGATGACTCAAGATTCTCATTTCCTTTGGATTTAGCATACAAAGCAAGCAATCAATAATTTGAATTCAAGCTCCTAGGATCTCCATTTGGCTTGGCTCTTAACTTGGCTACTCGTGGCAATGGTCCTCTTTTCCCAATCTTAAGATGAGATTCCTTCAAAAATGGTGAGTTTCTGGCCATAAATTCTTCAATCTTTTTGCTCCTTTTTGATCTCTGAATATAGGGAAGATGATTGGCTAAGGAATCTAGCTTTGAAACTCAACTAATGTTGCTGAATTTCAAGATTGTAAATACTGAAAAATGGTGAGTGATTCCTTTGGTGAGGGTTGTGGTTTCAGTTCAGCAGCATGTGGGATCTCCAAAAGGTTATGAAATGAAGGAGAGGAAGCCCTTATTTATAGGTAAATGCATCTGATCATCACACTTTGCTCATGTGTATGGGAGTTGCAATTTTGAATGCATGGGCCTTTGTGGACGTGTGAGAGGCCCATGAATGGTTGAAGGGACCTGATGAGCTCATATGGAAAGCATGTGGTCGTGCACATGGAATGGAAAAGGCTTGCATCTCAAGTTTTACCATAAAATGTCAACAATACACATAAATGAAGAAAAATTAAAATCTCTCAAATGGTAGATCCAAATGACCATTGTGAGTAATGGTTGGAAAGATCTTGAAATAAGGAATAAAAGTCATGTTGGGCAAAAAACCATTTGACATGTGCAAATTGATCAAAACTGGCTTGGAAAGTTCAAGTGTAAAACATGTTCAAATCACTTTGAAAAAATCAACCAAAAGTAAGCTTGATCAAACCCCTCTGTCTTCATGGTACAAGCTTTAAATGAAACAATCTCCAACATAGTCAATTTAGACTCAAAGTTTGCATCATTTGGATTCTCTATGACAAAGTTATGGGCATTTGAAGTTGGATATTTTTTCAAATTCAATGAATTAGGTCAAAGATGACCTATAATATTTTGCAATGGCACATGTATTTACTTTAGGGTTATGAAATTTTGTCCAACATAACATTTTAAGTAGACATCTAAATATTTCTAATTCCTTTTGTCCCACCTCAAAATCATAAAAATTGAGAAAGTTATGCCCTTGGCAAGTTGACCCAAAATTAGGGTTTTAGCCAAAATGACATATAATGTTTTGGAACGAATGATGACCTTCCAAGCTTAAAATTGATTTTTGATGAACATGAAAGTTGTTCATATGGTTCTTAGTAACATTTTTTCTTTTGGGGTCATCTTCATTTGACAAACACATCAAAAATTATAGCTCATTGATCCTCAGCTTAGTCAGATGACTTGACTTGTCAACTTTTCAAAGTCAAACTTCCAATTTTGATGAATAAATGATTGAGGGGCCTCAAATAGGCTCACATATTCATAAAATGATAAGTGAAATAACTTCCCTTGATTAAATTTGATCCGAGGTTGAGATTGCTTCTTGGGCAAGGCACAATAAAAGCACAACGAAATTAGGGTTTCCTTTGGAAACAATCTTCAAGTCCTTTGAGTTATCTTGATCAAATTGGCAAATTGTGATACTTGGGAGACATATATCATGATTAGGAACTTTGTGGACCATTTTCATGCTTTTTCTCATCTTCATCTAGCCATTGCATTGGGCTTAGGAGCCTCCTAGGAGCATTGTGGAACACATGATCACTTGAGCTTCAAAAAAAAGAGTTAGTGACATATTTTTGTGCTTTTGGTTAGTAATCAAATAAGAAAATAAATAACATACAATACAAGCATGCTTGGTGATCTCAAATCACTCAAACAAGTCTCAACCCTAGGGTTAAGGAGCCAAACATGCTATGATCCTTGAGACAATGCACTTGTGCGATAACATGATGCCATGAGGGATCTTAGGGTCAAAAGTAGGGTCTTACAGATGCCTCTATTTAAGATCATGCTAGCCGGAGATATGAAGGTTAAAATCTTCATCTCAACGAGATAGAATAAGCTTAAATAATAGCAAAAAGACGAATTTTGGTCCCTAAGAGACCTCATAATGCAAATGTATGCATGCAAAAAAAAATCTTCATGGTGAATAATTGCCACAAAGGAAAAGAAATCGGGAGGAACTGAAGATCCATAAGAGTAACACACTCACTAGGATGACAGAGACTCTGGGGGAAATAAGGTAAAAATGCGTGAGCAGGTCACGACTTGAAAACTTGCTGGGAAACACGAAGGGATTCCACGAAAATAAATCGATGGAAAGACTCGAGTTGACGCAAAGATGCATGTATTGGGGAATATGCCAATACAGCAAAACTATCTACAAAGGATACATCGGATAAAAAATCTGGACTCAGACGGGGATGTCCATAAAGGACTCGGCTGAGGAAGAAACAACGAGATATTATCGGTTACTGGGTAATAAACTCAAAGAGAGACATGTTACCAAAACATCGGTTACTGGGTCAGAGAACAACACGCTCAGGAAGAAATAATATCTAAGACCGGTATAAAGGTGAAAGATATCAATCATCCAAAACTTCTGAGGAGGACCCGAAAGGTACATCCCAACTTAGGAAAATCTGACTCCACAGGGGGCAAAAAGTCATAATAGGGAGCAGAAGGAAGGAACACCAGTGATACTGGTTACTGGGTATATAATAGGTGACCAACCAGACGTGAATTGGGAACATATCTAAGACACTCATCATCCGAAAGGAGGGCTGAAAAAGCAAACTCAACTTACAGGATGGACATTCGATTCCACAAGGAAATACGAATCTTACTCGACTGGGGAAGAAAAAGACTTCGACTGAAGAGCGCATGAGATATATTATCTACTACCGTAGATAACATACTCGCATGGAAGATTATCCGCAATCGGTTATTGGGTTAATAAAGGATAAATCGACCAAAAAGAAAGGACATCGGGATACCGGTTACTGGGTATAAAATGATGGCCAATCAAAAGGAGAAACAATCATCGCCAAACAAGGGTAAATGAAAGATGACTCGCTAGGGATAAATTTCCTGGCAAAAGCAATTATCCAGGAGATATATCACCAGTTACTAGGTGGTATACTCGAGAACGAAGGAATATCAATACCGATTACTGGGTAAAGATAACCAACAAAGAGGG
Organism: Lathyrus oleraceus; assembly: GCF_024323335.1. Lineage (NCBI taxonomy): Eukaryota > Viridiplantae > Streptophyta > Magnoliopsida > Fabales > Fabaceae > Lathyrus > Lathyrus oleraceus. Next base: position 430,535,619 of record NC_066579.1, read on the forward strand.
GATTACATCTATCGGTTACTGGGTAGAAAACCACAGAAATAGGACTTACAACTATCGGTTACTGGGTAGAAGGCCATAAAATCCGCTGGGGAAAGGATGAACAATTATTGGTTACTGAGCAATTGAACAACTGAACCATAGGGAACTGCAGGGGATAATAAGAAAGGAATCAATCTAGGAACAAACTAGAAAGACACAATCAAACAAGACTCAACCCGATAAGGATATAACTCAGGGGAGTAATTCCATCCCGATACACAACTGGGGAGGAAACTGAAACAATAATCATCCACGAGGACATAACTTAGTGGGGAAGAAAGAAGGAAAGACAGATACTTTCTGCCTATGGGGTTGACTCTATATGGAGAGATCAGACACGAACATCTGTGTGGGGAAGAACATTTCATCAATAGCAGGAGATAACAAGCAAAGATATATGGCAAAGAATGCATTATGAATATCTGGATGCTATGATTATGCATGTATATGCATGATTTGTGTATAATTAATGCTGACAAACAGACATATCTAACACAATCAAGTCCAAGAATTACGAACATACACTCGGCAAACGTCTCGACAAGAAGGGCGAAACCTACTGGAGAACTCAGCTTGGGAATAACCCGAGAAGGATGAAAATAAATCATCGGGGATATCAAACCCTATCCTAAAGCTACACTCGCTGAGGATACAAAGAAGATGTATTCAGGAGCAGCGAAAGAAAATGATCAAACAGAGAACTCAACTTTGATGGGGATTATCTCTAGAATAAGAGTAAACAAAGGGAAGACTTTAACCATAGTTGGGGATAGGCAAAGTCAAAGCTTCCAACTGCAGGAGATAACACTCTGTACAGGAGTCTTCCAGGAGCAAATAATCCTGACATAAGGAAGATGCAAAAAACCTGTCGGGGGTTTCCATCAACTATCTTGGGGACAGGTGGTTTAATAAGATCCGTCGGAGAAGAAACTCTACTAGGGAAGCTTATTAAGGAATGATGTGAAACTCCGTGGGGAACAACCACCAATCAGGTGTACATCAATCAAAACACTCCCTTTTATCTACCGGAGAGGAAACTCTGCAAAGGGGGAAAATAGCATTTTGCTCCACTGGGGAAGGAAATAAACATTTCACCACCAGCTCTTAATGCTAGAAGAAATCTTCAGACTCGGAGGAGATACAAACATCAAACTCTAATCTGGAAACCCTATTGGGGACAAGCTATAAATGCTCTTGAGGAAACTACCCTTGCTGGAGAAATTGGAAATGAATCATTCATCAACAAGCGACATACCGGGGATACCTCCTTTCAAAATAAATGAAATGGGAAATAAGCCCTTCATCAATTGCACTAGGCAACTTCCTGTTGAGGAGACAATTATCTGGAAAGATAGCTTTGCAGGGAACACATACTTACTCCGTTGGAGATTCTTACTCATGTTGGGGAAAGACAACTTTCCTCGTGAATAGATAGTCAGGATAGTGAGACAAGGAATATTCTCAACTTAAAGCATATCAACTTTTATCAATCTATAAGGGATTTTAGGTCAGTCCACACAAGGGATGACAACCATATAAATGATAAAACACAAATTCTAGTGCCTGATATAGAGGGATACACATCTCTAAAATATCGAGGCAAAAATTTGGAAAAGAAAGGATCATTCACAGATCGACCATATACCAAACATGGATTGCTAGAACTCCACGGGAGAGACAAGCTATCGGGAATGTATTGGATGAACATCCAAAAAAAATCTGCTAGGGGAAAGCAATCCATGAGACAGATCAATCCACTGCCATCAAGGATAATTTCTAATACCAGACTCTCTGGGAAGCTGATGATGTATTATTCTTTATGCGCTAGGTTGAGGAGACAACTTGAAAGATGATGAAGAGGATATAAGGAGCCAGAACACCAGAATATAAATAAATGTCTTACCCTTTGGTGATCATATTATCCTTGGGAAAGCACTGAGGACATTCCACTTATCCTTTCCGTCATTGTGAATGTTCACTTTGTTTAAAACAATTTATTCATGAAAACTTTATTTGTTTAAAACACTGATATTCATCAATTAAAACATGCAAACATTTGTTAAACATAAACAAATAAGAGTGCAAAGAATTGGATAAAGGCTCAAATTTATTTAAGAGAATGGTAGTCCACAAATGGCGAGACTCCATGGATCTTTACAAATTTGAAATTGGTGATATACATGTGTCGCATCCGCGAAAAACAACCGGCGGGCTAAAACAAAAAACACACAGAGCCGCCACTGCGCGTTATTTATCCCAAGATAGGGAAAGGAAACGCTCAGAGAAACCTGGAAAAAGCATGGTCTCGCGACCAAAGAGAAAGGGTAAGGGAGTCGGTTACGCAAGGGGAAGGTATTAGCACCCCTCACGTCCGTCGTACTCGACGGGATCCACGCTCTAAGAAAGGAAAAGGTTGCTAAAACACCACACACACACGCACCGAAGACAACACAGGTGGGGTTAAAAGGAAGGGAGCTCGATAGGACGTCGCATCCTATGCCTACGTATCTCGTCTGGAACGAGAATCAGAGTTGTCGTAGTTCGGCTCACGCACGCCAAACAAGCAAAACACGAACACAGGCAAACATGGAGCCTGAATGCCAATCACTGGACTTACATCAGCATCCGAACCAAAACACACACAAAAGGGCAAACATGGAGCCCGACCGCCAATCACTGGACTTACGTCGGCATCCGAACCAAACACATACAAGAAGATAACAAGCAAACGCACACAAAAAGAAAAAAAAGTGCCCGGAGAGACCTCGCGCGGTCTCCTGCCTACATACCTCGTCTGGAACGAGGATCAGGGCGATGTAGTTCCCCTGAAAGGGAAAGGAAGAACATGCAAACTAGTAGGGAGTCGGGAACTCGAGCCTACAAGTCATCAAGCAAGCCAGAAGAGACGCTGAGACGTCAGAAGAAACGACACACACAGACTAACAGGGAGTCGGGAACTCGAGCCTGATAGCTGCCAAACAAAACACACGCAAAAAAGAAAAGGGTGCCCGGAGAGACCTCGCGCGGTCTCCTGCCTACGTACCTCATCTGGCATGAGGATCAGGGCGACGTAGTTCCCCTGAAAGGTAAAGACATTCTAGCCAGAAACCAAGGGGAGACACACTACCAGGGAGCTGTACTCGAGCCTAGTGTTATCATGCATCATTGCCCTATGTTGTGGTTTCTACCTACTTGCACAACAGCAAGCTAATCCTATCCAGGAAAACAAGCATACAAGCATACAAGCAAAACAGAGCAAACAAATATTCACAAAACACACACTATATCCAGTCAAGTGGGCTCAAACAATGGGTTTGACTGCCGAAGCAAGTCGTCTGTACAAGGTGGTGTTCGCTCTTAACCTTGCCATTGAGAGGCTAAGGTGAAGCAGATGAAAGGTGGGTGAAGATTAGACTTCACAGCTCTTATCCCTGATCAGGGAGAGCTTCAGACAAAGGAGCGTGGGTCCAGAATGGAGAGACCCTTCTACGCTCAAGACTCTGACTCGATTGTGCAACAGCACAAGATCTTGGGTTTGTGTCCCAATGCGTCAACACAGTGGTGTGAGCAGAGGGACGACTCAACAGAATAGTGGGGGATAGATTGCATATCCCTTTGATCCACCAATTGCCTCATAGAGGTCTTTACCTGCTTGGCACAAATGTAAACAACCACAAACATCGCCTCTTAAGGAGGACTTCAGACAGTTGCCTGGCCAAGTAACAGGCCAGGTCTTCCAGACTACATGGAGAATAGAAGTCCTACCTCAAGTGGTTTAAAAACCAAGCAACAGCAAGCAAGTTCTTAAAGAACTGTAAGCGACTAAATGTACCTGAAATCAATCAAGTATCATCAGTACTCAGACAAACCAACAATAAACAACAAATGTTAATCTATACAGACAACACAAGTTAATGCACACAAGTGCAAGCTATAAGCTCAAGCTCAAGCATCAATCCCTACAAAACAAAGACATGTTAGTGGACAACATCAAACAAATTCAATTTTCAATTTCCATTTCTCTCCTTAAGCCTTTTGCACTTTTAACCTGAAAATCCAAACCAAATGTGAGAAACTAGACCACTAGGCCAAGCCTAGGGTCCAAAGGGGATAAAAAATTCTAAACAGCAAGTGCAATTCAACCAAAATCACATTAAAACAAATTAAAAGCAAATGCAATTGGTCCCATGCTCATACCATTCACCATTATCAATTCATGCACAATTTAACATTAATCATGCAATTTGCAACTTCAAATGACCAAACAGAACTATCTCACTCAAAAGCATACCAAATCAATTCAATTAATTCCACAAAAATTCACACATAAACAGGACATATTCAATGTATAGCATGTCAATTTTCAGCTCAATTGGACAAAAGAAAGTAGGTCAATGAAAATCAAGAAATCCAGACACATTTATACAAGCCAATTCAAGACATCAACATAAGCATCAACTTCAATAATTCATAAAACAGTGACAACAATAAAGAAATGAATGGGATCAAAACCACAATGTCCTATAATGTGTCTACAATGCTCACACCAAATTTCATCTTCATCTAATACACTATGAGAATTTCACAAGCAAAATACAAACATGCGTCACACAATGTTGCAAAATGAACCAACAGAGAAGAAAATTATCAATCAATTTGAAAATGCAACCAAAAATTCCAGCAAAAATCACATGTTATCTTGACATATCAATGATCATTCATGCAAAAAATTGGAGTAATCAAACATTTCTAGGCCAGGCAAATAAAATCATGAAGTTGACCTAGCTTGGTGTGACACAAATTGTCACACCTCTATTCAAAAAAACATATCTAATCAACCAAGTATCCAAAAATCACAAACCCTACATGAAAATCACCATCAGCATGTCCAGAATAAGCACAAAAATTTTCATTCATTTCTTTACAAGTATGAGTATTTCATGAAGGTTTTGGTAAAACATGCAAAAATGTGACATATTCTACAAACCCTAAGCCAAGTATTTTTCTACACATGCAAAAAATTCACAAAAATCACCATAAAATTCTACACATTCTCATGAGCATGGCACAAAAATTTTCACAAAAATTGGATGAATTTTGAGTGAATTATCAATTTTCTAAGTTCACCTAACAAAATGAAATAAGAAAAGAAAATGAAAATGAAATAAATATTTATTAAATACTGCAATGGCATTCTCGTAAATTTTAATGCACAAGCCAAAACGACGTCGTTTGGCTCAGTGGCAACGAAATGTTTTGATTGGCTCCTGGGCGCGGCAAACACATTTTCAAATGGCCAAGGCAATAACATGGATCGAACACCAAAATTTCACGTGTTCTTCATCAAACCAAATCCAGAAAATGCAGATTTACATGAACATCAAATCTTCACAAAAATTGGTAAATGGATAACCATTGGAACCGTCTGAACACAAGGATCATGAATATGTGAACGATTTAATCTAATTCCTACTATATCTCACGGATCGATCAAAAAGAGAAATGACAACCAAACTTCAAATCGAAATATCTTCTTCTACAGTTAATCATTCCAAAAACTAAAAGCATCATGTTGATCTACGTTGAACGCACTTCAAAAAGCATATCACAATTTAAAGAATAGTGATATTCGAAAATTAACCTCAAGTTGAAGACAGTTGTTGTTCTTAATGCTTTTCGCTCCAATCGCCAAAACAGAAGTAGTTTATTGATGAAGAAGTTGAATGGAAAGGATTCACTAGCTCAAGGATGCTCCAATTACACGAACCAGCAAAATGCCAGGGATGAGCTCATGATGAACAGTCACGATTTTGATGTTGTTGGCAACGGATTTGTTCAAACAGATGGAGAGCTTGGCTTGTAGAGGATGAATCAAAAAGAATTACTCAATTTGATCAAGAATTGATGAAGAAATCTTGAAAAAAAGCTTGATGAAAATTTGGAGAGTTTGAGAGAATTTGATGAAATTCTGTTATGGATCTTGAGAATTGTGATTAACCTTTGCAATTCAGTTACAATTAGGATTAAATACTCATGCCTTAATCACCTCTTAATCACCAATTAGCAAAAAATGCATTTGATTAGCATAATGTTAAACTTAAGGCAAGGGCAAAAATGACTTTTCACATTAGGCCACATGACAGCAATGTGACAGCTCAGACATCTTCTAATTACCATTTGGAATGTGTTGGCTTTTGTCTCATGTTAATTGGCTTTGTATTTCTCATTTTCACTATGTCATGCCAAAAATGCATTTTAAGTGAAGGTTCAAAAATAGCCTAGCCAAATATTGATCCTTGAAAACTCATGACAGTTCAAACCACTTCTATTTGGCATATGTCATGTGTTGCAAAAACTCCCATTCCAAAATTCCCATTATTTCTCAACTTGGACCATTTTGCCCTTGGATTCAATTAGTGCACTTGAAAATTGACCTTTTGCATTGACCATTTTTGATGAGTTTTGATTATGCACCATGAAAGTACATGTTAAATGGAGTTTGCTCATAAAAAGATCAACCATTTTGGACACTCCATGTAAAAGTTATGCCCCTTTGATTATAGGTCTTTTTTGAAATTGAATGGACCATAACTTGCCAACCATACATGGGATTTTCAAGTTCTTGGACTTTTTGGAAAGGTGAGAACAAGATCTACAACTTTCATGTTGAACAAATTTTCATTTGAAGCTTCCTTGGACATGTAATTTTGTGGTCAAAAACTTTCCATTTTTGGAAACTTCCATTACAAGTCACTTTCTATTTTTGGCAATTTTTGTTCTGACTTTATTTTCTCCATTCTTGAGCTTTGCAATGTCAAATAACACTTGTTCCAACATGAATGAAGTGTATCCAACTCTCTCCCACCTCCAAATCCATAAAATCAAGCACAATTGACCACAGTTGACTTTTCAACTGATAGATGAATCTGGCAATGCACTGATCAATCTGAGCCCCAATTCTCTGATGAAATGGCTCAAGGGTGAAACCCTAGCCTCCATAAGCTCAATACAATCATGAAATGATCCCCATATCCATCATAGACCCCATCTCCTTGCCATGCCCTGATTGGCCCAATGCAACTGATTAGGGTTGACCAGTGGTCAAAACCCTAATCTCAAGGTAGCTTGATCAATCACTTGAACCTTCCGATGAAATCAAGACCATGATGATGATGATGTATCACTTCAAACAAGACCAAGATCAATCTCCTTGAGAACCACAAAACCCTAATTTGGACCTCCATCCTCAGATGATTAATGATCAGTCCAATGAAACCTTAGCTTGCACATAACCTCTTCATCTTCTGCTCAAGACTTGTGAGGATGACTTGCACAATGTAACCACATGATATGCAATATGCAATGCCTAAAGACCTACAAATGATATGCAATATGTTAAGCTAGTCCCAAGAGAGGAGGGCAAATTTTGAGGTGTTACAGCTGCCCCTATTCAATCCACTGTGAACCTGTTGATATGAATAGCCTCGGCTTTCAGATGATCAGGATGAAGAGTGATTGAATACCAAGAACAGACGAACAATTTGCACTCTGATGGGCAATAACTAACAATGCCAACCAGAATCGGCAAAGAAGCAGAATCTTCTGAAAGAATCCGTCCGGAACGGAGAAAGTCGGCCTAATCACCGAAACAGCAACGTCGACCTGGATACCAAAATAAATGGTAACACAGGGATAACCCATGGTCCGAATACCACATCCGCTGGGGATTATTATCTCTTCTCTTTTTTTATGCTTTTCTTGAACCCCGAAATTTCTGATGATCGCTCTTTTTTTCATTTTCTTGAACCCCGAAATCTTCTTTTGCGCAAATGACCCCAGATCACTGCATTTGAACCCCGTTTTCCTGTTTGCCAAGATAATGAACCCCATTCTCCAGTTTGAACCCCAGTCGCCTGACGATTACTCGCGATCGCCAATGTGAACCCCGTCTCCAAAAAACACCTCGTGTCTCCTTTTCTCCATTTGAACCCCAATCTCCAGAAAATGCCTCAACACTTCCCTTTCTCCGTTTGAACCCCAATCTCCAGTCTCTCGTGATAATTCCGCTGGCAATGTCGGAAATAACACCAAACCACTCTGAGGGCGACATATCAGAGGGTAAACCTTCACAAAAGGAAGGTAACATGTGCATCTCTTCATCCGAAGACCCCCATAACGACTTCTGCTGGCATCTGCCAAAGTCTAAGGTGACACATGAACAGAAGATAATCCTAAGGACCTCACCCTGGATATAATCTTCAACTCCAATCTCCATTTGAACCCCAGAAAATGCCTCAACACTTCCTTTTCTCCATTTGAACCCCGAAATCGCACTAATCGCGTAATATCCTTTGATTTCATTTCCATCTCCGTCCAACGGAAAAACTTCCTCCAGTATCGCACTACTGGGGAACATTGTTGATCTGACATCATGATGCTAAACTCCTCAGAGTAACCCCTTCAACCAGACACTGACTGATGACTGGGAGAAAACTCGACGTTTACTGGACATCGAACAATGATGTTTACAGGACATCGAACAATGATGTTGACAGGCATCAAACAATGATGTTGACAGGACATCAAACAAGGATGTTGACAGGACATCAAACAAGGATGTTGACAGGACATCAAACAAGGATGTTGACAGGACATCAAACAAGGATGTTGACAGGACATCAAACAAGGATGTTGACAGGACATCAAACAAGGATGTTGACAGGACATCAAACAAGGATGTTGACAGGACATCAAACAAGGATGTTGACAGGACATCAAACAAGGATGTTGACAGGACATCAAACAAGGATGTTGACAGGACATCAAACAAGGATGTTGACAGGACATCAAACAAGGATGTTGACAGGCATCAAACAATGATCGACCAGACATTAAACAATGACTGGGAAATAACTTGACGTTTACTGGACATCGAATGATGATGTTTACTGACACCAAAGAAAGCTCGACCAGACACTTACTGATGACTGGGAAATACTGTTGCTCCAAACTCACAATGCTGAACTCCTCGGAGTATCGTCTTCACTGTCCGGCAAAACCAAATCTCAAGCGGTAATCACGGCTCAAGTCGCGCTGATCGCGTAACATTCCCATCTTTGTCCGACGGAAACGTTTCCTCCAGCATCGCACTACTGGGGAATATTGCTGATCTGACATCATGATGCTAAACCCATCAGAGTAGCATCTCTTCACCTTTGGGCAAAACCACTTCTCAAACAATAACCACAGCTTGAGACTAGCCTATGCTTGCGATGATGCATGACTTTTTCTGCGTAATGCTCCATAATTATGGAAATGCTACGCGATTTATTATGCAATATGCTATGCTTATTCTACATGATGAATGCATAAAAAAGGCATCCCCCTCCAAGGGACTCTCCTGAGGAGCACGAGACACTCTGCTGAGGAACTCGTCAATACTCCGATCTCCACCCCGCTGGGGAATAGCACTGATGCTGCTGGGAAAAGGTAACCCTTGCTGGGGAAAAACCTCCTTTGCACCCAATCCGCTCGGGAAACTGCTGGGGATAAGAACCACCAACACTCTGTGGGGATACAACAGTCTTCGACTTGCTGGGGATGTCAATCCCGACTCTGCTTTGGGGAACCCTCACAGATACCTGTCGACTTCACTGGGAAAATGCTCACAGATACTCTGCCGGGAAACAGCCACCTTCAGGCCTGGCGACTGGGGAAGCATCGGTCTGACACCTGCTGGAGATAACCATCCTGACCCTGCTAAGGAAGCGAATGACACTCCGCTGGGGACAACCCATGCAATCCATAGGTAGAATCAACTCAGTCGGGGATGCAAATATCCGTCTGCTACGGAAACTCATTCAATCCACTGGTAGGATGAACACTGCTGGAGATATATTTCATTGAAACCCGCTCCACTCGGGGATAGCAACCTTCGGGTCTGGCTGCTAAGGAAACACCGTTTTAAACCCGTCGGGGATAATCATCCTGACTCGGCTAGGGGAACCATAGACCTTGGATCTGCTGGGGAGTTAGCCCTCTAATTCTGCTTGGAGATATAGCTGGGGAAATGAGAAAAGTTGGTACAGAACACCCGTCGACTCGTCGAACCACGGTATCCGTCTCCCAATCTCGTATCATCTTTCCACTTTTGAGAACTCCCAGACTCGTCTGGACCTTTTCTGCTCCATCATCTTATATTCCCTACCGCTCCGCGCTCGACGGAGAGCGAACTCCTAGGACTTATACAGATTTTTCAATTTTCCGACTTTGAAGAGTCTTCTTGATTAACTCCAAAGGTCGTCGGACGTCCTGCCGTCTCTTCATCGTTCCTCTACCCATTCATTCGTCCCTGATCGGACCCTGTGGGGAATTTCTACAGACTTTCCAGTCTTCCGATTTTGAAGAGTCTTCTTGATTATCATCAAGGATCGTCGTACGTCTCAACGTCTTCTCGTCATCCCTTCATATTCTTTCGTCCGTCCCTCGTCCCTGATTGGACTCCATAGGAATTTGTTTTTGTCAACAGCTTCCACATCACAACCTGCAAGTGAGTGAAAATACCTAACAGTTCCTGCAAATCAGATCGTTAGATAAAACCGTGCCCCAGGCGTGTCAAGATTTCAACACTTGGGTCACTCAACCTTCCGAATAAGATTTCAAGCTTCAATCTTATAGGCATGCATTGGAAGGGACCTGTATGTGGTAAAATGCAAGATTCTTTATCAAAAATAATTGGATGTTTTTGCAATCAAAGCGGTAATGAAAAACAAAAACAAAATTATTTGACTGAATGTGCATTTTATTGATTGGAAAAAGGTGTGGCTCAAATTGAGCGATACAAAGGAAGCAATTCCTGAAAAGAGGTAATTGCGCACAAAAGGAAAAATCTATCCTAATGGCAATGTGAAACCCGTGATCTCATCGAGTTCCAACTCGGTTACACCCCATATGTCCTCAGACTCTCCGTGCTTTCCGCCTTCTGAACAAGACGCTTATGATTGATCCCCACCGGGTATTATCCATGATGCTTTAACCAAAGCGCAAACGATCATGCTAGACGCAGTTGTTCGTTTCAATCCCTCTTTTGCCTGGACCGCCCTTTCGGGTTTTCAGTCCACCGGGATACCCATTTTTGCCCAAGTCGCCTTTTCAGGTTTTCGACTTGCCGGGTGTACATTTTTTCATTTTATATCCCTAATTTCTGCCCGAACCTTTCTTTCTGTTTTTTGGTTCGCCGGGATGCCCATTTTTGCCTGGACTATTTTATTCTTTTCGTTCAGCGGGTCTCTTTACACTAAGTATTTTTTAACTGCGTCCGCATTCACAGGGGATGGAAAGTCCTCGCCATCCATGGTCGTTAGCAACAAGGCTCCGCCAGAGAAAACCTTCTTGACCACGAATGGACCTTCATAATTGGGTGTCCATTTGCCCCTTCGATCGTTTTGAGGAGGAAGGATCCTTTTCAGCACCATATCACCTACGTGATACACCCGAGGTCGTACCTTCTTGTCAAAAGCACGCTTCATCCGTTGCTGATACAACTGCCCATGACAGATGGCTGCCAGCCTCTTTTCCTCTATCAGGCTCAACTCTTCATATCAGGTCCTTACCCATTCCGCCTCTTGCAACTTCACGTCCATCGGGACTCTCAAAGAGGGAATCTGAACCTCAACCGGTAGCACGGCTTCCATCCCATATACCCACGAGAAAGGCGTTGCCCCAGTAGATGCACGCATCGAAGTTCGATACCCAGGGTACAACTTCGTACTCAGCCACCATCGTTGGTGCATTCAACTGTCATCCTGGCCACAAAAGGAACATGGGATCCCTTTGGCTTAACCAAAGCACTACCAACTCCTTCACATTAACCCCATCAGACATCAGAATCCGTTCGGATTCGGGGTCAGGCCCCTCCTCCGGGATCGGTCACTCTCAATCTTTCGATTGGAGCACCTCGAGATGCCCTCATCAGGGAACTCAAACCTCCTCGGTTGATAATCCTCAATGGGTTGCGGAGCGATGTAATCAGACAATACACCCCTTTATTGCTTTCTGAGAGTATCACAAATCAGTCAACATTCTTTTGCATTCTCGCAACCTGTCCGGCCGATGCTGGATTCTCAAACCCATACTTGATCGGATCCATCTTGGAAACCCACAAAGTGGTATGAACCAGCATATACTGTCTCGATCGGCGAGCAGCCTATGCCAAAGTACATCAAATTTCCCGAGCAGTGAATGTATTGTTTCACAGTCGGTAAACTTTTTGCTTAGGTAAATTGCATGCTCTTTTCGACAAGACTCGTCATGCTGCCCCATTACACCTCATAGACCCCTCGAGGGTCGTCAAGTACCAGATTAACAATTGCTCCTTGAATCAGAGGTTCCTGCAACTTACTCTTTCATTTTTTGATGCCCCTTGGCAATCATTATTTCACCTGACCGTTTGATCTCTTCTTGAATGGGTTCCCACGTGGCTGTTAGATAAGATGTGAACCATGACATGTAGTTCCATCTGCCCAAGAGACCACGAACCTCTTTCTTTATTCTCGATTCAGGCATTTTTCTCTTATTGCTTTTTTTTTTTTTTTTTTTTTAAGCAGGATCAACCTCGATTCCTCTCTTACAATGAACCCCAGCAGCTTACCGGCCCGCACTCTAATAGTGCACTTATTTGAATTCAACCTCAGTTTGAATTGTCTCAACTAGTCCAACAGCTTGGCCAGATTTGCCAGATGCCCCTCTCCTGTTTGGGACTTTGCTATCATGTCATAGCATAGCATTCAACTTCATGATGAATCATATCATGAAACAAAGTCACCATGGCTCTCTGATACAGGCATTGGCGTTCTGCTTCTTTAGAGGACAATCTTCTCTCCATGGCAGCTTGTGCACAACGACATCGGTATCCGACCCTGGCATATCCTGACATGACCAGGCGAAGGTATCCACATGTCCTTTCAACAAGGCTACCATTCTGCTCTCAACTCGCCTCTGAAGCGGCCCCAATTTCCTTCCTTTCTGACCTCGGCGGTGCTTGGAATAACAACCTCAACCCGCTCCTCGTGCGGCTGAATCACCTTCTCCTCTTGTTTTTACAACCTGGCTAATTCCAGCAGATCACAATCTTCTTCGCCTTCTTCTTCGGCATGATAGATCGGTTTGTCGAAGTCATATGAGGTGTAACCAAATTGTTATCAACGAGATCCGGAGAATTATTTTTGAATTCGGAACGAGACAAATCAAAAAAAAATGAAAAATGAAAACAAACATTGCCATTTTTATTTGTTTTTAAAACTGCAAAAATAAATGAAAAACAGGGAACACCGCTTTTTGACTGAAAAACATCCATTTATTAATGATGCAGAAATGTTGCAAATTTAAACATGAGGTGGCCCTTACAATGAACCATTACGTGTCGGGCAACACATATGGCTTTCATGCAGATAAAATTGAAAACAAGAAACATTACTCTTCCAGACGAGCGACAATGATGATCTTTTTTAGGCCTTCCAGTCTCCTGGTACACACAATTTTATCCACGACCCCAGTTCACAGTCGCTGTCAGTCTCTTCCCCCACCGCACAGACGCGATCTGAATCCTCAACAATTGCACTCACCATCGCCTGACCATGTGCCGGCATGGGATTGGCATTCACGTTGGGAGATGGAGCAAAGTTGATTGCTTTAGAATCCACCAGGTCTTGGACTACGTGCTTAAAAGCTTTGCAATCCTCTACATGATGTCCGGGTGCCCCAGCATGGAACTCACACCTGACATTCTCATCGTAACTGGCAGGCCTCTGATCAGGTTTCAACAGAGTCAACATCCTCGGCTGCACAGACCCAAGATCCTTCAACTTTTTAAACAGAGAGGCGTAAGTCACGGGCGGCTTATTGAAATGACGATCTGTCGTCCTCCTTCTCATTTGGCCCCCAACTCTTTGTGTTCTCAATTGAGGTGGTGGTTGCTGTTGTTGTGCAGATTGATTACTAGTAGGGATTGTTACCGTATCAGCATATGGGTGATAACGATCCTTACCGCGTTCTCTTTTGGCCTGCACACCACCTGATTCAACTTCCTTCCCAAGATGACCATTGCCAGAGGGCTTCTTTGCTACAGAGCCAGAGGGATTTGTTACTTCGGATTGACGGAGCCTTTCCCTGAACTTTCTCCTTGATCATCCAGCCCTCAATCCTTTCCAATCTCTCGGCCATGGCTTTCTGCCCCAAGGCAAGCCCTTGCACAACACTGAACAAATCCCTCACCATCTCTTTCAGTTCGAGGATGTCGGCGTTGGGAGAATCCATCAGTTTGGATTTATTGCCCCTAGCAGGATATCTGAGCAAACAAGCTATGCGCACCGGTTGACACCTACAAAACAGCAAATGGGTTAATATGCATGAATGCAACATCTATCCATATGAGGAAGATTCCGTCCTTTGATTCTGGTTTCATCGAGACAGATAATATTTTGACATCCACATTCTAAAATTCAAGATGTCTCTCAACCAGATTCTCAATCAATAATACTCCCCCATATGGCTAGACATAGGTTCGATGCAGATGAATGCAAAATATGGATGATGCTGATGCGTGAATGCAATGCACTGTCATCCTCCAAGTCCTCTGATCATCTGTTGCACTGAAGCCTGATCTCTGAACTGATCATAACCATCTGAGGTCTGACTAACCACAAATCCGACTTGGGAGTTCCGAAATAAACGGAACTGCAAGATACATCATCATCATCATCATCATCAGACAATCTCTGAGCAGATAACCTCAATCTCTGAACCGGCCCGGGGAATCCTGAAATAAACGGATCCCCACTGATAAATAACTTGGACAATACTTCGGCGTCTCAGAAAGAAATGGCCATAAATCCGACTTATAAATAGGACTCTGAGCACCGAAACCAATAGTCACCATCAAAGTCACCATCTGAACATGCATCTGAAAGAATCACCCTCCCCTCACAGGTAAATTCTAAACAGGTCACCCTAAGGCGGATAATAGTCTCGACAATCAGGCAGAGATACTCAATGGGTTTGCCCTTTCGGGTGTGCCATTGTAGCTCTCCTGAGATCGTCTAAACCAAAGATCCGGGAAATGATCGGTCACCGGAGTCAATAGTTCAAAAGAGATAACCCAACCAAAGTGGAAAACCTCACTGGAAGAGCACTTCTCAGATGAACCTCGTCCGGCTTGTGGTATGTCACGTCGCAACAATGTGCCCAACCGGCATGTGAGCGACGTGAGACCACGCTAATCCTAGGTGTATACTCGGGCCTGGGTTTTAGCCCCACTCAGAACACCCACCCCAAACAGAGGAACCACCTGCACAGAGGATAGCAATATGATAGTATGATGCATGCAAATATTTATGCAAATATATACACTGTTAGAATAATAAATGCAATAAATAAAATAAAACAAGCAACCTAAACCATCCTAGAACGCTAGGAGAGACTCGCTTAGGGAATATGGACCAGCACAGGTCAACATCATCATGATTCCCCAGCAGAGTCGCCAGCTGTCGCATCCGCGAAAAAACAACCGGCGGGCTAAAACAAAAAACACACAGAGCCGCCACTGCGTGTTATTTATCCCAAGATAGGGAAAGGAAACGCTCAGAGAAACCTGGAAAAAGCATGGTCTCGCGACCAAAGAGAAAGGGTAAGGGAGTCGGTTACGCAAGGGGAAGGTATTAGCACCCCTCACGTCCGTCGTACTCGACGGGATCCACGCTCTAAGAAAGGAAAAGGTTGCTAAAACACCACACACACACACGCACCGAAGACAACACAGGTGGGGTTAAAAGGAAGGGAGCTCGATAGGACGTCGCATCTTATGCCTACGTATCTCGTCTGGAACGAGAATCAGAGTTGCCGTAGTTCGGCTCACGCACGCCAAACAAGCAAAACACGAACACAGGCAAACATGGAGCCTGAATGCCAATCACTGGACTTACATCAGCATCCGAACCAAAACACACACAAAAGGGCAAACGTGGAGCCCGACCGCCAATCACTGGACTTACGTCGGCATCCGAACCAAACACATACAAGAAGATAACAAGCAAACGCACACAAAAAGAAAAAAAAGTGCCCAGAGAGACCTCGCGCGGTCTCCTGCCTACATACCTCGTCTAGAACAAGGATCAGGGCGATGTAGTTCCCCTGAAAGGGAAAGGAAGAACATGCAAACTAGTAGGGAGTCGGGAACTCGAGCCTACAAGTCATCAAGCAAGCCAGAAGAGACGCTGAGACGTCAGAAGAAACGACACACACAGACTAACAGGGAGTCGGGAACTCGAGCCTGATAGCTGCCAAACAAAACACACGCAAAAAAGAAAAGGGTGCCCGGAGAGACCTCGCGCGGTCTCCTGCCTACGTACCTCATCTGGCATGAGGATCAGGGCGACGTAGTTCCCCTGAAAGGGAAAGACATTCTAGCCAGAAACCAAGGGGAGACACACTACCAGGGAGCTGTACTCGAGCCTAGTGTTATCATGCATCATTGCCCTATGTTGTGGTTTCTACCTACTTGCACAACAGCAAGCTAATCCTATCCAGGAAAACAAGCATACAAGCATACAAGCAAAACAGAGCAAACAAATATTCACAAAGCACACACTATATCCAGTCAAGTGGGCTCAAACAATGGGTTTGACTGCCGAAGCAAGTCGTCTGTACAAGATGGTGTTCGCTCTTAACCTTGCCATTGAGAGGCTAAGGTGAAGCAGATGAAAGGTGGGTGAAGATTAGACTTCACAGCTCTTATCCCTGATCAGGGAGAGCTTCAGACAAAGGAGCGTGGGTCCAGAATGGAGAGACCCTTCTACGCTCAAGACTCTGACTCGATTGTGCAACAGCACAAGATCTTGGGTTTGTGTCCCAATGCGTCAACACAGTGGTGTGAGCAGAGGGACGACTCAACAGAATAGTGGGGGATAGATTGCATATCCCTTTGATCCACCAATTGCCTCATAGAGGTCTTTACCTGCTTGGCACAAATGTAAACAACCACAAACATCGCCTCTTAAGGAGGACTTCAGACAGTTGCCTGGCCAAGTAACAGGCCAGGTCTTCCAGACTACATGGAGAATAGAAGTCCTACCTCAAGTGGTTTAAAAACCAAGCAACAGCAAGCAAGTTCTTAAAGAACTGTAAGCGACTAAATGTACCTGAAGTCAATCAAGTATCATCAGTACTCAGACAAACCAACAATAAACAACAAATGTTAATCTATACAGACAACACAAGTTAATGCACACAAGTGCAAGCTATAAGCTCAAGCTCAAGCATCAATCCCTACAAAACAAAGACATGTTAGTGGACAACATCAAACAAATTCAATTTTCAATTTCCATTTCTCTCCTTAAGCCTTTTGCACTTTTAACCTGAAAATCCAAACCAAATGTGAGAAACTAGACCACTAGGCCAAGCCTAGGGTCCAAAGGGGATAAAAAATTCTAAACAGCAAGTGCAATTCAACCAAAATCACATTAAAACAAATTAAAAGCAAATGCAATTGGTCCCATGCTCATACCATTCACCATTATCAATTCATGCACAATTTAACATTAATCGTGCAATTTGCAACTTCAAATGACCAAACAGAACTATCTCACTCAAAAGCATACCAAATCAATTCAATTAATTCCACAAAAATTCACACATAAACAGGACATATTCAATGTATAGCATGTCAATTTTCAGCTCAATTGGACAAAAGAAAGTAGGTCAATGAAAATCAAGAAATCTAGACACATTTATACAAGCCAATTCAAGACATCAATATAAGCATCAACTTCAATAATTCATAAAACAGTGACAACAATAAAGAAATGAATGGGATTAAAACCACAATGTCCTATAATGTATCTACAATGCTCACACCAAATTTCATCTTCATCTAATACACTATGAGAATTTCACAAGCAAAATACAAACATGCGTCACACAATGTTGCAAAATGAACCAACAGAGAAGAAAATTATCAATCAATTTGAAAATGCAACCAAAAATTCCAGCAAAAATCACATGTTATCTTGACATATCAGTGATCATTCGTGCAAACAATTGGGGCAATCAAACATTTCTAGGCCAGGAAAATAAAATCATGAAGTTGACCTAGCTTGGTGTGACACAAATTGTCACACCTCTATTCAAAAAAACATATCTAATCAACCAAGTATCCAAAAATCACAAACCCTACATGAAAATCACCATCAGCATGTCCAGAATAAGCACAAAAATTTTCATTCATTTCTTTACAAGTATGAGTATTTCATGAAGGTTTTGGTAAAACATGCAAAAATGTGACATATTCTACAAACCCTAAGCCAAGTATTTTTCTACACATGAAAAAAATTCACAAAAATCACCATAAAATTCTACACATTCTCATGAGCATGGCACAAAAAATTTCACAAAAATTGGATGAATTTTGAGTGAATTATCAATTTTCTAAGTTCACCTAACAAAATGAAATAAGAAAAGAAAATGAAAATGAAATAAATATTTATTAAATACTGCAATGGCATTCTCGTAAATTTTAATGCACAAGCCAAAACGACGTCGTTTGGCTCAGTGGCAACGAAATGTTTTGATTGGCTCCTGGGCGCGGCAAACACATTTTCAAATGGCCAAGGCAATAACATGGATCGAACACCAAAATTTCACGTGTTCTTCATCAAACCAAATCCAGAAAATGCAGATTTACATGAACATCAAATCTTCACAAAAATTGGTAAATGGATAACCATTGGAACCGTCTGAACACAAGGATCATGAATATTTGAACGATTTAATCTAATTCCTACTATATCTCACGGATCGATCAAAAAGAGAAATGACAACCAAACTTCAAATCGAAATATCTTCTTCTACAGTTAATCATTCCAAAAACTAAAAGCATCATGTTGATCTACGTTGAACGCACTTCAAAAAGCATATCACAATTTAAAGAATAGTGATATTCGAAAATTAACCTCAAGTTGAAGACAGTTGTTGTTCTTAATGCTTTTCGCTCCAATCGCCAAAACAGAAGTAGTTTATTGATGAAGAAGTTGAATGGAAAGGATTCACTAGCTCAAGGATGCTCCAATTACACGAACCAGCAAAATGCCAGGGATGAGCTCATGATGAACAGTCACGATTTTGATGTTGTTGGCAACGGATTTGTTCAAACAGATGGAGAGCTTGGCTTGTAGAGGATGAATCAAAAAGAATTACTCAATTTGATCAAGAATTGATGAAGAAATCTTGAAAAAAAGCTTGATGAAAATTTGGAGAGTTTGAGAGAATTTGATGAAATTCTGTTATGGATCTTGAGAATTGTGATTAACCTTTGCAATTCAGTTACAATTAGGATTAAATACTCATGCCTTAATCACCTCTTAATCACCAATTAGCAAAAAATGCATTTGATTAGCATAATGTTAAACTTAAGGCAAGGGCAAAAATGACTTTTCACATTAGGCCACATGACAGCAATGTGACAGCTCAGACATCTTCTAATTACCATTTGGAATGTGTTGGCTTTTGTCTCATGTTAATTGGCTTTGTATTTCTCATTTTCACTATGTCATGCCAAAAATGCATTTTAAGTGAAGGTTCAAAAATAGCCTAGCCAAATATTGATCCTTGAAAACTCATGACAGTTCAAACCACTTCTATTTGGCATATGTCATGTGTTGCAAAAACTCCCATTCCAAAATTCCCATTATTTCTCAACTTGGACCATTTTGCCCTTGGATTCAATTAGTGCACTTGAAAATTGACCTTTTGCATTGACCATTTTTGATGAATTTTGATTATGCACCATGAAAGTACATGTTAAATGGAGTTTTCTCATAAAAAGATCAACCATTTTGGACACTCCATGTAAAAGTTATGCCCCTTTGATTATAGGTCTTTTTTGAAATTGAATGGACCATAACTTGCCAACCATACATGGGATTTTCAAGTTCTTGGACTTTTTGGAAAGGTGAGAACAAGATCTACAACTTTCATGTTGAACAAATTTTCATTTGAAGCTTCCTTGGACATGTAATTTTATGGTCAAAAACTTTCCATTTTTGGAAACTTCCATTACAAGTCACTTTCTATTTTTGGCAATTTTTGTTCTGACTTTATTTTCTCCATTCTTGAGCTTTGCAATGTCAAATAACACTTGTTCCAACATGAATGAAGTGTATCCAACTCTCTCCCACCTCCAAATCCATAAAATCAAGCACAGTTGACCACAATTGACTTTTCAACTAATAGATGAATCTGGCAATGCACTGATCAATCTGAGCCCCAATTCTCTGATGAAATGGCTCAAGGGTGAAACCCTAGCCTCCATAAGCTCAATAAAATCATGAAATGATCCCCATATCCATCATAGACCCCATCTCCTTGCCATGCCCTGATTGGCCCAATGCAACTGATTAGGGTTGACCAGTGGTCAAAACCCTAATCTCAAGGTAGCTTGATCAATCACTTGAACCTTCCGATGAAATCAAGACCATGATGATGATGATGTATCACTTCAAACAAGACCAATATCAATCTCCTTGAGAACCACAAAACCCTAATTTGGACCTCCATCCTCAGATGATTAATGATCAGTCCAATGAAACCTTAGCTTGCACATAACCTCTTCATCTTCTGCTCAAGACTTGTGAGGATGACTTGCACAATGTAACCACATGATATGCAATATGCAATTCCTAAAGACCTACAAATGATATGCAATATGTTAAGCTAGTCCCAAGAGAGGAGGGCAAATTTTGAGGTGTTACAACATGGAAAAGGGCTACATTGAACATAATGACCGTTTCTCCACCAATTCTGAATTCACTGTATTCGAAACTTCGGTTGATGATGACTGAGAGAGAGTCTTTGACAGATGACAGTTGTAGAACAAAGTCTTGTCAGGATGCAGTTACTTGCCAAATCCCTAATTTTTGCCTAGATTGCCCCAGGGTGAGGTATTCAATCTAGCGGGATATATATTCATTTTTTATGTCTCTAACTTTTGCCTGGATCGCCCTTTCGGGTTTTCAATCCACCGAGACGCTCATTTTTGCCTAAGCCTCCATTTCGGGTTTTCAACTTAGCGAGTTATTCTGTTTTTATTTTTTAGGCAAAGTATTTCTTGATTGCGTCTGAATTCACAGGACGAGTGAAATCCTCCCCATCCATAGTTGTGAGCAACAAAGCACCACCTGAAAAGGCTCTCTTAACAACGTATGGACCTTCATAATTTGGAGTCCACTTGCCCCTGGAATCGGGTGCGAAAGACAAGACTTTCTTGAGCACGAGGTCACCTTCTCGGAACACACGAGGCTTGACCTTCTTATCAAAGGCTTTCTTCATCCTTTGTTGATATAATTGACCATGGCAAATGGCAGTTAATCTCTTCTCTTCAATCAAATTCAGTTGGTCATAACGACTCTGAACCCATTCAGCCTCAGTCAACTTGGCTTCCATCAAGAATCTCATTGATGGGATCTCGACCTCTACGGGGAGCACAACCTCCATGCCATATACAAGGGAGAAAGGGGTTGCCCCTGTTGAAGTGAGGACGGATGTACGATAGCCATGCAAAGAAAATGGCAGCATCTCATGCCAATCTTTGTACGTAACAACCATCTTTTGAATAATCTTCTTGATGTTCTTGTTAGCATCTTCAACAACCCCATTCATCTTGGGTCTATAGGGAGAAGAATTATGATGTACAATCTTGAACTCGCTACACAGCTCTTTCATCATCTTATTGTTCAAGTTAGATCAATTATCAGTAATGATCTTGTCTGGCACACCATATCGGCATATGAGTTAGTTCTTGATAAACCTCACAACCACCTGCCTGGTCACATTTGCATACGATGCCGCTTCAACCCACTTGATGAAGTAATCAATGGCTACGAGAATAAAACGGTGACCGTTTGACGCCTTAGGCTCAATCATGCCAATCATGTCAATTCCCCACATGGAGAAAGACCATGGTGAGGAAATAACATTCAGAAGTATCGGGGGAACGTGAATCTTGTCCGTATAAATCTGACACTTGTGGCATTTCTTTACGTATTTGCAGCAGTCAGACTCCATTGTCAACCAATAGTAGCATGCTCTCAACATCTTTTTTGCCATGGCATGTCCATTGGAATGAGTACCAAATGAACCCTCATGGACTTCAGTCATCAACAGGTCTGCTTCGTGTCTATCCACGCATCTGAGCAGAACCATGTCAACATTTCTCTTGTAAAGCACATCACCATTAAGGTAGAAACTGCCAGATAATCTCCTCAAAGTCTTCTTATCTTTAACAGATGCCCCAGGCGTGTAAGTCTGACTTTGGAGAAAGCACTTGATATCATAATACCATGGCTTATCATCTTTCACCTCCTCAACTGGGAACACGTGAGCTGGTCTATCCAAGCGCATCACGGTAATCTTTGGGACTTCATTCCAATAATTGACAGCAATCATTGAAGCAAGTGTAGCGAGAGCATCCGCCATCCAATTCTCATCTCGAGGAATATGATGGAAGTCAACTTTAGTAAAGAAAGTTGAAATCCTCCTCGCATAATCTCTATATGGGATAAGGCCAAGCTGATTCGTCTCCCATTCACCCTTAATCTGATTAACAACAAGGGCCGAATCGCCGTAAACATCAAGATGTTTGATCCTAAGATGTTTAAAAGTTAGCCTTACTGTAAAAGGAAAACGTGTGCCTTGAGGAGTAATAATCACTGCCCCAATACCATTTCCATACTAATTGACAGCGCCATCAAACACCATACCCCATCGGGAACCAGGCTCGGGCCCTTCATCGAGCGTAGGCTCATCATGATCTTTCATTTTCAAATACAGAATCTCCTCATTAGGGAAGTCGTGTTACACCGACTGATAATCTTCAATTGGTTGATGCGCCAAATGGTCAGCCAAGATACTACCTTTAATAGCTTTTTGAGCTTGATACTCAATATCATACTCAGATAACAACGTCTGCCAACGAGCAATTCTCCCAGTTAAAGCAGGCTTCTCAAAGATATACTTGATCGGATCCATTTTGGATATCAACCAAGTTGTATGATTCAGCATATACTGGCGTAAACGCTTAGCAGCCCAAGCCAAAGCACAACATGTCTTCTCAAGCATTGAGTACCGAGACTCACAGTCGGTGAACTTCTTACTCAAGTAGTATATTGCATATTCTTTCTTTCCTGATTCATCTTGCTGACCAAGGATACAACCCATGGAATCATCAAGCACAGTCAAGTACATAATCAATGGTTTCCCTTCAACAGGCGGAGACATAATCGGAGGCTCAGACAGATACTCTTTGATACTGTCAACGGCCTTTTGGAAATCCTCGGCCCAATCATGACGCTGATCTTTCCGGAGGAGCTTGAATATAGGCACACATGTGGCAGTCATGTGGGATGTAAATCTTGAAATGTAATTCAAGCAACCAAGAAAACCTCGGACTTGCTTCTCAGTTTTGGGCGCGAGCATCTCTTGTATTGCTTTGACCATGGCAGGATTAACTTCAATACCTCTCTCGCTGACAATAAATCCTAATAGCTTTCCAGAACGGACTCCAAATGTACACTTGTTCGGATTCAAGCAGAGTTTATACTTCCTCAAACGCTGGAAAAGCTTCAACAAGTGTTCTACATGTTCAACTTCCGTTTTCGTCTTTGCAATCATATCATCGACATACACCTCGATCTCCTTGTGTATCATGTGTAAGAGCCTAATTTTGACCCTAAGATCCCTCATGGCATCATATCATTGCTCAATGCATTTGCCTCAAGGATCATAGCATGCGTGGGTCCTTAACCCTTGGGTTGGGACTTGTGTGAGTTGGTTTGAGACCACCAAGCATGCTTGAATTGTATATTATTGCTTTTATTATTTGTTTAACTAACCAAAAGCACAAAAATATGTCACTAACCTTTGTTGTTTTGAAGCTCAAGCAATCATGAGATCCCCTGCTCCTAGGAGGCTCTTATGCTCAATGAAATGGCCAGATGAAGATGAAAGCAAGCATGACAATGGTTCACAAAGTTCCTAATCATCATATATGTCTCCCAAGTATCTCAATTTGATCAAGATAAACCAAAGGGCTTGAGGGTTGTTTCTAAGGAAACCCTAATTCAGTTGTGCATTGACTGTCCCTTGCTCATGAAGCAACCTCAACCTATGATCAAATTCAATCAAGGGAAGTTATTTAATTCATTATTTTATGCATATATGAGCTTATTTTAGTATCCTCAATCATTCATTTATCAATATTTAAGGTGTGGCTTTGAGAAGTTGACCAATCAAGTCATCTGACCAAGCTGAAGATCACTGAGACCTAACTTTTGATATGTTTGTCAAATGAAGATGACCCAAAGAGAAAACATGTTCTTAAGAACCATATGAACAACTTTCATGTTCATAAAAAATCCATTTAAAACTTTGAAGGTCATCATTCATTTCAAAACATTATAGGTCATTTTGACTGAAACCCTAATTTTGGGTCAACTTCCCAAGGACCTAACTTCCTTATCTTTTATAATTTTGAGGTTAGACCAATTTAATTGGAAATATTAAGATGTATAATTCAAATGTTATGTTGGACAAAATTTCATAATCCTAAAAGAAACACATGTGATAATACAAAACATTATAGGTCACTTAGGACCAAAACCATTGAATTTTGAAAATGTCCAACTTAAAGTGCCCATAACTTTCTCATTAAAAATTCAAATTATTCAAACTTTAGGTAAAAATTTATCATCTTGAAAAGATCTACAAATTTGATGTTGCAGGTTTTTCCATTTGAGGCTTGCATCATTGAAATATAAGGGCTTGAAGTTGATCATTTTTGGCAACTTTTTCAAAGACATGTTTTGTACCTCAAACTTCAAGGTTAGTTTTCACAAATTTCCAAACTTCAAATGGATTTTTGCTCAACATATCTTTTGTTCCTTATGTCAACACCTTTCCAACCATTACTCACATGCGTATGTTTGGATTATCTATGTGTGACTTTCGAAGAGGTGAACATTTATGACCAATTGTGCTATTCACTTTGTATCTTCATGCACAAGCCAATGCAGCTCAGAATGCACGTCCATTTCAACTCATTGTGATATCAGCTTGCATTTCCACTTGATTTTGGGCCTCACATGCGCCTATATAGGCCCATGCATGGAGGACCCAAAGCTTCATGCACACGAGTATTTTCCCTCATTGCTTGCAGCTCAACTATAAATACAATGCCATGCTCATTCAAATCTCAACCTCAAGGCAACCTGAAACTCTGCTGAAGTGAAAACCTAACCATACTCAAAGGAATTCCAATTTTTATTTCTCAAATTCAAGCTTGAATTTCAACAAAATTAGTTAATCTTCAAGTCTTATTCCTTAGCCTTGCATTCATATCACATCTCAAGATCAAATTGGAAGCAAAAGCATGGAGGAGTCGTGCTGATCAAAGTTGCATTTTAAAGGTTTATCATCTAATTATTTTGATCTAAATCTTGCTCCATGATGTGAATTGCTTGTGTTCAAACTGTTTTCTGAAGTCCTCGAGCAAGAGGCAGGCCAGTGGTGGTCTTGATTTCATATTTTGAAGCATTTCAGTTTGCACACCTTGAATTTCAAGCTCAGATTTCTCACTTGATAGAAATCTTGAGGACAATCCAAGGTTACATGGGGGATGTACATCACCCCAACTTCATTTTGGTACCTGGCTCGTGCATTTTGATTGAGGTTCAAAAACCTACAACTGGTGGCCGGAGTTGGTTGGTCCACCAGAGAAGATTGTGGTTTCCACCACCATCCCCACGTGGATGAGTCTGATCCCTTGGATCTCCTTCCAACGTTCTAATCTTGGCCTTTAGTTTGGATGACTTATTTTAATTCACTTTGCTTTGCGCTTGACTCATGACCATGGTACTCCAACGCCTCTGAGCCATTGGATGTGTCCACGTCATTTAATGAAGCAGATCCAAGCGCCCTGAATTTTTGGCATTTTCTAATTTCTGTTTTAATTTCTTTTATTCCTATTTACTTCAAAAATTCATAACTATTTTATTTGAAGTCATAAAAATATGAGACCAATGGCAAAAAAATTCTTGAAACATCTTATTTCATAATCTGATTTTTAATTATTTTTGTGACTTCATTTAATATTTTTTGTAAATTATTTTGTTTTTAATAGTTTTTTAATTCATTTTAAATACTTTTTGATATCCAAAAATTCCAAAAAAAAAATTCTTAACACACATGGATCATGATGAACCAATGAAAAATAGTCTCCTCAATTTCTTAATTGATTTGAGATTTATTTGAGATTTTAATTCATTTGTGTTATATTTTGTTGTTCTTAATTGATTTTAAATAGTTTTTGTTTTCAAAAAATGTTGAGAAAATTTGTCAAACCTTGTTTGACCATGTTAGACCTATGATGATTCAATTGGACTTATCCAAGTTGATTTGAATTGAATTGGAGGTTTGACCATATTTTGTTCATTTTATTTTATGTTTTATCTTAATTTTAAAAATACCAAAAAAATATGTTTGACTTTGTTGACTTCTAATCTTCATTTCTTTTCTGTTTTACATTGGTTGATGATGATTTGATTCACATTTGATCATTGTGTTTTGTTTATGTCATTTGAATTCTCCTTTTGTCCATTTCATTTCATCTTCATCTTCTTCTTTTTATTTTGGCCAATGAGTTAATGATTTGTGGTTAGTCTTGACATATGAGAGGTTTAACCTTCTTTGATCCAAATCAAACTCAACTTGATCAAAGATTAAGTGAGTTGCTTTGTGTCCAAGATAGGTTGCTTCTTGGTCAAGCAAAAAACCTAAAATCCATACAAGGCCTTTCTCTTTTCTTTTGGCATGGCAAGTTGTAGGAGTTTGGCTTACTAGTCATGATCTCTAACTTGTGCTTATTGGCCTATAGTTTTATTGACCGACCTCAGATAGGTGTGACTACTACATTAGTCCACTTACGATTGCTTAACATAGCGCTAAATTGTCTTATGACACACTAATATTAACCATTAAACTTTAATTCAAGCATTTAATTTCTTGCAATTTACTTTCTTGCTCATTTATTCATATTGCCTTTTCCCTTTGCTCACTTGAGCTCATATTTTATGTTTATGTCATTTTCCTTTTGCTCATTTGAGCATATTATTGTATATAAATATATTGTTGCTTTGTGTTTATTGTGTCTTTGTTTGTGTGAACCCAATGCAAAAAGGAGAAAGGACTTAGAATTAGGACCTTACCTATGCTTAAAGGAGTTCAAAAACAACTATGCCTCATGCCTTTAGAATGCTAAAACTTGTTGAAGAGAAACTAGGCCTCATGCCTTTAGAATGCTAAATCTTAAAGTTGACTTCAAAGGACCCTAATCTAAACTCATTCTTTGTCCATTCCTTTTATTGTATTGTGAATTTTTTGATGTTTGCTCTTGTGTGATAGGGATTCCATCTTGAGATAGTAAGAAGGACCATTGTCATGAGTATCCAAGTTAAGAGAGACAAGCCAAATGGAGATCCTAGGAGCTTGAATATGTATATTTGTTTTGATTGCTTGTTGCTTTCTAAGTCCAAAGGAAAGAAGCATCTTGAATCATCTCTATGATCTCAAGAAAAGGAACTCCAAGGGTTTTTATCTCTTCTCTTATCTTTGCATGTTTAGGACTAGCCATTCTCTTCTTCTCTCCACTCTAACCCAAGCCAGACTCATTTTGTGCAAACTTTGACATTGTTTTTCAAATTAGAAACCTAGGCCTTATACCTTTGATTTTTCAAACTCTTTTCATTAATACTCATCGTAAATGAATCTTAATCATACTTTGACTCATTTTGTGAATACTTCTAACTTGTAAATACAACTCACTTCAAGTTGTTGTGGTTCCAATGACCACCTTTGTTAAAACCTTTTTTCATAAACATTAGCCATAGGTTTGAGTTATCATGGTGGTTGATGTAAACCTCACCTCATCCTTAGTGATTGGACTATAAGTATTCCATACTTATTATAGGGTGGATCCCTCACTAGTATGTTGAAGCTCTCCTCACATGGTGGATTGTTGGTTTAGGTTGAGTTTTCCCCCATTGATAACAAAAGACCTTAAGGCTTTTGGTCAAATCAATTCACCGATCTTTTGAGATTTTTACCCCGAACTACGAGGTTTTGATCATACCTTTGTGATGATACGTAGGCAATGGGTTTATCCATTCAAACAACAAAATTGTAAATATGTATATTCTTTTCTCATCCCTCCAATCTTGTTTGCACATATTTTCACAAATACCAACCTACAATACACATTTGCAAAAAGAGGTTCCCTTAGAGTACTAAGGATGTTTTGGGTGCTTAAAACCTTCCCATTTCATAACCAACCCCCTTACCCAGATCTCTGACATTTTTATTAGTTTTTGATTTGATAAAACTTCTTACTTGGTTTTTATTCGCTTTCTAACCTTTCCTTTGGATAAATAGAAGTGCGGTGGCGACTCGAATTGTATGCTTACTTTTGATTTAGTCAATAAATCTAAAGGTAACGAATACCCTGCTACAGAAAAGTGGCGACTCTGTTGGGGAAACTTTACTCCTAGTGGGTTTAGCCTACTTTTTGCTTGTTGTATTGTATGTTTTTATTTATTTGTGACATATTTTTGTGCAAATTTGGGATGACTGTATTGATTGTAATGTATGAATTGCTTGATATATATCAATTGCTTGTGTGCTTGGTGGTCTCTTGTGAGATGAGTTCTATACCCGAACTCGAGTGCACTTATGATAGGAGAATGACATAGTCTTGTTGACTTGTGTGGAGTTATTCCTTAGCAAGTTGGCTTGCAAGCCCATTCGCTTGGTGGAGGTCTTGTTGGGATCAATAATGTCACACGAGTAGTCGTGATTAGGCATTACTCTTTCCAATATAAACCTTAGAAGCCATGGACCTTAGATTAACTAGCCCATCTTGGCCTATTTTAGGACGTAGTGCGAAGGTCATTGAAGTGTAAGATTTGATACGATTGTTACGCGATACTACACTCATAAGAGTCTCTCTTGAGAATATTTTGGAATACGAGTAGTCGTTTTATCCGATAATATCCGAAAGATGAGATGATGACTATGGGAACCTCTTTTAGAACATGATTGTCAGGTTTAACCATAGTACACTCCCTTTGGGTGGTTCTTAACCGAGACTCCATGCTCGTGACTTACAACAAACCCGTGATTCGCGGTTGATCCGTTCTCGTATATCCTCAATATCAATGGAACTTGGGTGTTGATAAGGTGTAAACCATAATCCACCAAAGTGGATGATTGATATTGAGAATGACTTGATCCATCCCGTGACCTTTGTGTGGCGTGACTTGCTTGATCCTTGAGTGTGGTTGTTGCATCCATACATTCATGCATTCATATCATCAACAAGAAAATTTTCAAGGAACTTAAGAGGTCTATTTGCAAATTTTCAGACATGGATAAGCAAAGAAGGAATACGAATAAGTACAGTTTCAGACAACCCGATTTGAAAGAGTTAAGGAGTTTGACATCTTACGTATTAGATCCCTTGGAGTTCAAAGCTCGTCATGGGAAGCTTCTGTCTATTCTTTCTACTCAGGTGGATGAGGGTCTGATGAGTGTGTTAGTACAGTTCTATGATCCTCTGTACCGTTGCTTCACTTTTCCGGATTTCCAACTTTTGCCTACACTGAAGGAGTATTTCTATCTTGTGGGTATACCTATCTTGGATCAGTTGTCGTTCATTGGCTTGGAGAGGATTCCTTCTTCCCAAGAGATTGCTGACATGCTTCATATAGATGCATATGAGATTGTTGCTCATATGACTACCAAAGGTGGAATTCAAGGTCTCCTACCTGATTTTCTCATTACCCAAGCTACCTTGTTTGGGAAGGCCATGAGTGAGGACGCCTTTGAAGCCATATTTGTACTTCTCATCTATGGGCTAGTGTTATTCCCCAACATCGACAATTTTGTAGATGTGAACTCTATTAGGATTTTCTCTACTCTTAATCTCGTTCCGACTTTGTTGGGTGACACTTATTTCTCTTTGCATATGAGGAATGCAAAGGGTGGTGGATCCATTGTGTGTTGTTTTCCTCTATTGTACAAGTGATTTATTTCGCACTTGCCTCAGACGCTCGCCTTCAAGGAGAACAAGGGATGTCTACGGTGGTCTACGAGACTTATGTCTCTCACTAATGATGATATCTTTTGGTATAACCGTGTGTATGATGGTGTTCAGATTATTGACTCTTATGGTGAATTCTTCAATGTGCCTCTTCTTGGTACATGTGGTGGAATTAACTACAACCCTGTTTTAGCTCGCCGTCAGCTTGGGTTCCCCTTAAAGGATAAACCTAATAACATTTTGTTAGAAGGTGTGTTCTTTCAAGAGGGTAAAGATCCCCAGAACTTGAAGATCAGGATGGTCCACGCCTGGCGCAAGGTCCATAGGAAGGGAAGGAAAGAGCTTGGTCTGAAGAATTGTATCGCTTTGGAACCCTACACCTCTTGGGTGAGGAGGAGAGGGCTTGAGTACCGCATGCCATATGACTATCTGAGACCTACCCCTATGGTTATGATTGGGCCTTCAACCCTCCCTAACCAAGGAGTAGAGGAGTTGAGAGATGAAGACCATTCGCGTGCTTGGGTTCATGAGCGAGAGGAACTACTTCAGCAACTCAGAGATAAGGATGTTATGATAGAATTTCTGGAGCACCGGGTTATCGATGAACCTGATAATGTGGTTACTTCTCTTCTTCCTCAGTCGTCCAAGTTTTGGAAGAGGAAGTATGATCGACTTGCCGAGGAGAAAGCAGACATGGAAGCAGATTATGAGAGAGAGGTGAAGAGGCTTCGTGCAGCTTATCTTCCGGTCTCGAGAGCTTTGGACGATTGTTTCTAGGGCTCCATAGGATGTTATTTATCCTTTCCTCTTGTATTGTATTTGGTTACTAAAATTGTACTTCTTCTTTGGTGTAAAAAATTTTCCAAATATTATTGCTATTAGTATTCCATATATGTCTTAAAAAGATTAATATTTTCAAATATTTACAAATAGATCTCTATAAAAGTTCCTCTGATTAAAAAATAAATCATATGCACAAACATTGCATGCATCATATGCATAAGCAGGTTTTGTTCAGCTCTGATCAATGGTCTAACTCTTTGCTCTTCATTTATTTTGAAGACAAGTTGACGCATCGGTATAACACGAGAGCCAATCTTCCGAGACTGATGGATCATCTAGAGCAAGAGAATCGGGAACTGAAAGAGGAAGTAGCTAGGCTGACTGCCATGATGGAGTCAGTACTGGCTGACCCAAGCCAATCGTCTCCAACTCCTGCAACTCCTCCCGTGAGGACGGTTATATCAGAGGTACTCAACTGTGTCTGCCGCAACAGCCCACTTTGCACCACCCATGCCAGCCGGGTTTCCCTGGGGAATGCCCACCAACTTTGTGCCGGAGGGTTTCGCTTCAACTTTCGCTTCTCTACTGGCATCTAGCCCGGTCCTTTCTGTGCCACCTCCCGTTGTGCACACCTTACCAAGAGTAGAAGACACCATCTATCATTCTAAGCCATTTGAGGGCCCAGACGTTTATGAGAAGATGGATGAAATGAAAGACCAATTTCTTGAGTTGCGCAAGGAACTGGAGACTCTAAAGGGTAAAGACCTCTTCGGTAAGAGTGATTGCTGAGTTATGCCTGGTGCCCAGATTCAAGATCCTTGTTAAGTTCAAAGTACCTGACTTTGAGAAATACAAGGTAAACATTTGCCCTCTCAGCCATCTTGTGATGTATGCTCGCAAGATGTCAACGCAAACTGAGAATGATCAAATTCTTATCCACTATTTCCAGGACAGATTATCTGGTGCTGCACTCAGATGGTACATGGGTCTGGATAGCGCGAACATCCGCTCCTTCAATGATCTTGGCGAAGCTTTCATCAAGCAATACAAATACAATATGGATATGGCTCCCAATAGGGACCAACTGAGGGAAATGTCCCAGAAAGAAAAGGAGACTTTCAAAGAGTACGCCCAGAGATGGCGTGAGTTGGTCGCTCAGATTGTGCCACCCCTTGAAGAGAAAGAAATGACAAATATATTTTTGAAGACTTTAAGTTCTTTCTATTATGAGAGGATGATTTCTAGTGCTCCCTCGGACTTCACCGAAATGGTGAATATGGGAATGAGGCTAGAGGAAGGAGTCCGTGAAGGACGTATGTCTAGAGATGAAGGCTCTTTAGCAAAGCGATATGGGGGCTTTGTGAAGAAGAAAGAGGGAGAGGCACATGTTGTGTCTTCCCATATCAAAAGAAGGCCCTCTGTTAAGAGGAAGAACGTGCGTCTCGCCGTTAGCCAACACCAGGTGGCTCATATAGCACCTGCCTTCAGGGAAGTTCAACATCATCATCAACAACAACAACAACAACAACAACAATATCAACAACAACAGGCCTACCAGCCTCGAAACAATAATAACACCAACACCAGCTATGATAGGAAGAGGGTCACTTTTGATCCAATTCCAATGACCTATGTTGAGCTCTATCCGTCTTTGATTGATAGAAAATTAATTACTCCACATGACCCGCCTACTGTACCGACCAACCCTCAGTGGTGGTACAAGCCAGAATTACACTATGTATATCATTCTGGTGCTCCCAGACATGATATGGAGAATTGTTATCCCCTGAAGACCAAGGTACAAGACCTTGTGAGAAGTGGGATTTTGTTTTTCGAGGATGTATGTCCTAATGTTAAGAAGATTCCATTGCTCGAGCATGGGAAAGCTGTTGTGAACATGGTCCAGGGTTGCCCTGACAAATATAAAGTCCTATATGTCAATGATATCAGGAAATCTTTGGTCGAGATGCATAGACTGTTATATGGATACAGTCATTATGAGCATGACCATGACAGGTGTCAGGTGTGCACTGTCAATGAAAGAGGATACCGACAAGTAAGGAAGGACATCCAAGAGATGCTGGATAAGGGTATGATCGAAATACTTCAGAATCGCAATGAGGATGAAGTTGATGTTATTTCTCTAGTATTCAGAATACCAGAGCCTGTTATCGTCAAATATGATGGCAGCAAGAAGAAGGTTTCTCCCACTCTTGTGATCAAGCCAACGGGCCCTGTCCCGTACTCATCTGATAAAGTTGTTCCTTACAGGTACAATGCAGTTATGCTAGAAGATGGAAAAGAGGTGTCGTTGCCCTCAACTTCCATAGTAAGCATTTCTGACATCAGTGGTGTGACCCGTAGTGGTCGTGTTTTCTCGGTGCCGCCGAAACCCCATGAAGACGTATTGAAGAAGACTGTTATTAATCCTGCCGGTCCTGTGGGGACTTCTTCTTCGAATCTGGCACTTGTTGTGAAGGGCTTTGACCCTTCCGTTGTTGATAAAATGGTTAAAACTCCTGTCCTGGTTGGCCAGAATGGCATTTTGAAAAAGGATTGTGATGAGATGTTGAGGCTCATCAAGAGGAGAGAGTACAATATTATTGATCAACTGCTATAAACTCCATCAAAGATATCAGTGTTATCTTTGTTGATGAATTCTGAGCCACACCGCGAAGCTTTGCAGAGGGTGTTGGACGTAGCATACGTGGATCACGATGTCACAATAGAACAGTTTGATAGCATTGTTGCAAACATAATTGCTTGTAATAATTTGTGCTTTTGTGAAGCTAATCTTCCCGAGGAGGGAAAAGACCACAATTTGGCTCTACACATTTCTATGAATTGCAAGGATGGTGCCCTGTCCAATGTGTTGGTGGACACAGGGTCGTCGCTCAATGTGTTTCCAAAATCCACTCTGGCGAAACTTTCTTACCATGGGCCTCCCATGAGGCAGAGTGGAGTGGTAGTGAAAGCTTTTGATGGATCAAGGAAAATTGTGATCGGTGAAGTAGAACTCCCGATCAAGATTGGACCTAGTGATTTCCAAATCACCTTCCAGGTCATGGATATCCATCCATCATACAGTTGTTTGCTTGGCAGACCATGGATTCACGAGGCAGGCGTCGTGACATCCATCCTACACCAGAAATTGAAATTTGTGAAAAATAAGAAGTTGGTGGTGATAGGGGGAGAGAAGGCTCTCTTGGTTAGCCATTTATCTTCCTTTTCCTATATTGACGCTGAGGATGAAGTTGGGACTCCGTTCTAAGCCTTGTTTATTGCTGAGCCTTCAAGGAAAGGACCCTCTTCATTTGCTTCCTACAATGATGCTAAGTTGGCCATTGAGCATGGTGCAACTACTGGTTTAGGATAAATGATCAAGATGGAAGATAATAAATCCCGGGCTGGCATAGGGTATTCTTCAGGTATTTCCAATGAGCGTGGGTTGTTCCAGATTGGTGGTTTCATCCACACTGTTGAAGACCAGAAGGTTGTTGCCATTGTTGAAGATGATGAAAAGGAAGATCTAAGCAACTTCGTCATCCCTGGAGGAATCTGCAATAATTGGGTTGTCGTTGATGTTCCAATAGTTATCCAGAAGTCCACGTAATATGTTCATTTTGTTTGAAAACCCTTCTCCCGTGCCAAAAGGAGAAGTGATGACATTGTTGGCACATTCCAAATAATACAATGATATTCATTCAAAAATTACATGTTAAATGTTTGTTTTTCCAAATTATTGGCACATTCCAAATAATACAATCATCTGCATAATGATTTTCCTTGTTTGAATTCTAAAATCTCTTTTTATACTCAAAACCATTATGTAGGTTGATCAAACCCATTGAACATAATGATCCAACATCATCTCCCAACTTTGAGTTCCCTGTATTTGAGGTAGAAGAAGTTGATGTTGAAGAGATTCCTGATGAGATTACCCGTCTGCTTGAGCACGAGGAGAAGATCATCCAGCCGCATCTTGAGAATCTGAAAATAGTCAACTTGGGGTCTGAAGACTGCATTCGTGAAGTGAAGATTGAGGCACTCCTTGAAGAATTTGTGAAGAAGGGGTTGATTGAGTTGCTACGAGAATATGTCGACGTCTTTTCCTGGTCATATGAAGACATGCCTGGTCTAGATACTGATATCGTGCAACATTTCTTGCCGTTGAAGCCTGAGTGTTGCCTGTGAAGCAGAAGCTCAGAAGAACTCATCCTGATATGGCAGTGAAGATTAAAGAAGACGTTCAGAAGCAAATTGATGCGGGGTTTCTGGTGACTTCTACATATCCTCAATGGGTGGCAAATATTGTGCCTGTGCCTAAGAAAGATGGAAAAGTACGAATGTGTGTGGACTATCGGGACTTGAATAAAGCTAGTCTGAAAGATGGTTTTCCTCTACCACACATTGATATGTTGGTAGATAATACAGCTAAATTCAATGTCTTCTCATTTATGGAGGATTTTCCGGTTATAACCAGATTAAAATGGCACCCGAGGATATGGAGAAGACAACATTCATCACACCTTGGGGAACATTCTATTATCGAGTGATGCCTTTCGGTTTGAAGAACGCCGGAGCCACGTATCAACGAGCTATGAATACCTTGTTTCATGATATGATGCACAAGGAGAGTGAAGTGTATGTTGATGATATGATTGCGAAGTCGAAAACGGAAGTTGAACATGTAGAACACTTGTTGAAGCTTTTTCAACGTTTAAGGAAGTACAAACTCCGCCTGAATCCGAATAAGTGTACATTTGGAGTCCCTTCCGGCAAGTTATTGGGCTTTATTGTCAGTGAAAGAGGTATTGAAGTTGGTCCTGCTAAGGTCAAAGCAATACAAGAGATGTCTGCGCCCAAAACTGAGAAGCAAGTCCGAGGTTTTCTTGGTCGTTTGAATTATATTTCCAGATTTATATCCCACATGACTGCCATATGTGCGCCTATATTCAAGCTCCTGCAGAAAGATCAGCATCATGATTCGACCGAGGATTTTCAGAAGGCCTTTGACAGTACCAAAGAGTATCTGTCTGAGTCGCCGATTCTGTCTTCGCCTGTTGAAGGGAGACCATTGATTATGTATTTGACAGTGCTTGATGACTCTATGGGTTGTGTATTGGGTCAGCAAGATAAATCAGGGAAGAAAGAATATGCTATATATTACTTGAGTAAGAAGTTCACTGATTGTGAGTCTCGATACTCAATGCTTGAGAAGACATGTTGTGCTTTGGCTTGGGCTGCTAAGCGCTTACGCCAATATATGTTGAATCATACGACTTGGTTGATATCCAAAATGGATCCAATCAAGTATATCTTTGAGAAGCCTTCTTTAACTGGGAGGATTTCCCGTTGGCAGATGTTGTTATCTGAGGATGACATTGAGTATCTAGCTTAGAAGGCTATTAAAGGTAGCATCTTGGCTGACCACTTGGCACATCAACCAATTGAGGATTATCAGTTTGTGCAGTACGACTTCCCAGATAAGGAGATTTTGTATTTGAAGATGAAAGATTATGATGAGCCTACGCTCGATGAAGGGCCAGAGCCTCGTTCCCGATTGGGGTATGGTATTCGATGGTGTTGTTAATCAATATGGAAATGGTATTGGGGCAGTGATTATTACTCCTCAGGGCACACATTTTCCTTTTACAGCAAGGTTAACTTTCAAATGCACGAATAATATAGAGGAATATGAGGCATGTATTATGGGTTTGGAAGAATGTATTGATCTTAGGATCAAACATCTTGATGTTTATGGCGATTCGGCCCTAGTTGTTAATCAAATTAAGGGTGAATGGGAGACGAATCAGCCTGGCCTTATCCCATACAGAGATTATGCGAGGAGGATTTCAACTTTCTTTACTGAGGTTGACTTCCATCATATTCCTCGAGATGAGAATCAGATGGCGGATGCTCTTGCTACGCTTGCTTCAATGATTGTGGTGAAATATTGGAATGAAGTTCCCAATATCACTGTGATGTGCTTGGATAGACCAGCTCATGTGTTTGCAGTTGAAGAAGTGAAAGATGATAAGCCATGGTATTATGATATCAAATGCTTTCTCCAAATTCAGATTTACCCGCCTGGGGCATCTGTTAAATACAGGAAGACTTTGAGGAGATTATCTGGCGGTTTCTACCTCAATGGTGATGTGCTTTATAAGAGGAATTTTGACATGGTTCTGCTCAGATGCGTGGATAGACACGAAGCAGACCTGTTGATGACTGAAGTCCATGAGGGTTCATTTGGTACTCGTTCCAATGGACATGCCATGGTAAAGAAGATGTTGAGAGCGAGCTACTATTGGCTGACAATGGAGTATGACTGCTGCAAATATGTGAAGAAATGTCACAAGTGTCAGATTTATGCGGATAAGATTCATATTCCCCCGACACTTCTGAATGTTATTCCATCACCATGGCCTTTCTCCATGTGGGGAATTTACATGATTGGCATGATAGAGCCAAAGGCGTCAAACAGTCACCGTTTTATTCTTGTAGCTATAGATTACTTCACCAAGTGGGTTGAAGCGGCATCATATGCGAATGTGACCAGGAAGGTAGTTGTGAAGTTTATCAAGAATCAACTCATATGTCGTTATGGTGTACCAGACAAGATCTTACTGATAATGGATCTAACTTGAACAACAAGATGATGAAAGAGCTGTGTAGCGAGTTCAAGATTGCGCATCATAATTCTTCTCCCTACAGACCCAAGATGAATGGGGTTGTTGAAGCTTCTAACAAGAACATCAAGAAGATTATCCAGAAGATGGTTGTTACGTACAAAGATTGGCACGAGATGTTGCCATTTTCCTTGCATGGTTATCGTACATCTGTCCGTACTTCAACAGGGACAACCCCTTTCTCTCTTGTATATGGCATGGAGGTTGTGCTCCCCGTGGAGGTTGAGATCCCATCAATGAGAGTCTTGATGGAAGCCAAGTTGACTGAGGCTGAATGGGTTCAGAGTCGTTATGACCCACTGAATTTGATTGAAGAGAAGAGATTAACTGCCATGTGCCATGGTCAGTTATATCAGGAAAGGATGAAGAAAGCCTTTGATAAGAAGGTCAAGCCTCGTGTGTTCCGAGAAGGTGACCTCGTGCTCAAAAAAGTTTTGTCTTTCGCGCCCGATTCCAGGGGCAACTGGACTACAAACTATGAAGGTCCATTTGTTGTTAAGAGAGCATTTTCAGGCGGTGCTTTGTTGCTTACAACTATGGATGGGAGGATTTCACTCGTCTTGTGAATTCATAGGCAGTCAAGAAATACTTCGCCTAAAATAAAAACAGAATAGCTTGCAAAGTTGAAAACCCGAAAGGGCGACTTAGGTAAAAATGAGCGTCTCGGTGGATTGAAAACCCGAAAGGGCGATCTAGGCAAAAGTTAGAGACATATAAAAAATGATGAATATATATCCCGCTAGATTGAGTACCTCACCCTGGGGCAATTTAGGCAAAATTTAGGGATTTGGCAAGTAACTGCATCCTGACAAGACTTTGTTCTACAAGCTGTTGTCTATCAAAGATTCTTGCTCAGTCATCGTCAACTGAAGCTTCAAATACATTGGATTCAGAATTGGTGGAGAAATGGTCATTATGTTCAATGTAGCCCTTTTTCCAATATATATCACCAATTTCAAATTTGTAAAGATCCATGGAGTCTCGCCATTTGCGGACTACCATTCTATCAAATAAATTTGATCCTTTATCCAATTCTTTGCACTCTTATTTGTTTCTGTTTAACAAATGTTTACATGTTTTAATTGATAAATATCATTGTTTTAAACAAATAAAGTTTTATAAACTGTTTTTAAACAAAGTGAACATTCACAATGACTAAAAGGATAGTTGGAATGTCTTCAGTGCTCTCCCAAGGATAGTACGATTTCCAAAAGGGTAAGACATTTGTTCATATTTGTAAGACCCCAATTTTTGCCCTAAGATCCCTCATGGCATCATATCATATCATATCATTGCCTCAAGGATCATTGTGCATCTTTGCTTGCCTCCTAGTGGGTGGGTTGTCTTGTGAGTGTGGTCCCTGATCACCAAGCATGTTTAGCATTTGTATATCATTGCTTTTCATTTGTTTGCTAACCCAAAAGTACAAAAATATTGTCATCTAACCTTGTTACTTGCAGATGAAGCAAACTAGGTCAAAATAGTCAAATCATTCATTGAGCAATGGATGGTGGCCATTCTTGAAGAATTTGGGCACCATGATCATTCATCAAAAGTTCATATAAGTTGTGATATCATTTGGTATCAAGATCTCAAGAGAAAGAGGCTTGAAATTCATCAGAACATGGCTCAGTCAACCAAAACCCTAGCAAAGTCAACTGTGGTCAACTGTATATTTAATCAGGGATTGGAAGGTGTGAGATGGTTGGAAAGGTCTCATTCATGTCCATATAAGCCTCATATAACATTTCAAACATCCACAGTGAAGGATTGGAGGTCAGACAAAAAGTTTCCCAAAATAGTAAGGACCTGTAATTTTCAGCTGCCAAAAATGGAAAGTCATTCTCCTCAAAATTACATCATGAACCAAGCTTCAAATCAAATTTTGTCCAACATGAAAGTTGAATATCTTGCTTTCACCTTTCCAAAAAGTCCAATAACACTCATTTCTCATGTGTGGTTGGCAAGTTATGATCAAATCATTTTCAGAAAAAGTTGAAATTCAAAGTGCCATAACTTTTGAATGGAAAGGCCAAATTGGGTGATTCTTTTTTGAGCAAACCACATTTGACATGAACTTTCATGATGCATCATCACATTTCATCAAAAATCTTCACATAAAAAGGTCATTTTTCAAGTGATTTCATTTTGAATTTTGGTGGGAAAATATCATTTTTGAAAATATGCATCCTTTTCATGCCAAACCAATTCTAATTGCCTTGAAATTGAATTTATGACTTGCTAGCACATGATTTCTGCACTGTTCCATTGATCACACTTACATAGGGGCATTTGTGCCAAATTGCATAACATGTGAAATTTGCTAATCCAATTCCATTTTTGCTAAGCATGATTAGCACAGCTGATTAATAGGAGGTATATATACCTAATTGTAACTGAAAATCGAGATCCACAATCATTTGCTCAGATCCCAAACCAAAAACTTCCAAATTCTCTCAATTTCTCTTCACACTTTTTTCACTTGTTCATCAAGAATTCATCATTCTTTTTGCTTCTTTTTGTATTGATCATCATTTGCAGAGGATATTGAAGAACTGTTGAACAAGATCGTGGCCAAAACCTTGAAGAATCATCACTGTTGCACTTGGAGCTTCACATGGCACTTTGAATTTCCTTCGAGCTGGAGCTGTTTTGAGCTGAAGAATCTTTACCATTCATCTTCCACATCATCAATCAACATCTGTTTTGGCAATTGGAGGTTTGAAAAGCACGAAATCAAGAACTGCACATTCATAAGGTGAGATTTCAAAACCTTCGATTCTTGAAATTAACATGTGGCTTAGGTAGATTGTGGAACATAGGTTACACTACAACTTAGATCATGAATTTTCGTTAGGTATTGATGAAGTTATGCGGATCTGAATGTTTGATTGTGAAACTTTCTTGGCTCGATCTGGTTAGCATGAGTAGATTTAGGTTAAATGCTTGCTGGATTGATGTTCTACATGATGTGATGATTCGATTGGTATATGGCATGATGATTTTTGTGATGATTTGCTGTTGACCAGTAAGAACATGAAGAACACGATGATGTGTTCAATATTTTCACTTCAGTTTTCGCGTTTGATCTGCATTTCCTGTGCCTTGCGTTTCAAATTGTGTTTCCCGCGCCCGGCAGCGAATCACGCGGCGCCATGTGGATTAAATGAAACGCTGCGTTTCATTGTAACGCAGCGTAATTACAAGTTTTCCATTCGCAGCATTAATTCATTTTATTTCCTTAAATGTTTATTTCATTTTCTTGATTAAACTTCAAAAATCCATAAATAATTCATGGAGCATCCAAATTGTGTGGGGATTTTTGCATCCATTTCCATTTTTCATCTAGTTTTTTATGAGCATGAT
This sequence comes from Lathyrus oleraceus, assembly GCF_024323335.1. NCBI lineage: Eukaryota > Viridiplantae > Streptophyta > Magnoliopsida > Fabales > Fabaceae > Lathyrus > Lathyrus oleraceus. The sequence goes on from NC_066579.1 coordinate 430,576,692, forward strand.
ATCACAAGTTGTGCACGGATGTGTTTTATTTTGGTCTAAGGTCTTTGTTCATGTATGTTTCTTGCATATGTTTTGCCATTTCATTCATAAAATCTTGATTCTTGCTCCAAAATGTGTGAAATTTTACATGTGCATTCTAGACTCACTCCTGGTAATTTTGATATGTGGTTTGTAATTTTTGAGTTCCTGGGTTGAGAGATATGATGTGATCTTTGGAGTGTTACATTTTGTGCCATGCCATGCTTTGTGCATCTTCTTGATTTTATTTTCTATGCTTGTTGGACATGATTTGCTCTGGATTTTTGCATGAGATTACATCTAGATGTTAACTTTACATGTGAATTTTTCTGGAATTTTTGAAGGCATTTCCTATTTGATTGGGATTTTATTTGCTGTTTAGTCATTTGTTGACCATTTGTGATACATGTTCCCATTTGATTTGTGAAATTCTGGTTAGTAATTGGATGGATTTGAAATTTGGCATGTGTATTATAGACATCTTGAGGTTTGCCATGGTTTTAGTCCCATTTATTTATCATGTTTTATCTCTGTTTTATGACTGGTTGAAGTGAATGCATGTTTTGATGCCATGTAAGAGCTTGTATGAACTTGTGTTGACTTTATGATTTTCATTGACTTACTTCCCCTGGTCCAAATGGCATGAAATTTGGTGTGCTGCTCATTGAATGTGTTCTGTTTAAGCTTGAATTTTCTGGGAATTTATTGAGCTATTTTGGTATTGGTTTGATTGTGATCATTCTGTTTGCTCTAATGTGATTCCCAAGTGCATAGTTTGACATGTTTTGAGTATGAAATGGATTTGGTGTATAGTTTTGATGTGAGACCAATTGGATCCTACTCTTGTTTGATAAATATTGATTTTGATCAATTTTCACTTGCTGTTTTGAATTTTTCACCTCCTTTTGACCCTAGGCTTGTCCTAGCGGTCTTACTTCTCACATTTGAGTTGTTTTTTCAGGTTAAGAAGCAAATGCTTTGAAGAGTTTAATTTAAGTTGATTGATTTTGGTTTAATTGATTGTGATGAACTAACTTGGTTTGTTTTGTAGGATGCTAACTCATTTGCTTTGAGTTTGTGCTTTGCACATGTGATTGATTGTGTTGACTGTTGGTTCATAACTTGTCTGTTTTGACTTTGTGATTGGGATACTGATTATATTTGATTGATTTCAGGTACCATAGTCGCTTTAGTTCCTTTGAGAACTTGCTATTGCTTTGCTTTGCTTAAGCATTGAGGTAGACTTTCTTGTCTCCATGTAGTCTGGAAGACCTGGCTTGTTATTTAGCCAGACAACTGTCTGAAGTCCTCCTTAAGAGGCAATGTGTGTGATTGTTTAACTTTGTCCCCAAGCAGGTAAAGACCTCATGTGAGGCAATTGGTAGACAAAAGAGATATGTAGCCTATCTCCTACTATTCTGTGAGTCACTCACCTTGCTCACACCACATGTGTTGATGCATAGTGAGTAAAAACCCAAGATCTATCGAGTCTAACATGTGGAGAGAGTTCCATCTTTCTGAACTCCCACACCTTCTGATATTCTATGCTCTCCCTGACCAGGGATAAGAGTGATGAGGCACACCCCTCATATCCTTTCATATGCTTCACCTTGGCTCTCAATGTCAAGGTTAAAAGCACCATTTACCCTATTCCAGTTGACTTTTAAGTCTAACCCTTTGATTGAGCCTAATTGTTTGGTTATAGTGGGTGCTAAATGACTTTGTTTGATTGATTGCTTGTTGCATTTGTACATGCTTGCTTGCCTTTGTGCACTTATCATCATTGATTGTTCATTATTGCATGATCATCATTTCATACTCTTGTGGTTTGTTTGAATTTACTCATTGAGGACAATTGTAAGACCATGTTCTTTGGCCATTGTTCCTATGATTTGGAAGGGATAGAGTGTAAGACCATTTCACTTGGCCACTCATGTCCATTGCTTAATGTTTGTTTGTTTGTTGTATGTGAGGATGCAAGTGTAAGACCATGTTGTTGGCATTTGTAATTCCTATGATCATCCTTTGGAGGTTGGTATAAGTCCAGATAGATTGGCATATGACGTCCAAGTTTTGTTTTACCTTAGGAGATTGGTGTAAATCCATTTATTGGTATCCGATATCCGCTTTTGCTTTGTGAGATTGGAGTAAGACCATCTATTGGCTTCCGGCATCATTGTTTTGTTTTAGGAGATTGGTGTAAACCCATTTAGTGGTATCCGATATCCGCTTTTGTTTGTGAGATTGGTATAAGACCATTGATGGCTTCCGGTATCATTGTTTTGTTTTAGGAGATTGGTGTAAACCCATTTATTGGTATCCGATATCCGCTTTTGTTTGTGAGATTGGTATAAGACCATTGATGGCATCCGGTATCACCTTGCTTTGCTTACTTGCATTGTTGCCTATTCCCAAGGACACACTTGAATCATCTTCTATATGATTTCAAGAGGTGAACCTTTCTAAGAAGTTTTACATTCCATCATCCATACCCTCTTTATCCTAAACCTTTCACACTTTGCTTTCAAAAAACTTTTGACTTGTTGTGCAAACATCTTCATGTCTTTTCAAATTAGAAACTTGGACCTTAAGTCCTTGATTTTTCAAACTTCACTTTTCATAACACTTCCTTGAATCAATCTTAATCTTACCTTGACCATATTTTGTGAATATTCATAATCAATTAACTTCACACATTCAATTGTTTTGTGGCTTTATCCATTGTTAATATGTTTTCATACATTAGCCGTAAGTTTTAATTACCATAGTGGTTGATGTAAATCTTACCTTATCCTTAGTGAGTTGATTGTAAGTCTTCCATACTTATTATAGGGTTAACCCCTCACTAGTATGTTGAAGTCGTCCTCGCATGGTGGATTGTTGATTCGGGTTGAGTTTTCTCCCATTGGTAATTAAAAGCCTTAATGCTCGTGTTTTAAAATGAACTCACAAATTTTTGGAAATCTTTTAGCCGAACTACGGCGTTTTGATCCTTACCTTTGATGGAAGGTACGTAGGCAACGGGTTCATCCGTTCAAACACAAAAATAACGAACTTGTACATTCTTTTCTCATCATCCCATTCATGTTTGCACAATATGTCATAAACAAATAAACATTTTCTTATACAACAAGTGTGAAAAGGGCTCCCTAGGAGTACCTAGGACGTGATGGGTGCCTAACACCTTCCCATTGCGTAATTTACCCCTTACCCAGATTCTCTGATCTTTTCATTAGTTTTCTATGTGTAAAACTTCTTAGGTTTTTGTTCGTTTTTTAACCAGACCTTAGGATAAATAAATGTGAGGTGGCGACTCGATTCTTTGTATACTTTGCTTATGGTTTAATCAATAAATCATATAGCGACGCATACCCCGCTACAGAAAAGTGGCGACTCTGCTGGGGATAAAATTAGACCTTCCCTGGTGGTATTGCCTACTTTTCACCCTTGTTGTATGATATTTGTTTATGTGTTATTTGACATATTTTTGTACAATTTGGGATAACTGTATTCATTGTAATGTTTGAATTGCTTGATATACAATTGCTGTTTGCTTTGGTGATCTCTGTGAGATGAGTTCTATACCCGAACTCGAGTGCACTCTAGGATAGGAGAATGGCGTAGTCTTGTTGACTGGTGTGGAGTATTCCTTAGCCAGTTGACTTGCGAGTCCATTCACTTGGTGGAGGTCATGTTGGATTAATAATGTCACACAAGTCATTTGTGGTTAGGCATTATTCGTTCAATCATGTGCCTTAGAAGCCAAGGACCTTAGTTTACCAAACCCATCTTGGCCTATTTTTAGGACGTAGTGCGGAGGTCGTTCAGATGTAAGATCTGATGCGATTGTTACGCGATACTACACTCATAAGAGTCTCTCTTGAGAATATTTTTGGAATACGAGTATTCGTTCCTCCGATAATATCCGAGAGATGGGACGATGATTATGGGAACCACTGGTAGAACATGTCTGGCAGGTTTAAACCCTAGTACACTCCCTTTGGGTGGTTCTTAACCAGGACTCCATGCTCGTGACTCTCAGCAAACCCGTGATTCGTGGTTGAGTCGTTCAAACATCGTTAATATCAATGGAACTTGGGTATTGATAAGGTGTAAAACCTAAATCTACCAAAATGGATGATTGATATTAAGGATGTTAGAGCCGGTTCATGTACCGTTAATATCAATGGAACTTGGGTGTCGATAAGGTAAAAACCTAAATCCACCAAAATGGATGATTGATATTAGGGGATACAATGAGCTTTCCCACGACCTTTGTTTGGTGTGACTTGCTTGATCCTTGAGTGTGATTGTTGCATTCATGCATTCATGCATTCATCTGCATTTCATGTCATCAGAAAAAAGAGAAAATTTTCAAGGAACTTAAAGGGTTTATTTGCAAAATTTTCAGACATGGAAAGACCAAAAAGGCATACAAAGAAGTACAGCTTTAGACAGCCCGATGTGAAAGAGTTAAGGAATCTGACATCTTATGTATTAGATCCCTTGGGTTTCAAAGCTCGCTATGGGAAGCTTTTGCCTCTGTTGACTACTCAGGTTGATGAGGGATTGATGAGTACTTTGGCTCAGTTTTATGATCCTCTGTATCACTGCTTCTCTTTCCCGGACTTACAGTTGTTGCCTACCTTGGAGGAGTATTCTCACCTCATTGGGATCCCGATTCTGGATCAGGTGCCGTTCAGTGGCTTAGAGAGTATTCCGACCGCTCGAGAGATTGCAGATTTGTTGCACATAGATGAAGCTCTAATTAAAGCTAATCTGACTACCAAAGGTGGAATTCAGGGTTTTCCTTCCGAGTTCCTCGTCGCTCAAGCTACCATCTATGGGAAGGCCATGAGTGAAGATGCCTTTGAGGCTTTATTTGTGCTGCTCATCTATGGGTTGGTCTTGTTTCCCAACTTCGACAAATTCGTGGACATGAACGCCATTAGGATCTTCTCGGTTCTTAATCCTGTTCCGACTTTATTGGGTGATGCTTATGTCTCTTTGCATCTGAGGAATGCAAAGGGCGGAGGAGTTAGTGTCTGCTGTCTGCCTTTGCTGTACAAGTGGTTTATTTCGCACTTGTCGCAGACACTTGCTTTTAAGGAGAACAAGGGATGTCTACGGTGGTCTCAGAGGCTCATGTCTCTCACTAATGATGATATCTCTTGGTATGATCGCGTGTATGATACCGTCCAGTTCATTGACTATTGTGGTGAATTCCCTAATGTGCCTCTTCTTGGTACATGTGGTGGGATCAACTACAACCCTATCCTCGCACGAAGTCAGCTTGGGTTCCCCCTAAAGGATAAACCTCATAACATTTTGTTAGAAGGTGTGTTGTTTCAGGAGGGTAAAGATCCCCAAGGCCTGAAAGCCAGATTTTGTCCGCGCTTGGCGCAAGATCTGCAAGAAGAGTAGGAACGAATTGGGTCCGAAGAATTGCATTGCTTTGGAGCCCTATACCTCTTGGGTTAGACAGAGAGCCGCTGTATACTTGATGCCATATGATCATCCGAGACCTACACCGTTGGATGTGGCTGGGCCTTCAACCCTCCCTACCCAACGTGTAGAGGAGTTGAGAGAAGAAGACCTTTCACGTGCTTGGATCCGTGAAAGAGAGGAGTTGCTCCAGCAGCTTAAGGAGAAGGACGCTCTGATTGAGTTTCTCGAGCATCGAGTGATCGACGATCCGAACGACACTTGGACTTCCCTGCTTCCTCAGTCTTCCAAGTTCTGGAAGAGGAAGTATGATCAACTTGCAAAGGAGAAAGTGGATATGGAAGCTGCCTATGAGAGAGAGATCAAGAAGTTGTGCACTTCTCGTCTTCCAGCATCCCGAGCTATTAGGGATCCATATGATGTTATTTTCCTTTTCTCCTTGTAATTGAATCAAAAAATGTTGTACTTCTTTGTCTCGATTATATCGAATGAGATGTCTTCCGTAATGATTAAATGCTTTAAAAATTCAAAAATTGCAAATAATACCCTAAGGGTTCCTTGAAAATAAAATAAAGCATATGCACAAGCATTTCATGCATCATTTTGCATAAGCAGGTACCTTGTTTCTGGTCTTCTTGTGCTGACTCTGTGTTCTTCATTTACTTTGAAGACAAGCTGACTCACCGGTACTATACTAGAGCAAATTCTGCCAGAGTTATGGATCAGCTAGAACAAGAGAACCGAGAGTTGAAAGAAGAGGTCGCCAGACTTGGCGCTTTGATGGAGCAACTTCTTGCTGCTCAGAATCAGCCTGCTCAACCGCCTGCAACTCCTGTTCAGAGGACTGTCATCTCTGAGATTGTAGCTCCGATAGTGCCTGCCTCCAGTGCTCATTTTGCGTCTCACGCCATGCCAGTCGGGTTCCCTTGGGGTATGCCTCCGGGTTTCATGCCGGATATTCCTGCTCCAACTTTTGCTCACATGCCGGCATCTAGCCCGGTCCCTGTTGCTGCTCCTCCTGTCGTGCATACCATGCCGAGGGTAGACGACACCATCTATCATTCCGAGCCGTCTGAGGGCCCGGATGTTAAACGAAAAGATGGACGCCATGAACGACCAATTCCTTGAGCTGAGGAAGGAATTGAAGACCCTCAGAGGTAAAGATTTGTTCGGCAAGTCTGCTGCCGAGTTGTGCCTTGTTCCCGGTGTCAAGATACCAATTAAATTCAAAGTACCTGACTTTGAAAAATATAAGGGGAACACCTGTCCACTCGCTCACCTGGTCATGTACGCCAGGAAGATGTCAACCCAAACGGATAATGATCAGCTGTTGATCAATTATTTTCAGGACAGTCTGTCCGGTGCTGCGCTCAGATGGTACATGAGTTTGGACAGTGCTAATATCCGATCCTTCAACGATCTTGGCGAAGCCTTCGTCAAGCAGTACAAGTACAACGTCGATATGGCTCCTGACCGTGATCAGCTCAGGGCCATGTCCTAGAAGGACAAGGAAACTTTCAAGGAGTACGCCCAGAGGTGGCGAGAGCTGGCTGCTCAGATTACTCCACCGCTGGAGGAGAAAGAGATGACTAAGATCTTCTTAAAGACTCTTAGCTCATTTTATTACGAGCGGATGGTAGCAAGCGCTCCCTCTGATTTCACCGAGATGGTGAACATGGGGATGCGACTTGAAGAACGTGTCCGTGAAGGACGATTAGCAAAAGATGAGAGCTCTTCTTCTAAACGGTATGGGGCGTTTAAGAAGAAGGATGGGGAGGCACATGCTGTGCAATCCCATGCCAAGCCCAGAAGACCCTCTGTTCAGAGGAAGCCTGCACGGCGCAACAGCAATCAGCACCAGGTGGCTCATATAGCACCTGTATTCAGAGACAGTGCTCAATACCAGCAACCTCAACATCAGCATCAGCAGCAATAGCCTCAGTATCAGCAACAACAGCGTCCACAGCAACAGGCTTATCAGCCTCGTGGAAGTACAACCAACCAAGCTAATTTGAATTATGATAGGAAGAAGATCAGCTTCGATCCAATTCCTATGTCATATGCAAAGCTTTATCCTTCCTTGTTGGAGAGGAAGTTGGTTTCTCCCAGGGATCCTCCTGCCGTGCCAGCAAATCCCCAATGGTGGTATAAACCAGACCAGCACTGCGTTTATCACTCCGGTGCTCCGGGTCATAATATTGAGAATTGCTATCCACTCAAGACTAAGGTTCAAGACCTTATGAGATGTGGAATCTTGAGCTTTGAAGATTCAGGCCCGAATGTCACCAAGAACCCATTGCCCGCGCATGGGAAGTCTATCAATATGGTCCAGGGGTGCCCTGGGAAGTACAAAGTCAAATATGTAAGCCATATTAGACAGTCGTTGGTCGAATTACATCGATTGCTGTGTCAGTACAGCCACATGGAGCATGACCACGACAAGTGCCGTATTTGTTCAGTCAACCGTCTGGGTTGCAATCAGGTGCGCAGAGAACTCCAAGAATTGCTGGATAAGGGTACCATTGAGATTCTCCAGAATCGCAACGTTGATGAGGACGAACCGGAGGTGAATGTTATTTCACCGGTGTTCAAGCTACCCGAGCCTGTTGTTATTCGCTATGATAGCAGCAAGCCGAAGGTCTCTCCTTCAATGATCATCAAGCCTGCAGGCCCTGCGCCTTATGTTTCAGACAAAGCTGTGCCATTCAGATATAACCCTGTTGCTGTTGAATATGGGGTAGAAGTGCCTTTGCCTTCAACGTCTGTCACCAATATCGATGATGTGAGCGGGTTGGCCCGTAGTGGTCGCGTGTTTTCTGCACCTCCCAAGGCTGTAGCTTCTGACTCTGTTGAGCGTCCTGTTGGGACTGCTGTTAATGTTCAGAATCCGGCACTTGATGTTGCCAGACCCTCCTCCTCTGTACAAAAGACTCCTGCTTCTTCAGTTGGCCCTAGTGGCATGGTGAATGAAGAATCTGATGAGATGCTGAAGCTCATCAAGAAGAGTGAGTACAATGTTGTAGACCAGCTTCTACAGACGCCATCCAAGATTTCCATTTTATCTCTGCTGTTGAATTCAGAACCCCATATGGAGGCTCTGCAGAAGGTATTGGATTTGGCGTACGTTGATCACGACGTCACGATCGAGCAATTTGACAGTATAGTTGCAAACATCACCGCTTGCAACACTTTGAGTTTTTGTGACGCTGATCTCCCTGAGGAGGGAAGAGACCACAACATGGCTTTACACATCTCTCTGAATTGCAAATCAGATGCCATGTCCAACGTGCTGGTGGACACTGGATCATCTTTGAATGTATTGCCAAAATCCACTCTCTCGAAGTTGTCATATCAAGGGCCTCCCATGAGGCAGAGTGGTGTTGTTGTGAAAGCATTCGATGGGTCACGTAAGACTGTGATTGGGGAAGTTGATCTCCCAATCAAAATTGGACCAAGTGATTTCCAAGTTACCTTCCAGGTAATGGATATACACCCATCTTATAGCTGTCTCTTAGGCAGACCATGGATTCACGAGGCTGGCGCCGTGACATCCACCCTACACCAGAAGCTAAAATTTGTCAAAAACAAGAAACTGGTTGTGGTAGGGGGAGAAAAGGCTCTCCTGGTTAGCCACTTGTCTTCTTTCTCATATATTGACGCTGAGGATGAAGTTGGAACTCCATTCCAAGCTTTATCTATTGATGAACCAATCGAGAAGAAGTCTCCTTCATTTTCTTCCTATAAAGATGCAAAACTGGCCATTGAATGTGGTGCAGTTGCTGGTTTAGGGAAGGTGATCGAGCTTGAAGACAACAGATCCCGGGCTGGCATTGGCTATTCGTCTGGGGCATATAATGAGCAAGGTTTGTTCAAGAGTGGAGGATTCATCCATGACGATCAACCTGAAGAAGAAGTTGCTGCTATCTTGGAAGAGGATGCAGAGGACCTGAACAATTTCATCATTCCTGGTGGTGTCTGCCACAATTGGGTCGCTGTAGATGTTCCTACAGTCCTCCATAGATCAGAGTAATTGTTCACTTTGTTTAAAACCCTTCTCCCATGCCAAAAGGAGAAGTGATGACATTGTTGGCAGCATTTAATACAATGATGTTTTCATTCAATTAATGCATTGTTAAACATTTGTTTTTCCATTTGTTTTCACTTTTTGCTTTTTTGCATGAAATCAGTGATCACAAAAAAACCCATAAAAACAAGAATAAAAGCAACATTTTTCATCTGCATAATGATTTGCTTGTTTAAATTCTAAAGTTTTTCCTTAACCAAAATCATTATGCAGGTTGATTCTAAAACCCATTGAACATAATGATCCAACGCCATCTCCCAATTTTGAATCCCCTGTATTCGAGGCAGAGGAAGATGATGTCGAAGAAATTCCTGATGAGATTTCCCGTCTCCTTGAGCACGAGAAGAAGATCATTCAGCCGCACCTTGAAGATTTGGAAACAGTCAACTTGGGGTCTGAGGATTGTGTTCGTCTGGTGAAGATTGGGGCACTTCTTGAAGAGTCTGTCAAGAAGGATTTGATCAAATTGCTACGAGAATATTCAAATATCTTTGCTTGGTCATATGAAGACATGCCGGGTCTAGATACAGATATTGTGCAACATTTCCTGCCTTTGAAGCCTGAGTGCGTGCCTGTGAAGCAGAAGCTCAGAAGAACTCATCCAGATATGGCAGTGAAGATCAAAGAGGAAGTTCAGAAACAAATTGATGCGGGATTTCTGGTGACTTCTACATATCCTCAATGGGTGGCCAATATTGTGCCTGTTCCTAAGAAGGACGGAAAAGTCTGTATGTGCGTTGATTACAGAGATTTGAATAAAGCTAGTCCGAAAGATGATTTTCCTCTACCACACATTGATATGTTGGTAGACAATACAGCTAAATTCAAAGTCTTTTCCTTTATGGACGGATTTTCCGGATATAATCAAATCAAAATGGCACCCGAAGATATGGAGAAGACAACATTCATCACACCTTGGGGAACATTCTGTTATCGAGTGATGCCCTTCGGTTTGAAGAACGCCGGAGCCACGTATCAAAGAGCTATGACTACCTTGTTTCATGATATGATGCACAAGGATATAGAGGTCTATGTTGATGACATGATTGCCAAGTCCCGAACGGAAGTTGAACATATTGAGCGTTTGTTGAAGCTTTTTCAGCGTCTGAGGAAGTTCAGACTTCGTTTGAATCCGAACAAATGTACATTTGGAGTCCGTTCCGGCAAGTTGTTGGGTTTCGTGGTAAGCGAAAGAGGTATTGAAGTTGATCCTGCAAAGGTCAAAGCAATACAAGAGATGCCTGCACCCAAAACTGAGAAGCAAGTTCGAGGTTTTCTTGGCCGCTTGAACTATATTTCCAGATTTATATCCCACATGACTGCCACATGTGCGCCGATATTCAAGCTCCTTCGGAAAGATCAGTCTCATGATTGGACCAAGGACTGCCAGAAAGCTTTCGACAATATCAAAGAGTATCTGTCCGAACCTCCGATCTTGTCTCCGCCTGTAGAAGGAAGACCTCTGATCATGTATTTGACTGTTCTTGAAGACTCGATGGGTTGTGTCCTCGGTCAACAAGATGAATCAGGGAAGAAAGAATCTACTATATATTACCTCAGTAAGAAGTTTACTGATTGTGAGTCTCGGTACTCTATGCTTGAGAAGACGTGTTGTGCTTTAGCTTGGGCCGCTAAGCGTTTACGCCAGTACATGATAAATCATACAACTTGGTTGATATCCAGAATGGATCCAATCAAGTATATTTTCGAGAAGCCTGTTTTAACTGGGAGGATTGCCCGTTGGCAGATGTTGTTGTCTGAGTATGATATTGAGTATCGAGCTCAGAAAGCTATCAAAGGTAGTATCTTGGCTGACCATTTAGCGCATCAGCCGATTGAAGATCATCAGTCAGTTCAGTACGACTTCTCGGATGAGGAAATTCTGTATTTGAAAATGAAAGATTGTGATGAGCCTACACTTGATGAAGGTCCGGAACCTGGTTCCAGATGGACGATGGTGTTTGATGGCGCTGTAAATCAGTACGGAAATGGTATTGGGCCAGTGATTGTTACTCCTCATGGCACGCATATTCCGCTTACAGCAAGGCTAACTTTCAAATGCACGAATAATATGGCTGAGTATGAGGCCTGTATTATGGGACTTGAAGAATGTATTGATTTGAGAATCAAGCATCTTGATGTATATGGTGATTCGGCCCTGGTTGTCAATCAGATCAAGGGAGAATAGGAGACGAATCAGCCAAGTCTCATTCCATACAGAGATTATGCAAGAAGGATTTCAACGTTCTTTACACAAGTTGACTTTCATCATATTCCTCGAGAGGATAATCGGATGGCAGATGCTCTTGCTACGCTTGCTTCCATGATTGTTGTCAAGTATTGGAATGAGGTTCCCAATATTGCCGTGATGCGCTTGGATAGACCAGCTCACGTATTTGCAGTTGAAGAAGTGAATGATGACAAGCCTTGGTATTTTGATATCAAGAATTTCCTCCAGAACCAGGTCTACCCGCCTGGGGCATCTGTGAAAGATAGGAAAACTTTAAGAAGGTTGTCAGGCAGTTTCTACCTCAGTGGTGAAGTGCTGTATAAAAGAAATTTTGACATGGTTTTGCTCAGATGCGTGGATAGACACGAAGCAAACCTGTTGATGACTGAGGTCCATGAGGGTTCATTTGGTACTCATTCCAATGGACATGCCATGGCTAGAAAAATGTTGAGAGCAGGCTACTATTGGCTGACAATGGAGTCTGACTGCTGCAAATACGTGAAGAAATGCCACAAGTGTCAGATTTATGCGGACAAGATTCATATGCCTCCGACACTTCTGAATGTGATTTCATCACCATGGCCTTTCTCTATGTGGGGAATCGACATGATTGGCATGATTGAACCGAAAGCGTCCAACGGACACAGGTTTATTCTCGTAGCAATTGACTACTTCACCAAATGGGTTGAGGCCGCTTCGTACGCGAACGTGACCAGACAGGTGGTTGTGAAGTTTATCAAGAACCAGCTGATTTGCCGTTATGGTGTGCCAGATAAGATCATTACTGACAATGGATCTAATCTGAATAATAAGATGATGGATGAGCTGTGCGCTGAATTCAAGATTGCACACCATAATTCCTCTCCCTACAGACCCAAGATGAATGGGGTTGTTGAAGCTGCTAATAAGAATATCAAGAAGATTATCCAGAAGATGACAGTTACGTACAAAGATTGGCATGAGATGCTGCCATTTGCTTTGCATGGATATCGTACGTCTATCCGCACTTCAACAGGGGCAACCCCTTTCTCTCTTGTTTACGGCATGAAGGCTGTTCTCCCAGTAGAGGTGGAGATCCCATCAATGAGAGTCTTGATGGAAGCCAAGTTGACTGATGCTGAATGGATTCAAAGTCGTTATGACCAACTGAATCTGATTGAAGAGAAGCGATTGACTGCCATGTGCCATGGTCAGTTATATCAGCAGAGAATGAAGAAAGCATTCGATAAGAAGGTCAAGCCTCGCGCGTTCCGAGAAGGTGACCTCGTGCTCAAGAAAGTCTTGTCTTTCGTGCCCGATTCCAGGGGCAAGTGGACTCCGAACTACGAGGGTCCATATGTTGTTAAGAGAGCCTTTTCAGGAGGAGCTTTGATGCTCACAACAATGGATGGGGAGGATTTCACTCGTCATGTGAATTCAGATGCAGTCAAGAAATACTTTGCCTAAAAAAAAGTATATGCAAATGAAAAACAGAATAGCTCGCTAAGTTGAAAACCTGAAAGGGCGGCTTAGGCAAAAATGAGCGTCTCGGTGGAGAACCCGCAAGGGTAATCCAGGCAAAAATTAGAGACTTGAAAAAAAGAGTATATTTGCATCCCGCTAGATTGAGTACCTCACCCTGGGGCAATCTAGGCAAAAATTAGGGATTTGGCAAGTAACTGCATCCTGACAAGACTTTCTGCTTCGCAGCCGTCTTTTCGTCAGAGATTCTCGATTCGTCGTCAACTGAAGCTTCGCATACATCAAGATTCAAATTGGTAGAGAAAGGATCATTATGTTCAATGTAGCCCTCTTCCAATATATATCACTGATTTCAAATTTGTACAGATCTATGGAGTCTTGCCATTTGCAGGCTACCATTCCATCAAATAAATTTGAGCTTTATCCAATTATTTGCACTCTTATTTGTTTCAATTCAACAAATGTTTTGCATGTTTTAATTGATAAAATGTCATTGTTTTAAACAAAGAATTTTTCAAATCATTGTTTTAAACAAAGTGAATATTCACAATGATGAAAGGATACTCAGGAATTTCTCAGTGCTCTCCCAAGGGTGGCATGATTCCCAACAGGTAAGACATTGGTTCATATTCCTGGCATTTGGTTGTATCCTCTTTCTCCCGCTTTGTTGTTGGGGTTGTTCCCCAAGCAGAGATGTTGTTGAAGACTCAGTTTCTTCTCCAGCAGTGATCTCCCCAGCATGGGTGTTCTCCTTGTGGTAGATTCAGTGGTTGGTGGATTGATATCCCGGTACTTTACCGCTTTTCCCAGCATTATCGCAAGCAGAGCTGTTGGTGGGGTTGTTCCCCAGTATAGTCGCGAGCAGAGATGTTGTTGAAGACTCAGTTTCTTCTCCAGCAGTAGTCTCTCCCCAGTGCAGTCGCCAGCGGAGTTGTTGTGTATCTCCTCAGCATGGTTGCTTTCCATTTTTCCCAGCTTAATCTGCAGAACGGTTGTTGTGGCAGTTTCTGCCTATTGAAAGCTATCTCAATCCCCAGTAGGGTCGGTTGGTGGCTCTAGCATCCCAAAGATTGGAGTGATTTCCTGAATTACTTTTGATCCTCAGTAGAGGGGCTTATTGCAGAATCTACTTGTGTGATCCGTCGGATGTATGTTCTCCCCGAGTAGAGTGGCTTGTTGCAGAATCTACTTGTGTGGTGCTTTCTCCTTCAGTGGCTTGTTCTCCGAAAGGATAGCTGACAGCTTTCCCCAGTAGAGTTGCTTGTGCAGTTAGATTCTACTCGGATGATTCTCCTGCAGTGGGTTGTTCCCCGGAGTTGTTTGGAGTTGCTTTTGCAGCAGTTCTTGGTTGAGCCATGAACTCTTGTTTCTCAGTTGATGCTAGGATCCCCTGCAGATATCCTCAGGATTTTCCTGATCCCCTGCAGTACCCGCAGATCTTTGCTTTACAGCATGTGGATCTCTAGCAGATTGGCTTTCCAGTTGGTTTTCCCCTGGAAGTATAGTACCGGGCGTTTGATTCCTGGGCCTGGTTGTGTTAGAAATGTTTGTTTTGTCAGCATTCATCAAACATAAAGTACTCATATTCATGCATAATCATAAAAACATTCAGATATTCATGCTGCATTTTTGCCATATATCTCTTGATTGTTGTTCTCCTGCTATGGGTGATATAGATCTCTTTATAGATCTTCCCAGGCAGATGTCGGGTGGTTAATCTCTCCATATAGAGTCAGCCCCGTAAGCAGAAAGTGTCTGTATTTTCCTTCTGCAATTCCCCACTGAGATTATCCTCGTGGATGACGGTTTCTTCCGTTTCCTCCCAACACATATATTGGGATGGATTTTCCTATTGAGTTATATCCTCATAGGACGTGTTTTGATTCAGTCTGTCTTTTCGGATCAGCCCCGAATTGGCATTTTGTCAGCTGTTTCTTGTGCTTCCCTGTGGAAGAAATGAATGGTTTGCCCAGTATCCGGCATCAATTCATTTATCCCCAGCGGAGTTTTGTTGGGCCTCTACCCAGTAACCGGTAGTTGTAAGTCCTATGTTCTTGCTCCTTGGCGGAATTTGTGGTTATATACCTTTTATTCCTCAAGCAGGAGTTGTTGGTCTTCTACCCAGTATTCGGTAGTTGTAAATCCTAGTTTTTCTGCTCTTCAGCAGTTTGTGGTTTGTTATAAACCCTATTTTGTTTCCCGTGCGGATTTGTGATTCGTTCCATCCCCACGCAGAGTTGCTGGTCTTCTACCCAGTATTCGGTAGATGTAAACCCTAATTTGTGGTTATTCCCACCAGAGTATGGCTACTACCCCGTATTCGGTAGTTGTAAGTCCTACCTTTTTTCCCCTAGCGGAGGTAACCTTTGTGGTTCGTTCTGGTTGATGGTGGATTTTCTGTTGTTGTGGTTTTTATCTCCAACAGAGTTTGCGTTTCCCTGTGGAATAAGTTGAATAAGTGCTCAGTATTTGGCCTTCATTCACCCTAGCCCCAGTGGAGTTTGTGGTATTCTACCCCGTATTCGGTAGTTATAAATCCCATGTTGTTTTGCTCTCCCCGGTGGAGTTTGTGCCTTGTGGTACAGTTGGACAATTGCCGGTTGCTAGCAATTATACCCCACGCGGAGTTGTTGGTTTCTACCCAGTAGTCGGTAGTGTTAACCTCTTGTTTCCTCAGCCAGAGTTTTGGTATTCTACCCCGTATTCGGTAGTTGTAAACCCTAATTCCTCCCCTTTGCAGAGTTAACCTTGTTGTTCATCCTAATCGATGATGGTTACTCTTTGTGGTTATCTTCATTCGTTGTTCGATGTTGATATTCCCCTTTGCTTGTGGATAATTGTCGGATGCTAGCAATTTATCCCCAACAAGTTGTCTTCTGGATCATTGTTGTATGCTCGCAGTGTTATCCCTTTGGAAGTTGCCAGTGGGTCTTTTCACCGTTTGCTAGTGATTTGTTCCCCGGATCATTGATTGTTTATCAATGTATCCCCAGCCAGTCCCTGTGGATGATTGTCGGATGCTTGCAATTCATTCCCAGCAGATCGCCTTTCAGTTACCCATTTGCTTGGTAATGATGGTTGCTTCTTTGATTGGTCATCTTTATATACCTAGTTTTGGTATCCCGATGCCTTTCTTTTCGGTCGATTTATCCTTTGTTAACCCAGTAGCCGGTTGTGGATAATCTTCCATGCGAGTGTGTTATCCACATTCTGACGGTAATGGATAATATATCTCATGCACTCGTCAGTCGAAGCCTTTTGTGTTTCCCTAGTCGAGTAAGATTCGTTATTCCCTTTGCGGAGTCGAATATTTGTTGTTTGGATAATTGTCGGATGCTTGCAATTTATCCCCTTTGAGTTGTCCTTCGTTTACCCGGATGCTTGGTATCGATTGTCTCTCCTTTGGTTAGTCACCTATTATATACTTCGGTATCTCTGGTGCCTCTTCCTTTTCGAGTATATTATTCATGGTCTGCCGGTAATGAATAATATGTCTCATGTGTTCTTTGGTTGGAATCCTTTGTTGATCTTCCCCAATAGAGTAAGATTCGTATTCTTTGTAGAATTCGAATATCCATCCTTTAACCAGTTTGTGTTTTGGATGATGAGTGTTTTGGCATATATACCAACCCACGTTTTCGGTAGATCACCTATTATATACTTCGGTATCCCTGGTGTTTCTTACCATGCGAGTATATTATCTACGGTCCGCCGGTAATAGATAATATATCTCATGCGAGTATTCTATCCACGTTCTGACGGTAATGGATATTGTATCTCATGCACTCTTTGGGTTTGTGTCCCCAGTTGAGTAAAATTCGTTTTCCTGTTGTGGATTCGAATGTCCATCCTGTAAGTCGATTTGCTTTTTTCAAGCCCTCCTTTCGGATGATGAGTGTCTTGGCATATATACCAATTCACGTCTTTGGTAAGTCACCTATTATATACTTCGGTATCTCTGGTGTCTCTTCCTTTTCAAGTATATTATTCACGGTCTGCCGGTAATGAATAATGTATCTCATGCACTCTTGGATCAATCTTTTGATTGTTTTCTCCGCAGAGTAAGATTCATATTCCTTGTGGAATTGAATATCCATCCTATAAACAAGTCTGCTTTTCTATCTTTCTTCAGGATAATGAGTGTCTTGGCATATATACCAATTCACGTTTCGGTCGGTCACCTATTATATACCTCGGTATCCTTGGTGTTCCTTCCTTTTTGCTCCCTATTATGACCTTGGTCTCCTGTGGAGTCAGATTTCCCTGAGTTGATGTACCTTTTTCAGGTCTTTCTCAGATGTTTGGATTGATTGATATCTCTCACCCTTATACCGGTCTTAGATATTCATTCTTCCTGAGTTTGTCGCCCTTATACCGGTAACATCTCATCCTCGGCTTCCCCTGGAAAGTCTTTTTCTAGATTTCCCCAGCGGAGTTGTATTCCTATTCGTGTTGCTGTATTGGTGTTATCCCCAGTACGTACATTGTTTGGGTCAGCTTGAGTCTTTCCAATGGAAGTGTTTTCCTTTGGAATTTCTTTCTCTCCCTAGTGTGAGTCCTTTACTTCCCCAGTAAGGTCTCTAGTCCAGTCAATTTTGTTCCCCCCAAATCAGAGTCGTGTCCTACTCACGCATTCTTTTTCTTTTATTATCCCCAATAAGAGTCCTATTAGAGTCTCTGTTCCTGGTGAGTGTATTACTCCGATGGATCGTCTTTTCTTCTGTGTGAATCATTATCCCCATAGAGTTTGTGTCTTTTACACGCATACATTTGCATCATGAGGTCTCTTAGGGACCAAAATTTGTCTCATTACTGTTATTTAAGCCCATTCTACCGCGTCGAGATGAAGATTTCTAAACTTCACTTCTCCGGCTAGAATGACCTTAAATAGGGGCATCTGTAAGACCCCAATTTTTGCCCTAAGATCCCTCATGGCATCATATCATATCATATCATTGCCTCAAGGATCATTGTGCATCTTTGCTTGCCTCCTAGTGGGTGGGTTGTCTTGTGAGTGTGGTCCCTGATCACCAAGCATGTTTAGCATTTGTATATCATTGCTTTTCATTTGTTTGCTAACCCAAAAGTACAAAAATATTGTCATCTAACCTTGTTACTTGCAGATGAAGCAAACTAGGTCAAAACAGTCAAATCATTCATTGAGCAATGGATGGTGGCCATTCTTGAAGAATTTGGGCACCATGATCATTCATCAAAAGTTCATATAAGTTGTGATATCATTTGGTATCAAGATCTCAAGAGAAAGAGGCTTGAAATTCATCAGAACATGGCTCAGTCAACCAAAACCCTAGCAAAGTCAACTGTGGTCAACTGTACATTTAATCAGGGATTGGAAGGTGTGAGATGGTTGGAAACGTCTCATTCATGTCCATATAAGCCTCATATAACATTTCAAACATCCACAGTGAAGGATTGGAGGTCAGACAAAAAGTTTCCCAAAATAGTAAGGACCTGTAATTTTCAGCTGCCAAAAATGGAAAGTCATTCTCCTCAAAATTACATCATGAACCAAGCTTCAAATAAAATTTTGTCCAACATGAAAGTTGAAGATCTTGCTCTCACCTTTCCAAAAAGTCCAAGAACACTCATTTCTCATGTGTGGTTGGCAAGTTATGATCAAATCATTTTCAGAAAAAGTTGAAATTCAAAGTGCCATAACTTTTGAATGGAAAGGCCAAATTGGGTGATTCTTTTTTGAGCAAACCACATTTGACATGAACTTTCATGATGCATCATCATATTTCATCAAAAATCTTCACATAAAAAGGTCATTTTTCAAGTGATTTCATTTTGAATTTTGGTGGGAAAATATCATTTTTGAAAATATGCATCCTTTTCATGCCAAACCAATTCTAATTGCCTTGAAATTGAATTTGTGACTTGCTAGCACATGATTTCTGCACTGTTCCATTGATCACACTTACATAGGGGCATTTGTGCCAAATTGCATAACATGTGAAATTTGCTAATCCAATTCCATTTTTGCTAAGCATGATTAGCACAGCTGATTAATAGGAGGTATATATACCTAATTGTAACTGAAAATCGAGATCCACAATCATTTGCTCAGATCCCAAACCAAAAACTTCCAAATTCTCTCAATTTCTCTTCACACTTTTTTCACTTGTTCATCAAGAATTCATCATTCTTTTTGCTTCTTTTTGTATTGATCATCATTTGCAGAGGATATTGAAGAACTGTTGAACAAGATCGTGGCCAAAACCTTGAAGAATCATCACTGTTGCACTTGGAGCTTCACATGGCACTTTGAATTTCCTTCGAGCTGGAGCTGTTTTGAGCTGAAAAATCTTTACCATTCATCTTCCACATCATCAATCAACATCTGTTTTGGCAATTGGAGGTTTGAAAAGCACGAAATCAAGAACTGCACATTCATAAGGTGAGATTTCAAAACCTTCGATTCTTGAAATTAACATGTGGCTTAGGTAGATCGTGGAACATAGGTTACACTGCAACTTAGATCATGAATTTTCGTTAGGTATTGATGAAGTTATGCGGATCTGAATGTTTGATTGTGAAACTTTCTTGGCTCGATCTGGTTAGCATGAGTAGATTTAGGTTAAATGCTTGCTGGATTGATGTTCTACATGATGTGATGATTCGATTGGTATATGGCATGATGATTTTTGTGATGATTTGCTGTTGACCAGTAAGAACATGAAGAACACGATGATGTGTTCAATATTTTCACTTCAGTTTTCGCGTTTGATCTGCATTTCCTGTGCCTTGCATTTCAAATTGTGTTTCCCGCGCCCGGCAGCGAATCACGCGGCGCCATGTGGATTAAATGAAACGCTGCGTTTCATTGTAACGCAGCGTAATTACAAGTTTGCCATTCGCAGCATTAATTCATTTTATTTCCTTAAATGTTTATTTCATTTTCTTGATTAAACTTCAAAAATCCATAAATAATTCATGGAGCATCCAAATTGTGTGGGGATTTTTGCATCCATTTCCATTTTTCATCTAGTTTTTTATGAGCATGATATCACAAGTTGTGCACGGCTGTGTTTTATTTTGGTCTAAGGTCTTTGTTCATGTATGTTTCTTGCATATGTTTTGCCATTTCATTCATAAAATCTTGATTCTTGCTCCAAAATGTGTGAAATTTTACATGTGCATTCTAGACTCACTCCTGGTCATTTTGATATGTGGTTTGTAATTTTTGAGTTCCTGGATTGAGAGATATGATGTGATCTTTGGAGTGTTACATTTTGTGCCATGCCATGCTTTGTGCATCTTCTTGATTTTATTTTCTATGCTTGTTGGACATGATTTGCTCTGGAATTTTGCATGAGATTACATCTAGATGTTAAATTTACATGTGAATTTTTCTGGAATTTTTGAAGGCATTTCCTATTTGATTGGGATTTTATTTGTTGTTTAGTCATTTGTTGACCATTTGTGATACATGTTCCCATTTGATTTGTGAAATTCTGGTTAGTAATTGGATGGATTTGAAATTTGGCATGTGTATTGTAGACATCTTGAGGTTTGCCATGGTTTTAGTCCCATTCATTTATCATGTTTTATCTCTGTTTTATGACTGGTTGAAGTGAATGCATGTTTTGATGCCATGTAAGAGCTTGTATGAACTTGTGTTGACTTTATGATTTTCATTGA
The DNA here is from genome assembly GCF_024323335.1 of Lathyrus oleraceus. Lineage (NCBI taxonomy): Eukaryota > Viridiplantae > Streptophyta > Magnoliopsida > Fabales > Fabaceae > Lathyrus > Lathyrus oleraceus. The sequence continues at coordinate 430,597,595 of NC_066579.1, forward strand.
CTTACTTCCCCTGGTACAAATGGCATGAAATTCGGTGTGCTGCTCATTGAATGTGTTTTGTTTAAGCTTGAATTTTATGGGAATTTATTGAGCTATTTTGGTATTGGTTTGATTGTGATCATTCTGTTTGCTCTAATGTGATTCCCAAGTGCATAGTTTGACATGTTTTGAGTATGAAATGGATTTGGTGTATAGTTTTGATGTGAGACCAATTGGATCCTACTCTTGTTTGATAAATCTTGATTTTGATCAATTTTCACTTGCTGTTTTGAATTTTTCACCTCCTTTTGACCCTAGGCTTGTCCTAGCGGTCTTACTTCTCACATTTGAGTTGTTTTTTCAGGTTAAGAAGCAAATGCTTTGAAGAGTTTAATTCAAGTTGATTGATTTTGGTTTAATTGATTGTGATGAACTAACTTGGTTTGTTTTGTAGGACGCTAACTCATTTGCTTTGAGTCTGTGCTTTGCACATGTGATTGATTGTGTTGACTGTTGGTTCATAACTTGTCTGTTTTGACTTTGTGATTGGGATACTGATTATATTTGATTGATTTCAAGTACCATAGTCGCTTTAGTTCCTTTGAGAACTTGCTATTGCTTTGCTTTGCTTAAGCATTGAGGTAGACTTTCTTGTCTCCATGTAGTCTGGAAGACCTGGCTTGTTATTTAGCCAGGCAACTGTCTGAAGTCCTCCTTAAGAGGCAATGTGTGTGATTGTTTAACTTTGTCCTCAAGCAGGTAAAGACCTCATGTGAGGCAATTGGTAGACAAAAGAGATATGTAGCCTATCTCCTACTATTCTGTGAGTCACTCACCTTGCTCACACCACATGTGTTGATGCATAGTGAGTAAAAACCCAAGATCTATCGAGTCTAACCTGTGGAGAGAGTTCCATCTTTCTGAACTCCCACACCTTCTGATATTCTATGCTCTCCCTGACCAGGGATAAGAGTGATGAGGCACACCCCTCATATCCTTTCATATGCTTCACCTTGGCTCTCAATGTCAAGGTTAAAAGCACCATTTACCCTATTCCAGTTGACTTTTAAGTCTAACCCTTTGATTGAGCCTAATTGTTTGGTTATAGTGGGTGCTAAATGACTTTGTTTGATTGATTGCTTGTTGCATTTGTACATGCTTGCTTGCCTTTATGTACTTATCATCATTGATTGTTCATTATTGCATGATCATCATTTCATACTCTTGTGGTTTGTTTGAATTTACTCATTGAGGACAATTGTAAGACCATGTTCTTTGGCCATTGTTCCTATGATTTGGAAGGGATAGAGTGTAAGACCATTTCACTTGGCCACTCATGTCCATTGCTTAATGTTTGTTTGTTTGTTGTATGTGAGGATGCAAGTGTAAGACCATGTTGTTGGCGTTTGTAATTCCTATGATCATCCTTTGGAGGTTGGTATAAGTCCAGATAGATTGGCATCTGACATCCAAGTTTTGTTTTACCTTAGGAGATTGGTGTAAATCCATTTATTGGTATCCGATATCCGCTTTTGCTTTGTGAGATTGGAGTAAGACCATCTATTGGCTTCCGACATCATTGTTTTGTTTTAGGAGATTGGTGTAAACCCATTTAGTGGTATCCGATATCCGCTTTTGTTTGTGAGATTGGTATAAGACCATTGATGGCTTCCGGTATCATTGTTTTGTTTTAGGAGATTGGTGTAAACCCATTTATTGGTATCCGATATTCGCTTTTGTTTGTGAGATTGGTATAAGACCATTGATGGCATCCGGTATCACCTTGCTTTGCTTACTTGCATTGTTGCCTATTCCCAAGGACACACTTGAATCATCTTCTATATGATTTCAAGAGGTGAACCTTTCTAAGAAGTTTTACATTCCATCATCCATACCCTCTTTATCCTAAAACTTTCACACTTTGCTTTCAAAAAACTTTTGACTTGTTGTGCAAACATCTTCATGTCTTTTCAAATTAGAAACTTGGACCTTAAGTCCTTGATTTTTCAAACTTCACTTTTCATAACACTTCCTTGAATCAATCTTAATCTTACCTTGACCATATTTTGTGAATATTCATAATCAATTAACTTCACACATTCAATTGTTTTGTGGCTTTGTCCATTGTTAATATGTTTTCATACATTAGCCGTAGGTTTTAATTACCATAGTGGTTGATGTAAATCTTACCTTATGCTTAGTGAGTTGATTGTAAGTCTTCCATACTTATTATAGGGTTAACCCCTCACTAGTATGTTGAAGCCGTCCTCGCATGGTGGATTGTTGATTCGGGTTGAGTTTTCTCCCATTGGTAATGAAAAGCCTTAATGCTCGTGTTTTAAAATGAACTCACAAATTTTTGGAAATCTTTTAGCCGAACTACGGCGTTTTGATCTTTACCTTTGATGGAAGGTACGTAGGCAACGGGTTCATCCGTTCAAACACAAAAATAACGAACTTGTACATTCTTTTCTCATCATCCCATTCATGTTTGCACAATATGTCATAAACAAATAAACATTTTCTTATACAACAAGTGTGAAAAGGGCTCCCTAGGAGTACCTAGGACGTGATGGGTGCCTAACACCTTCCCATTGCGTAATTTACCCCTTACCCAGATTCTCTGATCTTTTCATTAGTTTTTTATGTGTAAAACTTCTTAGGTTTTTGTTCGCTTTTTAACCAGTCCTTAGGATAAATAAAAGTGCGGTGGCGACTCGATTCTTTGTATACTTTGCTTATGGTTTAATCAATAAATCATATAGCGACGAATACCCCGCTACAATATTCTGACATGTTTGTATCCTTTTCATCATCTTTCAGGTTGTCTCCCCAGCGAGCGCAGAGAAGAGTGGTACATCCTCAGCAACTCCCTAGAGAGTCTGAGTCTAGCATTTGTGTTTTATCAATTATATGGTTGTCATCCCTTGTGTGGACTGACCTAAAATCCCTTATAGATTGATAAAAATTGATATGCTATCTATTCATGAGGAAGTTGGTCTTTCCCAGCATGAGTAGAAGTAGTCCGCAGGAGTGAGCTATCTTTCAGATATCTCCTCAGCAGTAGTTGCTTAGAGCAGTTGGTGAAGGGTTGTTCCCCTTATTCATCCCTAGCATGGCACGTGTCGGCGTAGGATTCATTTCCGATTCCCTCAGCCAGAACAGTTCCTCCGGAGATACTTGTAGTTATCCCCAGCAGGTTGGCTTATAGCTCATCCCCAACAGGGTTGCTCACAGCAGACTGTCCTCAGTTGGATCGCCTACAGTCTACCCCCAGTGGAGTTGTCTGATCAGAGCCTGTTAATTTGTTTCCCCTTCCGTATTGGAAAGTTTCCTCTAGGTTGAGCTGGTAGTGAAGATGTTGTTTCCTTCCCCAGCGGAGCAGTGGTTCTCTCTTCCCTTTAGCAGAGATGTCTCTCCAACAGTTGAGAGGAAGTGTTTTAATTTGTTGGAACTTCTGTTTGGTGGTTGTTCCCCACAGAGTTTCATATCATTCCTTGATAAGTTCCCTAGTAGAGTTTCTTCTACGACGGATCTTATCCGTGTTGAGATCCCCAGTAGAGTTTCCTCTACGATGAATCTTTTGTTTGTTCAACAGCAAATCCCTGGCGGTGACTCTGTATGTTCCCCAACTGACTTTTCCTAATTCTAGTTTGACATTAGTATCCCCTCTAAGTGGAAGACATTTTCCAGTATTAAGGGATTTTGAGGAAGATGTGTTGTTTCTTTTCCTCAGCGGAGCAGTTTGTTCCTTCTCCCAGTAGCAGAGATGTCTCTTCGGCAGTTAGAAGGGAATGCTTGATGTGTGTCTGTTTGGTGGTTGTTCCCCATAGAGTTTCATATCATCCCCTGATGAGATCCCCAGTAGAGTTCTTCTACGACAGATCTTATTAATATCTCTGCGTGTTCCTGAGAATTGTTGGAAGATCCCCAGCAGTTGGTAGCTGAGACTTTGCCTATCCCCGGCGGTTGATAGTTGTGACCTTTGCTTGTCCCCAACAGTGGTCTTTGTCCCTGGCAGTGATTGGTGTCTCCTGGTATTTGATGCTCCCCACCAGATTTGATTTCTCCTGTGGGCCCGGTCTTTCTCTTTTGAGATGTTATATCGGACGTCCGTCCATTGATTCTCGGACTTGTTTGTGTTAGATATGTCTGTTTTTCAGCATTAATCATACATAAACCACGCATATACATGCATAATTATAGCATTCAGATATTCATGTTGCATTCTTTGCCATATATATTTGCTTGTTATCTCCTGCTATTGGTGAAATGTTCCTCCCCAAGCAGATGTCTGTGTCTAATCTCTCCATATAAAGTTAGCCCTATAGGCAGAAAGTGTTTATCTTTCCTTCTATATTCCCCACTGAGTTATGTCCTCATGGATGATTTTTTTTCAGTTTCCTCCCTAATTATATATTGGGATGGAATTACTCCCCTGAGTTATATCCTCATTGGGTTGAGTCTTGTTTCGTTGTGTCTCTCTAGTTTGTTCTTAGATTGACTCCTTTCTTATTATTCCCCCGCAGTTTCCTGTGGTTTAGTTGCTCAATTTCTCAGTAACCAGTAATTGTCCATCTTTTCCCCCAGTGGATTTTTTGGCCTTCTACCCAGTAACCGGTAGTTGTAAGTCCTATTTCTGTGGTTTTCTACCCAGTAACCGGTAGATGTAATCCCCTCTTTGTTGGTTATCTTTATTCAATATTCGGTATTGATATTCCTTCATTTTTTAGTATACCACCCATTAACCGGTGATATATCTCTCGGACGATTGCTTTTGCTTAGCAATTCATCCCCCGTGAATCATCTTTCATTTACCTCTTTGTTTGGTAATGATTGTTTCTCCTTTGATTGGTCATCATTTTATACCCAATAACCGGTATCCCGATGTCCTTTCTTTCCGGTCGATTTATCCTTTATTAACCCAGTAGCCGGTTATGGATAATATTCCATGCGGGTATGTTATCTACGTTCTGACGGTAATAGATGATATATCTCATGCGCTCTTCAGTCAAAGTCTTTTTCTTCCCCAGTCGAGTAAGATTCGTCTTTCCTTATGGAATCGAATGTCCATCCTATAAATCGAGTTTGCTTTTTTTAGCCCTCCTTTTGGATGATGAGTGTCTTGGATATGTTCCCAATTCACGCCTGGTTGGTCACCTATTATATGCCCAGTAACCGGTATCCCTGGTGTTCCTTCCTTCTGCTCCCTATTATGACTTTTTGTCCCATGTGGAGTCAGATTTCCTGAGTTGAGATATGCCTTTTGGGTCCTCCTCAGATGCTTCGGATGATTGATATCTCTCACCCTTATACCGGTCTTAGATATTCTTTCTCCCTGAGCGTGTTGTTCTCTCACCCTTATACCGGTGTTTCGATAACATGTCTCTTTTTGAATTTATTACCAAATAACCGGTAATATCTCGTTATTTCTTCCTCGGCTGAGTCCTTTGTGGATTTCCCCGTCTGAGTCCAGATTTTTATCCAAAGTATCCTTTGTGGATAGTTTGTTGTGTTGGCATATTCCCCAATACATGCATCTTTGCGTCAGCTCGAGTCTTTCCATTGATTTATTTTCCTGGAATCCCTTCGTGTCTCCCAGCAAGTTTTCAAGTCGTGACCTGCTCACACATTCTACCCTTATTTCTCCTCAGAGTCTCTGTCTCCCTAGTGAGTGTATTACTCCTATGGATTTTCAGTTTCTCCTGATTTCTTTTCCTTTGTGGCCATATCTCCCCACAGAGTATTAACTTTTGCATGCATACATCTGCATCATGAGGTCTCTTAGGGACCAAAATTCGTCTCTTTGTTATTATTTAAGCCCATTCTACCTCGTCGAGATGAAGATTTTAACCTTCATATCTCCGACTAGAATGACCTTAAATAGGGGCACCTGTAAGACCCTAATTTTGACCCTAAGATCCCTCATGGCATCATATCATTGCTCAATGCATTTGCCTCAAGGATCATAGCATGTGTGGCTCCGTAACCCTTGGGTTGGGACTTGTGTGAGTTGGTTTGAGACCACCAAGCATGCTTGAATTGTATATTATTGCTTTTCTTATTTGTTTAACAAACCAAAAGCATAAAAATATGTCACTAACCTTTGTTGTTTTGAAGCTCAAGCAATCATGAGATCCCCTGCTCCTAGGAGGCTCCTATGCTCAATGAAATGGCCAGATGAAGATGAAAGCAAGCATGACAATGGTTCAAAAAGTTCCTAATCATCATATATGTCTCCCAAGTATCTCAATTTGCCAATTTGATCAATATAAACCAAAGGGCTTGAGGGTTGTTTCCCAAGGAAACCCTAATTCAGTTGTGCATTAACTGTGCCTTGATCATGAAGCAACCTCAACCTATGATCAAATTCAATCAAGGTAAGTTCTTTAATTCATTATTTTATACATATATGAGCTTATGTGAGTATCCTCAATCATTCATTTATCAAGATTTGAGGTGTGGCTTTGAGAAGTTGACCAGTCAAGTCATCTGACCAAGCTAAAGATCACCGAGACCTAACTTTTGATATGTTTGTCAAATGAAGATTACCCCAAGAGAAAACATGTTCTTAAGAACCATATGAACAACTTTCATGTTCATAAAAAATCCATTTGAAACTTGGAAGGTCATCATTCATTTCAAAACATTATAGGTCATTTTGACTGAAACCCTAATTTTGCGCCAACTTCCAAAGGACCTAACTTCCTTATTTTTTATAATTTTGAGGTTAGACCAATTGCATTGGAAATCTTAAGATGTCTACTTCAAATGTTATGTTGGACAAAATTTCATAATCCTAAAATAAACACATGTGATAATACAAAACATTACTGGTCACTTTGGACCAAAACCATTGAATTTTGAAAATGTCCAACTTCAAGTGCCCATAACTTGAATTATGTTGGTTATGAAATGGGAAGGTTTTAAGCACCCAAAACATCCTTAGTACTCTAAGGGAACCTCTTTTTGCAAATGTGTATTGTAGGTTGGTATTTATGAAAATATGTGCAAACAAGATTGGAGGGATGAGAAAAGAATATACATATTTACAGTTTTGTTGTTTGAATGGATAAACCCATTTGAGGCTTGCATCATTGAAACAGAAGGGCTTGAAGTTGATCATTTTTGGCAAATTTTCCAAAGACATGTTTTGTACCTCAAACTGCAAGGTCAGTTTTCACAAATTTCCAAACTCCAAATGGATTTTTGCTCAACATAGCTTTTGTTCCTTATGTCAACAGCTTTCCAACCATTACTCACATGCCTATGTTTGGATTTTCTATGTGTGAATTTCGAAGAGGTGAACATTTATGACCGATTGTGCAATTCACTTTGTATCTTCTCGCACAAGCCAATGCAGCTCAGAATGCAGGTCCATTTCAACTCATTGTGATATCAGCTTGCATTTCCACTTGATTTTGGGCCTCACATGCGCCTGTACAGACCCATGCATGGAGGATCCAAAGCTTCATGCACACGAGTATTTTCCCCCATTGCTTGCAGCTCAGCTATAAATATAATGCCATGCTCATTCAAATCTCAACCTCAAGGCAACCTGAAACTCTACTGAAGTGAAAACCTAACCATACTCAAAGGAATTCCAATTTTTATTTCTCAAATTCAAGCTTGAACTTCAACAAAATTAGTTGATCTTCAAGTCTTATTCCTTAGCCTTGCATTCATATCACATCTCAAGATCAAATTGGAAGCAAAAGCGTGGAGGAATCGAGCTGATCAAAGTTGCACTTCAAAGGTTTATCATCTAACTGTTTTGATCTAAATCTTGCTCCATGATGTGAATTGTTTGTGTTCAAACTGTTTTCTGAAGTCCTCGAGCATTTTGGTTGAGGTTCAAAAACCTGCAACTGGTGGCCGAAGTTGGTTGGTCGTAGAAGATGGTGGTTTCCACCACCATCCCCACGTGGATGAGTCTGATCCCTTGGATCTCCTTCCAACGTTCTAATCTTGGCCTTTAGTTTGGATGACTTATTTTAATTCACTTTGCTTCGCGCTTGACTCATGACCATGGTACTCTAACGCCTCTGAGCCATTGGATATGTACACGTCATTTAATGAAGCAGATCCAAGTGCCCTGGATTTTTGGCATTTTCTAATTTCTGTTGTATTTTCTTTTATTCCTTTTTATTTAAAAAATTCATAACTATTTTATTTGAAGTCATAAAAATATGAGACCAATGGCAAAAAAATTCTTGAAAAATCTAGTTTCATAATCTGATTTTTAATTATTTTTGTGACTTCATTTAATATTTTTTGTGAATTATTTTTTTTTAATAGTTTTTTAATTCATTTTAAATACTTTTTGATATCCAAAAATTCCAAAAATATTTTCTTAACACACATGGATCATGATGAACCAATGAAAAATAGTCTCTTCAATTTCTTAATTGATTTGAGATTTATTTGAGATTTTAATTCATTTGTGTTATATTTTGTTGTTTTTAATTGACTTTAAATAGTTTATGTTTTCAAAAAATGTTGAGAAAATTTGTCAAACCTTGTTTGACCATGTTAGACCTATGATGATTCAATTGGACTTATCCAAGTTGATTTGAATTGAATTGGAGGTTTGACCATATTTTGTTCATTTTATTTTATGTTTTATCTTAATTTTAAAAATACCAAAAAATATGTTTGACTTTGTTGACTTCTAATCTTCATTTCTTTTCTGTTTTACATTGGTTGATAATGATTTGATTCACATTTGATCATTGTGTTTTGTTTATGTCATTTGAATTCTCCTTTTGTCCATTTTATTTCATCTTCATCTTCTTCTTTTTATTTTGGCCAATGAGTTAATGATTTGTGGTTAGTCTTGACATATGAGAGGCTTAACCTTCTTTGATCCAAATCAAACTCAACTTGATCAAAGATCAAGTGAGTTTCTTTGTGTCCAAGATAGGTTGCTTCTTGGTCAAGCAAAAAACCTAAAATCCATAGAAGACCTTTCTCTTTTCTTTTGGCATGGCAAGTTGTAGGAGCTTGGCTTACTAGTCATGATCTCTAACTTGTGTTTATTTGCCTATAGTTTTATTGACCGGCCTCAGATAGGTGTGACTACTACATTAGTCCACTTACGATTGCTTAACATAGCGCTAAATTGTCTTATGACACACTAATATTAACCATTAACTACTAACTTTAATTCAAGCATTTAATTTCTTGCAATTTACTTTAATGCAATTTACTTTCTTGCTCATTTATTCATATTGCCTTTTCCCTTTGCTCACTTGAGCTCATATTTTATGTTTATGTCATTTTCCTTTTGCTCATTTGAGCACATTATTGTATATAAATATATTATTGCTTTGTGTTTATTTTGTCTTCGTTTGTGTGAACCCAATGCAAAAAGGAAAAAGGACTTAGAATTAGGACCTTACCTATGCTTAAAAGAGTTCAAGAGCAACTAAGCATCATGCCTTTAGAATGCTAAAACTTGTTGAAGAGCAACTAGGCCTCATGCCTTTAGAATGCTAAATCTTAAAGTTGACTTCAAAGGACCCTAATCTAAACTCATTCTTTGTCCATTCCTCTTATTGTATTGTGAATTTTTTGATGTTTGCTCTTGTGTGATAGGGATTCCATCTTGAGATAGTAAGAAGGACCATTGTCATGAGTATCCAAGTTAAGAGAGACAAGCCAAATGGAGATCCTAGGAGCTTGAATATGTATATTTGTTTTGATTGCTTGTTGCTTTCTAAGTTCAAAGGAAAGAAGCATCTTGAATCATCTCTATGATCTCAAGAAAAGGAACTCCAAGGGTTTTTATCTCTTCTCTTATCTTTGCATGTTTAGGACTAGCCATTCTCTTCTTCTCTCCACTCTAACCCAAGCCAGACTCATTTTGTGCAAACTTTGACATTGTTTTTCAAATTAGAAACCTAGGCCTTATACCTTTGATTTTTCAAACTCTTTTCATTAATACTCATTGTAAATGAATCTTAATCATACTTTGACTCATTTTATGAATACTTCTAACTTGTAAATACAACTCACTTCAAGTTGTTGTGGTTCCAATGACCACCTTTGTTAAAAACTTTTTTTCATAAACATTAGCCATAGGTTTGAGTTATCATGGTGGTTGATGTAAACCTCACCTCATCCTTAGTGATTGGACTATAAGTCTTCCATACTTATTATAGGGTGGATCCCTCACTAGTATGTTGAATCTCTCCTCACATGGTGGATTGTTGGTTTAGGTTGAGTTTTCTCCCTTTGATAATAAAAGACCTTAAGGCTTTTGGTCAAATCAATTCACCAATCTTTTGAGATTTTTACCCCGAACTACGAGGTTTTGATCCTACCTTTGTGATGGTACGTAGGCAATGGGTTTATCCATTCAAATAACAAAATTGTAAATATGTATATTCTTTTCTCATCCCTCCAATCTTGTTTGCACATATTTTCACAAATACCAACCTACAATACACATTTGCAATAAGAGGTTCCCTTAGAGTACTAAGGATGTTTTGGGTGCTTAAAACCTTCCCATTTCATAACCAACCCCCTTACCCAGGTCTCTGACATTTTTATTAGTTTTTGATTTGATAAAACTTCTTACTTGGTTTTTGTTCTCTTTCTAACCTTTCTTTTGGATAAATAGAAGTGCGGTGGCGACTCGAATTGTATGCTTACTTTTTATTTAGTCAATAAATCTAAAGGTAACGAATACCCCGCTACATCATGTCATGAAACAAGGTAGTCATATCACATTGATATGTGGCTCCGGCGTTCTCCAAACCGAAGGGCATCACTCGATAACAGAATGTTCCCCAAGGTGTGATGAATGTTGTCTTCTCCATATCCTCGGGTGCCATTTTAATCTGATTATAACCGGAAAATCCGTCCATAAATGAAAAGACATTGAATTTAGCCGTATTGTCTACCAACATATCAATGTGTGGTAGAGGAAAATCATCTTTTGGGCTAGCTGCTATAGAGAGTAGTAAATGATATATTCTTAAAATGTAAATAACCATAAGTCTTTTATAAAACTGTGTATGATTGTTTCTTTTGAGAGTGTGTTACGTCAAGGTGTATGCATTGTCTTGATGGAATGTCGAGGTAGTAGCGTCTGGTTGTACTCAGAATGTGCTTGTGCAGAAGAAACTTTGATACAATTTGATGTGCCCGTATGTCATATCAGAATTGGCGTAATATAAGCACGACTCTAGGCGTTTGTGCTCTTGATTATACCTGTAAGTATTTCATAACAAACCAGTTATACGTGACTATGCCTTAATCACGTTTATATAGATAAGGCATAAGTCCTGTTAATTGTGATTGTGTTTCAAATTATACTTATAGACCAGGAATATGATGTGGCCATGCTTTGAACCATGCTCCACGTCACATAGGATCTTAGCCGACCAAAGATTGAGGATCCCTGCCCCTGCCCCCGAGGTGGACATCTCTAGGCTTCACCACGCTCACCCTTGGACTGATAGATCCGAATTGGGGGGGGGGGGGGTGCTCCACCTATGCGTGAAAGTGTGTATTTCTTCGACAAAGGGTATTTAAATTATGTATTCGGACGTGCAAAGCGTCTTCGGTAGCACCCCTGAGAGAATTGGTTGATGTAGTCGGACATGTAAAACAATTCCAACAGCTCCTTGGATTCTGAAGACGCGCGAGGCATTGTGGGAAATTGATTGTTGTAGTTGGACGTATAAAGTGTATCCGATAACACCCATGAATTCTGAAGACACACGAGGATATCATGCCAACCTATTTAAATAAATAAGACTAAGTTTATCATTATTATTATATTGTTATTTGTACTTTGAATTAGAATTCAAAAATAGAAATTAGTTATCCTAAAGAACTTATGAAAATAAGGTGATTTTTTTTTATGAACAATGTCATAAATTATTTTCATAAATTCTCTCGAAAAATAGTATAACAAAACTTATAATACTAATAAACTTAAATAAGTCAATGCAAACAAATAATTAATTTAATTGATCTTTTAACTTGTTAGTCTATTTAAACACTAACTGAATTATTTATTTACAAATATTCAAATGAAATAGACTTTTAAATAGATTAATAGACAAATCAGTCCTTCAAATGTATCAGACTCAAACCTAAAAATAAATTTATGATAGACTCCAAGACAAACTTAAATTTTGAAGTTTTTAACAGGTCAGACTCAAATTTGACAATATCTAACTTGACCCAACATATTTCATTCCTGATTATCCCATACATCATTTTTATTTAAATTACTACATCATGCATAATTATATTTTAATGTGAAGTAAATTTTATGAGCTTTTTTAGCTAAAATAATTTCCTTCGAAAATTCCATCAAAATTTTTAACAATTTATTTTTCAATATTATCAACAAATGTGATACTTACTCACATTGGATGTATTTGTATTACTTTGAAAAGAAGGGAAATTGCATCGATTTTCATTGTGATGTATTTGTAGTTATTACTCACTTTTGTATACAATTTTGAATTTGAACCTTACTAATCATGTTATTGAATTTTTTTTAATTGAATGAAATTTTAGACCAATATTCATCCATTAAATTTCACCATTTTTTATTTTATTTATTTAATAATTTTGAATTAATATTGTATTTAGATTAAAAAAAAAGAAAACGGTTTCATAACAAAAAAGTAGATAGTATTGTTAAGATTATTATATTTAAGTGGTTATTATTAAATGCGTCATGTTATTCATGATTACTTTTAATTGATATTCTTATTAGTACTTTATAAATTTTTTTGCAAGTAATATTATTATGGTTAAACTTATTAAAAAATCTTTATATTCAATATGTCATAAAAAAATAGTGAAGGATTCATTTAAGACTAACTTAGCTTATAATGATACAAATATGAGGCAAGAAAATTAAGAGGATTTTGCCACACAACACATGGCTCATCGATGATAATCTTAAAAGCTAGAATGTCTATGCAATAATTATTTTATGTAAATATGTGAGATGTGAAAGTCTATATCTCTAACTTTAGCCATAATATTAAACCATCTATTTTATATGATTTAAGACATAATTTTAGAATTTTGAGTCACAAGAATAACTATATTCGAATCTATTTTCAACCAAATCTTAGAAACTGGACCTAAAAGCAGAATCAATAGTTTTTATGATTCCAAAAATCTTAATGAGTTTGATGAGAAGTCAAACAAAAAATCTCTCTATTCATTGAAAAAAATAAAGGAAGTATCATAAAAATAATCAGTGTTGCATTTGATCCACCATTTAGCATAGGAGACCAAACAGTCTTAATAGTGACTTTAAAATATTTTTATAATGGTGAAGTCAGGATCCACCTCATATTCAACGAAATTTATAGCAGTCATCAGATATTATTGTGAATTAAAGAGACCTTATATTCAATCAAATTTATAGCAGTCATAAGATATTATTGCCAATTAAAGAGATCTCATATTCAATTAAATTTATAGTTGTCATAAATAAATTAAAAAGACTCTTATTCAATCAAATTTATAGCAATTGTCCAACCTAATTTTTAGAGTTTCTAACCTAAATTAAAGTTCAAACACAAAAATATGAGTTTGAAAATGCTAACTTATTAGTAATTAATATTATAACACACACACACACACACACATATATATATATATATATATATATATATATATATATATATATATATATATATATATATATATATATATATATATATATATATATATATATATATATATATATATATATATATATATATATATATATATATATATATATTATTTATGAAGGCATAAAGTTAATTATAATATTTTAAAAAAACTTTAAATTCTTTTATTTCTTTTATTTTTCTTCATCCAAATCTTAAAATATATACTTTATTATATTTTTCAATCACTCTAATATAAAAATCCATATAATCATTTTAAATATTAAAAAATAAATACTATAAAACTAAAAAATTCTACATTTTGAATAACTACAAGCATCATGTGGATGGTAAATAGTCTTTAAAATATTCTCTAAATACAACACAACAAAATACTTTAAAATATATTCTTTTAAATCTCAATATAATAAACCATCCTAGTAACTTTTAGTGGGATGGAAGCAAAATAAAATGCACCAAATCAAAATATTATTATTATCACTTTTGTTAGCAATAATAATATAAATAATAAATAAATAGAAACACAGAAACACAATTACACCCTCTCTATCACTAATTTCCCGTTTTCTTCTATGCGTACAACATAAATAATATCTATTTTTCTTTATTTTTCTATATAAAAATGTTGTATTCAGACGTGCAAAGCGTCTTTGATAGCACTCTTGATAGAATTGGTTGCCGTAGTCGGACATGTAAAGCATTTCCGACAACTCCCTGGATTTTGAAGACGCACGAGGCATTGTGGAAAATTAATTGTTCTAGTTGGGCGTACAAAGAGCATCTATCTGATACCACCCCTGAATTTTGAAGACACACAAGGATATCATACCGACATATTTAAATAAATAAGATTAAGTTTATCATTATTATTATATTATTATCTGTACTTTGAATTAGAATTCAAAAATAGAGATTAGTTATCCTAAAGAACTTATGAAAATAAGGTGAAAAAAATTACGAACAATGCCATAAATTATTTTCATAAATTCTCTCAAAAAATAGTATAATAAAGTTTATGCTAATAAGTAAACTTAAATAAGTCAATGCAAACAAATATTTAATCTCGTTGATCTTTTAATTTGTTAGTCTATTTAAACACTAATTGAATTATTTATTTATAAATGTTCAAAAGAAATAGATTTTTAAATATATTGAAGTTTTTAAGAGATCAGACTCAAATTTGACAAAATACATCATGCATAATTAATATTTTAATGTGAAGTATATTTTGTGAGTTTTTTTTAGTTAAAATAATTTCCTGTGGCGAAAGTTTCATCAAAATTTTTGAGAATTTATTTTTCAATATTATCAACAAATATGATTATTATTCACATTGGATGTATTTGTATTACATTGAAAAGAAGGGAAATTGCATGGATTTTCATTGTGATGTATTTGTAGTTATTACTCACTTTTGCATACAATTTTGAATTTGAACCTTACTAATCATGTTATTGGATTTTTTTAATTGGATGAAATTTTAGACCAAAATTCATCTATTAACATTTTTCACCATTTTTGATTTTATTTATTTAATATTTTTGAATTAATATTGTGTTTAGTTAAAAAAAGAAGGAAACAGTTTCATAACAAAAGAATAGATAATATTATGATTATTACATTTAAGTGGTTATTATTAAATGGGTTCATGTTATTCATGATTATTTTTAATTGATATTCTTATTACTTTATAAAAAAAATTGTAAATAATATTATTATGGTTAAACTTCCTAAAAAAATCTTTATATTCAATATGTCATAAAAAAAATACGGAAGGATTCATTTAAGACTAACTTACCTTATAATGATATAAATATGAGACAAGAAAATTAAGGGGATTTTTCCACGCAACACATGACTCATCCATGGTGACCTTAAAAGCTAGAATGTCAATAATTATTCTATGTAAATATGTGAGATGTGAAAGTTTATATCTCTAACTTTAGTCGTAACATTAAGTCATCTAGTTTGTATGTTTCAAGCCATAATTTTAGAATTTTGAGTCACAAGAATAACAATATTCAAATTCATTTTCAACCAAGAATAGTATTTATGACATAAAAAATCTAAGCTAGTCTGAAAAGTCAAACAAAAAATATATGTACTCATTGAAAAAAGAGAAGGAATTATCATAAGAGCAATCAGTGTTGCATTTGATCCACCATTTAGCAGGAGGAGACCAAACAATCTTAATAGTAACTTTAAAACTTTTTTATAATTGTGAAGTCACAAATGGAGAAGTTAGTAGCTGTCACAATATTATATGCCAATTTAGAGACCTTAGATTCAATCAAATTTATAACAACCATCAGATATTATTGCCAATTAAAGAGACCTCATATTCAATCAAATTTATAACGGTCATCACATATTATTGTCAATTAAAGAGACCTTATATTCAATCAAATTTATATCAGTCATCAAATATTATTGTCAATTAAAGAGACCTTATATTCAATCAAATTTATATCAGTCATCAAATATTATTGTCAATTAAAGAGACCTCATATTCAATCAAATTTATATTAGTCATAAGATATTATTGGCAATTAAAGAGACTCGTATTCGATCAAATTTAGAGCAGTCACCCATGTATTTTTAAAGTTTCTAACCCAATTTAAAGTTTAAACACAAAAATATGAGTTTGAAAATGCTAACTAATTAGTAATAACTAATATAACTTCAAATATATAAAAAATATTATTTATGAAGGCATAAAGTTAATTATAATATTTATAAAAAAAAATTATTTCTTTTATTTTTCTTCATTAAAATCTTAAAAAATATTTTTTATTATATTTTTCAATCACTATAATATAAAAATCCATATAATCATTTTAAATCTTATAAAACTATAAATACTTTAAAACTAAAAAAATTCTACATTTTGAATAACTACAAGCATCATGTGTAAATAGTCTTTAAAATATTCTCTAAAAACAACACAACAAAATACTTTATATACCTCATTATTTTGAAGCAACTTTGTCATAGAACGATCTCCATCTGACTTGCCCTAGTATTTTGGAACTGTATACCTCTGATGAACGATCTCAGAGAGATTGACTTCTTGTGATCTTGGGGTGACCTGCCCCAGTACGAGTCTTGAAGTAACTTTGCCCCTGGCTGGTGAATCTTGGAGGGAGTGCACATGACTAATTGGTCTTGGATATATTTGTTGAATTTTGACGTGATTGCCCCCGATTGATTGAATCTTGTAGATATTTCTCGACATGATTGCCCCAAATTGACTAGATCTTTTATAGATTTCTCTTTTTGCTCAAAAAAGTCTTCATATGTCCTGCCCTCTAGTATCATCAAGTACCTCGATTCACGTTCATTATGGAAACTTCCTTGCTTTCAAATGCTTACTCACGAGTAAGAGTTGTTTATTTTTGAAAATGATAATTGCAATGTTATGTTTTTGTTAGCTTTGAAATCCAAGTTTGTTCACTAGAATTATGACATATAGTGAGTGAATCACTACTTGGGAATGTCATATCAATACCAACACAAATGATAAGCAAAATGTTTAGGAGCTAGCTTTAACACGATCTTACTGTGTATCTTTCAAAATAAATCATGCTTCAATTAGGTCTTTTGAGGGTTGTAACGTAGTCTGGTTCACGGTTTCAGAAGGAAAAGATTTATGGCTATAAACCTATTATAACTCATTCGTTCTCCTTAATGTTCATCATTCCTATGTTCAGCTAGTTCGACACAAGCGCTCATTTTCCAAAAGGGATTTTTGAATGGTGAAAGTGATGGTTAAGGGACCAACTAGGAATCAAGGCCCATAACATTGGGGCTTTGATTCCTCTCATTAATCCCTATATCCCGGTAACAACTAATTGAAAAAACAAGGTAATTGGAAAAATGAAGGAGAATGGCGATCCAAAATACAACGGAAATTAAAATTTTCTCCTTTAGTAATCCTTACGAATGGGCATGACTAGTGATAGAATCATTATCTCTTGTGGCGATTGAAACTTTTGATGCAGATCTAAGGAGTGATCACAAACGTTGAATGGTGACAACGCCTCTACTCAGTCCACACGAACGAATTCCTTCAATCTCAGTGCTAGCTGCTATGAATGAAGGCTTTGAGTGAGTGAGAGAGAGAGAGAAACGAAATTTCATATGCACAAATGCTTCTGGATAAGGGTTCTATTTATAGAACCACTTGTGTGGGTTGTAAGCTAAAAATTTCACTTATGTGTATGTGGCCCATATCTTATGATATACCAAAATCACTTAAGCACGTGGTACCTTACCATATTTCGTATTCTACTTAAGTGCACCATACCTTACGGTGTTCCTTATTTACTCTATCTCTCATCAATCCTTCCTTTTGTGTGTGACCCTGTAGATTCTCGCGACATTGGTAATTATATTAAATCACGTATTTAACATAATAAACAGTGAGCAATATTTAGCAACACATCACTGCTACCCAAGACACGAAAATGTCATGTGATATGGCAAATCCTTTTATGATAATACTTATGTGTACAATTACCATTTTGACATTATGTCTACATTGAACATAAGGCATAGATCGTGGCATGCTTGTCCAGTTCAATATTGGACCCTTAGACATTTATCCTGTTACACAGGATGGACAAATTCGATCTAGGTCACTCATGTCCCTCAACATGATTCGTGGAGTACTCATCAACTGTCTTTATGGTCATCCAGTTACATACAATGTTTGATCAACAATAAGGCACTTGACTCTACATCTAGGGTCCATAGTGGTTTCAGATCGAAGGATGGTATACACCACTATCACCATGAGAATAACTTATGACACTTTGCATAACATTCTATATAGTATTCTCATAGCGGGTTAATCCAGTATAAATATTACTCTTAATATTCATACCTATGTTTAAGACTTGATAACTCTTTATCCATGATTCATGAGATGTGATCATCAGTCTATATACATAATAGTCTTAATTCTTTAATGTTATCCCACTTTACAACAAAGCTTGACTACAGATACTTTAAGAACAGTGTCCTTATGTTTAATGGGATCTCATGACTAAGTCACACTTGATACATTAAACGGACTAGCTATTCTAGGGACTTTATTAAACAAACATAATAAAGAAAAAACCTTTTATTATTAATAAATAATTCGATACAAGTACCAAAAGTATTGGCCTCTAGAGCTTACACCAACAAAAAATACCTCACCGAAGAAGATGAGATAAACGGTCTCGGGTAAGCTTTTTGGCTCTTTCTCTTTTGCTATCTTCAACGAAATCTTCTCCTCTTCTTCTTCCTATTTTTCTTGCTTCTTCTGAGATTGTGAGTGAAATGGTGATGATCAATCTCGAGTGCTCTGAGTTATGGAAGAATTATGGAAATGATTGAGAGGTTAAAGACGAATGAAATTCAGAGATGAAGATGATTGTGTGGATTTTAGAGGTTGAAGATGATTGTGTGGATTAAGATATTCTGGTGGAAATGATTGAAGAATGATTCAGTGATTCAAGATGGGTGATTATGAGATAACGATTGGGTTTTATCAATGACTGGAGAGTTTGATTTATAGGTGATTATGCTTTAGGATTGGTGAACAATTCTGTTAGTGTTCAATTGACGATTGTAACTGAATTATGGAAATCGAGGGCAAGGTTAGTTGGTTAGAATTTCTGAAATTCTGATTTTTGTTAGCTTGGCTCGAGTTAATTGATTCATGTCATTAAGTTAGTTGATTGGGAATGTTAGGTTAAGTTTGTTAAATAGTGTTAAGTGAAAAATGAATTTGATGTTGGTTGTTAAATTGATGCCCGATTTTGAATGATGTAGAGCTGTAGGCCTGCTAATGCTTGGTTGTGTTATTGTTCAATGTTGATTGCAAGCTTGGTTCAAGTTTATTGTTGCAGGGTTGCTGATTGTGTACACTTACTGCAAAATGATTATTGCTTGTAGGAAGTGGTTGCTAGGTTGAGTTGCTACAGGTTTGCCTTGATGTCCACGTTGTGAAATGGTTTTGCTGATGTGATGCAGGTTTGGATTGTTGCAGGTTTGCTTATGACATGATTTTGTTGATAGTTGTATATGCATTTCCTTGGTGTTGCATTGTTCACAGTCATGCTCATGATGTATTAGGTTTGCTGCAATGATCATGTTTTATTGGATGGTTGGTGCATGGGCTAATGCATGTGTTGGATGGAATGCTTACGGAAAATGGTAAGTTATTGGTTTGTTTAGGTTATTGCACTTGTGGCTTGTAGCATGCTAGGTTTATGGTTGCTTGGATTGATGGACTTGTAATGTTAATGTAATGGTTATGAACATGTATGCTTGGAAATGTTGGTTATGAAATGGTAATGTGTTTGGTCATGCTTGGTTGTTTGTGATGAACATGACTTGTTTGTATGAATTAACATTGCTAGGCTTGGTTGCTCTTTTGTAGGCATAATGAACATGAACATGACTTGGCCAAAGGTGACTTGTATTTGAAGCAATCATGATTGAAACAAGCAAACATGGGTCTTCATGATGGAACATGGGAAATGAGGATTAAGTTAGGCCTTAGGATGGTCGATGGGGCTTAGTTGACTTTGGTCAACTGGTTGACCAAAAAGTCAAATGTTGACAAAAAGTCAACTATTATAAAAAGAAGTCAACTTTGTAATCTTGTACATGTATGAACTTTGAATGTGATTGTATAATGAAATAGATATTTGGTTTATGAATGAATGGAATTGAATAGTTGAAATGGATATCCAATGAATTGCACTAAACAAAGACTTGAATGACCAACCACTAGGTCACACACTAGTCAACCCTAACTTCCTAAAACTTGCATGTATGATAAAGGGAATGTGAATGACAAAACTTGAATGAATCAGAAACTAATGGACAATCCATAACGACATTGAAAATGAAATGAATGGGAATGAAATGGACTTGAATGAACAATCCCCTATTGCACAAATGACCAATGGATCAAGGACCCTAGCATGGGCAATGAGACTTGTATGAAGAATCAATGGACACATGAATAACTAGACATGAACAAACCAAGAACTAGAAATGACCAGATGAAAGGATCATGAATGAAACAAGTGGAAGTTGTGATGCCATGAGAATGGGCTTAGACCAAAGTAAGCCCTCAAGAAATAGATGCACATGTAAATACTTGAAATGAACTTTAATCCAATCAATGAAGCCTCATAAGGGATCAAGAACATACAGGCCTTGAATGGAGCTTGATCAACCAAATGAACATGCATAGTGAATGATAGTGAATAAGATAAAATTAGGGCTAGATGCACACATAATGAAGCATAACCACAATTAGAGTTTTGGCCATGAAAATACAAATGAAACTTAAAAACAAAACACACAAAAAAATACAAAGGGACAACCAATTAGGGTTTGACTTGATGGAGCAACCTCAAGTTGCTAGGAAACCCTAACCTCCACTAGGTACACACAACTATGCATTGAATCCAAGATACATGTCCTCTTGTCTTGAACAATGTTAATGTAAGTGAAATGATTGAATATGAAAATATGCATATGAATTAGGATTATGGACCTAAGTGAACATTGTGAAGGATAGAGTAAAATTTGGGATATTATATATATATATATATATATATATATATATATATATATATATATATAGAGAGAGAGAGAGAGAGATTTTTATTTACCTTATTTAAAATGAGGTGGTACACATTGAAAAGTTGGATCTTTTGGTATTATAATATCATGCGCTAGACCTTTATAGCCCTTACTTCTACCACTAATTGTTTTCAAAACTTTGTGAAATGCTTTGCTAATAGTCTCTCCAGAATGTTGAAACCGCTCTCTAATATCTCTATTTGAAGCATCCATAGAAAGTGTATATACAAATATGTCCACCTTCTCTACAACCGTCATTCTCTTACTTAGTTTTAATCCATATTTTGTTTGTAAATCTTCACACAACTGTATAAATAAGTTTGAGTCCATTCTAAAAGTTAACCATTAACTTTAAGATCTTATATTAAATTATTTTAATTTTAGATTAACTAAAAATATTTATTAAAAAAATTAACCTTAATTTTTCTATCTCACCACTCATTTGAACAATTAAACTTTCTTGTGGCCAGTTTCACCAAACTTCAGAAACTTCCAAATGCGTCAATCATTTTTCATAAAATTAAATTATTCTTTAAAGATTTTTCTAAACATCTTATGTTGGTAGCAACTTCAAACTCTTTGCTAATCTCCTTCCATTTAAATGATCCACGCCGATTCTTTCTTGATACAAATGTCACAAAATATCTTTTCATTCTCATTTGTCCATTTAAATTTGGTTCCTTCCATTTTATCTTTACTTGAAGTCATCTTATAAATTTGACAACACACAATAATGAATATTAATGTTTTTGAGTTATAGAAATTAAAAAAATATACGGTGTACAAGCAAGTCACATACATAAGTAACAAAATTTCAATACATCAAAATGTTACAAGCCATATAATTTCATCTATTCATCGTTAGTAATAAAACTATAAAATTGGGATTTAAGTTTTTTTTTTATAAATCATGAATCAAACAACTATTTTACAAAAAAAAAAAATGAAAAAAAATCACCATACCATAACAATATTACAAACAAAAATATATTGAAGTATCATAGAAAAAATAATCAGTTGAAAAGAAATAAAAATACCTGTGTGTAAAAATAAAAATGAGAGATAAAGAACTATAATTTGACGATAGACTACAAATAATGGAATATTAGTGAACTTTAATTTAGAGCAAAGGTTGATGCTTTAGAGAATGAGAATGGAGGAAGATTGAGTGAAAACCACATAATAACAAAATGAAAGGTGAATTTCTTCATGAATTTATTTTTTTAAAATAATGACAAATCTTTCTTATTCCCTAAATTAAAACACAATTATTTTAATTTAAAACATAATAAAATATAAAGGGTAAAAATGAGTTTTTGATAAAATAGTGAAAGTATAAATGAAAGAAAAAGTCAGAAATTAAAAGCTACAAGTTCAAAAACTACTTCAAATAACTTTTGATAAAAAAAGTTAAAAGTTAATAAAAAGGTTAGAAGCTAAAAAACATTTATCATACTTTATATTTAAAAAGTTAAAAGCTCTTTTTTTTTCTTACAATCAGACTTTATATTTAAAAAAAAGATATAATTTGTTTTCAATATTTGTATGTTTTAAAATTATTTAATTTTTATCCCTTTTTGAATTTATTCATTTAACATATTATTAATTTGAGTTAATCTTTGTGAATGATATTTTTTTAAAAAGTTGGTAACAATTAGTTATAGGGGTGTTAAGAATATTTATTTATTTTTGTAATCTTTATTTTTAATTTAATTATTATATTTGTAGGTATTTTTTAATAATTAATTTCGAACAAGTGGTGTGTTGATCTTGTAATGTATATTTTTTCTATTTATTTAGAAAACTGGAAATTCTTTCATTTTTATTTTATTTTTGTATTTTCAAATATTTAACTTTTTGTAAGTGAACTTTTTTTTGAACTTGTTTTTGTTTGAAAATTGAGATTTTATTAATTTAAAATATTGAATATTTTGAAATTATATTTATTTGACATACCACCTATTCTTTTTTATTCGAGTTATTTATTTAAATCATAATAATATTTTGAAACACTATCTTTGTAATAGTTAGTTTTATTCTTTATGTTTCGTTGCGGAACCAAAATAGAGAGGATTGCGAAAATTGCAACATCACAAAGTTTTCGAAGCATTACGATGATGTGACATTGTGGAGCGAAGATCGCGATCATGGTGCTTCTTGAACCAGAGATACCGGTCTTGATGCGATGTCATTAATTAGTGTTTGTTATTTCTCATACGACATGCTTAGGGGGTAGCTGCATGCTGATCACCCCAATACCCAAGTCAGTTTAGGGTTCAAGATAGTGGTAGTGAACGTGGAGATTAGAGATTGTGTACTTAAAAATCATTTTCGAAAGTATTTATACCTTGGGTATGATGGGGCAGGTTGGATAGCGGGCCTCGTGTTATTGGCCTTTGGCCGAAGCATAACAGTGAGTCACAGGTCTTTGGCTGACACATAACATTTCTCCCCAAGACTTGTCGGTCATGTTTGATGTAGGGGGGAGTCTTCCAGTAGCTGTGGCCGAACTTTGAAGATGTTTGTCAAGGTGTTGGCTGGCATGCGCCACTTTGGTTTTGCCAAAGCCTCATGCTGATGTGAACATTAAATACAATCCCATTATTGAAATATTTTATCGTTTTTCTTTGACGTGTGACATGAAAATGTATGGGGTGATGTGATGCAGATTTATGTGTACTCTAGTACACTTGAGTGCGGTTTTCTTACCCAGATAAATTCAGACTGTTGATTTACCATTATTTTTTTCTTTCGATCTGATCCGTTCGATTGCTTTTGTCTATATAAAGACAAAGAGAGATTCTGGAGAAACGTTTTAGCCATCTTGTTGGTTGAGTTTCTCTTGTCTCTTTGAGTCTTTCCCTCTTATTTGAGCGCACTTTTCTCCTAGAGTAACTGTCGTTGTATGTACATAATTTTAAAGCATTAGATCTTTGATTTTTCGGCCTTCTTCCTTGCTTCAGCATTTTTTCCCTCATATTTCAATGTGCATTTTCTTCACTTCATCTTTTACTTAAGTATTTATCACATTTTTATTACGATGAATGGTAACCCTATTATTGTCGAGAGTGACTCAGAGGGTAGTGTTTCTTCATCTTCAAAAATGGGAATGGAGTCTGAATCGTATTCCTTTCCTTTTGTTAGTGGAGATTTTGAATTAAAAGTCATCCTTTTAAGTGATGATTCAAATATGGAAGGGTCATATGGATAATCTCTTTCAGATGAAGTTCTTTCTAGAGATTCTTCAGAGACTCTATTTTCGACGAAGTCTGACGGGGTAAAAACCTTGTCGAGAGACCTCTGCCTCCTTCTGTCATGACCGAGGAAGAAATCGAGGTTTCCCGTCAAAAGAGGTAACATGTCGATATCTTTGTCAAAACATATCGGGAAGTAACTGGTCATGACCCTAGTGATGCTGAAATTGCTCATCATATGGAGTGCTAGGGGAAGCATGATGTCGTGTCCTAGGTCAGTTCCGGTGACCATCATAGAGTTGATGCATTGGTTCGCAAGGGTATTTGACTAATAGAGCCGACCAATGCCAATAGATACCATTGGGCGGCCACCCAAATAGTTGGAACTTATTCTATTTTGAACACCGTTGATACTGTGGTTGAAGCCGATATCATGGTTGGAAATTCATCAAATTTGGGCGATTATATCAGTAGGTCCAGATGAGAGGGCATACAACTCTTTCGAAGGTTGCTCGGTTCCTCAATATGAGTGTATCTTTACCAGGTTAGGGATACGTTTGCGCTTCTTTGATTTTGAGGTGGTCATGATGAACCATCTAAAAGTTGTCCCTCACAACTTCATCTTGGAGCTTGGGCTTTTATGACGGTGTTCCAACTTTGCGCCAAGTACGAGTCTTGGAAACCTTCTTTATGGCTCTTCTTTGACCTTTTTTTCTATAGCTCGCACTTTGCTGGATGATGCTAGGGATCAAGGGTTGATATCCTTCTGTCCTCAAGCACCCTGGTTCAGTTATTTTGCCTCTGATTGGGGTATTTTTTCTGGAGCGTTTCATATTAGTGAAACAGGTTACTTCCGAGGATCATTTGGCCTTCTGTTTATTTCTGGCCACAGTGGGAAGTGTCTCCTCTTGCACAAGGGGTTTTCAAAAGTAATGGTCTATAATTCATTTCCACCGACCCATTTCTTTTTACCATTTTGGGCTAACTCCTCTGTCTCCGTAGGAAGTAAAGATGAAAGAGGATTTATACTCCTCATATAAAGGTGTAGCGATGAATTCATGACCATCAAGCTATGGATAAACTTGACGTCAATAAAATCAGAGTCACCACTGCGCTTTTATTGTTTCCAAAGGAAAAGGGAAAAGTACGAACAAAACCCAAGAATAAGAAGTTTTTAAATCAAAACTAAAAAAATGCCAGAGATTACAGGTAAGGGGGTTGGTTATACAGAGGGAAGGTGTTAGCACCCAAAGTATCCTAGGTACTCCTATGGAGCCCTTTTTTGTGTGCATATGTTTTGGGGTATAAATGATGTTTGATAAAATAAAGAGTGTGGGGATGAGAAAAGAATTCATTGATTATATTTTTGTATTTGACAAGACCTTCGGTCTTATGCCTACGTACTAACATAAAATGAGGGATAAAAACCTCGTAGTTCGTGGTAAAAATTTCAAAGAAGTTGGTGAATTGACTTTAACAAAGGTTTAAGAATAGGGCATAAAAGGCCAAAGTTTTGAATAGGGTTGCTAACTCTTTTTGTCTTTTGAAATTTAAGGTCAATATGGTTAAGTTTATTTACAAGTTTGATTTAATAAAAGGTTTAAAAATTCAATGGCATAAGGCTAAAGTTTCTAATTGTTAAAACATGTCTAAGTTAGAAAACAAGCAAAGAAGATTTTTGAAAAGACGGAGAAGTTTTGAAATTTAAGAAGTGGGAGGAGATGAAGAGGCTATCCTAAGCACAAATTTAAAAGTTAAGAGTTGAAAAGATCTGATCAATGGGATGCAATCTAACAGACAAGAATGTCATATAGAAAGTTATTTTCCTTTGGACTTTGACCAAGCAATAAGCAACAGACAATAAGCAATATCCAGACATCATACAGGTTAAGGCATCAAATAAATATAACCACATCCAAGCAAGCACTCCAATAGCTAGCAGTCTTCATTGTCTTCTAGTGTATCAGATGAAATATTCTTTGATCAACTCAGAACAAAACATGAGACATAAACCATAACAAAATAACAATTAAGCATAGAGACAGAGTAGCAGGTAAATCAAAGAAATCCTCAAGTCTTGCATCAGATGAAAGTCACTGTCAAAGATAACTCAATCTCAAAATGTTGGCATTGGCCAAGTCCTTTATCACAGAGAATGTTGCCTAATTCTAAGTCCAAAATTCAGATCAAGTCCCAACAGTCCACCAAATGTTTTTTAGAGTTTTTGTTGTTATTAGGTGTTTTAGGGTCGTAAGACCATAAACAAAATCAAAACACACAACAATATATACAATCACAAGATATGGCTTAAGTGAGCAAAGTAAAAAAGGACTTAAACATAAGCAAACTGTATGAAATTTAAATGGCAATGAATGATAAGTGACTGAAATTTAAATTGTATAAAGTAAATGACTTGAAAGTAAAAGCAAAAATGAATAAGAGTTAGTCAATGCTTAGTCAAATGTTAGTGTTGAATTTTAATTGATTAAGTCATTCTTTGGAGAATACTCAACCATTCATTCATAAGTAGGGATCCTTGAACCAAGGCATCTTCCATGATGTAAGACCCTAATTTTGACCCTAAGATCCCTCATGGCATCATTTCGTTGCTCATTGCATTTGCCTCAAGGATCATAGCATCTTAGCTCCTTAACCCTTGGGTTGGGACTTGTGTGAGTTGGTTTGAGACCACCAAGCATGCTTGAATTGTATATCATTGTTTTTATTATTTTGTTTACTAACCAAAAGCACAAAAGTATGTCACTAACTTTGTTTGTTTTGAAGCTTAAGCAGTCATGTGATCCAAGGCTCCTAGGAGGCCCCTATGCCCATTAAAATGGCCAGATGAAGACGAAAGCAAGCATGACAATGGTTCCTAAAGCTCCTAATCATAATATATGTCTCTCAATTATCTCAATTTTCCAATTTGATCAAGATAAACCAAAGGGCTTGATGATTGTTTCTCAAGGAAACCCTAATTCAATTGTGCATTGACTGTGCCTTGCTCATGAAGCAACCTCAACAGGTGATTAAATACAATCAAGTTAAGTTCTTTTATTCATCATTTTATGCATATATGAGCTTATGTGAGTGTCCTGAATCATTTATTCATCAAGATTTGAAGCTTGGCCTTGAGAAGTTGATCAGTCAATTCATATGACTATTTTGAAATCCACTGAGACCTAACTTTTGATGTGTTTGTCAAATGAAGATGACCCCAAGAGAAAAAGTGTTCTTAAGAACCATATGAACAACTTTCATGTTGATAAAAAATCCATTTGAAACTTGGAAGGTCATCATTCATTTCAAAACATTATAGGTCATTTTGACTGAAACCCTAATTTTGGTTCAACTTCCCAAGGACCTAACTCCTTCATTTTTTATGATTTTGAGGTGATACCAAGTGCATTGGAAATTTTAAGATGTGTAATTCAATTGTTATGTTGGACAAAATTTCATAATCCTAAGAGAAACACATGTGATAATACAAAACATTATAGGTCACTTTGGACCAAGGTCATTGAAATGTGAAAAAGTCCAACTTCAAGTGCCCATAACTTTCTCATCAAAAATCAAAATGATGCAAAATTTAATCCAAAATTGATTGTCTTGAAAATATCTACAACTTTGATGTTTAAAGTCTTGTCATTTGAGGCTTGTATCGTTGAAACATAAGGGCTTGAAGTTGGTCCATTTTGGCAAATTTTCCATATACATGTTTTGTACCTTGAACTTCATGGCCAGTTTTCAATAATTTTCAAACTCCAAATGGATTTTTGTTCAACATAAAATTTGTTCCTTATGTCAAGACCTTTCCAACCATTACCCACATGCTTATGTTTCAATTTTCCAAATGGCATTTTCGAAGAGGTGAAGTTTTGTGACCAATTATGCACTTCATGTCAAAATTCCATGCACAAGCCATTGCATTGCCATCTGCACGTCCTAATCCATTTGTTTGATGTTCAGCATTCAAATGCAATTGAATTTGGGCCTCACATGCGCCTGTACAAGCCCATGCATGGAGGACCCAAGTTCATGCACACACGAGTTTTCTACTTGCTTGCATCAGCTGTGGCTATAAATAGACATGCTTGCTTCACTTGAATGATAACCTAAAGGCGCCTAAAGCTCTTCTCAACTGATTCCCCAACCCTCCATTAAAGGAATTCTGAATTTTTTCTTCACTTTTCAAGCTTGAATTTCAACTTCCCTGGTTGATCTTCAGCTTATAATTCCTTAGCCTCACCTCCTTGCTACTTCAAGATCAAGTTGCACTGAAGAATTGGATTGGATCAAACTCACATAAACTTCACTTCAAAGGTTTATCTCATAACTGTTTTGATTCGAATCTCTCTTATTATTGTGCATTGCTTGGTTTTGTTGGTACCTCTGAAGTCCTCATGTGAGAGGCAATTGATTTGTGGTTTTAATTTTGTGAATTGGACAAGTTCAGATTGAACACCTCATTTTTCAAGCTCAGATTTCTTCCTCTATAGGGATCTTGAGTGAAAACTAAGGTCACAGGGGTGATGTACATCACCCCAGCTTTCGAATGGTATATAGATCGCGTGTTATGGTTGAGGTTTGAAAACCTGCAACAGGTGGTCGGAAAAGGCCTTCTCACCGGAGAAGAAGGTGGTTTCCACCAGCGTCCTCATGCGTTTGAATCTGGACCATTGGATGTTGATTCCCAGATTTAATCTTAGCCTTGCTTTGTTATGACTTCATTTAATACCATGTGCCACGCTATTGACTAAGGTTCACAATACGCGCGCGTTTCCCAGTCACATGATCAGCCACGTCAATTAATGAAGTGGATCTGATGCCTGTGCATTTTCCCAATTTCTGAATTTCCATTTTATTTTCTTTTATTCCAATTATTTTTAAAAATTCATAACTTCTTTATTTGGAATCACAAAAATATGGGACCAATTGCAAAAAAATTCTATTAAATTCTAGATTCTAAAAATGATTTTTAATTATTTTTGTGATTCCATTTAATATTTTTTGTGAATTATTTCTTTTCTGGTTGTTTTTAATTCATTTAAAATACTTTTTGTATTCAAAAATGCCAAAAATATTTTTCTTAACATCTTTGGATGATGATGAGTCTATGAAAAATAGTCTCATCAATTTCTTAATTGATTTGAGATTTATTTGATATTTTAGTCCAACTATGTTAGTTTTTCTTTATTTTTAATTGTTTAAAATTAGAATCTATTTTCAAAAAATATTGAGAAAATTTGTCAAACCTTGTTTGACCATGTTAGACTTATGATGATCCAATTGGACTTATCCAAGTTGATTTGAATTGGATTTGAAGTTTGACATTTATTTGTTCATTTTATTTTATGTATTATTTTAATTCCAAAAAAATACCAAAAAAATTTGTGTTATTTCTTGACTTCTAATCTTGACTTCACTTCTGTTTACCATTGATTGATGTTGATTCCATTCATGTTTGATCAATGTGTGTTGGTTATGCTAGTTGACTTTTAATTTTGTACATTCCATTTCCATCTTTTTCTTCTTCTTTTTTCTTTTTGACCAATGAGTTAATGATTGGTGGTTAGCCTTGACATATGAGAGGCTTAACCTTCTTTGATCCAAATCAAATTCATCTTGATCAAAGATCAAGTGAATTGCTTTGTATCCAAGATAGGTTGCTTCTTGGTCAAGCAAAAAACCTAAATCCATACAAGGTCATTCTTCTTTTCTTTTGGCATGGCAAGTTGTAGGAGCTTGGCTTACTAGTCATGGTCTCTAACTTGTATTTAATTGCCTATAGTTTTATTGACCGACCTTAGATAGGTGTGACTACTACATTAGTCCACTTACGATTGCTTAACATAGCGCTAAATTGCCTTATGGCACACTAACACTAACTACTAATTACTAACTTTTAATTCAAGCATTTAATTCTTGCAATTTACTTTAATGCAATTTAATTTCTTGCTCATTAATTCATTTGTCTTTGCCCTTTGCTCACTTGAGCTCATGTTTATGTTTATGCCATTTGCCTTTTGCTCACTTGAGCACATTATTGTGTATATATTAGTGCCTTGTGTTTATTTTGTTTTGTTTGTGTGAACCCAATGCAAAAAGGAGAAAGGACTTAGAATTAGGACCTTACATATGCTAAATGGAGTTTCAAGAGCAACTAGACCTCATGCCTTTAGAATGCTAAAATTGTTGAAGAGCAACTAGGCCTCATGCCTTTAGAATGCTAAAATTGTTGAAGAGCAACTAGGCCTCATGCCTTTAGAATGCTTAATCTTGAAGATGAATTGAAAGGACCCTTATTCTAAACTCACCCTTGTCCATTCTTTCTATTGCATTGTGGAACTTTTTGATTTGTGTGTTCTTGTGTGACAGGGATACCAAAACTTGAGCTATTAGAAGGACCATTGTCATGAGCATCCAAGATAAGAGAGACAAAGCCAATTGGAAGATTCCTAGGAGCTTGATTGATTATTTGCTTGATTACTTGAGTTAATTGCTTATTTATTGCTAAGTCCAAAGGAAAGGAGCAACTTGGATCATCTTTATGATCTCAAGAAGGGAACTCCAAGTGGTTTTATTTATCTTATCTCATCTTTGCATGTTTAGGACCTAGCCCTTCTCTTCTTCTCTCCACTCTAACCCAAGCCAAACTTATTTTGTGCAAACATTGACATTGTGTTCAAAATTAGAAACCTAGGGACTATGCCTTTGATTTTTTCAAACTCTTTTCATAATACTTATTTTGAATTGAACCTTAAGTCAACTTTGACTTTATTTTGTGAATACTTTTCATTTGTAAATACAACTCACTCAAATTATTTTATGGTTCCAATGACCATTTGTGTTAAAGCTTTTCATAAACATTAGCTATTATGTTTGAGTTATCATAGAGGTTAATGTAAACCTCACCTGTATCCTTAGTGATTGGACTATAAGTCTTCCATACTTATTATAGGGTGGATCCCTCACTAGTATGTTTAAGGTCTCCTCACATGGTGGATTTGTGGTTTAGGTTGAGTTTTCTCCCTTTGATAACAAAAGACCTTAAGGCTTTTGACCAATCAATTCAACAACTTATTTTGAGATTTCTACCCCGAGCTACGAGGTTTTGATCCTACCTTTGTGATGGTACGTAGGCAATGGGTTTATCCATTCAAAGACAAAAATTGTAAATAATTTGATATTCTTTTCTCATCTCCCCAATCATGTTTGCACAAATATTTTCATAAATACCGACCTACCATACAACATTTGCAAAAAGGGCTCCCTTAGAGTACTAAGGATGTTTTGGGTGCTTAAAACCTTCCCATTTCATAACCAACCCCCTTATCCAGATCTCTGACCTTTTTATTAGTTTTTGATTTGATAAAACTTCTCGGTTTTTGTTTGCTTTCTAACATTTCCTTTGGATAAATAGAAGTACGGTGGCGACTCAAACTGTATGATTTACTTTTGATTTAGTCAATAAATCTAAAGGTAACGAATACCCCGCTTCAGAAAAGTGGCGACCCTGCTGGGGAAACATTTTCCTAGTGGGTTTAGCCTACTTTTTGCCTTTGTTGTATTGTATGTTTATATTTTCTTGTGACATATTTTTGTGCAAATTTGGGATGACTGTATTGCTTTTAATGTATGAATTGCTTGATATATCAATTGCTTGTGTGTTAGGTGGTCTCTTGTGTGATGAGTTTTATACCCGAACTCGAGTGCACTTATGATAGGAGAATGACATAGTCTTGTTGACTTGTGTGGAGTTATTCCTTAGCAAGTTGACTTGCAAGCCCATTCACTTAGTGGAGGTTATGTTGGGATCAATAATGTCACACGAGTAGTCGTGGTTAGGCATTATTCTTTCCAATATATGCCTTAGAAGCCAAGGACCTTAGATTACCTAGCCCATCTTGGCCTATTTTTAGGACGTAGTGTGAAGATCGTTCAAGTGTAAGATTTGATACGATTGTTACACGATACTACATTCATAAGAGTTTCTCTTGAGAATATTTTTGGAATACGAGTAGTCGTTTATCCGATAATATCCGAAAGATTGAATGATGACTATGGGAACCTCTTGTAGAACATGATTGTCAGGTTTAACCATAGTACACTCCCTTTGGGTGGTTCTTAACCGAGACTCCATGCTCGTGACTTGCAACAAACCCTTGATTCGCGGTTGATTTGTTCTCGTATATCCTTAATATCAATGGAACTTGGGTGTTGATAAGGTGTAAACCATAATCCACCAAAATAGATGATTGATATTAAGGATGACTTGATCCATCCCGTGATCTTTGTGTGGTATGATTTGCTTGATCCTTGAGTGTGATTGTCGCATCCATGCATTCAGGCATTCATACACATCCATATCATCAACAATGAGAAAATTTTCAAGGAACTTAAGAGGTTTATTTGCAAATTTTCAAACATGGATAAGCAAATAAGGAATACTAAGAAGTACAATTTCAGACAACCCGACTTGAAAGAGTTAAGGAATTTGACATCCTATGTATTAAATCCTTTGGAGTTCAAAGCTCACCATAAGAAGCTTCTGTCTATTCTTGCTACTCAGGTGGATGAAGGTCTTATGAGTGTGTTGGTGCAGTTCTATGATCCCTTGTACCGTTGCTTCACTTTTCCAGATTTCCAGCTTTTGCCTACGCTTGAGGAGTATGCCTATCTTGTGGGTATACCTATCCTAGATCAGTTGCCGTTCAGTGGCTTGGAGAGAGTCCCATCTTCCCAAGAGATTGCTGATCTGTTGCATATAGATGGATCTATTATTGGTGCTCATAAGACTACCAAAGGTGGAATTCAAGGTCTCCCATCTGATTTCCTCATTGCTCAAGCTACTATATTTGGGAAGGCCATGAGTGAGGACGCCTTTGAGGCCATATTTGTACTTCTCATCTATGGGCTAGTGTTATTCCCCAACATCGACAACTTTGTGGATGTGAACGCTATTAGGATTTTCTCTACTCTTAATCTCGTTCCGACTCTGTTGGGTGACACTTATTTCTCTTTGTATATGAGGAATGCAAAGGGTGGTGGTACCATTGTGTGCTGTTTGCCTATGTTGTACAAGTGGTTTATTTCGCACTTGCCACAGACGCTCACCTTCAAGGAGAACAAAGGATGTCTACGGTGGTCCACGAGACTTATGTCTCTCACTAATGATGATATCTTTTGGTACAATCGTGTATATGATGGTGTGCAGATTATTGACTCTTGTGGTGAATTCTCCAATGTGCCTCTTCTTGGTACATGTGGTGGGATTAACTACAACCCTGTTTTGGCACGCCGTCAGCTTGGGTTCCCCTTAAAGGATAAACCTAATAACATTTTGTTAGAAGGTGTGTTATTTCAAGAGGGTAAAGATCCTCAAAACTTGAAGGGCGGGATGTTCCGCGCTTGGCGCAAGATTCATAGGAAGGGAAGGAAAGAGCTGGGTCCAAAGAATTGTATCGCTTTGGAACCCTACACCTCATGGGTGAGGAAGAGAGCTTCTGAGTACCGCATGCCCTATGATTACCCTATACCTACAACTATGGTTATGTTTGGGCCTTCAACTCTCCCTAACCAAGGAGTAGAGGAGTTGAGAGATGAAGATTGTTCGCGTGCTTGAGTCCGTGAGCGAGAGGAGCTACTTCAACAACTCAGAGATAAGGATGCTTTGATAGAATTTCTGGAGCATCAGGTTATCGACGAGCCTGATGATGTGGTGACTTCTCTTCTTCCCCAGTCTTCCAGATTTTGGAAGAGTAAGTATGATCGACTCGCCAAGGAGAAGGCGGATATGGAGGCAGCCTATGAGAGGGAGGTGAAGAGGCTTCGTGCAACTTATCTTCTGGTCTCGAGAGCTTTGGACGATTGTTTCTAGGGTGTCCATTTTCCTTCTCTCTTGTATTGTATTTGGTTACCAAGACTGTACTTCTTTGGTGTAAAACTTTTTCCAGATATTATTGATATGAATATTCCATTATATGTCTAAATGACTAATATTTCCAAATATTTGCAAATAGATCTCTAAATTTCCTCTAATAAAAAATAAATCATATGCATAAGCATCGCATGCATCATATGCATAAGTAGGTTTTGTTCAGGGCTTCTTGATTAGTGGTCTAACTCTGTGTTCTTCATTTATTTTGAAGACAAGCTGATGCACCGGTACTACACCAGAGCCAACTCTTCAAAGCTAATGGATCACCTCGAGCAAGAAAACAGGGAACTCAAGGAGGAAGTGGCAAGATTGACTGCCCTGATGGAGTCATTCTTGGCCACCCAAAGCCAGTATTCTCCAACGCCTTCAACTCCTCCCTAGAGGACGGTCATTTCAGAGGTAGCTTCCTCTACCGTGCCTGCTGCAAGTGCTCATTTTGCTCCGTCTGCTATGCCAGTCGGGTTTCCCTGGGGGATGCCCGTTAATTTTGTTCCAGAGGGTCTCGCCCCTACCTTTGCTTCTTTGCGGCATCTAGCCCGGTCCTTGCTGTGCCACCTCCAGTTGTGCATGCTTTGCCGAGAGTTGATGATACCATTTATCACTCTGAGTCATCTGAGGGCCCATATGTGTACGAGAAAATGGATGCTATGAATGATCAATTCCTTGAGCTGTGCAAGGAACTAAAAACTCTGAGAGGGGAGGACCTCTTCGGAAAATCTGCTGCTGAGTTGTGCCTCGTGCCAAATGTCAAGATTCTTATCAAATTCAAAATGCCTGACTTTGAAAAGTACAAAGGAAACACTTGCCCACTCAGTCATCTTGTGATGTACGCATGCAAGATGTCAACTCAAACTGACAACGATTAACTCCTCATCCACTACTTCCAGGACAGCCTGTCCGGTGCCGCATTGAGATGGTATATGGGCTTGGATAGTGTGAATATTCGCTCCTTCAACGACCTTGGCGAAGCCTTCATCAAGCAGTACAAGTACAACGTTGGTATGGCTCCCGATAGGGACCAACTAAGGGCCATGTCCCAGAAGGAGAAGGAAACATTTAAGGAGTACACCCAGAGGTGGCGTGAATTGGCTGCACAGATTGTGCCCCCGCTCGAAGAGAAAGAAATGACAAAGATCTTTCTCAAGACTTTAAGCTCTTTCTACTACAAGCTGATGATCTCTAGTGTTCCCTCTGACTTCACCGAGATGGTGAACATGGGGATGCGATTAGAGGAAGGAGTCAGGGAAGGACGTCTGACCAGAGAAGAAGGCTCTTCTGCCAAACGTTATGGGGTGTTTTCCAAGAAGAAAGATGGAGAAGCACATGCCATGTCTTCCCATGTTAAACAAAGAAGACCCTCTGTGAAGAGGAAGACTGTGCGCCCGGCCAGTACCTAGCACCAGGTGGCTCATATAGCACCTTCTTTCAGGGAGAATCAACATTATCAGCATCAGAACCAACAACAACAACATCAACAGTATCAACAACAACAACATCATCCGCAACAGCAGGCCTACCAGCCTCGAAACAACAATCAAACCAGTACTAGCTATGATAGGAAGAGGGACACTTTTGATCCTATTCCAATGACTTATGCAGAGTTATATCCTTCATTGATTGAAAGGAAGCTGATTACCCCACGTGACCCACCTACTGTACTGACCAACCCTCAGTGGTGGTACAAGCCCGAGCTTTACTGTGTTTATCATTCTGGTGCTCCCGGATACGATATGGAGAACTGTTACCCTCTCAAGACCAAGGTTCAAGACCTTGTTAGAAGCAGTATTTTGTTTTTCGAGGACGTAGGTCCTAATGTTAAGAAGAACCCATTGCCCGAGCATGGGAAGGCTGCAGTTAATATGGTTCAGGGTTGCCCTTGCAAGTACAAGGTCCGATATGTTAGCCATATCAGACAATCTTTGGTCGAGATGCACCGACTGTTATATGGATACAATCACTACGAGCATGACCATGACAGTTGCCGTGTATGCACTGTCAATGAGAGAGGATGTCGTCAAGTTAGGAAAGATATCCAAGAAATGCTGGACCAGGGTGTGATCGAGATACTTCAGAATCGTGATGAGGATGAAGTTAATGTTATATCACCTGTATTCATATTACCTGAGTCTGTTGTTGTCAGATATGATGGCAGCAAGTAGAAGGCTTCTCCTACTCTCGTTATTAAGCCAGTCGGCCCTGTTCCATACTCTTCCGACAAGGTTGTTCCCTACAGATATAATGCGGTTGCATTAGAAGATGGTAATGAGGTGCCTTTTCCCTCCACTTATGTGACAAGTATTTCTGATGTCAGTGGTTTGACCCGCAGTGGTCGTGTTTTCTCGGCGCCGCCGAAACCCCAGGTTGACACCAGAAGAACTGATGTTGTTGATAATGTTGCCCGTCCTGTGGGGGCTTCTTCTACTTCTCTGAATTCGGCACTTGTTGTTGACAAACTTGTCGTTGTTGTTAGAGCTCCTGTCCCTGTTGGCTAGAATGGCATATTGAGAGAGAATTATGATGAGATGCTAAGGCTCATCAAAAGGAGCGAATATAATGTTGTGGACCAGCTGCTTCAAAGCATTCAAAGATATTTGTGTTGTCTTTGTTAATGAACTCCGAGCCACACCGCGAAGCTTTGCAGAGGGTGTTGGACGTGGCATACGTGGATCACGATGTCACAATAGAACAGTTTGATAGCATTGTTGCAAACATTACTGCTTGTAACAATTTGAGCTTTTGCGATGATGATCTTCCCGAAGAGGGAAAAGACCACAATTTGGCACTACACATTTCAATGAATTGCAAGGATGATGCCTTGTCTAATGTGCTGGTAGACACATGATCATCGCTAAATATGTTGCCAAAATCCACTCTGGCGAAACTTTCATATCAGGGGCCTCCCATGAGGCAGAGTGGAGTGGTAGTTAAGGCTTTTGATGGATCCAGAAAAACTGTGATTGGTGAGGTTGAGTTCCCAATCAAGATCGGACCTAGTGATTTCCATATCACTTTCCAGGTCATGGATATCCACCCATCATATAGCTGCTTGCTTGGCAGACCATGGATTCACGAGGCAGGCGCCGTGACATCCACCCTACACCAAAAGTTAAAGTTCATGAAGAACAAGAAGTTGGTGGTGGTAGGGGGAGAGAAGGCTCTCTTAGTAAGCCATTTATCTTCCTTTTCTTACATTGATGCTAAGGACGAGGTTGGGACGCCGTTCCAAGCCCTGTCTATTACTGAGCCTTCTAAGAAAGGAACTTCTTCATTTGCGTCCTACAATGATGCGAAGTTGGCCATTGAGCATGGCACAACTACTGGTTTAGGACAAATGATTAATCTGGAAGACAATAAATCCCGGGTTGGCATAGGGTACTCTTTGGGAACTTTCAATGAGTGCGGTTTGTTTCAGAGTGGAGGTTTCATCCACACGGTCGAAGACCAAGAGGCTGCTGCAATAGTGGAAGATGATGCAGAGGAAGACTGTGGCAACTTTGTCATCCCTGGAGGAGTCTGCAATAATTGGGTCGCTGTTGATGTTCCAACAGTTGTTCATAAGTCCACGTAATGTTCATTTTTTTTAAAAACCCTTCTCCCATGCAAAAAGGAGAAGTGATGACATTGTTGGCACATAAATACAATGATATTCATTCAATAATTACATGTTAAATGTTTGTTTTTCCAAATTATTTTCACTTTTTGCTTTTTGCATGAAATTGGTGATCACTAAAAAACCCTAAAAAGAGAATAAAATCAATCTATTCATCTGCATAATGATTTTCCTTGTTTGAATTCTAAAATCTCTTTTATATCCCAAATCATTACGCAGGTTGATCAAGCCCATTGAACATAATGATCCAACACCATCTCCCAACTTTGAGTTCCCTGTATTTGAGGCCGAAGAAGATGATGTTAAAGAGATTCCTGATGAGATTACCCATCTGCTTGAGCACGGAGAGAAAATCATTCAGCCGCATCTTGAGAATCTGGAAACAGTCAACTTGGGGTCTGAAGATTGTGTTCGTGAGGTGAAGATTGGGGCACTCCTAGAAGAATCTGTGAAAAAAGGGGTTGATTGAGTTGCTATGAGAATATGTCGACGTCTTTGCCTGGTCATATGAAGACATGCCTGGTCTAGATACTGATATTGTGCAACATTTCCTGCCTTTGAAGCCTGAGTGTGTGCCTGTGAAGCAAAAACTCAGAAGAACTCATCCTAATATGGCAGTGAAGATTAAAGAAGAAGTTTAGAAGCAAATTGATACGGGGTTTCTGGTGACTTCTACATATCCTCAATGGGTGGCCAATATTGTGCCTGTGCCTAAGAAAGATGGAAAAGTCCGAATGTGTGTGGACTATCGACACTTATAAAGCTAGTTCGAAAGATAATTTTCCTCTACCACACATTGATATGTTGGTAGATAATACAGCTAAATTCAATGTCTTCTCTTTTATGGACGGATTTTCCGGATATAACCAAATTAAAATGGCACCCGAGGATATGGAGAAGACAATATTCATCGCACCTTGGGGAACATTCTGTTATCGAGTGATGCCCTTCGGTTTGAAGAACGTCGGAGCCACGTATCAACGCGCTATGACTACCTTGTTTCACGATATGATGCACAAGGAGATCGAGGTATATGTTGATGATATGATTGTGAAGTCGAGAACGGAAGTTGAACATGTAGAACACTTGTTGAAGCTTTTTCAGCGTTTGAGGAAGTACAAACTCCGTCTGAATCCGAACAAGTGTACATTTGGAGTTCGTTCTGGCAAGTTATTGGGCTTTATTGTCACTGAAAAAGGTATTGAAGTTGATCTTGCCAAGGTCAAAGCAATACAAGAGATGCCTGCGCCCAAAACTGAGAAGCAAGTCTGAGGTTTTCTTGGCCGCTTAAATTATATTTCTAGATTTATATCCCACATGACTGCCACATGTGCGCCAATATTCAAGCTCCTCCAGAAAGATCAGTGTCATGATTGGACCAAGGATTTCCAAAAGGCCTTTGACAGTATCAAACAGTATCTGTCCGAGCCTCTGATTCTGTCTCCGCCTGTTGAAGGGAGACCCTTGATTATGTACTTAACTATTCTTGAAGACTCTATGGGTTGTGTATTGGGTCAGCAAAATGAATCAGGGAAGAAAGAGTATGTTATATACTATCTGAGTAAGAAGTTCACTAATTGTGAGTCTCGGTACTCAATGCTTGAGAAAACATGTTGTGCTTTGGCTTGGGCTGCTAAGCGCTTACGCCAGTATATGTTGAATCATATGACTTGGTTGATATCCAAAATGGATTCAATCAAGTATATCTTCGAGAAGCCTGCTTTAACTGGGAGAATTGCCCGTTGGCAGATGTTATTATCTGAGTATGATATTGAGTATCGAGCTCAGAAAGCTATTAAGGGTAGTATCTTGGCTGACCACTTGGCACATCAACCAATTGAGGATTATCAGTCTGTTCAGTACGACTTCCCTGATGAGGAGATTCTGTATTTGAAAATGAAAGATTGCGATGAGCCTACACTCGATAAAGGGCCAGAGCCTAGTTCCCGATGGAGCATGGTGTTTGATGGCACTGTAAATCAATATGGAAATGATATTGGGGCAGTGATTATTACTCCTCAGGGCACACATTTTCCTTTTACAGCAAGGCTAACTTTCAAATGCAAGAATAACATGGCAGAGTATGAGGCTTGTATTATGGGTTTGGAAGAGTGTATTGATCTTAGGATCAAGCATATTGATGTTTATGGTGATTCGGCCCTTGTTGTTAATCAGATTAAGGGTGAATGGGAGACGAATCAACCTGGCCTCATCCCATACAGAGATTATGCGAGGAGGATTTCAACTTTCTTTACTAAGGTTGACTTCCATCATATTCCTCGAGATGAGAATCGGATGGCAGATGCTCTTGTTACGCTTGCTTCGATGATTGTGGTGAAATTCTGGAATGAAGTCGCCAATATTACTGTGATGCGCTTGGATAGACCGGTTCATGT
Source organism: Lathyrus oleraceus (assembly GCF_024323335.1). Lineage (NCBI taxonomy): Eukaryota > Viridiplantae > Streptophyta > Magnoliopsida > Fabales > Fabaceae > Lathyrus > Lathyrus oleraceus. The sequence goes on from NC_066579.1 coordinate 430,638,022, forward strand.
ATTTGCAGTTGAAGAAGAGAAAGATGATAAGCCATGGTATTATGACATCAAATATTTTCTTCATAGTCAGATTTACCCGCCTGGGGCATCTGTTAAAGACAAGAAAACTTTGAGGAGATTATCAGGCAGTTCCTACCTCAATGGTGATGTGCTTTATAAGAGGAATTTCGATATGGTTCTGCTCAGATGCGTGGATAGACACAAAGTAGACCTGTTGATGACTGAAGTCCATGATGGTTCATTTGGTACTCATTCCCATGGACATGCCATGGCAAAGAAAATGTTGAGAGTAAGCTACTATTGGCTGACAATGGAGTCTGACTGCTGCAAATATGTGAAGAAATGTCACAAGTGTCAGATTTATGCGGATAAGATTCATATTCCCCCGACACTTCTGAATGTTATTTCCTCGCCATGGCCTTTCTCCATGTGAGGAATTGACATGATTGGCATGATAGAGCCAAAAACGTCCAACGGTCACCGTTTTATTCTCGTAGCAATTGATTACTTCACCAAGTGGGTTGAAGCGGCATCATATGCAAATGTGACCAGGCAGGTGGTTGTGAAGTTTATCAAAAATCATCTCATATGCCGTTATGTTGTGCCAGACAAGATCATTACTGATAATGGATCTAACTTGAACAGCAAGATGATGAAAGAGTTGTGTAGCAAGTTCAAGATTGCACATCATAATTCTTCTCCTTATCGACCCAAGATGAATGGGGTTGTTGAAACTGCTAACAAGAACATCAAGAAGATTATCCAGAAGATGGTTGTTACGTACAAAGATTGGCATGAGATGCTGCCTTTTGCTTTGCATGGCTATCGTACATCTGTCTGCACTTCAACATGGGCAACCCCTTTCTCTCTTGTATACGGAATGGAGGTTGTGCTCCCCATGGAGGTTGAGATCCCATCAATGAGAGTCTTGATGGAAGCCAAGTTGACTGATGCTGAATGGGTTCAGAGTCGTTATGACCAACTGAATTTGATTGAAGAGATTAACTGCCATGTGCCATGGTCAGTTATATCAACAAAGGATGAAGAAATCCTTTGATAAGAAGGTCAAGCCTCGTGTGTTTCGAGAAGGTGACCTCGTGCTCAAGAAAGTTTTATCTTTCGCGCCCGATTCCAGGGGCAAGTGGACTCCAAACTATGAAGGTCCATATGTTGTTAAGAGAGCCTTTTCAGGCGGTGCTTTGATACTTACAACTATGGATGGGGAGGATTTCAATCGTCCTGTGAATTCAGATGCAGTCAAGAAATACTTCGCCTAAAAATAAAAATAGAATAGCTCGCTAAGTTGAAAACCTGAAAGGGCGACTTAGGCAAAAATGAGCGTCTCGGTGGATTGAAAACCTGAAAGGGCAGTCCAGGCAAAAGTTAGAGACAGGAAAAAATAAATATATATCCCGCTAGATTGGGCACCTCACCCTGGGGCAATCTAGGCAAAAGTTAGGGATTTGGCAAGTAATTGCATCCTGACAAGACTTTGTTCTACAAGTCGTCGTCTGTCAAAGATTCTCGTTCAGTCATCGTCAATTGAAGCTTCAAATACATGGGATTCAGAGTTGGCAGAGAAATGGTCATTATGTTTAATGTAGCCCTTTTCCAATATATATCACCAATTTCAAATTTGTAAAGATCCGTGGAGTCTTGCCATTTGCAAACTACCATTCCATCAAATAAATTTGAGCCTTTATCCAATTCTTTGCACTCTTATTTGTTTCTGTTTAACAAATGTTTGCATATTTTAATTGATAAATATCATTGTTTTAAACAAATAAAGTTTTTATAAACTGTTTTTAAACAAAGTGAATATTCACAATGACTGAAAGGGGCAAATGGAATGTCCTCAGCGCTCTCCTAAGGATAGTATGATATCCGAAAGGGTAAGACATTTGTTCATGTTCCTAGCATATTTGTATCCTTTTCATCATCTTTCAAGTTGTCTTCTCCGTGAGCGCAGAAGAAGGTAATACACTACCCAAATTCCCCAGAAAGTCTGGAGTTTTGGTCTCGGTCTTCTAACTCCCCAGTAAGTCTGGATCTAGCATATGTGTTTTATCAAATATAGGATTGTCATCCCTTGCGTGGATCGACCTAAAATCCCTTATAGATTGATAAAAATTGACATGCTATCTTTTTCGAGGAAGTTGGTTTTCCCTCATTGTAAGTGGAAATCTCCCGCAGAGTTAAGCAGGAATCCCTAGCATGAGCGGAAACTTCAGCAGGTTGGTTTGTAGTTGATCCCCGTTGGATTCTCATACATTAATCCCTAACAAGTTTTCTTACCACTCATCCTCAGTAGGGTTGCTCACGTTAGACTTCCCCCCGGATTGGGTCGCCGACATATTATCTCCATCATGATTGCCCACAGGTTATCCCCAGTTCAGTCAACAATAATTTTCCCCCAGTGGAGTTGCCTGATCAAAGCATGATATATTTATTCTTCCCTCCTTAGTGGATAGTTCCCTCCTAGCAGAGCTGGTGTTGAAAATGTTTATTTCCTTCCCCAGTGGAGTGACTGGTTCTCCTTCTCCGTAGCAGAAATGTTTCCCTCAGTAGATAGGAGTGAATGTTTGATTTGATGTGCTTCTGTTTGGTGGTTGTTCCCCACAGAATTCCACATCACCCCCTGATAAGATCCCCAGTACAGTTCTTCTTTGACTGATCTTATCCACTTTTCTGTGTACTGTTGGAAGATCCCCAGCATGTGGTAGTTGTGACCCTTTGCTTTTCCGCAACAGCGGACTCTGCTTGTTCCCCTAGCAGTAGTCTTTGAGCCCCAACAACAACTCTGTTTGATCCTCAGCAGTGATTGGTGTTTCTTGGTATTTGTTTCCCCCATCAGATTGGAAGTTTCTCCAGTGGGCCTGGCTTTTCTCTTTCGAGATGTTGTACCGAATGTTTGTCCAATTGATTCTTGGACCTGTTTGTGTTAGATATGTCTGTTTGTCAGCAGTAATCATACATAAACCATATATATACATGCATCATCGTAATATTCAGATATTCATGTTGCATTGTTTGTCATATATCTTTGCTTGTTATCTCCTGCTAATTGGTGAAATATTTTTCCCCAAGCAGATGTTTGTGTCTGATCTCTCCATTTAGAGTCAGCCTTATAGGCAGAAAGTGTCTATCTTTCCTTCATTGTTCCCCACTGAGTTATGTCCTCATGGATGATTATTGTTTTAGTTTCCTCCCAAAATATATATTGGGATGGAATCACTCCCCTGAGTTATATCCTCATTGGGTTGAGTCTTGTTTCATTGCGTCTCTCTAGTTTGTTCCTAGACCGACTCCCGTCTTGTTATTTCCCCTGTCGTTCCCTGTGGTTCAGGTGACCAATTGCTCAGTAAACAGTAATTATTCATTCTCTCCCCAGCGGATGTTCTGGCCTTCTACCCAGTAACCGATAGTTATAAGTCCTATTTCTGTGGTTTTCTACCCAGTAACCGGTAGTTGTAAACCCCAGTTTGTTCCCCTTGCAGAGTTAACCCTTGACTTTGTTCATCCTAACCGATGATGGGTACACTCTTCTGTGGTTTTCTACCCAGTAACCGGTAGATGTAATCCCATCTTTGTTGGTTATCTTTATCCAATATTCAGTATCGATATTCCTTCGTTTTGAGTATGTCACCCAGTAACCGGTGATATGTCTCCCGGATCATTGTTGTTGTCAATGTATCCCCAACGAGTTATCTTTCATTTACCCTTGTGTGGAAATGATTGTTTCTCCCCTTGATTGGTCATCATTTTATACCTTGTAGCCGGTATCCCGATGTCCTTTCTTTTCGGTCGATTTATCCTTTATTAACCCAGTAACTGGTTGTGGATAATCTTCCATGCAAGTATGTTATCTATGTTCTGACGGTAATAGATAATATATCTCATGCGCTCTTCCGTCGAAGTCTTTTTCTTTCCCGGTTGAGTAAGATTCGTATCTCCTTATGGAATCGAATGTCCATCCTGTAATCGAGTTTGCTTTTTCAAGCCCTCCTTTTGGATGATGAGTGTCTTGGAAATATTCCCCAATTCACGCCTGGTTGGTCACCTATTATATGCCCAGTAACCGGTATCTCTGGTGTTCCTTCCTTCTGCTCCCTATTATGACTTTTTATCCCCTGCAGAGTCAGATTTCCTGAGTTGAGATATACCTTTTAGGTTTTCCTCAGATGTTTTAGATTATTGATATCTCTCACCCTTATACCGGTCTTAGATATTCTTTCTTCCCGAGCATGTTGTTCTTTCACCCTTATACCGCTGTTTTGATCACATGTCTCTTTGAGCTTATTACCCAGTATTCGGTAATACCTCATTTGCTTGTTTCCTCAGCTGAGTCCTTTGTGGATTTCCCAGCCTGAGTCCGGATTTTTATCCGAGGTTTCCTTCGTGGATAGTTTTGATGTATTGGCATATTCCCCAATACTTGCATCTTTGCGTCAGCTAGAGTCCTTCCATTGATTTATTTTCATGGAATCCTTTCATGTCTCCCAACAAGTTTCAAGTCGTGACCTGCTCGCGCATCTTATCCCCTTTACTCCCCACTAAAGTCCCCAGACTCTCTATCCCGTTTATGAGTATATTACTCATATGGATTTTCAGTTTCTCCTAATTTCTTCTTCTTTGTGGACACATATCCCCACAGAGTATTAATTTCTGCATATATACATCTGCATCATGAGGTCTCTTAGGGACCAAAATTCATCTCTTTGTTATTATTTAAGCCCATTCTACCTCGTCGAGACGAAGATTTAAACCTTCATATCTCCGGCTAGAATGACCTTAAATAGGGGCATCTGTAAGACCCTAATTTTGACCCTAAGATCCCTCGTGGCATCATTTCATTGCTCATTGCATTTGCCTCAAGGATCATAACATCTTAGCTCCTTAACCCTTAGGTTGGGACTTGTGTGAGTTGGTTTGAGACCACCAAGCATGCTTGAATTGTATATCATTACTTTTCTTATTTTGTTTACTAACCAAAAGCACAAAAATATGTCACTAACTTTGTTTGTTTTGAAGCTTAAGCAGTCATGTGATCCAAGGCTCCTAGGAGGCCCATATGCCCATTAAAATGGCCAGATGAAGATGAAAGCAAGCATGAAAATGGTTCCCAAAGCTCCTAATCATCATATATGTCTCCCAAGTATCTCAATTTCCAATTTGATCAAGATAAACCAAAGGGCTTGATGATTGTTTCTCAAGGAAACCCTAATTCAATTGTGCATTGATTGTGCCTTGCTCATGAAGCAACCTCAACTTGTGATCAAATACAATCAAGGGAAGTTCTTTCATTCATCATTTTATGCATATATGAGCTTATTTTAGTATCCTCAATCATTTATTCATCAATATTTGAAGCTTGGCCTTGAGAAGTTGATCAGTCAATTCATGTGACTATTTTGAAATCCACTGAGACCTAACTTTTGATGTGTTTGCCAAATAAAGATGACCCCAAGATAAAAAATGTTCTTAAGAACCATATGAACAACTTTCATTTTCATCAAAAATCCATTTGAAACTTGGAAGGTCATCATTGATTTCAAAACATTATAGGTCATTTTGACTGAAACCCTAATTTTGGTTCAACTTCCCAAGGACCTAACTCCTTCATTTTTTATGATTTTGAGGTGATACCAAGTGCATTGGAAATTTTAAGATGTCTAATTCAATTTTTATGTTGGAAAAAATTTCATAATCCTAAAATAAACACATGTGATAATACAAAACATTATAGGTCACTTTGGACCAGGGTCATTGAAATGTGAAAAAGTCCAACTTCAAGTGCCCATAACTTTCTCATCAAAAATCAAAATGATGAAAACTTTAATCCAAAATTGACTTTCTTGAAAATATCTACAACTTTGATGTTTAACATTTTGTCATTTGAGGCTTGTATCATTTAAACATAAGGGCTTGAAGTTGGTCCATTTTGGCAAATTTTCCATATACATGTTTTGTACCTTGAACTTCATGGCCAGTTTTCAATAATTTTCAAACTCCAAATGAATTTTTGTTCAACATAAAATTTGTTCCTTATGTAAAGACCTTTCCAACCATTACCCACATGCTTATGTTTCAATTTTCCAAATGGCATTTTCGAAGAGGTGAAGTTTTGTGACTAATTATGCACTTCATGTCAAAATTCCATGCACAAGCCATTGCATTGCCATTTGCACGTCCCAATCCACTTATTTGATGTTCAGTGTAGCGGTGTATTCGTCGCCATATGATTTATCGATTAAACCATAAGCAAAGCAATACAATGAAGTTTCGAGTCGCCACCGCACTTTTATTTATCCAAAGGACTGGCTAAAAAGCGAACAAAAGCCTAAGAAGTTTTACACGTAGAAAACTAATAAAAGATCAGAGATTCCGGGTAAGGGGTAAGTTACGTAATGGGAAGGTGTTAGGCACCCACTACGTCCTAGGTACTCCTAGGGAGCCCTTTTCACACTTATTGTAAAGGATTGTTATTTGTTAAGACATATGCATTGTGCAAACAGGAGTGAGATGATGAGAAAAGAATGTACAAGTTTTATTGGGTTTGAGCGGATGAACCCGCTGCCTACGTACCTTCCATCAAAGGTAAGGATCAAAACGCCGTAGTTCGGCTAAAAGATTTCCAAAAGTGAGTTGGATTCAATTTTAAACAATAGCACTGAGGCTTTTCACTATCAATGGGAGAACACTCGACCAAAACCAACATCCACCATGCGAGGATGGCTTCGACGTACGAGAGGGGTTAACCCTATTTTCGGTACGGAAGTCTTACTGTCGACTCACTAAAGATAAGGTGAGGTTTACATCAACCACAATGATAATTGAAACCTACGGCTAATGCATGAAAAGATTAATGGACATGGCCAAAACAAGTGAATGAGTGAAGTTAATTGATTGTGATTATGAAAGTGAAGTCAAAGTATGATTAAGATTAATTCAAAAGAAGTATTATGAAATGGAGTTTGAAAAAAGTCAAGGACTTGAGTCCAGGTTTTTAGTTTGAAAACATGAAGAAGTTTGCACAATGTCTATGTCAAGTTTAAGATCAAAGTGTGAAAAGGTTCTAGGACACAATGAGGATGAATGAGTGAGGATGGAAAGTAAAGCTTCTCAGGAGGTTCACTTCTTGAGATCATATGAGAAATGATTCAAGGGTGTCCTTTGGAATGAGCAATAAGTAATAAAGCAAACAAACAAATGATACCGGATGCCACTCAATGGTCTTACTCCAATCTCACAAACAAAAGCGGATATCGGATACCAATGGCTGGGTTTACACCAATCTCCTAAAACAGAACTGGATATCAGAGGCCACTCAATGGTCTTACACTAATCTCCTCAAAAAGAGAACAATGAAGAAATATGGAAGTCAACTGCCAGCTTGTGGGACCTAGGTTAACTCCACACATGATCATAGGAAAGCAAATGCCAACTTGTGGGACTTACAATTGCATCCTCTCACAAACAAAGAAAGCAGAACAAGGATGTCAGACGCCAACTTGTGGGACTTACTCTAACACACAGTATGATCCTAGGAAAACAACTGCCAACTTGTGGGACTTACAATTGTATCCTCACATACAAAGAAACAAGGCAACAAAACAAAAGTAAGATGAGTGGCCAATGTGATGGTCTTATACTCACTTTCATATCATAGGAACAAATGCCAACTTGTGGGACTTACAATTGTCCTCAATGGGTAAACAACAATAATGATGTCAAACAGACAAAAGAGATGCTCATGCATTAATGACAATTGATGGTGATAAATGCATAACATATAGGCAAGCAAATGCACATAGAGCAAGCAATCAGTCAATGAATAGCAAACAGCACACTCTATAGCCAAACAATTGGGGGCTCACACAAGAGGGTTTGACTTTGAAAGTCCACTGTAATGGGTGAAGGTCGCTCTTAACCTGGCCATTGAGGGGCTCAGGTGAAGCAGATGAATAGGAGATAAGGGGTGTGCCTCATTGCTTCTATCTCAAATAAGAGAGAGCATCAAATAGAAAGTGGGGGAGTCCAGAAAGATGGAACTCTTTCCCCATTATTGACTCGATTAGATCTTGGGTATTTATCTCAATGCTTCAACCAGGTACTGGGAGCAAAGAGAGGACACACTGAATAGTGGGGGATAGATTGCTTATCCCTACCTTCCACCAATTGCCTTACTTGAAGGACTTTTCCTGCTTAGGACAAATTTAAACAAACACAGGCATTGCCTCTTAAGGAGGACTTCAGACAGTTTGCCCGGTCAAATAACAGACCGGGTCTCCAGACTACATGAAGAAGAAATATTTATACCTCAAAAGCAAATGCTAAATTAGCAAAGCAAGCAAGTTCAAAGAACTTAGGCAACTAAAGTACCTGAAAAAAAGTCAAACCCATTAGTAAACAAGTCAACAGTCAAAATCAAGAAATGGATAAACAGTCAACCACAGGAGGTCAACTGTGCAAGGCAAGACTCAAGTTACATGAGTCACCTACAAAACAAAAGGTTAGCACAATATAGACAAACAAACATCAATCAAGTTGGTATGATCTTGGAAACACTATGCTCAACCTGAAACAGATAAACTCAACATAAGTCCAAAGGACCACTAGGACTAGCCTAGGGTCAAACATGAAGGAAAAAGTCAAGGCAGCAAGGAAAAGTCAACTCAAAGTCAAAGTCAACCAATTAGAAAGCAATCACAATTGGGCCCACATTCAAATCATGCATCATTGTCATTTCATGGATATTTGAAATCAAAACATGGCAAAGGAAAGCATACAAAAGTCAACAGAATGACTTGCATCAAAAGTCAACTCAAACAATTTCAAAAATTATGAAATAAATCACACTCAATCCTGACATCTAACATGGTAGACATGTAAAATTTCATGGCATTTGGATGAGAGGAAGGCAGTCAAATAAAATCATGAAGTCAAACTAATTTCAAGTAAGCACAATGAAAGTCAACAAGCATGGGTCAACTTCAAAAAATCATATCAATTTGAAAACAGAAGAGAAATGAATGAGATTAACACCAATGCAAAGCTTGAGGTGTCTAGTTATCACATATGAAATTTCATGATCATGAGATAAAGTATGAGAATTTCCCAAAAGATTTGGCAACATGTAGCACAAAAAGTCAACCATGGATTAGGCAGGGAAGAAAAATCACAATCAAATGGAAAATTGCACAATAAATTCCAAGAAAATTCATACATGAATTAGACATATGATAGATGATTCATGCAAAAAATGGGGTCATTTGGATGCAAGGAAACATGTGAACAAAATTAGGGAAAATGCATGTTCATGTTGTAACACCAAATGTAACACATGACTTCAAAAATTCATAACCAGCAAACCACAAATGGGAAATCCACAAACTTTATACCAAAATGAAGGTGAACATGTCTAGTTTCATCACAAAAAATTTCAAAGGCATTGGATATAACATGAGTATTTCACAGTTGAAATGGCACAATGTATCATTTATGCATACATGTTGGGAAATCATTTATCATTTAAAATCCAGACCATGGAAAATTAATTAAAAATCATGATAAAATAGAGGACACATTCATGAGTTTAATGCAAAAAATCTCACAATTTTTGGAGTTGAAATGAACTTAAAATGAATTATGGAAGTTGAGTACAAAAATTGGAATAACATGAGCAAATGGCATGGCAAAGGTCAACAAGGAAGTCAGCGCATGGCAAAGATGTAATTAACCTATTCATTTAACCAAACGACTGTGTTTCAGGGGCGGCCAGGAAATGTTCTGATTGGCTCGCCCCCAATGAAACAGTGACAATGGCAAAAGCAGCCAATCACCTTCATACTTTCTGGGTTTATACACACGGGCTAGGGTTTAAGCATGGCAACTCATGTAACTTCAACAGCAAAACAGATTTTCAGCAAACCCAATCAAGCAGCATGGTAATAGGATGGTTCAAACAGCATCTAAACCAGCATGTTCATAAATTCTGGACAAGTTTTAACAGCATGAACAACAAACAACAACAGCCGCTTGTATTTCAAATTCTGGGAATCTCATGCAGCATTAGGGTTTCATGTAAACAGCAGCAGGGCATCGTGTTAATCATGTTCAATCCTCAAATAAACATCCAAACCAAACAAATTAACATAACAGCATGGCATTGTTAACATCAAGTCATCAACCTGTCAACCACACAAACAATAAATTGTGGAAATTCTGGGCAGAGTTTTAACAAGAACGGCACGCATTCATTCATCATCAACTTACAATTCGAATTTTCAAAATGTCCAGAAAACACAATCAAACATGCAAACATCATTATTAGACCTCAAGCAACAAGATTATGGTATCCAAATTTATTAAATCCTCATGCACAACACAAATCGAGCTAAAACTTGTTTGAACCTAAATAATAAAATTCATTTTTCTCACAGTATAAACAACCAATTAACATGATGTAAATTGCAATAAGCTCAGTTAAGCAAGCTCTAGCTAATACATGGCATGGATTAGAGAATGATGATGGTCGAAAAATTACTTGGTTGTGAAGAAAATCAAGATGCAGCAGTTGTTTGAAGGATGTAGCTTGGAACAGGTGCTTACAATGCTATGGACTGATGAAACCTTGAAGTATTCCAGCTCAATGATGCTTTGAAGCTTCCAAACCTTGCTTCACCATTGAAGATCCTTTGCAAAACAGAGCTTGAGGATGACCATTTAACTGGGATTTTTCGCTTGGACAGTGGCTCATAAGGATGATGGATGATGAAGAGAAACAAAAGAAACTTGAGGGTTTGAAGGCTAGAGCCAAAATGTCCAAATCGAGCATGAATGGAAAATGGAGCAAAGAAAAAAATCTGTTGTGCTTTTGGCTGCAGTTAGTTTCTAGGGTTACAAAATGGCAGGAATTGAACTTATATTTGCTGTTTAGATAGTGCTAAGTGAATGGTAAACAAGTTTAACCCAAATCAATTAAAATGCCCTCTTGCTAATTTTGTCTAAGTGGAAATGAGGGGTATGTATTGCACGGTTTTGGGCCTTTGGCCAGCTGCAAAATGGCCTACAATTCAACTGTTTTTGGTCTGTTGAATGATTACTACACTTTGCTTCACTTGTTTCCAACCATTTGCATATTTGTGAAATTTGACATTTTGGTCTAGAATGATAGTATGGATATGTCATGAACATGAAATTATGCTTGGAACATGTCACAAATATGGTATAAAGTGAATCCCAATTGGCCAAATGGTGAAAAAAGTTTTAATTCAAAAAGTCAAAGTTTGGTCAAACTTTGATTTTAAATGAAAAAGGTCCAAAAATGCCATTTTGAATGGTAAGGTTTTAGGTCATGAAGTTTATATTTTTGGAAAGAGGATGAAAAATGTGGTTTGTAGGAAAAAACCCCACCAAATTTGGCCTTATGGTTTGAGAGATATGCTCAGTTGAAGTTCAAAAATTGATGAAAATGAATTGATCATATCTTGACAATCATACATGGGATTTGGGAGTTCTTGGACTTTTTGAAAATGGGAGAACAAGATCTTCAACTTTCATGTTGGGCAAAAATTCATTTGGAGCTTGTATCATGATGCAAGTTGAGGATCAAGAAGTTTCTATTTTTGGCAGTTAAAATTACAGGTCCCCTTTCTATTTCTGGAAAAATTTCTGATTGACTTCAAATTCTTCAATGATGTTGATTGCCATGACATATGAGGCCTATTAGGACATGAATAAGCTCTCTCAAACCAAATCCATCCATCAAATCCACAAAATCAACCACAGTTGACCAACTTTGACTTTCTAGGGTTTCTGACTGTCTGAAGTACTTCTGATGAATTCCAAACCCTAGTTCCTGGAAATCTTGACTTCAAATGATGTCCCAAGACATATGAACTCTTGATGATTGATCATGGTGCCCAAATTCCAAAAGAATGGCCACCATCCACTGTTTTGATTGACTGTTGATTATCTAGGGTTTTGTGCCTGCCTGTGCATTGACTGCTGACCCCTGAGCCTTCAACCCTTGACTTGAACACTTCAAAAAGACCCCCAAGGCATGTGAACTTGTTGGTCAAACCCTAGGACCTTGATTCCTTGAGAAACACCTTGGCTTGATTGGTAGACTGATCTCCTGATCAGTTTGACCTAATTCTTGCTTGCTTGCTCTTGAGGCAACTGAGGAACAATGCAAATGCTATGCAATGGGTTATGATATGTTATGACCTAATATGAAATGGTATGTATAATGATAGGTGCAAATTTGAGGTGCTACAGCTGCCCCTATTCAATCAGCTGGGAACCCGAACGGATGAGAGCAACGGCTGTCAGACTTTCAGGGTAAACAGGGATTGAATACAAAAGAACCGTAGAAATTTGCACCGACTGGATGAAATATAGGAGAACCACGTCATTTACCGATGACAAACTGCAAGACAGCTTCAGAAAAGCAAAACCATTTACCGATGGTTGAGGAACTGGAAATTTGATATTTACCGATATCGACTTCAGCACGATCATTTACCGATGGCTGGAAACTGGAGACCTGATATTTACCGATATCAACTTCAGCACGACCATTTACCGATGGCGGCTGGGGAACACAAATTTCTGAAAAACAAAACCATTTACCGATGGTTAAAACTTTGATATTTACCGATATCAACTTCAGCACGACCATTTACCGATGGCTGCTGGGAAAATATCTTCTGAAAAAAAACAAACCATTTATCGACGGTTAAAACTTTGATATTTACCGATATCAACTTCAGCACAACCATTTACCGATGGCGGCTGGGAAACAAATGATGTTGAAAGGAAGCGAAACCATTTACCGATGGTGGCTTCAAAGAAACTTGACATTTACCGATGTCAAACTTAGCAAGACCATTTACCGACGGCTGCTGCAACTGGGTACTCGATATTTACCGATATCGAAAAAGCTGGGCCATTTACCGATGGCATCTCCGCTTGGGGAGGAACAAAAATCTTTGTGGTGATACCAGACAAGACGTTTACCGACGACTTCTGGGGGTTTTGATTTTATTAACAAGAGAACAAAGAAATGACCAGACATTTACCGATGACTGGGGTGAGACACGATGTTTACCGACATCGAAAGATGATGTTTACCGACATCAAAAGAAATGACCAGACATTTACCGATGACTGGGATGAGAAATTTATTGGTGAGAGACAGACACATATTTGCAACTGAAAACCAGATAGGACATTTACAGATGACTCTACTGGGGATTTCTGTTGGGGATTATCAGACATTTACCGATGACTGAGGGAAAGACTCGATGTTTACTGACACCGAAACAATGGTGTTTACCGACACCAAAAAATGACCAGACATTTACCGATGACTGGGTGGAACTCGATGTTTACCGACACCGAAACAATGGCGTTTACCGATACCCAAAACAAAAAAGACACACGCGGGTGTTGACATGACACCTACTGGTATCACAAAGAACGATATCTGGGATATGTTGAAGCAAGGCTGATCACTTGCTGGGGGCCTCACTGGGGAGAAACAGACTATCTGTCACCATCGGGTGAGGAAATAAACCTCTGTCACCATCGGGTGAGGAAATAAACCTCTGTGGGGATAAACAAATCTGAATGCTGTCGAAGTAACTGTAGCTGATTTGCTGTGTTGATTTTGAACAAAATGATCCGCTTCTACCGGGGATGCGGTCTGATGTGGTATCGAACACATGAATGCATATGTTTGAAATTTTCTATGGCGTAATGCTCCATATGGAATGGAAATGCTACGCAGTTTTGAGGATGCAATGATTTACTATATGCAATGCAATATGATGCGAGCTCTGCGGGGAGAAATACACAGGTCGACTGTGCTGAGAAATCTTCAAGATGAAATCTACTGGGGGAAGCAACACGACTGCCGGGGAGCTGACAGTATAAATCCACTAGGGGAAGACACAGCAACACGCTGGGGAGCAATAAAGCAACTCTGTCGGAGAAAAATGAATCAACTCTGCTAGGGGAAAGCAAAAGGAAACGACTCTTTGGGGATGAGGCTTCATGCAACCCTCAGATAAAACAGACTGCTTTGGGAAATAACTGCTACTCCGTCGGGGACGACCCGCAATATTCACGAGTAGAAATCAACTCAGCTGGGGATGCGGATATCGATCTGCCACGATAACTCATCCAATCCTCTGGTAGGATAATCTCCGCTGGAGAAATGACTGCTTCGCTGGGGAAGGCTTGAACAATCCATAGACTAGGGTAATGATTCTGTCTGGGGAAAGCACTGCTGGAGAGTGCTCACAGGCGACGACCTTACCGGGGAGAATACTCACAGGTGACGACCTGCGAATCGGAATGACAGATGCCCCAGGGAGTACATGGACAAGATACGCTCAAGTGTCCTCAACATTCAAAATGATTTTCAAATGTTTTAATCTTTCTGCACGTCATTGTTTAGCCTTCATGTTTTTAGATGCAATGTTTATCAAAAATTCGGACGTTTTTTGCAAACAAAACAGTAAAAGTAAAAACAGGAGAACAATTTATCTGAATAACAACTTTTATTGATTGAAAGTGTGCCTGAAGAGGCAAATACATTGGGAAGCAATTCCTAGAAAGAGGTAATTGCGCACAAAAGGAAAAAATAAACTATCCTAGTGGCAATGTGAACACGGCATTCACTGTTCCCCAACTCTGTTATAACTCATAGACCATCAGTTTCCTCCCAATTCCTTGCTTTCTGAGAAGACTGACTGGACCGATCACATCTGTCGAGATGGTAGCTGACGAAGCATGACGAAGTGCAGATAACTCAGACTGTAGTCTTCGCTTTAATCCCTCTTTTGCCTGGATCGCCCTTTCGGGTTTTCAATCCACCGGGATACCCATTTTTGCCTAAGCCGCCCTTGCGGGTTTTCGACTTACCGGGTGTACAATTTTTTATTTTATCCCTAATTTTTGCCCGAACCTTTTTTTTTCTGTTTTTTGGTTCGCCGGGATGCCCATTTTTGCCTGGACTATTTTGTTCTTTTTGTCCAGCGGGTCAATTCATGCGAAGTATTTTTTGACTACGTCTGAGTTGACAGGGGAAGGAAAATCTTCACCGTCCATAGTTGTAAGCATCAAGGCTCCACCGGAGAAGACCTTCTTCACAACATATGGACCTTCGTAATTAGGAGTCCACTTGCCCCTGTTATCTGTACCGGGAGGAAGGATCCTCTTCAAAACTAGATCGCCAGTTTGAAATGTCCGAGGACGCACTTTCTGATCAAAGGCTCGCTTCATCCTTCTCTGATACAACTGCCCATGGCAAACAGCTGCTAACCGTCTCTCTTCGATAAGGCTTAACTCATTAAACCTTGTACGAATCCACTCGGCTTCGTCCAGCTTGACATCCAATAGTACCCTCAGAGAAGGGATCTCCACTTCAACTGGTAGGACTGCTTCCATACCATACACAAGGGAGTAGGGGGTTGCCCCGGTCGACGTACGCACTGAGGTACGGTATCCATGCAAAGCGAAAGGCAACATCTCATGCCAATCTTTGTACGTAACGACCATTTTCTGCACAATCTTCTTGATGTTTTTGTTAGCCGCCTCTACAGCACCGTTCATCTTTGGTCTGTAAGGAGAAGAATTGTGATGTTCAATCTTGAAATCTCTGCATAAGTCTTTCATCATTTTGTTATTGAGATTCGAACCATTGTCAGTGATGATTCTCTCGGGAACTCCATAACGACAGATGATTTCCTTCTTGATGAACCGGGCAACCACTTGTTTGGTGACGTTGGCATAGGAAACTGCTTCCACCCATTTTGTGAAGTAATCGATCGCAACCAAGATGAAGCGATGTCCATTAGAAGCAGTCGGTTCAATCCTCCCGATCATGTCGATGCCCCACATGGCAAACGGCCAGGGTGAGTTCATGACATTCAACGGGCTTGGTGGTACATGCACCTTATCAGCATAGATTTGACACTTATGGCATTTCCGAGCATATTTGAAGCAATCGGATTCCATAGTCATCCAGTAATATCCGGCTCTCAGCAATTTCTTCGACATTGCATGACCACCAGCGTGGGTACCAAACGAACCCTCGTGCACTTCTTGCATCAACATGTCTGCTTCGTGTCTATCCACGCATCTGAGCAAGACCATGTCAAAGTTCCGCTTGTATAGCACATCATCCTGATTCAGATAAAAGCTTCCAGCAAGCCTTCTCAGGGTCTTCCTATCATTCTTCGACGCACCCCCAGGATACTCTTGAGTCTTGAGGAAGTTCTTGATGTCATAATACCACGGCTTATCATCAATAGCATTAACAGACTCGGCTGCAAACACATATGCAGGCCTCTCGAGTCGATTCACAGCAACGTGTGGCACATGATTCCACCAATGAACCTTTATCATAGAGGATAAAGTAGCCAAGGCATCAGCCATCTGATTCTCGTCCCGGGGGACATGATACAACTTTACCTTCTTGAAGAACGTCAGTATTCTTCTGGTGTAATCTCTATACGGAATCAGATGTGGCTGGTTTGTATTCCAATCTCCATTGACCTGATTGATCACTAGAGCTGAATCTCCAAATATGTCGAGTGTTTTGATCCTCAGATCAATGGCTTCTTCTATCCCCATGATACAAGCCTCATACTCAGCTTCATTGTTGGTGACGTCGAATGTCAGTCTGGCAGAAAAAGGTATATGAGCACCTTTGGGATTGATCAACACTGCACCAACACCGTTACCGTTCATATTCACGGCCCCATCGAACATCATTGTCCACTTGTCATCAGGATCCGGTCCTTCCTCGACAAGCGGCTCTTCACAGTCTTTCGTCTTCAGATACATGATGTCTTCATCAGGGAATTCAAACATCATAGGCTGATAGTCGTCGATTGGTTGTTCGGCAAGATAGTCTGACAGAATACTACCTTTGATGGCCTTCTGAGACGTGTACTGAATGTCATATTCGGTTAAAATCATCTGCCATCGGGCAACACGTCCGGTGAGAGCTGGCTTCTCAAAGATGTATTTCACAGGATCCATCCTAGAAATCAACAGAGTAGTATGGTTCAACATATACTGCCTTAGTCGGCGAGCAGCCCAGGCCAAAGCACAGCAAGTTTTCTCGAGCAGTGAATATCTTGTTTCACAGTCGGTAAACTTTTTGCTTAGGTAGTATATGGCATGCTCTTTTCGACCAGACTCGTCATGCTGACCCAATACACACCCCATCGAAGTCTCGGTGACTGATAGGTACATGATCAGTGGTCTCCCAGGAACTGGAGGAATAAGGATTGGAGGGTTTTGCAAGTATTCTTTGATTTTGTCAAAAGCTTCCTGACAGTCATCATTCCATTTGATCGCCTGATCCTTTCTGAGTAGTTTGAAAATTGGTTCACACGTAGCAGTTAGATGAGATATGAACCTTGCAATGTAGTTCAATCTCCCTAAAAACCCACGGACTTGCTTTTCCGTCTTCGGTTCAGGCATCTCTTGAATGGCTTTGACTTTAGCTGGATCTACCTCAATCCCTTTCTCACTGACAATGAAGCCTAAGAGCTTCCCGGATCTCACTCCAAACGTGCACTTGTTCGGATTCAGCCTCAGTTTGAACTTGACCAGTCTGTCAAACAACTTCTGCAGATTTACCAGGTGCTCCTCTTCCGTCTGCGACTTCGCAATCATATCATCCACGTACACTTCGATTTCGTTGTGCATCATGTCATGAAAGAGAGTCGTCATTGCCCTCTGATAGGTAGCACCGGCATTCTTCAGCCCAAATGGCATCACTTTGTAGCAGAACGTGCCCCAAGGTGTAATGAATGTCGTCTTTTCCATGTCCTCTGGCGCCATCTTGATCTGGTTGTAGCCTGAGAAACCGTCCATGAAAGAGAATACCGAGGATTGAGCCGTATTATCCACCAATACATCGATGTGAGGTAATGGGAAATCATCTTTCGGACTCGCCCTATTCAGATCTCGGTAGTCGACACACATTCTGACTTTGCCATCCTTCTTCGGCACGGGAACAATGTTGGCAACCCACGGCGGGTAACTTGTGACAGCTAGGAAACCTGCGTCCCACTGCTTTTGAACCTCTTCTTTGATCTTGACAGCCATATCGGGACTTGTTCTGCGAAGCTTCTGCTTGACTGACGGGCATTCTTCTCTGAGAGGTAACCGATGCACCACAATGTCCATATCCAACCCAGGCATATCTTGGTATGACCAGGCGAATATTTCCACATATTCTTTTAGCATTTCGATTAGCCTCCTCTTGACAGAGTCTTCTAAAGCAGCCCCAATTCTGATCTCTCTTCTGGCGTCTTCGGTACCCAGATTGACAATTTCCAACTCTTCCTGGTGAGGTTGGATGACCCTTTCCTCTTGCTTCAGTAGTCTGACCAATTCTGCAGGGAGTTCACTGTCTTCCTCACTCTCCTCTTCAGCTTGGTAGATGGGATTGTTGAAATCATACTGAGCCATAACAGAGTCGTTCACAGTGGGTGCCAAAAGATCACTTCTGCATGTTTAACGTTTTGTTTTTTTTAGAAAAAGATTTCAATAAAGTCACAAAAAACAAAAACATTGCCATTTTATTTTTGAAAAAGTGGAAAACCGAAAATAGAAAGACAAAGATCTCAAAATTTGATTGAAAAAACGTCCTTCATTTATAAACATTGAACATGATGTGGCCCTACAATGAACCACTACGCCTTGGGCAGAACGTAGGGTTTTCATGCAAAATGATAAAAACAAAAGAAAATTACTCTGTCAGTAGAGTAACTTGGACCACATCTTCTGCTGTCCAATTGTTGATAACCTCGCCTGGTGCACAAGGGCGGACCCAGACATCCAAATCATGATCACTGTCTTCACCATCAGTAGCAAAGACGTCCCCATGGTTCATCAGCCCAGCGCTGGTGAAGGTGCTCGGACCTGCTTGTATGCTCTGCCCTGCTGCGAGAGGCTCGTACCCAATGCCGAATTTGTCTTCTTTTACTGGCAAGTCAACCATCTTGCCCCAGCCTTCTGCTCTACCGGAGTCAACAACCTCCTTGGCTTGCTTGTACGATGAAATTGAAGCGCCCGGCTTCCTCTGCTCTGCACAAGCTACACCTTCCAATGCCACAGTCTCAAATGCCTGGCACAGGGTTTCATGGATCTCGCCATCCACCTCAACATATTTGAAAGAGGAAAGATGGCTCACCAGAATCTCCTCTTCACCGCAGACGGTCACAATCTGACCGTTCCAGACATACTTGAGCTTCTGATGGAGAGTTGACGAGACTGCTCCAGCGGAGTGAATCCAAGGACGCCCCAACAAACAGCTGTAAGCAGGCTGAATGTCCATCACATAAAACACGATGTCGAAGACTTCTGGACCTATCTTCACTGGCAAGGTGACTTCACCAAACACAGAACGTTTGGATCCGTCGAATGCACGCACGATCAGGTCACTGGGAGTGAGCACGACTCCCTCGACATCTATCTTCTTCAGTATCTGCTTTGGAAGGACATTCAGGGACGACCCGGTGTCCACTAGCACGTGAGATAATACTGCGCCCTTGCACTCCATAGTGATGTGCAAGGCCTTGTTGTGATTACGACCCTCAGGCGTTAGGTCTAGGTCAGTGAAACCTACACCATGCCTGGTACTCACATTTGCTAGTACACCCTCCAGCTGGTTGACCGATATCTCTTGCGGGACGTATGCCATATTCAGCATCTTGAGCAAAGCGTCCCGATGTGCCTCAGAACACATCAGCAAGGAGAGTATCGAGATTTTCGACGGAGTCTGGTTGAGCTGATCCACAATTTTGTAGTCACTCTTTTTGATGATCTTCATGAACTCCTCAACATCCTTCTGAAAAGAACCCTCAGCCTCCTTCTGAGCCGATTCTTCGTCAACCACTGCCTGTTTGCCCTTAGCTCTTGCGGATGACTCAGCAGCAGCATCCCTCACAGGCTGAGGCGCAAACAGTCGTCCACTCCTTGTGAAGCCTCCCTGTCCTCCAACATTGTCCACCACCGGACTTGCAACAGCAGGGATCCTCACAGGAGCACTGATCGTAACCGGTGCTTGGTTAACTGGCCTTGTCTGATTACCAGCCCTCCTATCTCGGCGATAGGCATTGTCATAACTCCAGGGCACAGCTCTACTATTTTCATTCTGCCTCCTGCCAGGCGCAACAATAGTAGCAGGTGCTCTGATGGTTACCGGAGCAGAAATGGTAACCGGAGTATTGCTGGTGGTGGGTGTACTGACAGCCCCACGTCCTCTTCCTTCAGCCGGCTTATAAAAAATGGTGACAGTAGACACTGCCCCATTATCTCTGGTAGCACGGCTAAACTGTAGACAGCCTTCGTCCATTAACCTCTGAATACCAGTCTTCAACTGGTCACAACCGTCCATGGCCTCTGAACAGCCCAAACAATCTTCTGAACAACCTGGGTCAACACCCCCCTTTAGCAATCGGTCCTTGACAATCAGTAAGGAAGTCTGGACATCTTCAACATTCACAACCAGATCTTCAGCCTCTCCATCTTCAATGTTATTAACCCTATGCCCCCCATGTTGCGGCATAGGATTGTTTACCACATTCGGAACCGGAGAGAAGTTGATTGTCTTGGAATCAATCAGATCCTGAACCTTGTGCTGAAACGCCCGGCATCTTTCAGTATGGTGGCCTGGTGCCCCAGAGTGAAAGTCACATCTTACATTGGCATCGTAGCCGGGTGGCAGCACAATAGGAGTTGCCATTGTACGCAACTCTACAAACCCTAGCCGGAGTAGCTCGGGTAGTAGTTCTGCGTACGACATGGGCAGAGGGTCAAATCTCCTATCAGGATTCAATCTCTGTCTCTGCTGAAAAGGACGTTGCTGCTGTTGCTGCTGTTGTTGAGGTCGTTGCGGTTGTTGCGGTTGTTGTTGAACTCTCTGTTGTTGTGGACGCGGTTGAGGTGCAGGAATGGTCACTGCAGCGATTGGACGATACTGGTCCCTGTTGTTGGCTCTGTAAGCACTCCCTCTGTGCTGTACAGCATTGGTTTCTCCTTCTCTACGGCGAGGTGCCCCAGAGAAGGGTTTCTTTGATGACGATGAGGAACCAGTATCGTGGATCCTCCCAGCCTTGATCAGGCTCTCAGTTCTTTCGCCGCAGATTACGACGTCAGAAAAGCTTCCGAATGGGCAGCTTCCCATCCGGTCCATGTAAACACCTTGCAGAGTGCTAATGAACATGTCAGTCAACTCCCTTTCCAGCATAGGGGGTTGAACTCTTGCAGCAAGTTCGCGCCATCTTTGGGCGTACTCTTTGAAACTTTCATTGTTCTTCTGACATAAGCTTTGTAACTGAGTTCTGGTTGGAGCCATGTCCATATTGTGCTTGTACTGCCTGAGGAAAGCCTCACCCAGGTCTCTCCAGCACCGAATTGAATCCCGCTTCAATTCCATGTACCAATCCAAGGATGCCCCAGATAGACTATCCTGGAAGAAATACATCCACATCTTCTCATCGTCTGTATATGCGGATATCTTTCTATAGTACGCCTGCACATGGGTGCGAGGGCAAGAGGTACCGTTGTATTTGTCGAATGACGGCGCCTTGAATTTATGCGGGATTCTAAGTCCTTCAACTAATCCCATGTTTGTAACATCAAAACCGAGGGAGTTTTGACATTCCATTGCCCGGATCTTCTCAGCTAGGGCCTCTACTTTGCGATCTCTCGCGTCATTTCTACCCAACATGTTGTCGTCTTCACTGAGCATTGTAAACAAATCCTCTTGTCTGTCAACAATTGGAATTCTATTACGGACCGGAGCATGGATGACTCTGGGACTAACAACATCCGGAGCAATCGGTTGACCGTCGACTCGGATACCCCTCAACTCTTCACCCACAGCGTAGTTGTTGACGGGAATAGCAGCGGCAGGGACCTCAGGAACTGGGTTTC
This sequence comes from Lathyrus oleraceus, assembly GCF_024323335.1. Lineage (NCBI taxonomy): Eukaryota > Viridiplantae > Streptophyta > Magnoliopsida > Fabales > Fabaceae > Lathyrus > Lathyrus oleraceus. The sequence goes on from NC_066579.1 coordinate 430,659,994, forward strand.
CTTCTTGCAAAGGCTGGTTAGGCGGTGGCAATGTAGCTTCTTGCCTCTGGACCATTGCTCGGAGTTCTTCTTGGCCTTGCGCAACCCCTTGCATCATGTGGATAAATTGGGCCATGCTTGCCCTCATCTCTGCCAACTCGGCTTGTACTTGATCCATGTTGCGTTGATGGTTGAGCCTCGTTGAGTAGCGGTGCGGCCTTTGGTCAGCTATCCTGTCTGGACACAGGAATCAAAGTGAGAAGATGGCCTGAGAACACCTGTTATGCAAATGAGATGAGTATGATGCATGCAATGCTTGTGCAAATGCTTTGTTTTCAAGGAACCCTTAGGGTATTGTTTGCAATATTTTGAATATTTAGACATTTTGTTTGCTCACGGAAATATTTCATTCAATATATTTTGAGACAAAGAAATACAGCGTTTCTGATTCATTACAAAGAGAAAAGGTAAATAACATCCTATGGATCCCTAGAAGCTCGGGATGCTGGAAGACGGGAAGTGCACAACTTCTTGATCTCCCTCTCATAGGCAGCCTCCATGTCAGCTTTCTCTTTGGCAAGTCGATCATACTTCCTCTTCCAGAATTTGGATGACTGAGGAAGCAGAGAAGTCCAAGTGTCATTCGGATCGTCGATCACTCGGTGCTCGAGAAACTCGATCATAGCATCCTTCTCCTTGAGCTGCTGCAGCAATTCCTCCCTCTCACGGATCCAGGCACGCGAAAGGTCCTCCTCTCTCAACTCCTCTACACGTTGGGTAGGGAGGGTTGAAGGCCCAGCCACATCCAACAGTGCAGGTCCTGGATGATCGTACGGCATCAGGTAGGTTGCAGCTCTCTGTCTGACCCAAGAAGTATAGGGCTCCAAAGCAATGCAGTTCTTTGGACCCAATTCATTCCTACTTTTCTTGTGAATACTGCGCCAAGCACGGACAAATCTGGCTTTCAGGCCTTGGGGATCTTTACCCTCCTGAAAGAACGCGCCTTCTAACAGAATGTTATTAGGTTTATCCTTCAGGGGGAACCCAAGCTGACGTCGTGCAAGAATAGGATTGTAGGTAATCCCACCACATGTACCAAGAAGAGGCACATTAGGGAATTCCCCACAATAGTCGATGATCTGAACGGTATCGTACACGCGATCATACCAGGTGATATCATCATTGGTGAGAGACATGAGTCTCTGAGACCACCGTAGACATCCCTTATTCTCCTTGAAAGCGACTGTCTGCGGCAAGTGCGAAATAAACCACTTGTACAGCAGGGGTAAACAGCAGACAATGACTCCTCCATTCTTCATGTTCCTCAGGTGCATGGAGACATATGTATCACCCAACAAGGTCGGAACTGGATTAAGGACTGCAAAGATCCTAATGGCGTTCATGTCAACGAACTTGTCGAAGTTGGGGAACAGCACCAACCCATAGATGAGTAGCACAAACAGAGCCTCAAAGGCGTCCTCACTCATGGCCTTCCCATAAAAAGTAGCTTGGGAAATGAGGAACTCGGAAGGAAAACCTTGAATTCCGCCTTTGGTAGTCAGGTTAGCTCCAATCAGATCTTCATCTATGTGCAACAGACTAGCAATCTCTCGAGCAGATGGAATACTCTCTAGGCCACTGAACGGCACTTGATCCAGAATCGGAATCCCAATGAGGTGAGAGTATTCTTCCAAAGTCGGTAGTAGCTGGAAGTCTGGAAATAAGAAGCAACGATGCAACGGATCGTAGAACTGAGCAAGAGTACTCATCAACCCTTCGTCAACCTGAGTGGTGAGCAGAGGCAGAAGCTTCCCATAGCGAGCTTTGAAACCCAAAGGATCTAATACATATGATGTCAGATTCCTTAACTCTTTTACATCAGGCTGCTTGAAGCTGTATTTCTTTGTATGTCTTTTTGGTTTTTCCATTGTCTGAAAAATTTGCAAATAAACCCTTTAAGTTCCTTGAACATTTTCTTTTTCTGATGATGACATGTATGCGGATGAGTGCATGAATGTATGAATGCAACAAACACACTCAAGAATCAAGCAAGTCACACCAAACAAAGGTCGTGGGAAAGCTCTATGTATCCCTAATATCAATCATCCATTTTGGTGGATTTAGGTTTTCACCTTATCGACACCCAAGTTCCATTGATATTAACGGTACATGAACCGGTTCAAACATCCCTAATATCAACCAGCCGCTTTGGTGGATTTTAGGTTTTGCACCCGATCCGGGATCCATTGATATTAACGGTGTTTGAACGACTCAACCACGAATCAAGGGTTTGTTGAGAGTCACGAGCATGGGGTCTCGGTTAATAACCACCCAAAAGGAGTGTACTAGGGTTTAAACCTGCCAGACATGTTCTATCAGAGGTTCCCATAATCATCGTTCCATCTTTCGAATATTATCGGAGGAACGAATACTCGTATTCCAAGAATATTCTCAAGAGAAACTCTTATGAGTGTAGTATCGCGTGACAATCGTATCAGAACTGACATCTGAACGACCTCCGCACTACGGTCCTAAAAATAGGCCAAGATGGGTTTGGTAAACTAAGGTCCTTGGCTTCTGCGGCACATGATTGAAAGAATAATGCCTAACCACAAATGACTTGTGTGACATTATTAGTTCAACATGACCTCCACCAAGTGAATGGACTCGCAAGTCAACTGGCTAAGGACTACTCCACACCAGTCGACAAGACTATGCCATTCTCCTATCCTAGAGTGCACTCGAGTTCGGGTATAGAACTCATCTCACAGACCACCAAAGCAAACAGCAATGTATATCAAGCAATTCACACATTACAATCAATACAGTGATCCCAAATGGTACAAGAATAAATCAAATAACAAATAACAATATATCACAACAAAGGTGAAAAGTAGGCACTACCGCCAAGGAAACTAGTGTCCCCAGCAGAGTCGCCACTTTTCTGTAGCGGTGTATTCGTCGCCATATGATTTATCGATTAAACCATAAGCAAAGCAATACAATGAAGTTTCGAGTCGCCACCGCACTTTTATTTATCCAAAGGACTGGCTAAAAAGCGAACAAAAGCCTAAGAAGTTTTACACGTAGAAAACTAATAAAAGATCAGAGATTCCGGGTAAGGGGTAAGTTACGTAATGGGAAGGTGTTAGGCACCCACTACGTCCTAGGTACTCCTAGGGAGCCCTTTTCACACTTATTGTAAAGGATTGTTATTTGTTAAGACATATGCATTGTGCAAACAGGAGTGAGATGATGAGAAAAGAATGTACAAGTTTTATTGGGTTTGAGCGGATGAACCCGCTGCCTACGTACCTTCCATCAAAGGTAAGGATCAAAACGCCGTAGTTCGGCTAAAAGATTTCCAAAAGTGAGTTGGATTCAATTTTAAACAATAGCACTGAGGCTTTTCACTATCAATGGGAGAACACTCGACCAAAACCAACATCCACCATGCGAGGATGGCTTCGACGTACGAGAGGGGTTAACCCTATTTTCGGTACGGAAGTCTTACTGTCGACTCACTAAAGATAAGGTGAGGTTTACATCAACCACAATGATAATTGAAACCTACGGCTAATGCATGAAAAGATTAATGGACATGGCCAAAACAAGTGAATGAGTGAAGTTAATTGATTGTGATTATGAAAGTGAAGTCAAAGTATGATTAAGATTAATTCAAAAGAAGTATTATGAAATGGAGTTTGAAAAAAGTCAAGGACTTGAGTCCAGGTTTTTAGTTTGAAAACATGAAGAAGTTTGCACAATGTCTATGTCAAGTTTAAGATCAAAGTGTGAAAAGGTTCTAGGACACAATGAGGATGAATGAGTGAGGATGGAAAGTAAAGCTTCTCAGGAGGTTCACTTCTTGAGATCATATGAGAAATGATTCAAGGGTGTCCTTTGGAATGAGCAATAAGTAATAAAGCAAACAAACAAATGATACCGGATGCCACTCAATGGTCTTACTCCAATCTCACAAACAAAAGCGGATATCGGATACCAATGGCTGGGTTTACACCAATCTCCTAAAACAGAACTGGATATCAGAGGCCACTCAATGGTCTTACACTAATCTCCTCAAAAAGAGAACAATGAAGAAATATGGAAGTCAACTGCCAGCTTGTGGGACCTAGGTTAACTCCACACATGATCATAGGAAAGCAAATGCCAACTTGTGGGACTTACAATTGCATCCTCTCACAAACAAAGAAAGCAGAACAAGGATGTCAGACGCCAACTTGTGGGACTTACTCTAACACACAGTATGATCCTAGGAAAACAACTGCCAACTTGTGGGACTTACAATTGTATCCTCACATACAAAGAAACAAGGCAACAAAACAAAAGTAAGATGAGTGGCCAATGTGATGGTCTTATACTCACTTTCATATCATAGGAACAAATGCCAACTTGTGGGACTTACAATTGTCCTCAATGGGTAAACAACAATAATGATGTCAAACAGACAAAAGAGATGCTCATGCATTAATGACAATTGATGGTGATAAATGCATAACATATAGGCAAGCAAATGCACATAGAGCAAGCAATCAGTCAATGAATAGCAAACAGCACACTCTATAGCCAAACAATTGGGGGCTCACACAAGAGGGTTTGACTTTGAAAGTCCACTGTAATGGGTGAAGGTCGCTCTTAACCTGGCCATTGAGGGGCTCAGGTGAAGCAGATGAATAGGAGATAAGGGGTGTGCCTCATTGCTTCTATCTCAAATAAGAGAGAGCATCAAATAGAAAGTGGGGGAGTCCAGAAAGATGGAACTCTTTCCCCATTATTGACTCGATTAGATCTTGGGTATTTATCTCAATGCTTCAACCAGGTACTGGGAGCAAAGAGAGGACACACTGAATAGTGGGGGATAGATTGCTTATCCCTACCTTCCACCAATTGCCTTACTTGAAGGACTTTTCCTGCTTAGGACAAATTTAAACAAACACAGGCATTGCCTCTTAAGGAGGACTTCAGACAGTTTGCCCGGTCAAATAACAGACCGGGTCTCCAGACTACATGAAGAAGAAATATTTATACCTCAAAAGCAAATGCTAAATTAGCAAAGCAAGCAAGTTCAAAGAACTTAGGCAACTAAAGTACCTGAAAAAAGTCAAACCCATTAGTAAACAAGTCAACAGTCAAAATCAAGAAATGGATAAACAGTCAACCACAGGAGGTCAACTGTGCAAGGCAAGACTCAAGTTACATGAGTCACCTACAAAACAAAAGGTTAGCACAATATAGACAAACAAACATCAATCAAGTTGGTATGATCTTGGAAACACTATGCTCAACCTGAAACAGATAAACTCAACATAAGTCCAAAGGACCACTAGGACTAGCCTAGGGTCAAACATGAAGGAAAAAGTCAAGGCAGCAAGGAAAAGTCAACTCAAAGTCAAAGTCAACCAATTAGAAAGCAATCACAATTGGGCCCACATTCAAATCATGCATCATTGTCATTTCATGGATATTTGAAATCAAAACATGGCAAAGGAAAGCATACAAAAGTCAACAGAATGACTTGCATCAAAAGTCAACTCAAACAATTTCAAAAATTATGAAATAAATCACACTCAATCCTGACATCTAACATGGTAGACATGTAAAATTTCATGGCATTTGGATGAGAGGAAGGCAGTCAAATAAAATCATGAAGTCAAACTAATTTCAAGTAAGCACAATGAAAGTCAACAAGCATGGGTCAACTTCAAAAAATCATATCAATTTGAAAACAGAAGAGAAATGAATGAGATTAACACCAATGCAAAGCTTGAGGTGTCTAGTTATCACATATGAAATTTCATGATCATGAGATAAAGTATGAGAATTTCCCAAAAGATTTGGCAACATGTAGCACAAAAAGTCAACCATGGATTAGGCAGGGAAGAAAAATCACAATCAAATGGAAAATTGCACAATAAATTCCAAGAAAATTCATACATGAATTAGACATATGATAGATGATTCATGCAAAAAATGGGGTCATTTGGATGCAAGGAAACATGTGAACAAAATTAGGGAAAATGCATGTTCATGTTGTAACACCAAATGTAACACATGACTTCAAAAATTCATAACCAGCAAACCACAAATGGGAAATCCACAAACTTTATACCAAAATGAAGGTGAACATGTCTAGTTTCATCACAAAAAATTTCAAAGGCATTGGATATAACATGAGTATTTCACAGTTGAAATGGCACAATGTATCATTTATGCATACATGTTGGGAAATCATTTATCATTTAAAATCCAGACCATGGAAAATTAATTAAAAATCATGATAAAATAGAGGACACATTCATGAGTTTAATGCAAAAAATCTCACAATTTTTGGAGTTGAAATGAACTTAAAATGAATTATGGAAGTTGAGTACAAAAATTGGAATAACATGAGCAAATGGCATGGCAAAGGTCAACAAGGAAGTCAGCGCATGGCAAAGATGTAATTAACCTATTCATTTAACCAAACGACTGTGTTTCAGGGGCGGCCAGGAAATGTTCTGATTGGCTCGCCCCCAATGAAACAGTGACAATGGCAAAAGCAGCCAATCACCTTCATACTTTCTGGGTTTATACACACGGGCTAGGGTTTAAGCATGGCAACTCATGTAACTTCAACAGCAAAACAGATTTTCAGCAAACCCAATCAAGCAGCATGGTAATAGGATGGTTCAAACAGCATCTAAACCAGCATGTTCATAAATTCTGGACAAGTTTTAACAGCATGAACAACAAACAACAACAGCCGCTTGTATTTCAAATTCTGGGAATCTCATGCAGCATTAGGGTTTCATGTAAACAGCAGCAGGGCATCGTGTTAATCATGTTCAATCCTCAAATAAACATCCAAACCAAACAAATTAACATAACAGCATGGCATTGTTAACATCAAGTCATCAACCTGTCAACCACACAAACAATAAATTGTGGAAATTCTGGGCAGAGTTTTAACAAGAACGGCACGCATTCATTCATCATCAACTTACAATTCGAATTTTCAAAATGTCCAGAAAACACAATCAAACATGCAAACATCATTATTAGACCTCAAGCAACAAGATTATGGTATCCAAATTTATTAAATCCTCATGCACAACACAAATCGAGCTAAAACTTGTTTGAACCTAAATAATAAAATTCATTTTTCTCACAGTATAAACAACCAATTAACATGATGTAAATTGCAATAAGCTCAGTTAAGCAAGCTCTAGCTAATACATGGCATGGATTAGAGAATGATGATGGTCGAAAAATTACTTGGTTGTGAAGAAAATCAAGATGCAGCAGTTGTTTGAAGGATGTAGCTTGGAACAGGTGCTTACAATGCTATGGACTGATGAAACCTTGAAGTATTCCAGCTCAATGATGCTTTGAAGCTTCCAAACCTTGCTTCACCATTGAAGATCCTTTGCAAAACAGAGCTTGAGGATGACCATTTAACTGGGATTTTTCGCTTGGACAGTGGCTCATAAGGATGATGGATGATGAAGAGAAACAAAAGAAACTTGAGGGTTTGAAGGCTAGAGCCAAAATGTCCAAATCGAGCATGAATGGAAAATGGAGCAAAGAAAAAAATCTGTTGTGCTTTTGGCTGCAGTTAGTTTCTAGGGTTACAAAATGGCAGGAATTGAACTTATATTTGCTGTTTAGATAGTGCTAAGTGAATGGTAAACAAGTTTAACCCAAATCAATTAAAATGCCCTCTTGCTAATTTTGTCTAAGTGGAAATGAGGGGTATGTATTGCACGGTTTTGGGCCTTTGGCCAGCTGCAAAATGGCCTACAATTCAACTGTTTTTGGTCTGTTGAATGATTACTACACTTTGCTTCACTTGTTTCCAACCATTTGCATATTTGTGAAATTTGACATTTTGGTCTAGAATGATAGTATGGATATGTCATGAACATGAAATTATGCTTGGAACATGTCACAAATATGGTATAAAGTGAATCCCAATTGGCCAAATGGTGAAAAAAGTTTTAATTCAAAAAGTCAAAGTTTGGTCAAACTTTGATTTTAAATGAAAAAGGTCCAAAAATGCCATTTTGAATGGTAAGGTTTTAGGTCATGAAGTTTATATTTTTGGAAAGAGGATGAAAAATGTGGTTTGTAGGAAAAAACCCCACCAAATTTGGCCTTATGGTTTGAGAGATATGCTCAGTTGAAGTTCAAAAATTGATGAAAATGAATTGATCATATCTTGACAATCATACATGGGATTTGGGAGTTCTTGGACTTTTTGAAAATGGGAGAACAAGATCTTCAACTTTCATGTTGGGCAAAAATTCATTTGGAGCTTGTATCATGATGCAAGTTGAGGATCAAGAAGTTTCTATTTTTGGCAGTTAAAATTACAGGTCCCCTTTCTATTTCTGGAAAAATTTCTGATTGACTTCAAATTCTTCAATGATGTTGATTGCCATGACATATGAGGCCTATTAGGACATGAATAAGCTCTCTCAAACCAAATCCATCCATCAAATCCACAAAATCAACCACAGTTGACCAACTTTGACTTTCTAGGGTTTCTGACTGTCTGAAGTACTTCTGATGAATTCCAAACCCTAGTTCCTGGAAATCTTGACTTCAAATGATGTCCCAAGACATATGAACTCTTGATGATTGATCATGGTGCCCAAATTCCAAAAGAATGGCCACCATCCACTGTTTTGATTGACTGTTGATTATCTAGGGTTTTGTGCCTGCCTGTGCATTGACTGCTGACCCCTGAGCCTTCAACCCTTGACTTGAACACTTCAAAAAGACCCCCAAGGCATGTGAACTTGTTGGTCAAACCCTAGGACCTTGATTCCTTGAGAAACACCTTGGCTTGATTGGTAGACTGATCTCCTGATCAGTTTGACCTAATTCTTGCTTGCTTGCTCTTGAGGCAACTGAGGAACAATGCAAATGCTATGCAATGGGTTATGATATGTTATGACCTAATATGAAATGGTATGTATAATGATAGGTGCAAATTTGAGGTGCTACATTCAGCACTCAATTGAAATTGAATTTGGGCCTCACATGGGCCTGTACAGGCCCATGCATTGAGGACCCAAGTTCATGCACACACGAGTTTTCTACTTGCTTGCATCAGCTGTGGCTATAAATAGACATGCTTGCTTCACTTGAATGGTAACCTAAAGGCATCTAAAGCTCTGCTCAACTGATTCCCCAACCCTCCATTAAAGGAATTTTGAATTTTTTCTTCACTTTTCTAGCTTGAATTTCAACTTCCCTGGTTGATCTTCAACTTATAATTCCTTAGCCTCGCCTCCTTGCTACTTCAAGATCAAGCTGCACTGAAGAATTGGATTGGATCAAGCTCACATAAACTGCACTTCAAAGGTTTATCTCATAACTGTTTTGATTCGAAACTCTCTTATTATTGTGTATTGCTTGGTTTGGTTGGTACCTCTGAAGTCCTCATGTGAGAGGCAATTGATTTGTGGTTTTAATTTTGTGAATTGGACAAGTTCAGATTGAACACCTCATTTTTCAAGCTCAAATTTCTTCCTCTATAGGGATCTTGAGTGAAAACTAAGGTCACAGGGGTGTTGTACATCACCTCAGCTTTTGAATGGTATATAGATCGCGTGCTATGGTTAAGGTTTGAAAACCTACAACAGGTGGCCGGAAAAGGCCTTCTCACCGGAGAAGACGGTGGTTTCCACCACCGTCCCCACGCGTTTGAATCTGGTCCATTGGATGTTGATTCCAAGATTTAATCTTAGCCTTGCTTTGTTATGACTTCATTTAATACCATGTGCCACGCTATTGACTAAGGTTCACAATACGCGCGCGCTTCCCAGCCACATGATCAACCACGTCAATTAATGAAGTGGATTTGACGCCTGTGGATTTTTCCAATTTCTGAATTTCCATTTTATTTTCTTTTATTCCAATTATTTTTAAAAATTCATAACTTCTTTATTTGGAATCACAAAAATATGAGACCAATTGCAAAAAATTTCTCTAAAATTCTAGTTTCTAAAAATGATTTTTAATTATTTTTGTGATTCCATTTAATAATTTTTGTGAATTATTTATTTTCTGGTTGTTTTTAATTCATTTAAAATACTTTTTGATATTCAAAAATGCCAAAAATATTTTTCTTAACATCTCTGGATGATGATGAATTTATGAAAAATATTCTCATCAATTTCTTAATTGATTTGAGATTTATTTGAGATTTTAGTCCAATTATGTTAGTTTTTCTTTATTTTTAATTGTTTAAAATTAGTTTCTGTTTTCAAAAAATGTTGAGAAAATTTGTCAAACCTTGTTTGACCATGTTAGACTTATGATGATCCAATTGGACTTATCCAAGTTGATTTAAATTGGATTTGAAGTTTGACCTTTATTTGTTCATTTTATTTTATGTATTATTTTAATTCCAAAAGAATACCAAAAATATTTGTGTTATTTCTTGACTTCTAATCTTCACTTCACTTCTGTTTACCATTGATTGATGTTGATTCCATTCATGTTTGATCAATGTGTGTTGGTTATGCTAGTTGACTTTTAATTTTGTACATTCCATTTCCATCTTCTTCTTCTTCTTTTTTCTTTTTGACTAATGAGTTAATGATTGGTGGTTAGCCTTGACACATGAGAGGCTTAACCTTCTTTGATCCAAATCAAATTCATCTTGATCAAAGATCAAGTGAATTGCTTTGTGTCCAAGATAGGTTGCTTCTTGGTCAAGCAAAAAATCTAAATCTATACAAGGTCATTCTTCTTTTCTTTTGGCATGACAAGTTGTAGGAGCTTGGCTTACTAGTCATGGTCTCTAACTTGTATTTAATTGCCTTATGGCACACTAACACTAACTACTAATTACTAACTTTTAATTCAAGCATTTAATTCTTGCAATTTACTTTAATGCAATTTAATTTCTTGCTCATTAATTCATTTGTCTTTGTCCTTTGCTCACTTGAGCTCATGTTTTTGTTTATGCCATTTGCCTTTTGCTCACTTGAGCACATTATTGTGTATATATTATTGCCTTGTGTTTGTTTTGTTTTGTTTGTGTGAACCCAATGCAAAAAGGAGAAAGGACTTAGAATTAGGACCTTACCTATGCTAAATGGAGTTTCAAGAGCAACTAGGCCTCATGCCTTTAGAATGCTAAAATTGTTGAAGAGCAACTAGGCCTCATGCCTTTAGAATGCTTAATCTTGAAGATGAATTGAAAGGACCCCTATTCTAAACTCACCCTTGTCCATTCTTTCTATTGCATTATGGAACTTTTTGATTTGTGTGTTCTTGTGTGATAGGGATACCAAAACTTGAGCTATTAGAAAGACCATTGTCATGAGTATCCAAGATAAGAGAGACAAAGCCAATTGGAAGGTTCCTAGGAGCTTGATTGATTATTTGCTTGATTGCTTGAGTTAATTGCTTATTGCTTGCTAAGTCCAAAGGAAAGGAGCAACTTGGATCATCTTTATGATCTCAAGAAGGGAACTCCAAGTGGTTTTATTTCTCTTCTCTCATCTTTGCATGTTTAGGACCTAACCCTTCTCTTCTTCTCTCCATTCTAACCCAAGCCAAACTTATTTTGTGCAAACATTGACATTGTGTTCAAAATTAGAAACCTAGGCACTATGCCTTTGATTTTTTTCAAACTCTTTTCATAATACTTATTTTGAATTGAACCTTAAGTCAACTTTGACTTTATTTTGTGAATACTTTTCATTTGTAAATACAAGTCACTCAAATTGTTTTATGGTTCCAATGACCATTTGTGTTAAAGCTTTTCATAAACATTAGCTATTAGGTTTGAGTTATCATGGAGGTTGATGTAAACCTCACCTGTATCCTTAGTGATTGGACTATAAGTCTTCCATACTTATTATAGGGTGGATCCCTCACTAGTATGTTTAAGGTCTCCTCACATGGTGGATTTGTGGTTTAGGTTGAGTTTTCTCCCTTTGATAACAAAAGACCTTAAGACTTTTGATCAATCAATTCACCAACTTATTTTGAGATTTCTACCCCGAACTACGAGGTTTTGATCCTACCTTTGTGATGGTACGTAGGCAATGGGTTTATCCATTCAAACACAAAAATTGTAAATAATTTGTATATTCTTTTCTCATCTCCCCAATCATGTTTGCACAAATATTTTCACAAATACCAACCTACCATACAACATTTGCAAAAAGGGCTCCCTTAGAGTACTAAGGATGTTTTGGGTGCTTAAAACCTTCCCATTTCATAACCAACCCCCTTATCCAGATCTCTGACCTTTTTATTAGTTTTTGATTTGATAAAACTTCTCGGTTTTTGTTCGCTTTCTAACCTTTCCTTTGGATAAATAGAAGTGCGGTGGCGACTCGAATTGTATGATTTACTTTTGATTTGGTCAATAAATCTAAAGGTAACGAATACCCCGCTACATATGAGAAGGGCTTCAACTTGGATAATTCAAAAAGTATGCCACTAGCTTCCATGAAAGGAAAAAAAGTCAAGTCTCCACACAATGCTATGAAGAATAGAAGACTTACAACCTCACTTACTAGAATGTTATGCCTTAAGGGTCAAATTTAGCTCTATGTTAAGCAATCGTAATTGGACTTATGTAGAAGTCACAAATATCTGAGGCTGAACAATAAAAATATATGTGTTAATGCATGTCAGAGATTCGGTACAAAGAACCAAACTGCTAAAACATACCACACATTAAAAGAAAATGGGAGGGACCTATCTCAGTCATACTTGTATTGATTCATCTGACACAAGGTCATTGATGAATCAATTAACATTTAGACATTATATATTTCATGGGTCAAATGAGGGAATAAGGAAGAATAGGGATGAAGATAAAGAGGGGGGGGGGGAATAGAAACACAAATTGATCATGAGAGGAATTTCATATGATCAATACCATCCATTCATTTTGGGAGATGAAATGTACATTTCATCAATCCCCTAAATCCAATGGTTTTGATCAAACAAAAGTCAAATCAACCATGATCAATACCCAAACAGAAAGTCAAACATCACAAGACCATAAAAATGGCTCAACATAATTTTTAAACATTTAATCAATCAAAAATCAATTTAAAAATGAATTAAAATGCATTTTAATTTGTATAAAAATCTCAAATCCTTTCAGAGCACCAAATAAATGGCTAAGGAATTTATCCTAGGTCAAACAAGGTTAAAGGACCTTAGACAAAATATTTCATGATTTTTTAAAAAGTCAGAAGTATTTTTAAACAATTAAAAATATGCACAAAAACATTTAATTCATAAAAATACCAAACTTAATCCAAAAATAATTTTAATTCAGAATATGGAATAGAAAAATAATTAAAGATTTTTGGTTAAAGTCTCATATTTTTTGGATTAAAAATGGATTTATTATGAATTAAACAAAATAAGGCAATTAAATGAAAAATCAGAAAATATCAAAAACCAAGGGCCATCAGATCTCCCTCATTAATTGAGGTGGCAGATCTGATGGCCAAACACACATTTCCATCAAAAACCCCAGTCAATTGCATCACACGTGTGGTATTCAAAAGTAATGGCCGAGATTAGAACGTGGATACATGATCAGATGGTCTGGGCAATGTCAGCACACCACCAGAGCCCTAGCTCCGGTCATCTTCTCCGGTTGACCTCACCGGAATGGTCCACTCCAAACCACCACAAAAATGAAAAGTAAGGATATAGTTTTAAAGGAAAAATGCTCAGGAGCTCGAATCTGACCTCCATTTTATTCAATTCCAAGTATATTGAAAAGATACATGGATTTGAAAATTGAGGTTCACTGAGTTGCTTCGATTTGACCTCAAAGCAACTTAATCTTGTTTGCTTACATTGGTAGGACTTCAGCCAACCAAAAATCAAAGAGAATAGTGAAGAAATGAGAGAGAAACGAAAGCTCAAAGTTCCTGAAAAATCACATTCGGGTAGCTTGAATCTGGATTGATCTTGATCTGAATTTGCTTGGTTCTTCCTCCTCTTGCTTGCAGTGACCAATTGAGATAAAAAAGGAAATGAATCCTTGGAGTTTGAATCTCAAAACAGAAGGTGAAATTCAAACTAAATTTCAAAGAAACCTTCAAGGAATTCTATGGTGTGAGGTTCTGAGATCACTTGGCAAAGCTTGGGCAGGGTGTGTGTGAACTTCTGATGTAACGCAGTTGTTTAAATAGGTAAGGGAAATGTTTTCTACACCATTTGAAATTTGTGCCAAAGTTAGCAAGTTTGGTGCATGGATGCATGTGTATTGATTTGGGCCCAATTCATGATGCTACCATATTCCAATTAGTGCATAATTGACCCTACAACAATAACATGTAAGCATTCAAAAGGAAATGGATAATTGAATTCAAATCTTTCCAAAACAAACCTATGAAAGGAATCATGTGCAAGTCCCTCAATCTTGGTCCAAATTAGATGATCTTGGACTTTTTGAAAAGACGACATCAAGGGGAACAACTTTGATGTTGAACACTTTTCCATTTGGATCTTGTATCATGATGAATTTTGAGGTGGAAATTTGAGAAATCAAACATAATTGAAATTTTTCTGAGTACCAAGTCAAATGACCACTTCTTCCACCTTGAATAACTTTTACTATGAGCTTAAAATAGAAATGGTTCCTTCATCAAAGTTATATATATTTCATACCTATTCAATTTAGTCACAAATTTGACCTCATTTGGATTTGGCATGAGGGAGTTATGGATTTTAGAAGTTGAGGAAAATTGCTTGTTTAATGGTAATGCCCCAAAATGACCTATAATGTTTCATCTTGGAACATGCACTTGCAAGTTGAATTTGACATTTCTAAAAGAATAAAAGTTGAAGAGGACAAATTTAAATTGATCATGGAACTTGGATGGAATTCATATCATAAAAATTGAGCAAGTTATGGTCCTTGGAAGTTGACCTCCTAACTAGGGCACAAACAAAATGACCTATAAGTTTCACCATAAAAAATGACTTTCCAAGCAAAACTAGCTCTTGATGTAAACATGAAAGTTGTTTGTAATATCATAAGGAGTAACCTTTATCTTGGAATCATTTTCATATGACAAAAAATGTAGGAGATAAGGCCCGGGGAACTCCAATTTTGACTAGTTGACTTTCTCTAGTCAACCTCTTTAAACCAACTTGCAAACTTGAAGTTCTCTTGATCTCTTGGACTCGTGGAGGATCATATATGTATAAGATGATATGAAACGAAATATACCTTGATATATTGGACCAATTATTGAAGAAACTTGCTGAGGAAGTTACACAAGATACCCAGATGAATTAGGATTTATAAGGCAAAACAAGCTTCAAACTCTTGATGATTTATTGATCCAAATGATAAATGAAGAATACGGGGATCCATATATGATGTCTATAACCATAGTGAACCATCTCTTGATTGACCTTCTTTCACTGAGGGTCTCAAACCCTAGTTGTGAGCTTGATGGGGCATTGGTGGATGCACACACCACCTACAAAAGAAACAAAGCTATACATAGACATATTTTTGGTATTTTGGTTAGTAGACAAAGAAAAAAAAAGTATGATACAATCAAATATGCTTGGTGATCTCTCACAATGTAAACCCAATGAAGAAGGGGTAATGAGGATGTCAAGTGTGATCCTAAAGCTAATGCATATGATGAGATAGCATGAGGGATCTTAGGGTCAAAATTGGGGTCTTACACAATGGCTAGAATATGAAGTAATATTTGTTCCTGAGAAGTATTTTCTTTTTAGCAAAAGAAAAGGAAAATAGATACTTACACGATAATTAGTGCATCATATCATTCCGAGAGACGAAAATTCTTTGGTGAGGATGGGTATTCGGGCATCCTTTTTTTTAATATTGCAACTTATGTCCTGCAGATAACATGGATCAGTTGGGTAAATTGTGGAAAGATTTGGCGCTTGCTATTGATTAGGGCCATACAACTGGCTTGTCTATACGAGTGTTGGTGGCACCTATTGTTACTTCTACTTCTGCTGTAGAGGCTCGAATTCTTGCTCTAGTGGTTGACCCAGTAGTGGTTGAGACTACTATCTCAGTCACTGCTCCCGAGGTGGGTCAACCAGTTACTAGGGCAACTGGTTTTTCTGCTCGGGAACTTTCACCTTCTCTTTCTCTTGCCAAGATGAGTCAGGGTGATAGTCTGTCTACTATTGTTGAAGGAGGTTCTTCCAAACGGGACCGCTTGTCGGAGGGTGGAGAGTAGAAGGTTCTTACTCATTTCTTTCGGCTTCCTGTTATTCGTTCATCCCGATTACCTAGCACCCTAGAGGAATTTACTCCTGCTGTTGTGGCTTCTGAAGACCTGGGTTTTGTCTGCAACTGATAGACATATCGTTTTTGCAGATGCATTTTGTACTTTGTTTAGGGTCAGATCTCTAGCTTCTATTGTAGTTGTTGGTCAGGGTGATGTTCTGGGCTCTGGTGAGGTTTCAAGGGAGCAAGATGAGATGAGGGAGACGTGTGAAGTCGTTGAGCGGAAAAATTCAGATTTTGAGAAGGAATTATCTGAAATACATGTGAATGTTGATGCTCGTAACTCTTTGTAGTAAGAGATAGATCGGTATGGTCGACCAACCACTTTTCCTGCTCAAATAGAGAAGTTGAAGGCTTCCTTTGCTGATGGAGAGAAAGGTTGTAAGAAGGTTTCTAAAAAAGCGACTGAAGCGTGTCGGGCGTTCAAAGTGAATCAGAAAGATCTTTAGTAGAAGAAGGATGATCGGCTAGTGCTTTGAAATATCCCGAGGATGAGGTAGCTGCTACTGGGAAGAAATCTTAGGAATTTATTCACCGAGATGTATAAGCCGTGTGCAGGGCCCGAGATGAAATGTTGGAGCACACATGAGAAATTTGTCCCGACCTTTCCATTATCGTTAACCAGCTAGATCCTTTAGTAAATGCTTCTAGGAAGGATACCAAAAATGGTCTTGGAGCTTCGAAGTCGGGTGCCGATGTTTGAGAGCCTTTATGTTCTTTTTTCATTATTTTATACGCTCATGTAAGATTTAGCCAGGCCTTTGTGCCCCGGTTTATAAACAATATATTTATATATGTATTTCAATTGTTACCTTTAACATGCTCGTGCTTTTTGGTATAATATGGATCTTTATTCAACCGTTGATATTGCCCGATTGGGATCCAAGGAGAACTAGGATCCAAGGAGATATATTCTTAAAATGTAAATAACCTTAAGTCTTTTTGGAACTCTACAATTTGCATAATTTATTTGCTACAGAGAGTAGTAAATGATATATTCTTAAAATGTAAATAACCTTAAGTCTTTTATAAAATTGTATATGGTTGTTTCTTTTGAGAGTGTGTTGCGTCAAGGTGTGTGCATTGTCTTGATGGAATGTCGAGGTAGTAGCATCTGGTTGTACTCAGAATGTGCTTGTGCAGAAAAAACATTGATACAATTTGACGTGTCCGTATGTCAGATAAGAATTTGCGTAATATGAGCACGACTCTGGGCGTTTGTGCTCTAGATTATACCTATAAGTATTTCATGATAAACCAGCTAGACGCGACTATGCCTTAATCACATTTATATAGATAAGGCACAAGTCCTGTTAATTATGATTGTGTTTCGAATTATACTTATAGACCAGGAATATGATGTGATCATGCTTTGAACCACGCTCCGCGTCACAAAAGATCTTAGCCGACCAAAGATAGAGGATCCCCGTCCCTGCCCCCGAGGTGGACGTCTCTAGGCTTCACCACACTCGCCCTTGGACTTACTAGATCCGAAGGGGGAGGGGGGGGGGGGGGGGTGCTCCAGCTATGTGTGAAAGTGTGTATTTCTTCGACAAATGGTATTTAAATATTGTATTCGGACGTGCAAAGCGTCTTCGGTAGCACCCATGAGAAAATTGGTTATGTAGTCGGACATGTAAAACATCTCCAACAACTCCCTGGATTCTGAAGACGCACGGGGCATTGTGGGGAATTGATTGTTGTAGTTGGGCCTATAAAGCGTATCCGATAACACCCCTGAATTCTGGAGACACACGAGGATATCATGCCAACCTATTTAAATAAATAAGACTACGTTTATCATTATTATTATATTGTTATTTGTACTTTGAATTAGAATTCAAAAATAGAGATTAGTTATCCTAAAAAACTTATGAAAATAAGGTGAAAATTTTTTATGAACAATGTCATAAATTATTTTAATAAATTCTCTCAAAAAATAGTATAACAAAACTTATGCTACTAAGTAAACTTAAATAAGTCAATGCAAACAAATATTTAATTCCATTGATCTTTTAATTTGTTAGTATATTTACACACTAATTGAATTATTTATTTATAAATGTTCAAATGAAATAGATTAATAGGAAAATCAGTTCTTCAAATATATCAGACTCAAACCTAAAAATAAATTTATGATAGACTAACTACAAGACAAACTTAAATTTTGAAGTTTTTAATTGGTCAGACTCAAATTTGACAATGTCTAACTTAACCCAACATATTTCATTCCTGATTATCTCATACATCATTTTTATTTAAATTACTACATCATGCATAATTAATATTTTAATGTGAAGTAAACTTTGTGAGCTTTTTTAGCTAAAATAATTTCCTTCGAAAATTTCATCAAAATTTTTGAGAATTTGTTTTTCAATATTATCAACAAATGTGATACTTACTCACATTGGATGTATTTGTATTCCATTGAAAAGAAGCGAAATTGCATCGAATTTCAATGTGATGTATTTGTATTATTTACTCACTTTTGTATACAATTTTGAATTTGAACCTTACTAATCATGTTATTGGATTTTTTTAATTGAATGAAATTTTAGACCAATATTCATTCATTAACATTTTTCACCATTTTTAATTTTATTTATTTAATAATTTTGAATTAATATTGTGTTTAGTTAAAAAAAAAGAAGAAGAAAACAGTTTCATAAAAAAAATAGATAGTATTCATATTATATTATTATACTATTGTTATTATTATGATTATTATATTTAAGTGGTCATTATTAAATGCGTCATGTTATTCATGATTATTTTTAATTGATATTCTTATTAGTACTTTATAAAAAAAATTTGCAAGTAATATTATTATGGTTAAACTTACTAAATAGTGAAGGATTCATTTAAGACTAACTAAGCTTATAATGATACAAATATGAGGTAAGAAAATTAAGAGGATTTTGCTACACAACACATGACTCATCCATGATGATCTTAAAAGCTAGAATGTCTATGCAATAATTGTTTTATGTAAATATGTGAGATGTGAAAGCCTATATCTCTAACTTTAGCCATAATATTAAACCACCTAGTTTGTATGATTTAAGACATAATTTTAGAATTTTGAGTCACAATAATGACTATATTCGAATCTATTTTCAACCAAATTTTAGAATTTGGATCTAAAAGCAAAATCAATAGTTTTTATGACATCAAAAATCTTAGCGAGTCTGAGAAGTCAAACAAAAAAAAACTATGTCCTCATTGAAAAAACCAAAGGAATTATCATAAGAGCAATCAGTGTTATTTGATCCATCATTTAAGAGGAGGAGACCAAACAATCTCAATAGTGACTTTAATTTTTTTTTATAATTGTGAAGTCATAATCCACCATATATCAGGAGGAGACCAACCAATCTCAATAGTGACTTTAAATTTTTTTTATAATTGTGAAGTTAGGATCCACCCTTTAGTAGGAGAAGACCAAACAATCTCAATAGTGACTTTAAATTTTTTTATAATTGTGAAATCACATCCACCATTTAGCAGAGGAAGGAGACCAAACAATCTCAATAGTGACTTAAATTTTTTTTATAATTGTGAAGCCACATCCACCATTTAGCAGGAGGAGACGAAACAATCTCAATAGTGACTTTAAAACTTTTTATAATGGTGAAGTCACCAATGGAGAAGTTAGAAGGTGTCACTATATTATATTATTGTCAATTTAGAGACCTCATATTCAATCAAATTTACAACGGTCATCGGATATTATTATCAATTAAAGAGACCTCATATTCAATCAAATTTATAGCAATCATCAGATATTATTGTCAATTAAAGAGACCTCATAGACATAGAGTTTCTAACCTAATTTAAAGTTGAAACACAAAAATGAGTATGAAAATTCTAACTTATTAGTAATTAATATAACTTCAGATATATAAAAAATATAGATTAGTTATCCTATGAACTTATGAAAATAAGGTAAAAAAAGTTTATGAACATGTCATAAATTATTTTTATAAATTCTCTCAAAAAATAGTATATCAAAACTTATGCTACTAATTAAACTTAAATAAGTCAATACAAACAAATATTTAATCTCATTGATCTTTTAATTTGTTAGTCTATTTAAACACCAATTAAATTATTTATTTATAAATGCTTAAATGAAATAGATTTATAAATAGATTAATAGGCATATCAGTCCTTCCAAAATATCAGACACAACCCTAAAAATAAGTTTATGATATACTACAAGACAAACTTAAATTTTAATTTTTTTAACCGATCAAAACTAATATTTGACAAAATCTAACTTGATCCAACATATTTCATTCTGATTACATCATTTTTATTTAAGTGGCTATATCATGTATAATTAATATTTTAATGTGAAGTAAATTTTGTGAGCTTTTTTAGCTAAAATAATTTTCTTTGAAAACTTCATCAATTTTTTTGAGAATTTGTATTTTAATATTATCAATAAATATGATACTTACTCACATTGAATGTATTTGTATTACATTGAAAAGAAGGGAAATTGCATCGATTTTCATCGTGATGTATTTATAATTTACTCACTTTTATATACAATTTTAAATTTGAACCTTACTAATCATGTCATTGGATTTTTTTTTTTAATTGGATAAAATTTTAGACTAATATTCATCTATTAACGTTTTCACCATTTTTGATTTTATTTATTTAATAATTTTGAATTAATACTGTGTTTAGTTAAAAAAGAAGACAATAGTTTCATAAAAAAAAATAGATAGTATTCATATTATATTATTATACTATTGCTATTATTTATGATTATTATATTTAAGTGGTTATTATTAAATGCTTCATGTTATTCGTGATTATTTTTAAATGATATTTTTATTATTTTATAATTTTTTTTCAAGTAATATTATGATGGTTAAACTTACTAAAAAGTTCTTTATATTTTATATGTTATAAAAAAATAGTGAAAAAATTATTTAAGACTAACTTAGCTTATAATGATACGAATATGAGGTAAGAAAGTTAAGAGGATTTTACCATACAACACATTACATCTTAA
Source organism: Lathyrus oleraceus (assembly GCF_024323335.1). Classification (NCBI taxonomy): domain Eukaryota; kingdom Viridiplantae; phylum Streptophyta; class Magnoliopsida; order Fabales; family Fabaceae; genus Lathyrus; species Lathyrus oleraceus. Next base: position 430,681,287 of record NC_066579.1, read on the forward strand.
AAACTAGAATGTGTATGCAATAATTATTCTATGTAAATATGTGAGATGTGAAAGTCTATATACATTAAACCATCTAGTTTGTATGGTTCAAGACATAATTTTAGAATTTTGAGTCACAAGAATAATTATATTCGAATCTATTTTCATCAAATTTTAGAAATTGGACTTAAAAGCAAAATCAATAATTTTTATGACATCAAAAATCTTAGGAGACCAAACAATCTTAATAGTGACTTTAAAACTTTTTTATAATGGTGAAGTCACAAAATGGAGAAGTCAATAGCTGTCACAATATTATTATCAATTTAGAGAACTCATGTTCAATCAAATTTATATATTTTTAGAATTTCTAATTTAAAGTTCAAACACATAAATTATGTGTTTGAAAATGCTAACTTATTAGTAACTCAATATAACTTCAAATATATAAATAATATTATTTATGAATGCATAAAGTTAATTATATTATTTTTTAAAAACTTTAAACCTTTATATATATATATTTTATTTTTCTTCATCCAAATCTTCAAATTTATTTTTATTATATTTTTCAATCACTCTAATATAAAAAACTATATAAATATTTTAAATCATATAAAGCTAAATACTTTAAAACTAAAAAAAATCTACATTTTGAATAACTACAAGCATCATGTGGATTGTAAAGTCTTTAAAATATTCTCTAAAGACAACACAACAAAATACTTTAAAATACATTCCTTTAAATCTCAATATAATAAACCATCATAGTAACTTTTAGTGGGATGGAAGCAAAATAAAATGCACCAAATCAAAATATTATTATTATCATTTTTGTTAGCAATAATAATATAAATAATAAATTGTATAATAAATAAATAGAAACATAGAAACACAATCACACCCTCTCTGCCACTGATTCAGTGTTTTCTTCTATGCGTATAATATAAATAATATCTTTTTTTCTTTATCTCTCTAGGTAAAAAGGTTATATTCAGATGTGCAAAATGTCTTCGGTAGCACCCGTGAGAGAATTGATTGTTGTAGTCGGACGTGTAAAGCATCTCTGACAACTCCCTGGATTCTGAAGACGCACGAGGCATTATGGAAAAATGATTGTTGTAGTTGGGCGTACAAAGCGTATCTGATACCACCCATGAATTTTAAAGACACACAGGGATATCGTGCCCACCTATTTAAATAAATAAGATTAAATTTATCATTATTATTATATTATTATTTGTACTTTGAACTAGAATTCAAAAATAGAGATTAGTTATCCTAAAGAACTTATGAAAATAAGGTGAAAAAAGTTTCCAACAATGTCATTAATTCTTTTCATAAATTCTCTTAAAAAATAGTATAATAAAACTTATGCTATTAAGTATATTTAAATAAACAATGCAAACAAATATTTAATCTCGTTGATCTTTTAAGTTGTTAGTCTATTTAAACACTGATTGAATTATTTATTTATAAATGTTCAAATAAAATAGATTTTTTAAGTTTTTAAGAGGTCAACTCAAATTTGACAAAATCTAACTTTAAGTGACTATATCATGCAAAATTAATATTTTAATGTGAAGTATATTTTGTGAGCTTTTTTAGCTAAAATAGTTTCTTTCAAAAATTTCATCAAATTTTTTGAGAATTTGTTTTTCAATATTATCAACAAATGTAATACTTACTCACATTGAATGTATTTGTATTACATTGAAAAGAAGGGAAATTGCATCGATTTTCATGGCAATGTATTAGTAGTTATTACTCACTTTTGTATACAAATTTGAATTAGAACCTTACTAATCATGTTATAGATTTTTTTTAATTGGATGAAATTTTAGACCAATATTCATCTATTAACATTTTTCATCATTTTTGATTTTATTTATTTAATAATTTTAAATTAATATTGTGTTTAGTTAACAAAGAAGAAAACTGTTTCATAACAAAAAAAAAAAATAGATAGTACTCATATTATATTATTATACTATTGTTGTTATTATGATTATTATATTTAAGTGGTTATTATTAAATGCCTTCATGTTATTCATGATTACTTTTAATTGATATTCTTATTACTTTATAATTTTTTTTTGCAAGTAATATTATTATGGTTAAACTTACTAAAAAAATATTTATATTCAATATGTCATAAAATAAATAGTGAACGATTCATTTAAGATTAACTTAGCTTATAATGATACAAATATGAGACAAGAAAATTAAGAATGATCTTAAAAGCTAGAATGTCTATGCAATAATTATTTTATGTAAATATGTGAGATGTGAAAGTCTATATCTCTAACTTTAGCCATAATATTAAACCATCTAGTTTGTATAATTTAAGACATAATTTTAGAATTTTGAGTCACAAGAATAACTATATTCGAATATATTTTCAACAGCAAAATCAATAGTTTTTATGATATCAAAAATCTTAGCGAGTCTGAGAAGTCAAACAAAAAAATCTATGTCCTCATTGAAAAAACCAAAGGAATTATCATAAGAGCAATCAGTCTTATTTGATCCACCATTTAACAGGAGGGAGGAGACCAAACAATCTCAATAGTGACTTTAAAATATTTTTATAATTGTGAAGTCACGATCCACCATTTAGCAGGAGGAGACTAAACAATCTCAATAGTGATTTTAAAACTTTTTTATAATTGCGAAGTCAGGATCCACAATTTAGCAGGAGAAGACCAAACAATCTCAATAGTGACTTTAAAACTTTTTTATAATTGTGAAGTCAGTATCCACCATTTAGCAGGAGGAGACCAAACAATCTCAATAGTGACTTTAAATTTTTTTAAAATTGTGAAGTCACATCCACCATTTAGCAGAGGAGGAGATTTTTTTATAATTGTGAAGCCGCATCCACCATTTAGCAGGAGGAGAGTGGCAGGAGGAGACCAAACAATCTCAATAGTGACTTTAAAACTTTTTTATAATTTTGAAGTCAGTATCCACCATTTAGCAGGAGGAGACCAAACAATCTCAATAGTGACTTTTTTTATAATTGTGAAGTCAATAGTGACTTTTTTTATAATTGTGAAGTCACATCCACCATTTAGCAGAGGAGGAGACCAAACAATCTCAATAGTGACTTTAAATTTTTTTATAATTGTGAAGCCGCATCCACCATTTAGCAGGAGGAGATTAGCCGGAGGAGACCAAACAATCTCAATAGTGACTTTAAAACTTTTTTATAATTGTGAAGTCAGTATCCACCATTTAGCAGGAGGAGACCAAACAATCTCAATAGTGACTTTAAATTTTTTTATAATTGTGAAGTCACATCCACCATTTAGCAGTGGAGGAGACCAAACAATCTCAAGAGTGACTTTAAATTTTTTTATAATTGTGAAGCCGCATCCACCATTTAGCAGGAGGAGAAGAAACAATCTCAATAGTAACTTTAAAACTTTTTAGAATGGTGAAGTCACCAATGAAAAAGTTAGAAGGTGTCACTATATTATATTATTGTCAATTTAGAGACCTCATATTCAATCAAATTTACAACTGTTATCGGATATTATTATCAATTAAAGAGACCTCATATTCAATCAAATTTATAGCAAACATCAGATATTATTGTAAATTAAAGAGACCTCATATTCAATCAAATTTATATCAGTCATCAGATATTATTGTCAATTAAAGACTCTTGTATTCAATCAAATTCATAGCATTTCAAACCTAATTTAAAATTCAAACACAAAAATGAGTATTAAAATTCTAACTTATTAGTAATTAATATAACTTCAGATATATATAATAAAATATAGATTAGTTATCCAAAAAACTTATGAAAATAAGATGAAAAAAGTTTATGAATATATCATAAATTATTTTTATAAATTCTCTCAAAAAATAGTATATCAAAACTTATGCCACTAAGTAAATTTAAATAAGTCAATACAAACTTAAATTCAAATGAAATAGATTTTTAAATACATTAATAGGCAAATCAGTCCTTCAAAAATATCAGACACAAACCTAAAAATAAGTTAATGATATACTACAAGACAGGTTTAAGATTTAAATTTTTTAACAGGTTAGAAATCATATTTCATTCCTGATTACATCTTTGACAAAGTCTAACTTGACCCAACATATTACATTCATGATTACATCATTTTTATTTAAGTGACTATATCATGTATAATTAATATTTTAATGTAAAGTAAATTTTGTGAGCTTTTTTAGCTAAAATAATTTCCTTTGAAAATTTCATCAAAATTTTTGAGAATTTGTTTTTCAATATTATCAACAAATATAATACTTACTCACATTGGATGTATTTGTATTACATTGAAAAGAAGGGAAATTGCATCGATTTTCATTGTGATGTATTTATAATTATTATTCACTTTTGTATACAATTTTGAATTTGAACCTTACTAATCATGTTATTGGATTTTTTTAATTGGATGAAATTTTAGACCAATATTCATCTATTAACATTTTCACCATTTTTGATTTTATTTATTTAATAATTTTGAATTAATACTGTGTTTAGTTAAAAAAGAAGACAATAGTTTCATAACAAAAAAATAGATAGTATTATTATATTATTATACTATTGTTATTATTATGATTATTATATTTAAGTGGTTATTATTAAATGCTTCATGTTATTCATGATTATTTTTAAATGATATTCTTATTACTTTGTAATTTTTTTGCAAATAATATTATTATGGTTAAAATTACTAAAAAGTTCTTTATATTTTATATGTCATAAAAAAATAATGAAAAATTTATTTAAGACTAACTTAACTTATAATAATACGAATATGAGATAAAAAAATTAAGAGGATTTTGCCACATAAAATATGTGAGATGTGAAGGTCTATATACATTAAACCATCTAGTTTGTATGGTTCAAGACATAATTTTAGAATTTGAGTCACAAGAATAATTATTTTCGAATCTATTTTCAATCAAATTTTAGAAATTGGACTTAAAAGCAAAATCAATAATTTTTATGACACCAAAAATCTGAGCGAGGATGAGAAGTCAAACAAAAAATCTCTGTACTCGTTGAAAAAAGCGAAGGAATTATATAAGAGCAATCGGCATTGCATTTGATCCACCATTTAGTAGGAGGAGATCAAACAATCTCAATAGTAACTTTAAAACTTTTTTTAATGGTGAAATCACAATCCACCATTTAGAGACCTCATATTCAATCAAATTTATAGCAGTCATCGAATATTATTATCAATTAAAGAGACTCATATTCAATCAAATTCATAGCAGTCATCCCATGTATTTTTAGAATTTCTAACCTAATTTAAAGTTGAAACACAAAAGTATGTGTTTGAAAATGCTAACTCATTAGTAATCAATATAACTTTAAATATATAAATAATATTATTTACGAATGCATTAAGTTAATTATAATATTTTAAAAAAACTTTAAACCTTTATATGTATATTTTATTTTTCTTCATCCAAATCTTCAAATTTATTTTTATTATATTTCTCAATCACTCTAATATAAAAATCTATATAATCATTTTAAATCATATAAAGCTAAATACTTTAAAACTAAAAAAATTATACATTTTGAATAACTACAAGCATCATGTGGATTGTAAAGTCTTTAAAATATTCTCAAAAGACAACACAACAAAATACAATCTCAATATAATAAACCATCCTAGTAACTTTTAGAGGGATGTAAGCAAAATAAAATCCACCAAACCAAAATATTATTATTATGATTTTTGTTAGCAATAATAATAATAATATAAATAATAAATAAATAGAAACACAATGACACCCTCTCTCTCTAGCAGTGATTCACCGTTTTGTTCTACGCGAATAACATAAATAATATCTCTTTTTCTTTATCTCTCTATGTAAAGACAAAACCATAACCGTCTATTTGTCTCCTCATTTTCTATTTCCCCTAAATCTTCGCCTTCACCACTTCTCCAATCATGCTTCAACCCTAAAACCAGATCTACCCCCAAATCAACTCTCTTTCCGATCTTTAACACCATGTCTTCACTTCGTTCAGATCAACCTTCCAATCTCAATCCCAATCCCAATCGGATCTACCCCGAACCCTATTTCCCCCAAATCGATCATTTCGATCGAATCCCTGATTCTCTTCTTCTCTTAGTTTTCAACAAGATCGGTGATGTTAAAGCCTTGGGGAGATGCTGCGTCGTTTCGCGCCGTTTTCACTCTTTAGTTCCTCAGGTTGAAAACGTTGTTGTTCGCGTTGATTGTGTTATTTCTGATGATGATTCCAATTCTTCGTCGGCTTCTTCTGATAAATCTCGTGGCCCGTTTTGGAATCTTCTGAGGTTGGTTTTTGGTGGGATTGCTAAGCCGATTCAAACACTTGGTCAGTTTCTGGGTCCGAAGAGAGGTTCCGGTTCCAATTCCGGGAATTCGTCTTCTTCGTCGTCTTCGCCGCTTGCTGTTGGAAGTGAGGATGATGGAGATGGCGGTGTTACACATCACTCGCCTACTCAGGTTTTGAAGAATTTTAATGAGATTCGGTTGCTTCGGATCGAGCTTCCCAGTGGGGAATTAGGGATAGAGGATGGGGTTTTGTTGAAGTGGAGAGCTGATTTTGGATCGACTCTTGATAATTGTGTAATTCTAGGGGCTTCCTCTGTTTTTCACCCTAAATCTCAAGATGGTGGTGTTGTTGATGCATCTTGTGGTGGTGGTGGAAATAACAATGGTGGTGGTGGTGATGATAATGGAAGTATACCTGATTCGTTTTATACAAACGGTGGTTTGAAATTGAGGGTAGTTTGGACGATTAGTTCGTTGATTGCTGCATCTGCAAGGCATTACTTGTTGCAACCGATTATTTCGGAGCATAAGACTTTGGATAATTTGGTGTTGACTGATGCAGATGGGCAAGGTGTGTTGTATATGAACAGAGATCAACTTGAAGAGTTGAGGGTGAAGCCGCTTTCGGCTTCTTCTGCTTCAAAGAGGACTCTTGTGCCTGCTTTGAATATGAGGCTTTGGTATGCACCTCATTTGGAGTTGCCTGATGGGGTTGTTTTGAAAGGAGCTACTCTTGTTGCTATCAGGCCTAGTGAGATGTCACCTACAACTGCTAAGAAGGAAGGATCTGATCTGTCTTGGGTTTCTACTGCTTTCGAAGAGCCTTATAGGTCTGCTGCTACAATGCTTATTAAGAGGAGGACTTATTGCCTTGAGATGAATTCCTTTTGATGCTTTTTGCTCCCATCTAAGGTGCATCTTTTACAATTGCTTTGATCTGTGTTTTTTGTTTCATTATATAATTCATACTATAGGTTATAATATAAATATGAAGTTGCATTCCTGACTTTGATATACTAGTTGTTCAGAATGGTTTTGTTGATAGGTTTATGGATTGCAATTTGAAATAAATGTTAAGATTGAACCTCAGCTTAGTGTTTCGGTTTGTCTGCCCTTGTTTGCCTCAAGTTTTTTATTTGGCCGCATTAATAATCCTTGATATTGTGGATATCTGCGGTAAAATGTGACTAATGTGGCCTAAATTGCAGTTGTGGATACATTACTACCTTAATGTCGTGGCTGAGATCCCACTCATAATCTTTTTTGTAACCTTTTCCTGCTAACTGAATCTGCCCGTGTCTCCTTTTAATTATGTCTGTTCCGGAAAAAAATTCAGCTTAGGTTTGGTTTGGATCTAATTTTCTTGTCTTTGCAGTAGTACTAGTTTTCAACTCAAGACCTCTTCACTGTTTCACTTTAATGCTTAATGCTTTTACAGTTTCAACCTGATTCTATATGCTATTATATGTATTTTAATTGTTTTAGATGTGGTAGAATGACATACAACTTGTGTGCTGTTATTTGGATCTCTCTTTATGGAATGCCTTTTGCCTGCAATTTTTGTCGTTGTATTAGTGCTTATTTTGTGATCATGATTCCTCTATTTGAGTTATTAGGTTATTTTGATATGTTGTTCCTTCTTTTCTTGTTTGAGATAACTCTTATTTATTTGATTTGGAATGTAAATTTCAGGAAATGTAGAATCATTTGATAATGGGGAACATGAAGTTCCTAATATAGGAAGAATCAGAAAACACATTTTGTTTGGAAGCAACAACCCGGCCACCTGAATCTTGCTCTTTCAAGCGTCTGGTCACCTGCGGCCCCATATGAGTAGTAGTTATTATTATTTAAAGAGCTGCAAATCATTTACCCATATTGCTTGAACTGAGAAACCGAAGCATCTGCTGGTTTTTAAAAGTTTGTGGCAATACTTTTATAAGAGACCTGCAACTAGACTGATCTTGTAAGATGTTTGAGTTTGTAGTCATATACCCTTTTCAGGTCTCCATCATCTGTGAATATTCTAGGTTATTTATCAGTTTGGTTTGCCTTTGTGATATATTTTTCTCGAGTTAAATGAGCAATGTACTTTTGCTTCTGTAATTTTAAATAACTTCTGGATGAGTCAATCATACCATGCAATACTAGTTCTTGCACTTGTTTTTTCTTGGGCTCATCTTTGTCATATTTTGTAACTCCTACTGAGGGAATTTGTAAACAGTTCAATAAATCATGATTCAAGCCAATGAGTTGTATTGAATTTCTTCTGAAAATCTTGTTGGCTAGTGAATTAAATGTGCCAAGGTTGAACTTTTCAACATTCAGCTCATGAACTGATTAAATGCTGAAGGTGATGAGATTAAGTTTTTTCATGTTTTTTACTCTAGCTGATTTTGATATCACAGACATGTACATTTAAAAAAAAAAGTATATCAGGTTAATTATTATTTAATGAATGGAAAAGCATAACTATTTTATTAGCGAAAAAACAATAGATATTCTCCCAACAATGGATTGGTTCAAGTGGCTATAGATTTTAAGTGAGAAAAGAATCTTGGATTTCATTTAGAAATAATTATATCAGATTTGAATTTGAGCTTAAGTATAGCTACATTTTTGCAGGTATCAATTTTATTTTAATGTTTAATTAGATGACAATGACATGTTAATTATTGACACAAGAGTATTGAAGATAATAAGCCTAACTAATGAAAAGCCAGTCAAACTTAAGCTAAAATCTAATCTAGCATAGCTGTCATAAGATATTTAAAAAGCATAGCAAACATGTACATATCAAATAATCAGTTGGCAATAACTATCAGCATACCATAAATAATGAAAAAACAGGGGCTATTAAACAACTTACACCTTTAGTCCAGTGAATGGAAAAGTTAGCCAGCCACATTAATCGACAGTCCTAGTTGGTAAATGATGCTACATGCATGGTTTTGATTTTCTGATACACCTTGTCGAAACCACAAACCTGGTGCCTTTAATTTTGTTGAGGATGGTCCCCTTGGGATAGGTAGCCTAATTTAATAGTGAACCTACTCTTGTTATGTACCATTAACTCCCAACATTTATAATTGCAAAATTGTAGTAGTACTAGTAAGTTGATATAGGACTACTAGCTATACTGTTTTTTCTTATAGAAATTGAGTATTCATCGTATTCGGATAGACTAATTTCTCGAGTTTAGAAGGACAACAATAGACAATAAAATTCTTCTTCAAGAATTTATCGCCTCCGTTGTGTGTCTAGGTTTGAGTTTAGCTAACTTATTTAATAATAAGATTGTCTACGTTCAATTTCTTTTTGAAAACTGAGATTTGAAGATTTTTCGTTGTGGAACTAGAATTGATGAGTATCGATGGTGAAAGATCTTGAATTGACGGTGTTGATCTCCAATACGGTGGTGTAAAGTGGACCTGCAAGTTTAACACTTTAACACCTAAGTCAATTCAAAATTTAATATCTAAGTCAATTTCGAATATTATGTTAGATGACCTTAATATGTTGATTTGTTTTAAATAAATTTATATTGAATTGAGGCTTACTTTTTTTGATTTTTGGCCAATTCAGAACAAAACTAGCTTATAAAGCATGTTTTTCTACAAAGAAAAAACCTTATGAGTGCTCACACAAAACCTAAATGCAACAATATCTCTGAAAACACAATGCAATGTTCTGGACTTGAGGTCTGAAGTTACTAGTAGTTGATTATTAATTTTTCATGCATTATTCAATGAATGTACTTCAGACAGATAAAGCAAAATGTTTGGTAACATGATTGAGACTGTTGTTCTGCTGTGTATATTATGAACCAACTGTTTGTTATAAACTCAATCAATTTCACCCTTCATCAACTGGTCAATTACTACCAACTCACAACACAGACACAATCCAAACTTATTGAGTTTCTTTTTCTCTCTTATCTCTATTCCATTTTTTTCTATGTAAAGACGTTTTTTATGATATATTACTATCACTATCAATTCATGATCATGGATGATCCTCCATTGCTTGTAACCAAAATGTTTAATTATCATTATGTTTTTCATCTTCATTTTCATTTTCAATGACTATAATGTAAATATTGTGATACGAAGTGATCAATCAAATTTTTCGACATAACCATATGTCAACTGATCGGAGGATAATCCCACCTTTTTACAAGCGGAGGCCTATCAAATTGTTAGCATCTAACCGAATTCGAATATAACACTTTTAAAATAATATACTCTTATATTTTAAATTTTCACCAACAGAATAATTCAGACTATTCAGATTGATCTTTCGCGAAGTCGACCGATATATTTTGTATCAATAACAAAATCAAGGATCATTTGAAGATAAGGCAGTTGGAGGAACATATTGATTGAAAAAGTTAGTGAACTTTAAAGAGGGTGATCTTATTTTGAGGCCTATATTACTTCACAAGTTGAATCTTGTTTAAAAGATAGAATTTAGTCATTGTCTCCACAAACAAGTTTTCATTCCACTAAATACATTACATAATGGAGCCAGTAGAGGTAGGTCATATCATACTTATTTTTGGTCAATTATGTAGTATAATATATATAATATTTTCCTAATCAATGTCTTTTTAATAATTTATATCCAGCTGTTTTTGGAAATATTTATTTTTTCTTATAGAAATATTTAAAAAAAAATCAAAATTAGATATTAATTAATTAATTAGATACTTAGCTGTTTCTGCTCCTAACTCTATCTGTATGTCACATGATCAAAGGTACCTTAGCTTTGTATTACAATCCACGTGAAATGATTTCTAAACTTTGTGATTAAAACACAAGTTAATTATATTACACTTTTGCCATTTTTTATATACTAATATTCCACTCACTCTTTATTATCTGTTTAATATTGGTGATTTTATATACAATTAGTAACCATGTCTCATATTATTTTAATTGAATGTGTCACCTTCTATTTTATTCTATCATATTATTTTATTGAACACATCAAATGGTGAACAAGCAAGCCCCCACATGATGATCTTTATGCCGGCAAAGTTTGTGAGATAGGGAGAATTAAACCACGCAACAAAAAATAATTCTTTTGACAATAAGGATATGTTGAGAAGGTAAATTAAAAATTGTGTATATGAGTCATTTGGATTTTTCTTATAATTGTACTTTGTATCATCATGATAACATGTTTTAGAGTATTTTTAGGTGACTTGTAGTTTTCAAATCTTACTATATTGGAAAGCTACATTTTCACCTCTTTTAAGTTAGTTTTAGGATGCACTTTCTTTTACTTTTGTTTGTTTTATTTTACTCTCTTACCAAAACTATGAAGTTAAACAAATGAAGAAAAAATAATTTAATTTTAAATCTCTAAAAAATAAGAGAGATATACACAATTATCCAATTTATAATTGAATTAAATTTGTGAGTGATACTATAAAATTATGAAAAATATAATTAAAAAGACTAAAAATTAGATTTAAGTAATTAATACTCTCTTCATTCCAAAATAATTATTATAATAGATCATTTCATACATATTAAAAAAAATGTAATAAATAAAAGAGAATAATATTTTTATCAAACTATCTATATTTATTATTGGTGTATTCAAATTATCATAAATGCAAAGTGAAAGAATAATAGATTGAGAGTATTAATTATAGGACATAATTGAAAGATAAACATTATAATTTGCATTGAAAACTAAAATACGACACTTATTTTGGAACAAACAATTTTATAATATGCAAAAATTATTTTGGGATAGAAGGAGTATTCAATTTGATTTTATGCACGAGAGGTTGATCATAGAAACAATTTACTTAGTAAGACATGTGAAATAGTAGTATAGTTGAATAAAAAAAGATTTATATTTAAATTTTATTAATTTGGAAAAGATATATGATAAAATTTCTAGAGAGATATTATGGAAAATTCTAGAAAAGAAAGGAGTTAGAATTTTCTATATTCGAAGTTTCTAGGATATGTATCAGGGGATATCGACTAGTATTAGGGCACTTGGCAAAGACAAAAATAATTTTTTCATAACAATAAGATTGTACTACGATTCAACTTTAAGCCATTAACTTCAGTATTTGATGTATTTACACAATACATCCTAGAGCTGACACTAAAATTTATGTTTTTGCAAATGATATAGGTTCACTAGGAGAGTCAAGGGAGAATTTAAATGTGAGGTTGGAGACTTATATATGTACCTTATTGAATAACACATTTTCTTTTGAGAGGAAGTAATACAACCTATATGAAATCTAAATTTGGAAAAAGGCGAAGCGATTTTAGCTTAGAAGTGAAATTTGAACATCATATCATTCCATAAGCTACGCAATTTTAATATCAATACAAAATTACACATAAATAAAAGAAGACATAAACCACTGAATTCAAGTTGAGTGGTTGAAACAAAAAAGGTGGATTTATGATGTTTTATGAGATACGAAAGTATCACTCAAACTGAAGGAAATTTTTATAAGACAACCGTAAGACCGACAATATTGTACAAGACAAAATATTGGTCTGTAAAGAACCAACACAAAAATAATTTAAGTGTAGCACATACATGGATGTTGATTTGGATGTGTGTTAATACTAAAAGAGAGAGAATTAGAAATAAGAACATTGGAGACAAAGTTGAATATCACATATAGTAGAAAAGATTGTGGAAACTACGTTTAGGTGGTTTGTGTCGGCCATCAAGTGAGAAAAGAATTCACATTGGACCAAACACTCACTTAAAGGTCAAATACTTACTCAAACAAGTGAGAGAGACACCACATTCATAAAAAATCTTAAGGTATTAGGTAGATGAGTTCTCTCACTTATAAAGTGTCCAACCTTCATTTTTTCAAGCAATGTAGGACTTACACAACTCACACTTATTTCTCAAAAATCTCCCCCTCAAGTGTGAGTCTATCCACGATGCTCTTCCTCAAGCAGAAGCCTTTTCATCCATATACTTGTACCGCCATTCTCAGACATCCTTACCACGCCACGACACTTCAACGGGACACTCTGATCACCACTATGTTAGGAAGACTTTCGATACAAAGAGTCAGTCCTTTACTCGAACCTGACTATGATATCACTGATGAATCATCAAAATGGGGAAACATTCACATTTGGTCAAATACTCGTCTAAAGGTCAAATACTCACCCTAAACAAGTGAGAGAGGCACCACATTCACCAAAAACCTTAAGGTATTAGGTAGATGAGTTCTCTCACTTATAAAGTGCTCAACCTCCATTTTTTTCAAGCAATGTGGGACTTACACAACTCACACTTGTTTCTAAAAAATCTCCTCTTCAATTGTTAGTCTATTCACAATGCTCTCCCTCAAGCGGAAGCTCTTTCATCCATATACTTGTACCGCCATTGTCAGACATCCTTACCACGACACGACACTTCAACGGGACACACCGTCTGACCATCACCATGTTAGGAAGACTTTCGATACAAGGAGTCAGCCCTTTACTCGAACTTGACTATGATACCACTGATGAATCATCAAATGGGGGAAACATTCACATTGGTTTAAACACTCTTCTAAAGGTCAAAGACTCACCTAAACAAGTGAGATAAACACCATAAGTTCACCAAAAACCTTAATGCATTAGGTAGATGAATTCTCTCACATATAAAATACTCAATCTCCATTTTTAAGAAATAAAAAACTACTAAAGATAAAAAAAGGACTTAGAAAAAATATAAGAAGAAATAAGAAAGATAAAAAAACTAATGATTTGGAGAGATACATAGTTTTTGATTGAATATTATGGCATAGTTTGATACATGTAAGTGATCATACTTAGTGAGTAAAGTAGGGTTTTTGTTGTATTTTAGCTTCTAAGTTACAAACGTTATGAGTGTATATATATATATATATATATATATATATATATATATATATATATATATATATATATATATATAATCAAGATTATACAAAAATAACAGATATATAGGCAATAAGTTGCGTCGTTACCCCACTTTAGATGGCAAAACCAATCCTCTTAAAATTATATTCATTATCCTAGGTGACATAACATTGATATGCATGATCCTTTTCACTCTCCATAGAATATCAATTTCTTCTAGTGCTAGAAAACCAAAAGTATCAAAGGCAAATGGTATGAAAACATGTTGGTTGTCGGAACACGCTTTCTCATGCTTGACCACTAGCAACTTTGAGAGTTGGATTTCCCACAATAAAACCTTCAGTCCTCAGTCTCACCAATGGAAAAACCCGAGTCAAATCCACACATGCATGTTTCCATCCTACCCACTCATACAACAATACATCTGTTGGCCTAAGAGTCGGTCTTTCTTCCATGGGTCTGTTAAGAAATTCGCATGCATCTCTTTCTTCACATATACTCATGCACGCATAAATATATTAAATAGGACATTCCTAAAAAGTTCACGTCAATATTTGAATCCTGAAAGCTCATTGCAATAAATAGCGTGTTCCCTAAATGTACCCGAGCAAGCCTTACGGAAAATAGGGCAAACCTCATCAATATGAAATAAGGGAATTATAAGTCGGTATTTAAGGATGGTACAATACTCTGTCGGGGACATATGTTGGCCTAGACTGTCAATATGGATAGTAAGGAGAATATCTTGAGCATGTGCTGCTTGCAAACAACCAAAAATTTCTTTCTGTCTTATGGTCATGTTAAATTTTACATCCATGTCCTGAACACTTTTAATGAAAATGACATTCACTAAAACATGTTGTGCTTTAGGAGGGACATTGTCCTTTCTATTAAAAGCGCTAAGGTCAAAATCCGGAATCACAATACTAAGACCATCCAAAGCTCTTTCGAAATCAAGCCCTATACGATATATCCTACACCATCTCTCTCTCTTAGTATATGATCCTGTAACACCCAAGATTGGGCCCTAGAAGCCAAAAACGCATACAGACAACCTCTTCTATCGAGTACAAAACCAATCCTGAAACACTAATAGGTAAATAAGTAACCTTTCATTGAAGGTCCATGTTCCATTCTAGAACCAGAAATAAAGAGAGATGTGGAAGCTGCGGTGGAGTAGAGCTTTTGATGCAGCAGAGTAGGGGTATACCTGCAAGGTTAGCACTATGATGCTCAAGTTAGTATGTGAGAGAGTAAAGAGTATTCAAATTGTGTTTGAAACTTGTTACCTCATAATGGCGCCATTCTTTATATATGGGAGAGAGAAATAACAGTCTCGCTATCTTTCAAGCATGGAATGAGGGGGACCGTTAGATGTCCTTGAGGCATAATCTTCTCATGCAAGGTATAAGATTGTCTTATGGTAAGGAGAAGATTTTGGAAACATAACCATGTAGCCATCCTAGAAGCTATGACCCAAAACATGATACTTCAAAGTGGTCGGTCCAAGAGGAATATGGCCAGCCCAGAATAGTTCCCCCCAAGACTTATCGGGCACCTTGGATACTGATGAGTCTTTACTTTTTATGGTCGGCTTTCAAAGGATTCATCTTTGTTATTTTATAATCGAAATATTTGGAGTTTAGAAGTAATGAGGGACAAGGACATTGAATGATTTCTTGTCACCGAGTCGTTTTTACTTATCCTTGCCAACACGTATCCCTAGGTATACAGGTTAGGGAATGATTACCTTACCTGGGATACTTAAGTGTCTTTTACTCTTGTTTGGATTGATGTGGGCAAGATATTGATCACCCTCAAATTTTATCATATTGTTCGATTTGAACCGACTATCAATGTACTAGCCTTTCTTACAAAAACTAGACGTCGTTCTCCAATTTTCCTCTTTCCGTTGTCACTACCTATCGGTCTATCATCATCTTATTACTCTGTTTCATTTTGTGAACCTATATCGTTGCTTATAATACCTAGTTTGATGGCATTGATAGAGGCAAAAGATTACTCTTTAGTCGAATAAGAGTATTTGACCTACAAACCTGTTCTTGTTCAATGGGAGGAAATATTGTCTGGTCTTTTAGAAATAGGGGTTTCCTCTGATTGGGATATTTCTCCAACCCTTACCGAAAAATTGACATGCCACAAGTTTTAAGGGTGTTTTATCTCTTTTTACTCCTGCATTTTTTTAAAGTTAGGTGTTCTACTTCCACTATCCTCTTTTGAGAAGGAGGTTCCGAATTATCTCTGCATTCACCCTTCACAACTTCACCCCTGTGCTCTTTTTAAGGGGAATTTTTTCACTTTGATAAGGGTTACAAAAATTAGAGAGCAAAGCACGATTTAGAGAGCATCAAAGGATATTTTTAGGGCATTTGAAGCCATTATAGGCCATCACTTCAAGGGAATTCATATGTTATTTTTATCTATCAATTATGGTATTGTAATCTGAATTATAAGTAGCTAAGCTCCTATAGGTTAGGTTGTGTTATGATGAACCTATTTCAATATTGTTGGGCAATATGTTGATTTGGCTTTGTATGAATCTTTTGATCTATAATGTTATTCAATTGCTTATTGTTGTTAATGCTTTTTATGTGAGATACTCTTTTAATATGATTTTGGGCACATAGGGAATAATGACCATTAGTCTATATGTTGGACCTAGGGAAATTGTTGTACTTATGCTGGTCGAATAGGAATAGGAGACCCCGAGTAGTGGCATAGGGTATTAACATTTTGTGCATCGCCTAACCTTGCTTACGCTAGCGAACTAGGGATAGAGAGCTCTGAGTAGTGGTTTAGTGAGTTATTTCCTGAGGGATAGATTATAACGGTTTTGTTAATTTGCTGTGGGGTTATAATGATAATATCATCCATACAAGGCATCAAACATCAACAATAGAGAAATAAGGGATTCTAAAACACAACCTGTCCGCTTTTGTTTGTTTAATCTTCTATTTACTTTTTGCATTAAAACTAAAAAATTCCCCATTTTACTAGTTTTTATACATTGCACATATTTTGTCTTGTTAGAAACAATCCTTATGGAATCGATCTTATTTATTACTGTGACACTATCGGTACACTTGTCGAGAAGTCATCAAGTTTTTGGCGCCATTGCTGGGGACTATTGATATCTCAACAAGGCTACACTTGTGCAACATTTTATTTTTAGTCTTTTTTATTTTTGTTTTATTTTCTTGTTTATCATAGTGCTACTGATGTATTTTTTGTATGTGTATGTGCAGTTTAGAATCATCATTAATACCATTGGATCCAAAGTTTAAAAGGACCGCACGTGCTCTCAAAAAAGTAGTTAGAGAAACAACTTTGGACGACGGAATACCAGTAGAAGAGCAACTATTAAGTTCTTCTGACTCTGAAGAGGAAGTCACCATGGAAGTTGCACCACCCCTAACTATCGAGGGTTACTATAAAAGAATCGATGAAGGACATGTTTTGAGAGGGTTTGTATCGGCATACCCTGCTAACTTTGATATTAAGAATTATGTGCTTTCAGGTTTAAGAGAAAATTTGTTCAACGGGAATGCGATTAGAGACTCGCGGGAGCATTTTGCACGCTTCTACAAAACAACTTCAATGTGCAAACCAACCGATGTCACTGAAGACCATGTTAAATTAAGGTTATTTGGGTTCTCACTGATTGGAAGGGCGAAAGATTGATTACTTTGCCTTCCAAATGGAACAATTCAGACTTGGAAGGAATTGAGGACAACTTCCTAGAAAGATTCTTCACTATTACTAAATTTACCGAGTGTCATGCAGAAATTGTGAATTTTGCATCAGCAGGAAACTGAGTCACTTTATGACTCATGAGAAAGATTCAAATTTTTGTTACACAGATGCCCAAATCACATTATGAATAATATGAAGCATATGCAAAATTTCATTAAAGGTCTCAAGAGTCAAACTTGCATAGTGTTGGTTGCTTCCACGGGAGGCACTATCCGCTCAATGACCGAACCACTGGTGAAAGACCTTATTGAGAAGATGTGTATGAATGAGTACCGTTCAAAAAGCGAAAGGTCGGTAAAGATTGAAACTGTGGGAACGCCTAAAGGTATGTTAGTTGTTGATACTCATACTGCTCTTTTAGCTCAGATTGAATTGTTAAATAAAAAGCTCGCTGAAAGCAGCTTACGTAAAGCTAACGTGAGCCAGGTACAAACACTTAGGTGTGGTTTTTGTGGAGGAGAACATGCGAATGGAAGGTGCTCATTGGAAGGATCAAGTGAGGAAGTCCAATTTTCTAATTTTCAAAAGAATAAACCGTATTATAACACATACAATCCAGGTTGGAAAGATCACCCAAATTTTTGTTGGAGCAATAATCAAAACGCAAGTGCTAACCAAGGTATGCAACAAAGCCAACAAGCTCCATTTCAAAGGAAATCGTTACAGTTGGAAAAGACCTTGCAGAATTTCCTTAAAGTCACTCAAAATAGCTTTGATCAGGTAAATGAGAACCATGAAATAATAAGTAGAAACCATGATGCATAAATCAAGAAATTGGAGACATGTATTGGTCAATTATCCAGAAAAATAGATGCTTTGCCAATCTCCAATAGAGTACTTACTGGTAACACTGCAGAAAATCCTAAGAATGAATCATGCAAGGTCGTGGAAACAGATTTTGGGGTAATTACTGAAAAGGGTGAAGCTGAAAAAGTTAAAGAGGATATAAGTGAGAAAAAAGAAGGTGGAATTGAAAAAGAGAATAGTGGAAATCAAGGTGACAAAGAGGAAACAAGAGTCACCATTGATAAACTTATAGATGAAAAATACCCTTGGAGGAGAACAAAGAAGCAAGTCTTGAGTGAGCCAAATCCGACCGGATTACATAAAACCATCGTACCCCATCGTTAAAAAGAAACTGGTACACGAGGATACATTTGGAATGTTTGAAAATTTTAAAGAAATATTGACAAAACTTCAAGTAAGTATCTCATTCCATGAAATTTTAGAATTAATTCCCAAGTTTGCTAAGTTTGTGCAGGCATTGCTGAAGGATGGAAAGTAGAAGTTGACTTAAGAACAAGCAAACGTGACAGAGAAAAAGGAGATGGCTGAACCTCAGGAACTGCCACCAAAGATGAAGGATCCCGAAAAGTTTACCATCACCTGCACCATTGGTGGGTTGAAAATCCCGCATGCTTTATCTGACTTAGGATCTAGCATCAATATCATGTTGTTGAATTTTTTTTAAGGAAGTGAAGATTGGAGAGATCTTACCGAGCAACATGACACTTACTTTAGTTGATTCGCCTGTTATGCATCTGCTTGGTATTGTACAAGATATGTTAAATCGTGTTGATTGTTTGACCTTCCCTGCAGACTTTGTGGTGATTGACATGAAAGGAGATTCAAGAGGGTCAGTTATTCCTGTGCGCCTATTCTTGGCAACCAGGAAGGCAAAAATAGATGTGGAGACAAGTGAACTTGTTTTTAAATTCAACATGGAAATTGTGGTGTTTAATGCATATGAATGGACACCATATTTGGAGGATCTAGAGACATGCTATCAATTAGAAGAAAAAGGTAGTAAAGTTCAAAACAAAATGAAAACAGGAGTTTTCACCGACGTGAGTTGCGCCTGACGTGTTTTAAGCATGGGACGTCAAGCTAATGATGAAAAAGATGTGTTGGATAGGAGGCAACCCATCAGTTATAACCAATTTTTGTTTTGCATAATTTACTTTATTTTTATTCGAGACCGTCCAAAAGAGTAATTAGCTACTCGAACATGACCCTTCTATGACGATCTATGCTTTCTTTAATAAACAAGTTTGCAGTTGTGTTTTTTTCTTCAGATTTGCAAGTTTAGCGCTTTAGCATTGAACAAATGATCCAAAAGAAACTTGATCATCACAATAACAACTAGCAATTTGAAGGCGAAGAATGAGAAAAGAATCAGCAGACTTGTACTAAACCTACAAATACCTCATCAAGTAAGGTTTGAGCCAAATAAATTCAAGTGTTCACTTTTCTGTCTTTATGAGTGAATCCATGCATTATTATTTTATCTGGTTTGATCTATTTCTGATTAAGTTCATCTGATTTGACTGACACACACTGAGGCAGTTTTTTATTTATAACTGAGCCTTTTTAAAACCACCATGTAGTAATAGGTATATCCATTGCTGAACACTTTGAGCTTTAGCCTTTCTTTCGGTGACGTAGCCTAAAATTCTTAGCCATATGACTTGAAAGATCTTTCCTTTCCACCCTCTCTTTGGAGTTAGGTAGAAGTATAGTTCCTAAAGTGTATGAAAAATATTAAGTTTATGGTTTCTCTTGGAAGTGAACAAAGTTGTAAGTTTGGGGTTGGGGTACTAGAAAATATTGGCAAAAAATTTCAAAATTTATGAAAAGAAGAAGTGGAAAAAACACTTCTTCAAAAAAAAGAGAAAATAAAAAGAATGAAAGTATAAGGAGGACCAAATATATCTAGTATCGTCAAAAAGGAAAAAGAGGTATGATGATAGAAGGAGAACTAGGCACCTAACTCCAAAGGTTTAAATCTACTTTCCTAAAAATATCCTACCACATAAGCCAAGTTACAACCTAAAAAGATCTCTAATGTATGTGTTATAATTTCTTTGATGAACAATATTAGAACATGATCAAGCTAAGCCTAATTGATTTTGCATGTTGGTTGAGAGATCACCATATCCATTGAGTGAGTCAAAGTGAACTGAGAGACAGGTTGAGTACTCGTTAATTTTGAGGACGTTTTCTGAATTTACTGGATAGAAGTTGGAAGCTAGAACAATGGTGAGGTAAAAGAAATATTTAATTTGGTGATGTTCGATTGTTATTGTGCGACTTGTTTTTTGTTGAAATGAGCAGTTGCATGAGAGTTACTTGAGGAAAAACAACGATTCAAGTTTGGGGTTGTGATGACAGTTCATCAGTGTATGAATTTATTTGAAGAATCAGATCAAAACAAGTGAAAGATGAGCCAAAATGAAGAAGAAAGAACAAAGAATGAGGAAAAAATATCTAAGTATGAAGTTTGTGGACTTAGTGAAAATTTGGGTGAAAAGGGGAGCAAAAAGAGTGTAGCTTCAGGAAAAATCACATGAACCATCGCGCACGCGATAAGGGCCATAAAAGTTACATCGTGCGCGTGATGCAGGTCATCAAACGCACAATGGTCCCTTTTTTTGGGCTTTTTCTAACGCGTCTAATCCATTCCGAGCTCTTTTTAAGGAGAATTTTTGCATTTTGATAAGGGTTACTAAAATTAGAGAGCAAAGCACGATTTGGAGAGCATCAAAGGAGATTTTAGGGAATTTGAAGCCATTGGAGGCCATTACTTCAAGGGAATTCATATGTTATTTTCATCTATCAATTGTGATATTGTAATCTGGGTTATAAGTAAAAAAGATTCACTAGGTTAGGTTGTGTTATGATGAACCTATTTCAATATTGTTGGATAATATGTTGATTTGACTTTGTATGAACCTTTTGATCTATAATGCCATTAAATTGCTTATTGTTCTTAATGCTTTTTATTTGAGATACTCTTTTAATATGATTTTGGGCACATAAGGAATACTAACCATTAGTCTATGTGTTTGACCTAGGGAAATTGTTGTACTTACGCTGATTGAATATGAATAGGAGACCCCGGGCAGTGGCATGGGGAATTAACATTATGAGTATCGCCTAACCTTACTTACGCTGGCGGACTAGGGATAAAAAGCTCCGTGTTGTGGTTAATAAGTTATTTCGTGAGGGATCAGTTATAACGGTTTTGTTGACTCGTTGTGGAGTTATAGTGATAAGATCATTCATACAAGGCATCAAACATTAACAATAGAGAAATATGGGATTCTAAAACATAACCAGACTACTTTCGTAATTTTGTTTAATATCTTATTTACTTTTCGCATTAAAACTCGAAAACCCCCCCTTTTACTAGTTTTTATACTTTGTATACATTTTGTCTTGTTAGAAGCAGTCCTTGTATATTCGATCTTATTTATTATTGCGCCACTATTGGTACACTTGTCGAGAAGTCATCAATGATCTTCTCAAATCCGTCAACTTCTATCCATTTAGTATAATAATCAACGATTACAATTAAGTACATGAGTTAAACGGGTGCCTGAGCAAAAGGACTAAGAAGGTATAATCCATTGTATGAACAAGCATGGTGAGGTTAGAACATGTATCTTAGTGGACGGGGCATGGAGACGTCTCCATGTCGTTGGCATTGGTCGCATTGCTTCATTTATTCTCTAGTGTCTTAGACCATGGTAAGCCAAACATATCATTCTCTTAGGACTTTTTTTGGCCAAGGCAGCGATTCCTAAGTGTTTCTAGATTATGCCCATGTGCACCTCTAAAAGAGCGTAACTGGCCTTTTCCTTTCGTAAGAATCTTATCTCGGGAGTGGAGAGACCTCTCTTATATAGTGTCCCTTCGAATATTGTATATCAGTTGGCCCACTTCCTTATGAGGGTTGCTTCTATCGGATCCAGTGGTAGATTACCATGATCATGTATTCTTTGATCGGAATGATCCAGGAAGGAGAAGTAGTCACACATATAGTTATCGTGGATTTCTCCATTGGTTTCATACTCTGTGCATTTTTTAGTTTCCTAGATGAATGATTCATTAATTTAGGGACTTCCTGTATTGGCCAACCGTGATAACACGTCAGTGCAAGTGTTCTCTTGTTGTGGGATGTGAGCAATCTCATATTTTCTGAAGTTCACTAGTTTTTGGGTAGCCAACTTAAGGTATCTTTGTAATAATGGGTCTTTAGCTTCAACTTACTAGTTAGAAATTTGTTCACAGCTTGAGGTATTCTGCTCCTAATTCATCGACAAACGTTATCCATGATATTATTGCTTTGTATCAGCTTGATTGTTGGTGGTTGGGAATTCGAACCTCAATGAGACTTCTATCATGAGTCCATAATTATTTTCCAAAATGACTTTTCCTCTACTCCCGCAGTTGTTGAATGATCAATATGTGAATACCATCCAAGTGTGGTCCGATTTAGGTGACATGTCATTCATTTCTTCCAGGAAGTCGGCAAATAGTTATGCTTTCAGTGCCTTCCTTTCTTCAAAAGAGATTTCAAACTCGGACAATTGTATTGCCCATTTGGTCAATCTCCCAGCCAAATATGGTCTATAAAGAACATACCTCAAGGGTAAGTCTATCTACACCACTAGGGAGTGTGCCAAGAAGTACCTTCTGAGATTTTGCGACGCTACCACTACCTCTATGGAAGCTTTCTCAATTTTTGAGACTGAGTCTCCTCTCCAGCTAGGGCCTTTGACACGAAATATATTGGACTTTTCCAAACATATATTTCTCTTATGAGGAAGACGCTTATCGTCTCTTCGACAATAACCAGGTAAAGATACAAAATCTCAGCCCTCACGAAAAAAATGAACCTTTCAGGGCTAAACCTCATGTTGTATTGTCGAACTCTTTTAAACACATGATGAAGATGCCCATCATGTAGCTTGTCCACACCGAACTTCACTATCATGTCATCCATGTATATTTCCATCGTTTCCCCTTACTTTTCATCAAAAGGTTTTGTTCATCATTATCTGGTAGGTTTCTCCTGCATTTTTTAATCCGAATGGCATGACATTATATTGGACTACTGGTAATTGGTTTGCCCGGTCATGAACATAATTTTTACCCGGTCGGGTCCAAACATAAATATCTTGTTGTATCCGGAGTATGCATCCATGAAGGATAGTAATTGGTATTCATACAAATTATCGACAAGTTGGTCGATGTTTGGAAGCAAATACGAATCTGTCGGACATGCCCGATTGAGGTCGGCGTAGTTGACACACATCCTTTATTTTCCCGAGGACTTCTTAACTAGAACTATGTTGGATAAACACTTAGTATACTTTTCCTTTGAGATGAATTTGGCATCCAATAGGATCTTCACTGTATTTTCGGTAGCCTCGACTATCTAGGGGATTGTTTCCTATGTTGTTGGGATACGTACCATGCACCGATATCCAGATTTAACTAATGGCAAGTGACCCGGGGGTCAATGCCAAGCAATTAGTGTGGAGAGATGGTAAAGATATAGGAATTTTATTGAAGGCACTCAATTAACATGGACCTTACCTCAGGGGAGAGCCTGAACCCGATCTTTACCGACCTGGCCAGATTCTCTCCAAGATGCACAAGCTTAAACTCGCAGTCTATAGAAGGTATAATGCTGACTTCATGCACATCTAATTCTAACTCATCACTGCTTCTTGATTCTAATGCCATGATATTTTCATAAATCATTATCCTGATTCTCCTTGCTTCTCGTAAATCTGCAACGACGGTAATCACCATTCCTTCTTAGTCATGGTAGATTGTCTTCATGTGAACTATATAAGCAACTGCATGTAACCTCACTAAGAAGGATCATCCCATAATACCTTTGAAGTTGCTTTTGAACTATATCACATGGAATGTGAGAGTAAATTTTCTATGATGCGTCCCTTCTCCAATTGACAACTTCAAATGCATTGCCCCTCAAGGACAAGTAACAGAATCATTGAAGGCTAACAGATCTTTTGCATCAAACGAATTTAGATATGTTTTCCTTAGACCTAACAGCTCCAATGTGTATTCATAAAGGATGTTACAAGAGCTTATGTCATCTACCAGAGGTGTTTTCAAGGTTTGATTGGCGATAACGACCACGATAAGAAGAGGTTGTTTGATGTTTACGATTCCGTCGATATCTTCTCAATCTAGGAATCCTAATTCTGAATGATTAACTTGTTGATCTCCTAGATTGGTGTCTATCAGGAAATAATCAGGAGATAGTGAAGCATTTGACGTATTAACGCTTTAAAGCGTGTCAATCGATGCTGGTAGGTGAAGGGTTGGATGTGAAATGAAATCAGGTTCCTCGATCATCTTCATGGATGTTACTGCCTACGCTCTACTTGTTTCTGGTAGAGATATTTCTTCAGGTGGATAATAGTTTGTTATTGATAAAAACACGGTAACCAGAAGATGATTCCCACAGATAGCACCATTGCTTCGTTCCAGAATCATAAATAGAGAGGGATATGGAAGTTGCGGTGGAGTAGAGCTTCTGAAGTGTTAGAGTATGATGTATCTATAAAGTTATCACTCTAACACTCAAGTCAGTATGTGAGACAAAAAAAGAGTATTCAAATTATGTTTGAATCGTGTTACTTGATAATGATGGTATTCCTGATATATGGGGAGAGAAATAACGGTCTCGCTATCTTTCAGGCATGGAATGCGGGAGACCATTGGATGTCTTCGAGGCCCAGATCTCATGCTGAAAGGTAAAAGATTGTCCTATGGTAAGGAAAAGATTCTTGAAACATAACTGTGTCGTCGGCCAAAAAGCTATGACCCAAAATAAGCTACTTTAAAGAAATAAATCGAGATCTTAATTTCCATCACACAGAGAATTTCCATCAGTTCCAGGGGACATCACACAGAGAATTTCCATCAGCTAAAGAAATAAATCGAGATCTTAATTTAGAGAGGACGAATGTTATCCTATGTTAAAAACGTCAGAGGTCAATCAGGAAAGAGAAATCCTCCCCGAGAAGACACCAACTCAGACAACCCAACACAGAAGAATGGGAAGAATACATAGGAAGTCCACGAAGCCCGTCACACATTGAACACCATTGCCGGGGGATTCGTAGGAGAAGGGGAAACCATGTCAGCCAGAAAAAGGTATGCTCAAACTGTGATGCATGTTAGACAAAATCCTCCTTCAGGAGAAAGGGAAAACCCAACCATAATCAGTTTGTCTAGAAGGGATGCTGAAGGAGTATTAGCCCACGAAAATGACCCGATGGTGATAAAAGTGAAAATTCGAGACTATAGCGTGAAACAAGTTAGCAGATCTGGGGAGTTCATTAGATGTTTTGTATTGGGATGCATTCAAGGGGGTGAATTTTAATACCTCCTAACTATTACCTTTTAAAGGTACTTTGGTTGGACTCTCTAGAGAGCATGTGCAGGTACTAGGACATTCTCCCGTGATAACAACTTTCGCTAGCAGGGACAATGTGAAAAGTGTCATAATGAGGTATTTAATTGTTAATGTTGCATCTCCCAACAATATTATTATTGGCAAACCATCATTCAATGCTCTGGAGGCAATGTTATCCACTTTATACCTCACACTGAAATATTCCCTCAAAGATGGCTGAGTAGGAGTAGTAAAGGGTGATCAAGGGTTAGCAAGGAAATGTTACAAAGAAATTATGAAACTCAAAAGGAAATCTCAAACTAATGAATCAGTGAAAAATGATCATTTAAAGGTGAACCGAGTTGATATTGATCCAGGAGAGGATTCGATAGAGGATAGTCTCGCGCATATTAAGGATATAAAGAAAATACAGGTTGGAATTTAGGCACCCCAGACAAATCAGAGTGGACTTAATTTGTATTCAGAGAAGAAACTCGGGATCATCCGATTATTAAGAGATAACATAGACTTGTTTGCATGGAAACTGGTTGATGTGTCCATAATCGATCCTATCATAGTTCATCGTCATCTAGTGCTTGATTCGGTAGTTTCACCAGGATTATTTTATCAATGGGGTCGAGCATTCAAGGCCCATTTCCCATGGCAACAAAATAATCGAAGATCTTAGTAATGCTATCGATTACTTCATTAAATGGGTGGAGGCAGAAGCAGTGGCATGAATCATAGCGGAAATAGTATGCCGATACTATTGGAGAAACATAATATGTCGGTTTGGCCTTCCCGAGGTTATTTTTCCAGATAACGACACATAATTTTCTAGTTCATAGGTTATAGAGTTTTGCAAAGATTTGGGAGTACAAAATCAGTTTATTTCAGTGGAACACTCACCAACAAACGGTCAGGCAGAGGCAGCAAACAAGATCATTTTGTCCGGGAAGAAAAAGAAGTTGGATAAAGCCAATGGATTATGGGTCAAGTACATGCATGAAACTTTTTGGTCTTCTCATACTAAACCCTATAAAAATACTCTCGAAATACCTTTTAGTATGGTTTATGGAGTCGATGCAATGATACTAGCCAAAACCAACACTCTGATTTGGAGGCATATGACTTTTGATGAGAACACCAACTCAAATGGTATGGATAATTCTGCATATTTATTGGGTGAAGCCATAGAAATAGCCCACATAAGAGAGTTCACAGTCAAACAAAGAATTGCTAGGAGGTTTAATATCAAAGTAAGGCAAATGGGATTTCATAAAGGAGATATGGCGGTGAAGAGGATGACTGGTCCCAAGAAGAAAGGCAGGCTAGCTCCGAATTAGGAAGGACCTTTCGATATTCGATAGAGGTTGAATAGTGGATCTTACAAGTCATAAGACTTAGAAAGTGTTGAAATACTTAGGACCTGAAATGCAACTAGTCTTAAGTTTTATCTTAGCTAGATGATGTAATAAGCATCATAAATAAAGATTATGTGAATGCACTCTTTTCCCTTGCAAGAGAAAGGGTTTTTATGAGGCACCCATAGTTAAAACAAATGTTTTGTATAAAGTAGGTAAAAGGTCCTAAGACTCGATCCAGGATGAAGTCGAAGCAACTTGAAGCCTTTGGAATTATCGGCTACAACCAGGTAACGTTTAATAAAACCTTTGGCTTAACTGAAGTCCAATAAACTTGAAGCCTTTGGATAATTGGTTACGAATGGGTAGCATTTAGTAAAACCTTTGTCATAACTAAAGTCTAAGAAATTTGAAGCCTCTGGCATAATCAGCTGCGACCGGGTAATGTTTAATAAAACCTCTGGCCTAACTGAAGTCCAAGCAACTTGAAGTCTCTATCATAATCGGTCGTGGCCATGTAACGTTTAATAAAACCTATGACCTAACTAAAGTCCAAGCAACTTGAAGCCTTTGGCATAATTGGTTGTGGTTGGGGTAACGTTTAATAAAACCTATGGCCTAACTGAAGTCCAAGCAACTTGAATCCTCTAGCATAATCGGCTGCAACCGGGTAACATTTAATAAAACCTCAGGCCTAACTGAAGTCCAAGAAACTTGAAGCCTCTGGCACAATCGATTGCGACTGGATAATATTTAATAAAAACCTATGAACTTCATTTAACGCAAACCCCATGGGGCTCTGAACATTGGTAATGCAAAGTTAACATACCTCTAACTTTAAGCAGTTTGGTTAATTTATCACTAGCCAAATATCCGACATGGTTTACTCGGAGTTATCCGGTTAGTGTTCGATATTAACAAGACTCATCAACTTATTAAGGCTCGACTCACTGGGGCTTTAAACCTATATGGTACAAACTTCAGCTAGAAGGCAGACTAACTCACTTGGAGTCGACCATTTTATCTGATTTACATTCGAAAAAATAAGTTGTTATTAAGGAGATAAAACGTATTAGGGCTATCACAACCCTAATGACAGGATAGACATTGACATAATTAAAGCGGAACTGCAATTGGTTGAGAACCCACTGGTGCTCTCCGACTTATATATATCTAGAACATGTTGAGCTTTACAACTACTACGGGTCGAGAACCCACTGGGGTTATCCGACTTATCTTGGTCCGGAACCTACCGAGCTCTGCAATAACCACGGGTTGAGAACCCATTGGGGCTCTCCGACTTCATGTGTTAAGAATATATCGAGTTTTACGGTGAACATAGATAGAGAGCCCATTAAAGTTCTCTGACTTTTCCATTGAAGTTTGGGTCTATAGTCGGCTTTAAACGAGAAACTTTAATAAAATTATTGGCCTAGTCGAAGTCCGAGTCAATGGAAACCCCTGGTGAAATTGGATCTGACTAAACTATAAAGAAGAACCCTTGGTCGTAACATGCTTATCTTGATCGAGGTCTTAGATTTTTTAATTAAACAAAGTTCTATGAATGTTCCAAACTATATTATCAACATAACTCTGCCTCTTAATATAAGGAAACACTTCAGAAAACCAATTGCAAAGATAAAGTTATAAAAAGAAGACCATTAGTAGCAGGGAACTTGACACGAGATTGTCGTAGATGTTATAGATCACAGCAGGATCCAAATACAAAACATAAAGGAAAAACAGACAATGTTATGAGAAACATTACAAAATGCATCCTAAGGGATGACTAACACGGGAATAGAAATAAGATTGTTCTTCATTTGTGTCCTCATCAACGACTTCAAGGTTGGTGTCATTAGCACGATCATCCCGGGTTAGGTCATCAGCGGGAGAAGACTCGGTTTCTTCCATGTCCATGAGGTGGTCGTCCATCACAACTTTGAAAAATCCATCTTGGACAAATCAAGACCAGGGTGGAGACATAAGACTTGAGTCTTTTCCCGGTCAAGAGCATCATTACCTACACCAAGAACGTCAATTTGAGCTTTCTGTAACACTTTCTACAGTTGGTCATTCGATTACCAAGTTGATTTCATCTCCTCGGACTACTTGGTGATAGTGGACTGCAATTCCCTATTCTCAGCCTTCATTTATTCCCTCTTTATCTTCTACTCCAACAAACATTTTTCCAGGTCGGAAATATTATCCGCCTGTGCCTTTTGTTGTTCCTTCAGCTGACTTATCTTGTGATTAAGTTTGATCTTATTCTGCTCATAATTGTCACCAGATTCAAACAAACCTCGGGCCAAGACAACACATGTCGTTAGATAGAAGCTGATGTTTTGGGTCAGTTTATGCCGACCTATTGTCTTCACCTTGTTCATGTCTTCCGTGGCATTCATATGGTCATACAGGATTTTCAATACGTTAAAGTTGTTACTCTAGAATTTAAACTCATTGATTGTTTGGATTGGTCGCTTCCACCAGCCTCGTGCATCAAAGAGGAAATTTCCCAGTCAGTTCTGCAAATCTCATCACTCATCAATGTTTTCATCTTCTTTTGGGAGTTGAGGTGAGAATCCACTAGAGGCGGGATGGTTGAGACTTGGGGCTCGCAAATGCTTAGATCTATTTTATTTGGTGCTACCTTTCTCTTCTTTAATGATCGGGTTTCTAAACCGGACAAGTCTGATTTAGACGTGGCTCCTCTTCTCGCCGCCTGAGCTTCCAACATTTGCCTTTTCTGCTCTTTCACAGACAAGTCAATCATTTTTTATGAAAAAAGACAAGAAAAGAGTTAGGAAAATAAAACGAAGTGCAACAAATGATTCAACAGAAAAATAGATGAATATTACCCAAGAAAGGAAGGACTTGTTCCTTGGGTAAAGGAAATAAATCATGGACCTTAATCATACGAAAGGAATCTAATATGGCTAAAGATTTGATTTCTAGAGTACATAGCTTATCAAAATCAAAACCAGATACCAGAAGTGGGTTTCCAGTCCAATAGATAGGAAAGCGGTGAGACCCATCTAATGCATATAATACTTGAGGACATCTCGGTCCACACTTAACCCGGAGTAATCGGTCTTTAAAGCCTTTATAATTGGTAGTGTAAACTTGAAGAAAAATCTTAACGGGAAGACCACTAATTGTGACCCAACCACCTTTCTCAGCCCCCTTGATTTAAAAAAAAGAGAGAGAAACAAGTCTATGGTAAACTCCATATTTATGGCTTCACATACTATTTCGAAAGATTTGATAAACCCCCGGTTGTTGGGGAGGAGTTGGGAAGGGGCAATGTTCAGGGTTCTTAACAAGTCAGATTCAAAATCGATAAAAGGCAAATGGATTTTAAAATCCTCTAATACACCAACATAGAAATGGAAATACTCATCTTTGACTCCTATAGGACGAACTGTACAAACACGTTCCCCTAGGATGCATGGTTCCAATACAACATCATCCTCATTTTAGGTAGAGGAAATGTTCTTCAAAGATTGAAGTTTAGCGATCTCTAATTCATCAATGGAACTATGATCATAGCTCATTACCTCTGGTTCAAAGGAGTCTGCAATCTCCATCAACACTTCTACTGATGAACCCCATGAAGAAGATTTAGAATCAGTATCGCTTAAAGAGGCACCATTATTTGTAAAACTCCTTTACAATACGATCAAATTCATCTCGGCCTAGAGCGTCCTTACATTCTCTCATACATAAGTCCCATCAATTTTTATTTTCTTGGATACTTAGGGTTTTTAACGCATTTTCATCATCATCGCATTTGTGTAGAAAGACCATGTCTTAAGAGAACGAAAAATGGATAAAGAGATAAAGAGATAAAAGCAAAAGTACCTGATATTGAAGAACGGTTGGAAGCTGAGAAATCATATTGAAAGAGTAATAAATTACTTTCGTGAAAGATTAGCAAGAAGAGGAAGAGGTAACTTTAAGGAAGCCCCCTTTTTATGACTTTCAAATGTGAGGCATTTGAGATTTTTTGAAGAAAATCAATTCCCCATAAAAATCATCATTATAGAAGAAAGAGAAAATCTGGCAAAGATACGTCCTTGCGTCTGCTATAATTTCCAACATCACTAGGCCATGTCTATAAAATATGCAACACTATGTTAGGTCCGGGTTACACCTCGACCTTAGGATGGACGGAAAATGTTTTGGCCTTCTCTTTTTTCGAACATTTCTCTCTTTCAGATTTCATGCTCGGGGGGCTTATGTACATCCCAAAAATTTATATTGACTGGTCGAGTAGAAATGGTTCGGATGGAAGTCGAGTATTAGTCAAAACTAGAACACAAATTTTCTTAGGGGATCTGAGATATAAATTGGTCTAAGAAAGCATCAGCTTGTCGGGTTGAGGGTCCTAAAAGGCCGAGGTGTTGAGTCTTTTACCAAGGGGTATTGAACCCGAATAAGTCGGGATAATGATTGGAGGGCCACCCTTTGGAAACATTTTTGAAAGATGAAAGTCATAAGGACCCAATCATGAAAGGGACAGGTACATCCTGGAATTCCCTGAAATTGAGTGGTGAGAAGGTCAAGTATTAAGAGGCAATTAGGTCGGATGATCGTACTCATACATACAAATCAGACTTGATGTCAATGCTAGGATACCATGTGAAGAGTCACAAGAGACGATTACAGAATATTCCGTAATGACATTAGAGTTACAGATATTGATGGAAAAGACATTATCTAGCAATTATAGGGGCGACAAACGTTACCTAAGGCTACCTTTATGAGTGATATGAGGAGGCAAACATTAAGGGATGATGGATGAGTCAAGCCATATAAATAGAAGATTCTCTGAATTAAAAAGAGGGGAAATCATTTGAGAAAATACATATCAGACACTTATGATAAATCATTTAGGACTCTCCCCCAAACGGGGCGGGTCGGGGACGGTTTTTACCTCCCCCAAACCCAAACCCGAATCCCCAAACAATCCCCGTTCCCCGCCCCAAACCCAAACAGGGATGGAGAATTAAAACCCAAACCCGTCCCAAACGGGTTCGGGTTGGGTTCGGGTATCCCCGCCCCGCCACCATCCATTTAGTGAAATCAATTTTTTTAATAGAAATATTTAATTTTTTAAAAATTAAATTACATTATAAATAATAAAATAAAAAAAATCTAAAAAAATAGCATACATACATTTCGAATATTTTAAATAATTAATACAAATCAAAATATTAAAACATTTGCCACTTATTTAATATTCTAAATCATCAAAAATAAATAATAATATACATTATAAAATAAACGGGGCGGGTTCAGGGGCGGGTTCGGGGTGGGTACTAGTGTCCACATTACCCGATCCGTCCCCATATTTTATAATCGGGGAAAACCCAAACCCAAACTCAATCAAAGCGGGTTTTCCCCGTCAACTTCGGGGCGGGTTCGGGTGGGTATCCGCGGGTACGGGTTATGTTGCTATGCCTATATATATATATATATATATATATATATATATATATATATATATATATATATATATATATATATATATATATATATATATATATATATATATATATATATATATATATATATATATATATATATATATATATATATATATATATATATATATATATATATATATATATATATATATATAGCAATAGAGCCACATGAGGTGGTAATGGGGCATGTGCCCCCACTAAATTTTAAAGAAAATTTTAATATTATTATATATTTATATAACAATTAATAAAAAAATATTTATTTTAAAAATAGTAATTTATCAAATAATTGAAAGAGTATTTTGTTACGAATTTATAATTAAAATTATATGATATATAGACAAAATTATATCAAAAGTCTTTTAAATTATTTTTGTGTAATAGATTGGTCATTTAAATTTTTATGTGTAACAACTCGGTCCTTTAAGTTATCAAACATGTGCACCGTTAGTATTTTTTTAATAGTGTGAATGTGTAAATTGTGAATGTAATTATTTTGAGTGGTTATGAAAATGATGAAGTGAAATAAGAAATCTCTAAATGTTCTAAATGTTCTAAACATGAAGAAAAAGATTTGAAATCAATCTAAATGACCAAGTTGTTATAAAAAAACTTAAATGATCAATTTATTACACAAAAATAATTTAAAAGATGTAAATATATGAATAATTGTTTAGGGTTTTCATTTGTGAATTATTTATTCTAAAAATTAATTTTGAATTTAAAATGTGTTAGGTTAAAATATAGTTAAATTGATTTTTTATTTAATTTCAAAATAATATTTTACAAAAAGTCTTTTTTTTTAAAATTGCTTTAGATATTTTTATTTTAATACTAAGATGTCATTATGAAAAATTACGATCAACTATTCATATCATCATCAATTATTTATATATAAAAGTAGATAGATAAATATTATTGTTCATAATAGAATTAAAAAATTACATAAATAAAAATTTATTTATTTTTATTTATTTTAAAGATAAGTTTTATAATATGATATATATTCATAATTTTAAATTTTATTCGTCGTAAATATATTATATTATAAATTCATAAATTAATATATTGTCCCTAGAACATAGTCCGTATATATATATATATATATATATATATATATATATATATATATATATATATATATATATATATATATATATATATATATATATATATATATATATATATATATATATATATAATCCGTAAAATATTTTCTATATGTTGTATTTTTCTTTTTGTTGAGTTAGATATCTAATTACTAAAACCTAATGTCAAAGTAGAAAATATTAAAGGAAAAACTAACATAAAATAAAATGCAACTTAGCTGAGACTGTAACTTGACAAGTTTTTTGATTAATAGGCCTATCAGATTTTTTTTTAATAATTATTTTTTTCAATTTAAATATTAAAATAAATATTTTTTTAAACTAATTATCAAAATAATCATATTTTACTACTGATACGTCAGTTGGACTGACGAATCTAATTATCATTCAAAGGAGGCGCCAATATATCAGGCGCATGCTTCCAATGCTAATGGGCTTAAGTATATGCGCCAATGCATGTGGCGCATGCACCTTCTATATTTTTTTAAAAAATTTAAATTTATAATTATAATAATTAAATTAAATACCTAAATTAAAAATTATATTATATTATAAAGTAAAAATACATAGAATTGACAAGAAAATCAATGACCCGCCTGATTAAAACGTCACATGTTCCACATCCAAGTGTGTTAGCCAGTCTTCGAAGTCTCCCATGATTTTCCTAAGGTGTTTGGGGTCTTTGAGTGCTGACATGATGCAATGGTGACATGTGTGAAAGTCCAGTGGAAGGTCTAGCGATATTTGATAGATTTATCATCGTTTGTCCCTAATAGCTAGGGGATTGTCGCCAACGGCGCTTCTGTAATTGAGTTCGGTGTCCATATTGTCGTAGTTTGGTCGTTGTGGTTGAATGAATTGTGGACGGTATGGTTGCTCGAATTTGGACATTGAATCGTTTTGGAAACGAAGCAATGGTTCTTGTGGTGTACTAAAGTCAAACAATGGTTTGGTGTTGTGGCGATAGGATGTTTGAGTGTTCATTGGTGGGGGCTACGATGGTATGACGCTGAATCGTATTCGAACCGAAATGGATACAGCGAACAAAATGGTTAGATTATGTAGTTCATGTCGCCAGCTCGGTCATAATCGTACTAACTATCCCAGTATTGGAATAAACACAACAAGATAATTTTAATTGTAACTCTTTTGCTTTATATTAAAAACAACATTTATTTCATATGATAACTTTGTAAGGAAATACTATCACAAACAAATACAATACATACAACACACAAGCGACACATAAACAACAACACAACAAACTACAACAAATAAAAGACCATTACTAACAAATACAACACATAAACAACATAACTATGCGATTACAACAACATAATTATGCGATTACAACCATCAAAACAATTTTGAACATATTATACATCATCATGTGAACGTCTCTGTCAGTCTTAATATCCACGCATACACGAACTTCTCCATTTTGGTTGAACGTGAACTCAAGCCATTGAATTCTTCTAATCCTTTCACCCTCTGCAATTTCTCCATATAACCAACAGTTCAACGTCCGATTAAGACGTTCGAACGTTTATATATTCCAAAGTCGAATCTTTATGGGAGGTTGCACTGTTGTGAAGATTAAATCGACATTTCTCTTGTGAATATATGAGTATTTAGACATGGTTAAAGAAAACAAAGTTGAAGGAGATTGAAAGAAAATGAAGAAAATGAAAGGAGGGTAAGAAGTTGTGTGAAAATTTATGGAAGATGCACAATGTATTTATAGATCAGCACACGTATGCATGCGTCATTGCCCTAGGCGTCACACACACATGGTACATGCATGCACCAATGGCCTAGGTGTCAGATACACATGACACATGCATGCGTCAATGCATGTGGCGCACACTCACAAGCACACATGCATGGGCGTCTAAGCCCATTAGCATTTGAAGTTTGCGCCATATGCATTGGCGTCTCCTTTAAATGACAATTAGATGGGCCATACGCATAAGTAGTGAAAGGTGATTGTTTTAATAATTAATTTGAAATTTTAGTTATTTTTTTATTTTAATCGAAAAAAGTGATTATTTTTTAAAAAATCTCATGGCAGGAGCTTATCGTTTGAACTTAGTGTATTGAGCAATCCATTAAAGTTAAAATTTTAATTGTTTGGTGTGATTGGTGAACAAGCCGAAGCAATTAGATGTCTCGCCCTTTCTAATAAGTCAATTACACTTTAAATTTCGTTGGCAAGTCAATAACATGAGGGCTTATTGTTGCTATAAATAAGGACTTTTGGTTTTTCATTTTCTTAGAGGATGCATCATCTATTTATGTATGTCCTAGAAAATCTTGGAATTGACTTTAGGTATGATATAAGATTT
The DNA here is from genome assembly GCF_024323335.1 of Lathyrus oleraceus. Classification (NCBI taxonomy): domain Eukaryota; kingdom Viridiplantae; phylum Streptophyta; class Magnoliopsida; order Fabales; family Fabaceae; genus Lathyrus; species Lathyrus oleraceus. The sequence goes on from NC_066579.1 coordinate 430,717,790, forward strand.
GTTAATTACTCTCTATCTCTCTGTTTCTTTTTAACTTTTGTTTTTAACTAAAAAATTTCTTTCTTTTTATTTGTCAAAATTACCACTAGTTATTCATTAAAGAGATAGAAAAAGTCAAATAAATTAACAAATAATTAAAGGTATTATGGATAAAAAGATAATCATTAATTTAAAAATAACAAAAATTATTAATTTTATTGATATGCGGAAAAAGTTAAAAAAAGACAATTTAAAAATAGTAAAAGTTATTAATTTTTTTATTGTTGTCGAAAATATCACCGAAATTTGTCAAGAAAAATTGCCCTAATCGTATATATGGACTTTTCCTTTATTCCTTTTACCAATCAAAAGTTGTTATAATGTGTCGTTTTAAAGTGAATATTGCATATAGTCAACAATAAAAGAAGTGAAAGTTGCATTAATTTTTTTTAATAAAGGCAAAGATATACTAAACTTAAACTTTTGATTATTTATTTTGATATTTTAATTCTTTAGTCTCCTTTAAAAAAATTAATTTTGTTTTTTTTGTCCTACTTCCGATTTGCAGGGTTACACTGATGTGACAATATCATTTGATATCAAATCATATATTTTTGTCATGTCACATTAAATAATTAATTTTAAAATATTATTTAATATAATTAATAAATTAAATATTATTTATGAAATAATTATTAAATGACACAATGAATATTAAGCAAATAATATCTTCATGAAAATTGTTATGCCTTGCAATATGATCCACAACACAGCTGTCTCAATTTTGTACGTCATTTTATACATATCTTAAATTGAATTTACATCACATAATTTGGATTTTTTACCTAATTAACCCACATTTTCGAAGAAATTCCCAAAATAATCCAGTTTTCAAAAAAAATCCCAATATACCCCACTTTTAGAGGGAGGCGCCAATTGGATTGGCGCCCCCTCTTAAAAATTGCAAGGAGGCGCCAATTGGATTGGCTAGGGCACCTGCCCTAGCCAATCCAATTGGCGCCTATGTGTAATTTTTAAGAGGGGGCGCCAATCCAATTGGCGCCTCCCTTAAAAAAGCCTCAAATGAAAACACTTCCAACATGAAAGTTGTAGATCTTTTCAAGGCAATGAATTTGGATATAAATTTTGCAACATTTGGATTTTTTTTGAGAAAGTTATGGGCAGTTGAAGTTGGACTTCTGAGTTTTTCAACTATTATCAGACCGATAATATTTTGTATTATTGCATGTGTTTCTTTTAGGAATATGAATTTTTGTCCAACATAACATTTGAACTAGACATCTTAAATTTTCCAATGCACTTGGTCCCACCTCAAAATAATAAAAAATGAGTGAGTTAGGTCCCTGCGAACTTGACCCAAAATTAGGGTTTATGTCAAAATGACCTATAATGTTTTGAAATTAATGATGAGCTTCCAAGTTTCAAATGGATTTTTGATGAACATGAAAGTTGTTCATATGGCGACTTTTGTTAAAACTTGAATGGAGGCGCCAATTGGATTGGCTAGGGCAGGTGCCCTAGCCTAGGGTAGGTGCCCTAGCCAATCCAATTGGCGCCTATGTGTATGTTTTAAAAGGAGGCGCCAACTCAATTGCCGAGTCCCTCATAAAATGCCTTTTTTGTCTTATAAATAGATGCGTAGTGTGACCTATTGTTCCACAATTCATATAATCATTTGGCTATCATGTTTGGTGTTCGTCGCCGATACGGTAAGGTGATTTATGCGAGAGACAAACCTCAATTGCTGATGCTGTTTTGGAACATCACCACGTTAGATCAACTGAAGAGGGAGCTGGTTCGATGGTTAGACGGGAAAATACCAGAAGAGGAAAAAATCAGAAGTATTGAGAGACTTGACAGTATCTTTGGTTGGGTGTGAATGAAGACTGATAAGGATGCTAGGGAAATGATGTTCGGTCGAGACGATATTAATTTGATTGTTGTAATCAGTTAGAATTATTTATGTTTTCAGATGTTTTGTACTGATGTTGGTTATGAAACTCGTTGTAACAAGAACTTAATGATATATAATGATTGATTGTTACAGAAATACAATGTTACAAAAAGCATAAGATCTAGATACAATGTTACAAATAACTTAAGATCTAGATATCATGTTACAATAAGCTTAAGATCTAGATGATGCTCCTTGATTGGGACAGTTGTTTTTGTTGCGTCCTGGTTGACGACAGATACTACATAATCTTATCATTTTATCTGTGGAATCCATCTCTGTTCTTATACGTGTGTTGTTTGGCCTTCCTTTCTTCTTTCTACGCATCTCTTCATTGTGCCAAACAATATCTCCTTCATATGGAGGCCAGTAATCCTCCATTGGTTGTACTGAAAAGCTTTGACTATATACATTCATGATGGTGTTGGCCTTGTACACATCAGATAAATGGGTGTAAGCGTCTTGACGAGTATAAGCGCATGTTGCAATGACATGGGAGCAAGGTATGCGGAAGGCCTGAAATTTTCCACAATCGCACCAACTTCTGTGTAGTTTAACCGCGTAGGCTAAATTTGGTCTCCCCTCGCTGTTGCCCATTGTTTCCTGGACGCTGAAATTTTGTCTATGACGGTCAAACACTGTTACAGCGTGTGTCGTAGCTTTGATGCTCTCCTCTTTCATGACCTTCATGCAACATTCACTGAATACTTGTCCGGACATTAACACTGCACTCCATCTTTCACCTCTGCTTGCGAACATAGAAGCCAACCTATAATAGGTTGATCTTACCAAGGCGGTTATGGGCAGGTTTCGAATTCCTTTGAAAACCCCGTTCATGCATTCCACAATGTTTGTTGTCATGTGGCCCCATCGACAACCACCGTCAAATGCTCTTGTCCACTACTCTACTGGGATGTTATTTATCCATCTCCCCGCGTCTTCATTAGACAGTCGAATCTCATCACGATAATATTGAAAAGACGGTTGAGTTAAAGCATACCCAGCATTCACCACCTTCTTGGGAAGATTCTTATCTTTTATAGCACGCATGAAGTTTTGTGCAATGTGTCTGATACAGTAGACATGTGTAGAAGGAGGATCATGCCATCCGTTGTCATGGTTGTTGTAGGCACTTTCGATGGCAGCATGTCTATCAGAAATCAGACATAGATTGGCTTGTGGAGCGACATGCGTTCTGAGATGTCGAAGAAAGAAACCCCATCCAGCAGCCGTTTCACCTTCAACAAGAGCAAAGGCAATGGGAAATACATTGTTGTTACCGTCTTGTGCAACTGCCATGAGCAACGTACCCTTGTATTTTCCGTATAACCAAGTGCCATCAATTTGCAGGAGAGGTTTGCAGAAAGCGAAACCTTTGATGCACGGGTCAAATGCCCAAAAGAGACGGTGAAATATTCTATTACCTGTAGCACAGGTTCCGTCTGGCATCATTGCTGGCACTGTCTCCAGAATTGCCACAGTTCCTGGGACATAAGTTTTTAGTGCCCATAAAAACCGTGGTAATTCCTTGAATGAGTCCTCCCAGTTGCCGAAAACCTGCTCAACAGCCTTTGTCCTCGCAATCCATGCTTTCTTGTAAGATGGAGTATAATTATATGTTGTTCGGATATGGGATATAATTATACTCACCTTCACTGATGGGTCTTTATTTACCAATGGCAGAATGTCTCGACATATCAAGGTTGTGCTTAGTTTACGGTGATCTTGTTGAACGGTTGTTGCGACGCAACTGTGTGGTGGGTCTATTGAAGCGATCTCCCAAGAGTCATTTTTCTTCTTGTAAGATGCAGCCAAACGAAACTTACAAAGCATGTTACGACATTCGATAACATACCTTCTAGAATCAGTGCGTTTCACCGTAAAGTCAGCAAAGTTGTTCATGTGGTATTTTTTGATTGCCAAGACACATTCCTCTTTGGTACGAAACATGTCTCCAACCTTTAATTCGCCTACTGGTCTCGGATACGGATTATAGAAGACACTGTCGGACATTTCATCGTCGTGAAGATCCATATTTGTCATATGTTGAGGAGGAATATAGGCATGAGTAGGAGGTATTGGTGGTGGTTGAGCCTCATCTTCATCGTCGTTATTCAGGATGTGATCAACCTGTATCTCAGTCTCCTCTTCTTCTTCATCAACAACATCGACCTCTACTTCTGCTTCTGGGTTGAGTTCATCTGACCATTGTGCATCATCTGCAACATCTCCACCAGCTGGATCCTGATCTGTTAGTTGAGACTGTTGAGACGGTATACATGGTTGTAGAGTAATGTACAACTCGATACAATCCATGCCTGAATGTTCATGACTAAGAAACATGCTTTCAACATCTTCATCGTCTCGTATCTTAAGGGGGGAAAACTTGCATTGACCATTCTCAAAAAATATAGGATTCTGATATGTCATCTTTGACACAATACCTGATGCTATAAAGGATTGTATTATTTTTTTGAAATGCAAAAAGGTTGCATTTCTCTTCATCGTGACTCTAATGGTATCAGTGTTTCTAAAACAAAAACCATGAAGCTCAGACTCAAAAGTTTCACCGTTGCAGTGAACGTTGATACTATATAATGATGAAGATGACATTTTGGAGATGAAAACTATTTTGCAAGTGCAGATGAATGTGAGTGAAGATGAAAAGTATTTTGCAGATGATAAGTATTAATGTGAGTGAAGATGAATGTGAGTGAAGATGAAAAGTATTTTGGAGATGAAAAGTATTTTGCAAGTGCAGATGAATGTGATATTAAGACACTTAAATAGATGGTATCAGTGTCTCACATTGAAGCTAGTCTGAGATACCGTGTCAAGCATGCAAGTAATTTCTGAGATGAGGTGTCTGTCATGCAATACAGTGTGAGTTGATGTGTCAAGCATGCTAGCTCGTCAAGAGTTGATGTGTCTGTCATGCAAGACAGTGTGAGTTGATGTGTCAAGCATGCTAGCTAGTCAAGAGTTGATGTGTCTGTCATGCAAGACAGAAGTGAGTATTCAACATGCAGGATACTAGAGAGCCACGTGTCTGAGATGACGTGTCAATCCTGCAAGACAGTGTGAGTTGATGTGTCAACCAGGCAAGCCATCAAGAAGCTAGTCATCAGCATGCAGGAGCCAAGACAGACACGTGTCGGACACCTAAGATGGTCAGAGTTGATGTGTCAACCAGGCAAGCTATCAAGAAGCTAGTCATCAACATGCAGGAGCCAAGACAGACACGTGTCGGACACCTAAGATGGTCAGAGATGATGTGTCAACCAGGCAAGCCATCAAGAAGCTAGTCATCAGCAAGCAGGAGACAAGACAGACACGTGTCGGACACCTAAGATGGTCAGAGATGATGTGTCAATCATGCAAGCCATCAAGAAGCTAGTCATCAGCATGCAGGAGACAAGACAGACACGTGTCGGACACCTAAGATGGTCAGAGATGATGTGTCAATCATGCAAGCCATCCATAAGTGATTTGTTCAGCATGCAGGAGACAACAATGCCACTTGTCAGACATGCAGAAGGTGGCGCCAATTGGTTTGGCGCCTACCTTTAAGGCTTGTACATGGTCGCCAATTTGAATGGCGCCCCCATGGAGTCAGTCCTCGAAACCAAGCATTCAGAACTAGCCTTGCATGCATGTACCCTATGGTGTCGCCAATTTGAATGGCGCCCCCACTTTAATATTGCACATGGTCGCCAAATGAGGTGGAGACACCATGCAAACACAATTTTTCATGCACTCCTCCATTTGCCTATAAATTGATCCACTCCTTCAACAATTCTTCCACACCAACATTCTCACTACTTCATCTACATTTCTCACTACTTCATCTACATTACTTCTTTTACAATTTCATCTTCAACAAAATCTTCCATTTTCATCTACACCAACTCCCCAACAATATGTCTTTACTCACAATGGGCGAAGCACACAGAGGAACAGTTGCAAACATCGCGACATACGTAAGTTTTTTCTTATACTTCTTTTTTATGTTTCATCTCCACCAACCCCATTTTATTTTTAAATACCGACTTAGTCAAGTGTTACATTATTTCTATTATAGGAGGTCTCAAGGTTTTGAACTCGAGTCCACGAATTTGTCCCAATGGACCCGATGATTCAACCTTATGTTGAACTCGCCGGTTTTGGTCACCTTAGCAAAATTATGTCTTGGTCTATAGATAACAAGTTCATTCTAGCCTTATGCGAAAGATGGAGGCCAGAGACACACACATTTTGGTTTCCAAACGGTGAGTGTACCGTGACGTTAGAAGACGTCTACATGCTTTTAGGACTACGAATTGAAGGCAAAGCTGTTAATGGTAAGACCAACTATGCAAATTCAATTTGCATGGAGCTTTTAAACACTGATTTGTTAGATGATAATGCTAGGGGACAAGGTATACTACTTTCACGCCTAAAGTCATATTATAATAGTTTTTATTTAGATGAGCATTCTACCGAAGATGCTCGAATCATCAAAACTAGGTGTTACATTATGTTGTTACTAGGATCCTTTTTATTTCCCGAAGGTAGTGGTTCTAGCATGCATATTATGTACTTACCTTTACTTAGACATATAGATAGAATAGGTAGTTATAGTTGGGGATCCGCATGTCTAGCCTATCTCTATAGTTCTTTGTGCAAAAACTCCCACAAAGATACTTCTACATTTTCTGGATGTGCTGTTTTGCTACAAACATGGGGATGGTCAAGACTACCGTCTCTAGCACCGGTCAATAGCAACCCCTTCACTTTTCCATATGCAAAAAAGTAAGTTGTTTAAATTGCTATACCTTTACTTCCTTCCTTACAGTTTATTACCCATAACTAATTTATTTTAACTTTTTGGTGTAGATGGTCGGCACGCGGTATGAATTACAGCAGATGTCCGAGACACTGTATTACTCAATATCGCAACCTGTTGGATCACCTTCGACCGGCAGACGTAAGCAAAATAATTTCATTATTTCTTCATATTATGTTGACTTTTTCTACATTCATTTAAATCCTATCGTCTTTAACATTTCAGTTCATTTGGCGTCCATACCTTAATATGGATCATGAGCATCAGATCAACCCTGAAGACGCAGCCGTATGGACAACATGCACACCGATAATACGGTTCACAACAGTGGAGCTGCACAACACCGACCGTGTGAAGCTGCAGTTTGGTATGGTCCAGAATATCCCAGATCCCCTAGCTAGCCTAGGAGAATGGCATATGCGTAAAGTGAACGACCAATGGAACTACAACCCTTGGCAAACCTTCGCAAGATCAGAGTGTCGCAAGTGGAAGCACCGTCATGACCATGTCTTAACTGACGCAGTCATGCCAAATGAGGTAAAACCAAGTCGTACTTATATGGCTTGGTATAGATCAGTTGGATTTCAATTCATCGCCGATGATATGTACCTCTACGACCCACGCCAGACAAGTTACACACAAGAAGGATCAACATCTAACCCCCAACAACATTCTCAGCCCGGTTACTCACAACCACCTATCCGACAAACTTTCCGTTCCACAAACACACAAACATACAACCAAAACATGCCATTCACCCAACCCCAAAACCAAGAACATCCCCCATACCACCACCAACAAATGGACCATCAACCTTCGACCGAACATCGCTTCGCACCCACACCATCACCCTACCAAAGTCGCCTTACCCAAAACACTAACCGCCCCATCACCTACCGTAGCCAAGAACCCCAAACATCATAATACCAAAACATCCCACAACCATATCTCTTCCAAACACCCCAACAACCTTTCCAACCTTTCCTAGACCCATCATTGTCACCCATGTCCCCCTTCAACCGTCTCGGTCGCCCATCCATGAGTCAACCACACCCCAACTTCTCTGGCATGGGTCATGAGCTCAGCTACGCCGGTACACCATCATTGAATACTGAAGACTATGCTGAGTTGGCTGAATACCTCAACGGATCTTCTCCTGTAGGAGGTAATGACGCTCTTGGACCATCAGATGAACAAACACCGGTGCAGAATCGTCAACGTGGGTTAGGGCCAAGGGTTAGGGTAGCTAGGGGATGTGGGACCGGAGGTCGGTTAGGTGATCCCGGTCATCACCATTAGGATTCTTTGTGTAAAATCCAAATTTTATTAATATCAATTCGTATTATGTCAAATTTATCTTTGTGTAAACTCCAAACATTAGGTTTCTTTCATAATTCTAAAATAAACACATATCATAATACAAAAATTTATAGGTAAGAAACCCTAATTCAAGGACTTGTTATTGTTATGTTGAAGGGCTTGAATTTGGTCCCTTTTAGCAAAATTCACATACACATATTTTGACAGAAACCCTAATTTTGGGTCAAGTTCGCAAGGACCTACCTCACTCATTTTTAATTATTTTGAGGTGGGACCAAGTGCATTGGAAACTTTAAGGTGTCTACTTCACTTGTTATGTTGGACAAAAAGTCATAACTCTAACATAAACACATGCAATAATACAAAACATTATAGGTCAGATAACAGATAAAATGTCAAAGAGTCCAAGTTCAGGTGCCCATACCTTTCTCATAAAAATTGCAAATGATGCAAAACTTTAGTCCAAATTCATTATCTTGAAAAGATCTACAACTTTTATATTGAAGGTTTTGTCATTTGAGGCTTTTATCATTCAAACTAAAGGGCTTGAAGTTGGTCCCTTTTGGCAAAATTCACATACACTTGTTTTGACAGAAACCCTAATTTTGGGTCAAGTTCGCAGGGACCTAACTCACTCATTTTTTATTATTTTGAGGTGGGACCAAGTGCATTGGAAAATTTAAGATGTCTAGTTCAAATGTTATGTTGGACAAAAATTAATATTCCTAAAAGAAACACATGCAATAATACAAAACATTATCGATCAGATAACAGTTGAAAAACTCAGAAGTCCAACTTCAACTACCCATAACTTTCTCAAAAAAAATCCAAATGTTGCAAAATTTATATCCAAATTCATTGTCTTGAAAAGATCTACAACTTTCATGTTGGAAGTTTTTTCATGTGAGGCTTTTTTAAGGGAGGCGCCAATTGGATTGGCGCCTGCCCTAGCCAATCCAATTGGCGCCTCCTTGCAATTTTTAAGAGGGGGCGCCAATCCAATTGGCGTCTCCCTCTAAAAGTGGGGTATATTGGGAATTTTTTTGAAATCTGGATTATTTTGGAAATTTCTTCGAAAATATGGGTTATCTCGGTAAATTTGCCACATAATTTTGCATTCATATATTTGGTTATATTTATAATTCTGTCAAATAATTATGTATTATTCCGGTCTGATTTATAAGTGAAAAAGATATTTTTTACGTTTATTAAGAATGATAGTTAAGTGCATTTAATTTTTTTGATTTCATGTAAAAGACATAATACAATTACTAATATATCATTAATTAAATTTTCATTCATAATATTATAAAGTAATTAATGCAGGGATAATGTTGGGGTAAAAACATTAAATACAAATAAATTTATTGACATTTGCTCATATATTACGGTCAATTTTTTTTAAAAAACTTTTGCTCATATATTACTTGTTATTTGTAGTTTGCATTGATAGTATATGCTCCATTGGACCGATAATCCTCTATAATAAAATTTGAGAGAGGGTTGAAATCACTTGATAACTCTGACTCTGAAAGTTTATTAAACTGCTAAATACAAAACTACGTATATCAATGTAAAGTTGTTGATGAAGAATTTGATAAGCTTTCTCTTGTACATGACAATGATTTTTTGTGGGATGTGGTTGACGCCGAGTCATTTCAGCCATAATGATGAATGTAACAATAAAATTTGAGTATGCATTAAAAGGAATAACACTTATGTATAAGAACTCTGAAACACGATCATCTGAGATGAATGTAACAATAAAATTTGAGTATGCATCTAACATTATATTTTAATGATAACAATACATAGAGTATTAGAGAATAATTGTGTATCCTAATAGTTTTGTTTAGTATGCAGATACTAGATACAAATTTTGACTCTGAAGAAGTGATATGTGACGTTATCAGATTCTGAACCTAGTGCACTTTGACTTTGAGATGTGTGTTCTACAAGATATTCAAGCTCTGGACTACTCTACTCAATACTTCTGACTATTGTCTATCCGAAGTTGTATGACTATGATGCTTCTGACGTTGTTAAGCTCTGAAGCCTCACGCTCAATCAAGTCTGATGAACTGTGTCACTAGACTCTAAAGACTAGGTTCTGATGAATTGGATCAAGACTCTGAAGACCAAGTTTCTGAAGATTCTCTCAACCGGACTCTTATTCTTCTTTCTATGCACGCTTCATCACCTATTTATCATAAGCCTATGAATAGATAAGATCAAAAAGGTTTTACGTGAGAAAATAATATAAAGTACAAGATCAAATATTCCTTCCACTACACTGATTTTGTAGGTGAAAGATTGTACTATTGTATCATTGTGCCTCCCACTTTCACAGACCGTTATGCAAGGATACGGTTGTATTTGAGTATTCCATTTCTATCCTCCAAAGAATCTTTTCATTGCCTATATAAAGGAGTCTTGGAAGAATGGGATAGTGTCAACGCTAAGAAAATATCATTTTCGTGAACATTGCATACAATGAAATATTTAAGAAAAAAGAAAAATACACACAAGGAATTTTTGTTCATACTCTTCATAGAATATATTTTATGTGATATACTTGTAATTCATTTGTGTATTCTACTTTCTTAAAACCATTTTGTAAACATATTTTGTATCTCAATCTTTTTTATTGTATTTTCTTGAGTGGCTTGGGTTTAGTCAGAATTACTCAAAAATACATTGACATTTGGTCTTTATATTGTAATCAAGTTTGGTTATAGTGGATTAAGTCCTTGTGATAAGGAGAAATCACTTTGGTGGATGGATTGGAGGTAATTTTGTTAACAGCGAACTAGGATAAAAATAACTGTGTTCATTACTTTTGCTCTTAGTTTTCTATTTGTGTTTTTGGGTTGCCCAAATTTTAATTCTTGAAACCCAATTCAAACCCCATATTTCTTGTGTTTCCATTACATTCAATTGACATCAGAGCTCCGGTTCTGGTATTGATTTCAAATCAAACACTTCATCGTGTCAGATAAAGATCCAGACTTATGAAACACTATGACAGGAATCCCTCCACTAGCTTTACCCGCTAGTGACAATGAAAGAGACCAATATAATGCCAAACCCTCAATCTTTGATGGAGAAAATTTTGAATATTGGAAAGATAAAATAAAAAGTTTTTTTCTTAGTCATTATGTGGATCTATGGGATATGGTAGTTGATGGCTACATTCATTCTTTTGTTGATGGCAGTGGTAACAAGGTGGAAAGAAGAATGATGACTGATCAAAAAAAGAAAGATTACACGAATCATCATAAATCATGAACCATCATGTTGAACCCTATATCATACTCTGAGTATGAAAGATCACAAATAGAGACACAACTAAGTCTATATTTGATTCCTTAAGGATGACTCATAAAGGAAATGCTCAAGTGAAAGAAACCAAGGAGCTTGCTTTGATATAAAGTTACGAAGCCTTCAAGATGGAAGATAATGAGATTCTTGAGAACATGTTCTCAAGGTTTAAGACTCTTGTTGCAGGACTGAAGGTTATGGACAAAGGTTACTCTACTGCAGATCATGTTAAGAAAATTATCAGAAGCTTATCTAAGAGATAGATGCATATGGTAACTGCGTTGAAACTATCTAAGGATCTGAACAATATAACTCTGAAGAACTTGTGAGTTCTTTGAGAAATCATGAGATAGAGATTGAAGAGGATGAGCCTCAAAGAAAAGTTAAATTTGTGGCTCTGAAATCCATTGGAAAGTCTGAAAAGACTAAAGCCTTTCAAGCTGAAGAAGAAGAGAATTTTGAAAAATACTTTGAAGAAGAAAATGAATTATTTCTTCTTTCTAGAATAGTTAACGAATTCTGGAAGAAAAGACAAAGCAAGTTCAGAGGCTCCAGAAGGACAAGTGGTTGCTCTGAGTCTATATCTGGACTGAAGAAGTCAGGTGCTAGAAAAGACGTTATCTGCTTTGAGTGCAAGGAGCCAGGTCACTACAAGAATAAGTGTCCCAAAATGAGGAAAGACGGACCAAAGAAGAAAGACTTCATAGGGAAGAAGAAAGGTCGAGCAGCTACCCGGGATGACTCTGAATCCTCTGAAGATGACTCTAACAAAAGAGCAAGCTAATGTGGCGCTGATGGCAAGCATATAAGCATCTGATGGAAAGATCCAACCAGAATTAGAATCAGAATCTGAGTCAGGCTCTAAAGAGGTATTTCCTAACTTATCTCACTCTGAATTAGAATCTTGTCTTTATGAAATTCTGGAGAAATATCAGAAGCTTCAGGACAAATACAAGGGTCTGAAACAAGTTCAAGTATCTGAATCTGAAGCACATAGTAAGCTTAAGAAAGATTTTTTCAATTTGAATGAAGAGAATTTTATTCTGAAAAATGAAAAATCTGCTATTCAAAGTAAAAGTTCTAAACTTGAGGAAAAAATTCTTTCAAAAGCTTTTGTGGATTCTGAAAATGTCATTGTCGTACCCTAAAATTTGCCCTATTTTTTTTATTTAATTCGTCTAGCTTATGATTTTGTTCATTTGCATACTTTGTTCCCATTTGATCATGCATTCATCGATATTTGCATATGGTAACAAATTTATACCAAATGTTCAATCATAGTAAATTTAACGGTTTAAGTGGATTTTCGAGGTGGATATCATTTGATAATTATTCAGATTTATTTCTCGTATTACTTATGGTGGGATCATCTCTTTATTTGAGATTCATGGTGATTTTGGAGGTTTGCTTGGATTCAAAGAAAAGGAAAAAGTTGGAATAAAAGGAAGATTTCATTCATTTATGGGAAAATATCATTTCTCAAAAGTACTAAAATTCATGGGTTAAGCCACTCAAAATTCAAGGCAAAAGTGGTGAAAAACCAAAGGCAAAGGCATTAAAATTCAAGTTAATTACTAGTGACTCTTTGCCTCACATCCTAACTTGATATTTTTGCTAAACTCCAACACCATTGGTCTTTAAGTACCTTTAACTATCTATTTCTCCACAAACCATTCATTTACTTAATTACCCTTAACTACCATAACTTCCAAACTAACATAAAACTTTCAAACAAACACAAATCTCAACTTCCATTTTTTCACTCAATCCTAGCCACTCTTAACAATTAATCATATGGTTGAAATTAGTGATCTGCAACTTGAGCTTAAATTAATTTCTAACCATTGATAAAACCAATTACTTGGATCACAATCCAAGGGTTCTCATTCACCTACCAAGTCTATATAAACATGATATTTCTCATAATTTTGGTCTTAGCTAATATCACTAACCTAACTTAGAAAATTCACAATTAACCATTATTTTTCCACCATTTTTCTTCTATACTCTCTAAATTTCTCTCTCAATGTGGATCTTCTCCCTCACCTAGGGTTCTTTGTAATTTTGCTTCGGTTTGGCCATTAAGATGGGGGTTAGCTGAAATTGGCCATGGATTTGGCATGAGAATGACAAGACGAGTATGTTGGTGGTGAGAATTTTCAAACGCCGCCAGAGGCGACCTCCAACGTGTTAAAGGAGGTTGGTTTGAGGTCATATGAGTTTGAATTTATTTAAGTTTGTGGCGCGTATTTTTTCATTCTTGAATTGTATTTGAATATTGCATTGTTTCCTTCCTTTGAGCTCTTGGGCCAAACTTCCCAAAGGCACATGCTACTTTCAGTTTTGCACCATGATATCACTTACACACCCCCTGCCCTCAGTAAGGCAATTGCTGATGAGCCTCCCATATGGGCCCAGCGCCCTAATTGCTTTCGACACCTTTTTCAAATTAAACCTCCCCTTGTTTTTCCTATTTGGCTTATTGCTTTTGGTTATTTTCTTTTGACATTAATTCATATTTGTTTGCTAATTGTTTTGTTAATATTTTTTATGCATCTTTTGATACAAAACAAAGTCATAAAAAATTAGTATTAACATGATTAGGGATTAAAGAAAGATAAAAAGTAGTTAGTATTAACATGATTAGAATTATATCCATTAGGTTTTAATTTGAATTTTGATCACTTTGCATTGAGTTTTAATCATTTGAAAATACATTGAATAACATATTTAACCTATTTCTTAATTAATTCATCTTGTTAACATTTCATGTATTAACATGTTAATTTCAATTGTTCATGTGGTTAATTTTGCCTATTAATCTCCCATTAGAATTCATTTCTTTTTAATTGAAAATCTCCTTTTATGTATGTTGTCATTTTTGATCCATTTAGCATTGCTTTGTGTGTTTCATTTTAAGCATGTATAACCTTAGACATAGTTTCTAACTTGTATCCTCATTGTATCCATTTCATTTGCATTGTATTATGTGATCATGCTCGAGGATTACCATGGCCACATGATTGTTTTAAGCATGATACTGGTTTGTAAACTTGTATGATATTTTTTCCCATTCCATGTATTAATTTGTATCATCCCCCCCCCCCCCCCCTCCCAATTTCCATTAACATTTGGCAGCTTAGAATTTCCCTTTCCTTAATGCTTTCCATTGCATGCTAACTAACGAGATAAAATTAAACGATAAAAAGATCTTTTTTAAGAGAATAAAACAAAATTTATCCAATGTCGAGTCTTTTTCAAATCAAATTCACTTCAAAGCAACGCGAGTGCTTGATCCAACGTCAAGTATTTCATCATCCATTATATTTCATTCACACTTCTACTTCTATTTCTATCCCTTTCTTCTCACACACCTTTCATAATCAAATAAATTTTAAACACTTGATCTAACGTCAAATGCCTTTTAAAAATAATTTCTCAATAAACTGGAAGGAAAAAGTGGGGTGGAGCTTTGCTATCTGTTTGTCATATAATGAATAGAATTTCTTTGAAGAAAGCTGGTATTTTTCCATATGAGGTATGGAAAGACAGAGCGTCAAATACTGATTATTTTAAAGTGTTAGGTGTGTAGCTTATTATAAAAACATGGATCCTAAAAGGACTAAGTTGGATCCTCGAGGGGTCAAATGTTCTTTTGTAGGCTGTGCACCTAACAGTAGAGCATATAGACTTTTGAATTTGGAGTCAAATGTAATTATTAAATCCCAAGATGTGAAATTCTTTGAAAATCTTACAACGAAGGATAAGGAATCTGAGATTCCCACAAATGAAGAAACTTATGAGGAAGACTCTCCACGGATTGTTGAAACACAACCAGAAAGATCTTCGCGAATTTTTGAAACACACCCCAATCTTAGGATAAGCAAGAGACTCTGAAAGTATAAGGACATAGAACCGAACAAAATTGATTCCCGACTTATTTCTTTTTATCTAGTAGAAGGAAATATTAAAAAAATTGTTCGTAAAATTCTTATTATTCTTAAAGTGGAAGATAATCCTAAGACTTATAAGGAAATGGTAGCTTCAATGGACTCCTTCTTTTATAAGGATTCTATCCAAGACAAAATGAATAATAATGTCAAATCACACTTGGGAGCTAGTCAATCTACCTAAGGGATCAAGACCCATTGGATGCAATGGGATGTTTAGAAGGAAACATTAGAGTTATGGTAAATTAAACACATACACTAATAGGTTAGTAGTCAAGTGTTTTAGACAAAAGGAAGGTGTTGATTATTTCGACACTTATACAAGTAAGGACAATGACAATTAGAGTATTGTTTGCATTATCTTCTTTGCGGACCTTATAGTTCAGCAAATAGACGGCAAAACAGAATTCCTAAATGACAATATCGATTAGGAGACTTAAATGGAACAATCATAAGGTCATTTGTTTCCTGGTAATGAACAAAAGGTGTGCAAGCTTGTCAAATCATTGTATGGATTAAAATAATCACCAAAACAATGGCATCAAAAATTTTACTCTGTCATACTTTCAAATGGATTTGTTCCTAATTTTTGCGACAAATGTTTGTACACAAATATGCGTGAGAGCATTGTAGTACATTTGTCTCTATGTTTATGACATGTTAATCATTATCAACGAGATTAATGGAATTTTAGAAACAAAGAGGTTTCTAACTTCCACATTCAAGATGAAAGATCTTGGACTAGTTGACATTATTTTTGGGATCAAAGTAAAGACAAATAATGGGCGTTATGAACTTAGTCAAATCCACTATGTTGAGAAAGTTCTTGATAAGTTCAAACACTTACTGTGAATGTTCAAACAACCAGAGAGATTGAAGATGAACATGATAAGAACAGATGAAGAATCCATGGAAAGAGAGAAAGAATAACGAGAGTTTGTTAAGAATTCAGTTACAATCTGTAACTGTAATTTTGTCATTATGATTGAACTAACTATACAAGGATATACATATATAGTGTGAAGGTACACAGAGTGTGTGTCTAGAACTAAAGTCAAAGAATACACGTGTAAGAAATCTATAGGTAGAAACTTAATATGTACAAAGGCTATTATAAGACTATATAAGCTAATACTTACATTTCAAAAAAATGAATACTCCATTTGATCCTAGTGTCAAGTTTTAAAAGAATGATGGAAGAGTTATGGCTCAATTAGAATATATACGTGTAATTGCTTGTCTAATGTAGTTGATGCAATGTACTAGATCAAACATAAAATGAGTAAATTTAGAAGCAATACAAATGATGAGCATTAGAAGGTCATCACAAGGATTTTTTCTGTTATATTTTGAAAACAGAAAATCTTGGTCTCCATTATGATAGATTTCCTATAATACTAGAAGGATATACTGATGCGAGTTGGATATCAAGTGTTGGAGATCATAAATCTACAATTAGGTGGATATTTATATTAGTTAGGGATGTAATTTCTTGGAAGAGCGAGAAACAAACTTGTACCACTCTCTCATCCATGGAATCAAATTTTGTGGCTTTTGCTTCCGATGGTTAAGAAGTTGAATGGTTTAGGGACCTTCTGTTAAAAGTTTCATGGACTAAAGGCAATGTTTCAAAGGTGTTAATACATTATGATAGTCATGCCACTTTAGCTAGAGCATACAACAAATTCTATAATGGAAAGTGTCTAGGCATATAAGTGTTAGACATTCCCTTGTGAGAAAATTGATTAATGATAAAATCATTTTACTTACATATATACGTTCATGATATAATTTAGTTAATCCATTTGCTAAGCCACTGGCCAAAGATTTAGTAAAGACTACCTCGAGAGTTATAAGATAACTCCTTGAGTAAGACTTCCAACAACGGTAGAAACTCAATCTAACATTAAGAAAATATTAACTTTAGATCCAATGGATAAAAACAAATCATTGATTTGGATGTTTGTGAAACATTGTGTAAAAATATTGATTATTGCATTTGGAAGGTTAAGTTTTTTCAAACTTTTAATGAAGTTCAATGTTGAGAATATGTATCTCAAGTAAAGTAGATACAATATGAATTTTACTTATGCTAATTTCAAGATGGTATCATCTCAAAGTAAGAGTTGGAGTTTCTCTCACGATAAATTCATGAGACAGAAAAAGCACATGGCCATAACTAGTGTTGGGCAAGAGATTAAGGCGAAAAATTATTAAAGAGTGTGTGTAAGATAACATCGATCTAATCACAAGGAATAACGGGTTTAAAACTTTGCTACTTGAAATTCCGGTTAGATTTTGTTTTGTTTTTACTAAGGTTAAGTTCAAATCGAAAGATACTTAACCGTATTAGCATTGTTTGTTTCCTTTTCTAAAATTGGTCTTGTCATTATTAGAACAACTGAGAGATTGTTGTAATTATTAATTAATAAGGAGATTGTTTAAATATTAACCACTATTATGTTCCAACAGTAACATGACACCTTGAAAGTGAGTAAAGAGTTGTAATATTTAGTAAAGAGTTCCAACACTTTGTGAAAGTCTGTGTTTTATCAAGGGTCACAATACTTAGTAAAGAGTTGTTATACTTGGTAAAAGAGTGTGTTTTATCAAGGTCGCAACACTTAGTAAAGAGTTGCAACACTTGGTGAAAGCATATGTATTATCAAGGTCACAACCTTGCGAAACAACAATATTTGATCTATAAATAAACTCTTTCGGATTCAAAAAAACATACTAATTAGAACTCCCCTCTTACTTGTTTAAATACAAGAATTCTTTCTTGCGTAAATTTGAGTTTTCATCTGTCTTATGCAAACTCGAAGATATGTTGAATTATCCAAAATACTTATGCATGTAGATTCTAAGACAAAAAAAATGAGTGCTTGAAATATTATAAAGAAGACAAAACAAAATTACAAAGTCATCGCAAATCAAAGTTTCTAACAATAGATTAGTGATTGTCGTTTAAAAGATAATTATCTAACTATTGTTTACATGAAGGAAATAAATGAATATGATATGCACTCATCTTTCTTTTATCGTAGTTTGATTTCATTTAATTTCTTAGATTACGTTTTTAATAAGACAGTTTTCACAAAAATATTGTTTTTTTAACTAAAATTTGTATACATTAATTTTTTTTTTAATAATATTTTAATGAGACATATATATATATATATATATATATATATATATATATATATATATATATATATATATATATATATATATATATATATATATATATATATATATATATATATTATATGGATGTCCATTTTCCTTCTATATTCTTTAGCATGATATATAACTCTCGTTAGAGGATTAATGGATCATCTTAATATTTGTTAGTTATGTTACTAAGATTCTAGTAACCTTTACTTGTAGTATTACTAACCTAATAATTTTGTATTCTATAAATATAACTCATTGAATTGCAAAAGAGAATATAATACAAAGTTTATTTTCATTTTCTTCTGTTTATTTCTCCTTCATATCTACTCTTCTAATACATTAGTCTAATTTTGATTAATTATTATAACGATATTTGGTAAGCCAAGACACTATAGATTGACGCAAATAGTCCAAAGGCATGACTCCTCATTTTTGTCATTGACACAAATCTCAACTCACTAAGTTAACAAACCTAATTAGTCAAATTGTTTGCGGTATGATTTTCAAAAGAAAAAGGGCACAAATTTGCAAAATAATTGTAGAAATTGAAAGAATAAGTTCAATCAATATTCTTTTACAAGACAATAATCTGGATGCATAAGAAATTTCCAAATACTCAAAATGCAAGTCAATGACTCAAAATGGTCCCAAAGTAAATACCAACACTTAACAAGGATATGACACAACTTGTTACTCCTACATAGAAAGCAAGGATATGGCACAACTTTTTACTCCTACATAGGAAGGCCATGGAAAATGATTCCTATAGAAAAACAAAAATCAAATGTTAATGATTGTATATATTATAAAGTGTGACACATTCTCAAATGCCCTTTTATACCATTATACATTATATAATAAAATATACTAGTATGTTGCTAAGAAATTCTCCACTATATATTTGTCTATTCTGTATTCACCATACAAACACCTAGACACTTTAACTAAAAGAAAATTCTAAGTTAGGTCAAAAAACTTACTTTGTAGAAAATGAACAAGTTTGATAATTATATATAATAAATAAATTTAATATAATGTCAATTAGTATTCTAAGAGTACTTGTTATGAAGTCAAAAAAAGAAAAATAATAAATTTTATATAGAAAAAATCAATTTTCTTGTTAGCATTTTCCATAAATTTAACCATCATTATGTCATTTTGCTATTATATAGTTCTCAAAATATCTTGTATAATATATGTGGCCCTAAAATATGATTGGATGCATGTATAAAATATTTTTATATGAAAATTGTGTGCCAATAAACTCATATTATCTGTACTTTATACTAATTTCTTTTTTATTTCTGAGTTAAATCACTTATTGTATATAAAAAACTCTAAAGTATGAATATGAATAAATAGCATTACTTTCAAATACTTGGTGAATCTGTTTCTTCCTATGCTTGAAGGGTCAAGTTGTGGTTATATACATGCATGAACCTTTCACCATATGAAAAAGTCACTGATCATAGTATTTTTTGTTTCCACATAGTTACTGACATGTATATGTACTAAAGTTGAATTTGATTATTTACATTTTACACACTGTTTTTTGCCATAAGAAATGTTACACATGGCATGAACTCAAAGGTGCTAGAGAGAAGGGGAACCAAGGACAATGAAAGAACTGAAAAGGAGACAGCCAATGGATTGTAAACCCTATTCACGCCAATTCATGCAGTGAGTGCAGGACTGAACAAAATGACAAAATTGTAAACAGATAGCATCTCCTTAAACTATGTTAATGGCCGATTTGTTTACCATTACCAAGATATAGCCACTCACTTCCTCATGGTTTTGCACACACCACATGAATCCAACACCACATATAATCTTTCAAATAATTAAATATTCATCTTGTTTATGTTTTTAGGTTTTAGGTTTAGGCATGTCAAAAGGAAAAGTACTAGGAGTATAATGAATAAAAACAACACTCAGGTAAAAAATAATGAAAAGGGTAACATTTAAAAATCTCAAAAGTAAGGAAAAACATTGAAAGATTAAATTTTTATTTGTAGAGGCTTACTTGGGAAGAACTCAATTCTTATTGCATTTGTTGTTCTTCTGATCTGAATGCTGGCTTCCAGTTCCATCGCGGTAGAAAAGTTGCAAACGAGCGTCAAAGAGAGGTGAGAAATGAAGTTGTTGATCCATGGTTGGAGTAGCAGCAGCAACAGGAGGAGGAGGAACAGGTGCTCCTGTGAAGAAACTAGGTAGATTATTGGACGATGACGTTGTTGTCGATGATCCATGATCCATGGTTGAGAACCTCTGGAAATGAGGCAAAAGTGAATTGGACTGAAGGGTCCCCCTATTGTAACCAACAAGGCCCGAAGAAGATATCGTGAAGTTGAGATTGTAATTGTCATGACTCCCATTTTGATGTTGATGATGAGAAGATGACGATGAAGATGAATTCACCACGGATGGTTGCATGAGATGTTGCTCAGACATAAATGGAAAATGCTGCAGCTGAATCATATCTGACTGGTTTTCATTTTCACTATTGAATGGTGAATGTCCTGAGAAACCACCATGAGGAATCTGGTTATCATGAATTGATCCATTGTTACTACTACCAATTCCACCGGTGAGTAACTCAGTAAACGAAGCTGTATGAGACATGTTTTGATGATGTTGATGCTGATGCTGATGTTGATGTTGTGCAATGCTAGACTCATTTTCTTTACTCGTCTCAGAAGTACTGCTACAAGCAGACTTAGACAAACAAAGATTCTTGTTCAGTCTTTCATCATCAAACTCAAAATCTGGTTGTATGTTTTTCTCATCGCTCTTCGCATCAACATCAATTTGAGCGAACGCGTTATTGAGAGAAGGTAGCTCCGAGATAGAATCCGAAGCGGCTTTGATTAACCAATCAACCGCTTTACTCGGTTGATCATAACCAAGTCTATCTTGAAGATCATAGAACTGAATAGCCGTCGTAACCGATAGCCTAACTCTTCTATCTCGTAAACCCTTCGAAGTCATCACTTTGCTGTGTCTATCTTTTCCACCGGAGCCTCTCGACACTCTAACGATTCTCGAAGAGTTCTCTTCCTCCTGCTGCCGCTCCTGCCAACTTCTCTGAAAATCACTTCCAATAATTCCTCCAACATTCTTCCTTCTACCAGAACCTAAACTCTTGATGCTTGAATTGCTTAAGTTGTTTACAACATTTCCGAGTCTCGGAAACTTACATGCTTGAATCTCATCCTCCATTTCACAATCATGCCTTAGAAAGAGAAACACCTATGCTATGTGTATGAAAATTGAGGCTTAATAAATAAGTAGTTCGGCTGTATAGTGATAAAAAGTGCTTTTTATTTAATTTAGTAAATATTAAATGATAATGATGTTTCACAGTCTAAGTCAGAAACCCTTGTTTAAGGCTTATTTTTTTTCAGTTTTCAAAAGTAAAAGACTGATTATGATTAGTAGGTTTCATTCAGAGCTTCACCTCCTGCAAACACAGCCATAAAAGCAGCCCCAAATTAATTTTAATAATTTTATTATCATCCTCCAAAAAAAAACAAAAAAAATATATATATAATAAAAATGAATAAGCTATGAGAACAATGGATCGAATTTTTTTTAACAAAAAAAAACTAGTAAATATCTGAATAAGCTATCAGAACATTGTTTTCAAAGCACATAGATCTGAGAATCCCTAGAAATTTATTAATGAAACCAAGCTGAATGAAAATACATCAATAAATATCTAGATGGTAATAATAATAAAGGTAGCTTAGTTTATTTAATTCATAGTAAGAGGATTAGAAAGAGACCTTTTCATGTGTTATTTGAAAAATGGTTGAATTTTCCAAAACACTCTTCATTTCTCAAGTGCACCTTGAAGTGAAAAGCTAGAAGAAGAAAAAAAAGAGAGAGAGAGAGATGAAAGAGTTGTTTGAAGGGTGAGGATTGATACACGTATAGAATTAGGGTGTGTTTGAGAGTGTGGAAAGAAGGAAGAACAAAGTGATTAATTGTTCGTTCGATCCAACAAAACAAGACAATCAAACGGGCTTATCGAGAACTGTGCCGTTTCTACACTTTAGTCGTACTACTACCTTCATTTTTTCACATTTTCTCTACTTTATTAAAACTTATTTATAAATTTCTATATTGAATCTTATACTACCTCCATTTTTTTATTATAAATCCCTTTAGAAAAATATTTTGTATCATAACATAATATAAGTCGTTTTATAATATTAATGATTTATTAATGTTATCTTTTTATTATATTTTAAATACAATTAATGAAAAATAATTTTGTAAAATCCCTTCTAATTTTTTTTTCATACCTACAAATTAAAATGAAAACGGTTTTAACCTAAAATATATTAAAAAGAGAAAATAGATAGAAAAACGAGGTGACATTGAACCAAAATCTCAAACTTATTTAAGCCTAAAATTAAATAGACCAATCTCAAACTTATTTAAGCCTAAAATTAGACGGACCTAATTTGTTTCTATGGACTAGTTCAACATCTAAATGAACATCATTCCATCAAGTAAAATTAATGATATTTAAACCCAAGTTAGCCAACTTATTAGTACAATGGTTTTCTTTCCTATAAATATGTTGTCAAAATATTAAAGTTTCATATTTGATGCCTGCAATAGTTTCATTTGTAGCTGATTCTCCAAGGCACTATAGATGATTTCCTGAACACTAAAACAACTAATTTAGAGTCTGTCTCTAACCAAATATTAGTCCAACCATGATCTATAGCCTGCTCAATTCCCAAAATAACTTCATAAACTCAACAAAAAGAGCATTCGTCTAGCCTAAATTACAAGCAAAGCTCCCCATATGATTACCAAAATGATTCCTAAATACCCCCACACGCAGCCTTAACCGAGATCCTGTCAAAAGTGTCATCAACATTAACCTTTATCCATCCCCTAGCTAGAGGTAGGGGTGGGAATAGGTTGGACCGAGTTAGGTTTTGCCAAGCATGGATTGTAGTTTATCATAGGCTAAAAATAAGCTTGAGTCTGACCTTTTCGAATGCTTGATTGGCTTACTAGCCTATTTAAAAGTCTACTGCATTTGAATATTTGTAAATAAGAAATTTAACTAATGTTAAATAGACTAACGAATTAAAAGATCAATGAGACTAAATATTTGTATTCATTGACCCATTCAAGTTATCTATTAGCATAAGTTTGGTGATACTATTTATTTGAGAGAAGTTACGAAAACTACTTGTAACAATAACTTATGATATTGTTCATAATTTTTTTCAAATTATTTTCATAAGTTCTTCAAGATAACTAAATTTTATTTTTTTTATTTTAATTCAAAGTATAAAATACAACATAATAATAATAATAATAATAATAATAATAATAATAATAAGTTTATTCATCTTTTTAAATAGGTCAGCTTGAAAGGCTAATCTTATGGCACGTGGTCTAGCCTCTTTAGCTAAATAGACTTATAAAAAAGTCTAGGTCTTTTCTATTAAAAAAAATATGATATGGCTTGAGTCTGTGTATGTTAGGTCGTAGGTCCCTGTTAGTTAA
This sequence comes from Lathyrus oleraceus, assembly GCF_024323335.1. Taxonomy (NCBI): domain Eukaryota; kingdom Viridiplantae; phylum Streptophyta; class Magnoliopsida; order Fabales; family Fabaceae; genus Lathyrus; species Lathyrus oleraceus. The sequence continues at coordinate 430,741,875 of NC_066579.1, forward strand.
TCTGGCCTATTACCACCCCTAGCTGGAGGGCACCAAATAACTTCTTTACAAATCTGAGGTTTAGGATAATCGATAGTAATGGAGAAAATTTTCAGAACCACAAAATCTCCTATATCCAAATTATAGCACCCGGATATGGAGTTTTCAACTAGCATAGATAAAGAAAAGATGAAAGAGCAAGTAGACTTCCAATGTATTCGAGAATCTTAAAACCTAGCAAAATTACAAGCACGTCAAATACCATAAACTAACGCCAGGGACGAAGCCAAAAAATTTAGATAATGGGGGCAATATATATATATATATATATATATATATATATATATATATATATATATATATATATATATATATATATATATATATATATATATATATATATATATATATATATATATATATAAATCCTAAATAAAATAAAAATAATTATTAAAAAAATACATAATTAAGATGTAAGAAATCTAAATAATCGTATTCGCATTTATCAGTTTAGCTAAATTTTATTGATATTACTGTTACAATTTTATCGATAGAATTTATGATATGTAAAATATAAATAAGTTGATCAATTATATTAAATTAATGATATGACATAATTAGAGATTGTCATAAGTAAATTTTATGATACGTAAAATATAAATAAGTTGATCAAATATATTAAATTAATGATATGACATAATTAGAGATTGTCATAAGTAAATTTAACTATCATAGTGATTTTTAATTTTGGAGAATTCAACGCGGGCAATTCACACAATAATGATGTAGATGTTTGATTGGCTGCATTTTATGGTAAAACACTAACTGGACTATAATGTCTTACCTGATGTCATGACATGCATTGGAGATGTTTGATTGGCTGCATTTTATGTTAAAACATCTAATTGTACTCTGATGTCTTGACTGATGTCATGACATACTTGAGTAGTATGCTGCGGGTTTAGCTAATACAGGATTTATTGAATGTCAAACTAGATGTTATGACATTCATCCCTGATAGCAGATATTGAGGTATAGAATAGTTGGTTGTCTGTTATAACTCAGTATTTATTTCAGTCTGTTTATTCAGGAGAATAACAAACCTGGCATAAGGCCTACTGTCTGAATGTCAAACTAGATGTTTGTTGATTGTAATTTTAAGTGTCGGGTTTTTGTTATCGTATCCACAGGGATTGTGAGATATCACCGCCTTTCGACAGTTGTTTTAATTCTTAGCTTAAGGTAACAATGGGGTTTTGGTATTTGTCACGGTATCTTGCATAAAATTATAATAAAATGCGGTAAAAGTTTTGGTTTGAATATTTGAGAAATATTGCCAAAGTTAGGGTTCGACGATCACTTTGCATGTATATGTTAGATCAACAAAACTTATAAACTCCTTTAGATGATAAACTATTTCACAAAGTCCTCCCAATGTGTTTATCTCTAACACACATTGTGAGTTTTCCCATTTTGATCCATTGTTTATCTCTAACACAATCTATCAAAATGACAACTTTTTGGTTCAACCTTATGGTGAACAAAATCATTCATTACTATCTCTAGCTAACAAACAAGATTGGATGAAAACATAGGTTAAGAGTTGGTAAACATCTCTCGATCATAAACCAACACAAAGAGTTTTCAATAAGAACAAAGTTTTCACCATATATTCACCATTAAAGAGTTTACAAATGAAGATCCTTACATTTACACACAAAGTTAATGATCATCTACATCTAACCTTGACAAAATGAAGGACTTAGCTACTCATTTTCATGGTAGCTTGGTCAACAAGTTTTGGAAGAAGGTTGATCAACATCCGAGTCGAATAATCGAGATTGGATGGGAATCCACCTTCTTTTTGTGAAAGATGGTTAAGAGATGAAGAAAAATGGTTTCTAGGTCACAAAAGATCCTTAGAACAATGCTGTAAAATATCTAGAAAAAGTACAAAAGTATGGAAAAATAAGGTATGGTTCCAAAAAGTAGCCCTTGCTACTTATAGAGCTGCAACTGGGCTGTCATGCTCGCTAGGCGAGCAGAATGGCTCGCCTAGCGAGCCCCTAAATGAGGCACCTGCGCCCAGAGAAACAACCATTGCCAGACTGTCATGTTCGCTGAGCGAACAAAACCTTCGCCTAGCGAAGGCCACGCTTCAACCTTCGCTCCAGCGAGGTTGAGAGGTTTTGCTACTGGAATGCTCGCTGGGAGCTCGCTAAAGGCTCGCCTGGCGAGTGAGTGTTGGCTGCGCTTTTCACCAAGTCTGGACGTGTTCGCCACACACCTCGCTGGAAGCTCGCCTAGCGAGTGTGGTCATGTTTGCCACTGTAAAATACTGGAGCTTTTCGCTGGGCTCTCGCTGGATGCTCGCCTAGCGAGTCCTTCGCCACAGCCTTCACCTAGCGAGCAAGCTGATGAATGCTTGTTTTATTTGATCCCTTTGTCAAATTTCTTGTGTCTTCACTTTCTATTATGTCATGCCTACTTCCTGCACAATAACACACAAATCAAAGGTACCAAGATCGTTTATCATTGAATTGCATTTCATCCAAAACAAAGGTGGTTTCGAACACTTTAGCATATACTCGTTACCATAAGAGGGTGGGAATGGTCCTACAAAATCAATGCCCCAACAATCAAATACTTCGACCTCTTGGATGTTTTGGAGAGGCATCTCGTCTCTCTTACCAATCTCACCGCTTCTCTGGCAACTATCACAACTTTGCGCATGGGTATGTGCGTCTTTGAAAATAGTGGGCCAATAAAATCCCGACTGAAGGATTTTAGTGGCCGTTCTCACCCCATTATAGTGTCCGCCGTAAGGCGAGTTGTGACAATGCCAAAGGATGCTCTGCGCTTCATCGCCAGTAACGCATCTCCTTAAAAGGTTATCACTACCCAACTTAAACAAGTACGGGTCATCCCATACGTAATACTTGGCATCCGAAAGAAACTTCCTTTTTTGGTTCGAAGTTAGGTCGGGAGGCACAAAACCACTAGCCTTGTGGTTCGCAAAGTCCGCAAACCAAGGCCTAACCTGAACTTTGAACAGTTTTTCATCAGGAAATTCTTCCCGGATTTCCTTCTCCGACGCGGTAACCTCCACATTCACCAAGCGGGATAAATGATCCGCCACCAAATTTTCCGATCCTTTCTTGTCTTTGATTTCAACATCAAATTCTTGCAACAAGAGGATCCAACGGATGAGCCTTTGCTTCGAATCCGGTTTGGTGAGCAAATATTTAATCGCCGCGTGGTCGGTATACACTACGACTTTAGACCCTATAAGATAAGATCTAAGCTTTTCAAGCGCATACACTATCGCAAGTAATTCTTTTTCAGTTGTGGCATAGTTAATTTGAGCCTCATTAAGAACTTTACTTGCGTAATGTATCGCATGAATTTTTTTTTTCTTTTCTTTGGCCAAGTACCGCTCCAATTGCATAGTCGCTAGCATCACACATTAGCTCAAAATTTAAATTCCAATTTGGAGCGACTATAATCGGAGCGGTAACCAATTTTTCTTTTAAAGTTTCAAAAGCTTGCAAACATTCATCGGTTAAGAGAAATACCTGGTCCTTAGCTAGCAAATTGCTCAAAGGCTTAGCCACCTTTGAGAAGTCCTTGATAAAGCGCCGATAGAACCCGGCGTGCCCCAAAAAGCTTCGAATTCCCTTCACATTCACCGGAGGAGGTAACTTTTCAATCACTTCAACCTTAGCTCGATCAACTTCAAGCCCCCTTGAAGAGACTTTATGGCCAAGCACGATCCCCTCGGTCACCATGAAGTGACACTTCTCCCAATTAAGCACAAGATTGGTCTTTATACATCGTTCAAGCATCGTTTTCAAGTTTGCCAAGCATAGACTAAAGGATCCACCAAATACCGAGAAGTCATCCATGAAGACTTCCATTGTTTTCTCAATAAGGTCGGCAAAAATGGCTTGCACACATCGTTGGAAAGTCGTCGGTGCATTACACAACCCAAAGGGCATTTTTCGGTATGAGAACACTCCAAACGGCCATGTGAAAGCCGTCTTTTCATGATCGGCCGGGTCAACCGCAATTTGGTTATACCCGGAATAGCCATCCAAGAAACAATAGTATTGTTGCCCCGAGAGTCTTTCGATCATTTGATCCATGAACGGGAGTGGAAAATGGTCCTTTCGAGTTGCGGTATTCAACCTCCTATAATCAATACACATTCGCCACCCCGTTGCAACTTTAGTAGGGATCAATTCATCCTTGTCATTCCGGATCACGGTAATTCCACCTTTCTTCGGAACCACATGCACGGGACTAACCCATGGACTATCCGAGATCGGGTAAATCATTCCCGCATCCAACAGATTTATAACTTCCTTTCGAACAACCTCCTTCATGGTAGGATTTAAGCGGCGTTGAGGTTGAGCTACCGGCTTAAAATCCTCTTCCATCAAGATCTTGTGTATGCAATAGGAAGGGCTAATTCCTTTTAGATCGAAAAGAGTCCAACCCATGGCTTCTTGATTTTTTTTTAGCACATGGATCAAGCGGGCTTCTTCATCATTTGTCAAAAGGTTGCTTATGATGACCGGCTTTGCTTCGGTCTCATCTAGGAATACATACTTCAAAGTAGAAGGTAGTATTTTCAATTCAATAGGCGTTTTTTCGTCAGTAACCTCCTTCTTCAAGTCTTCTTCCTCAACTTCCCACGGTTGTAGTTCGTCTAAACTATCAAGTTCCTTTAAGCATTCCTCAAGAGCTTGCTTTTCTTCAACGAAGAAAACCTCCAATGAGTCGTCAAGAGCTAACTCCATAGGAGATATCTCATGAATATGCTTAGAAACCTCCAAAATTGCTTCTTCGATCACATCGATGCGAAAGCTATCATTTCTATCTTTTGAATGCTTCATTGCTTCGAATAGATCGAATGTTACTTCCTCATTTTGGACTCTCACCTTCATTAAACTGTCATCAACGTCTATCATCATTCGCGCGGTTTTCATGAACGGTCGGCCCAAGATGAGTGGAGCATCATCATCTTCTTCCATATCAATAACAATAAAATCGACCGGGAAAAAGAATTTGTCGACTTTAACCAAAACATCTTGGGCTACGCCATGAGGATGGGTTGTCGACTTATCCGCCAATTGCAACGTCATTCGGATGGACTTAATTTCAATGTTGCCAAGCCTCTTTATAATTGACAAAGGTATAAGATTAATGCTTGACCCCAAGTCAATTAGTCCTTTCCCGACATAGACATCTCCAATTTTAACTGGCAAAGTAACTCTTCCCGGATCAACCTCTTTTTTAGGAAGTGTCCTTTGAATAATGGCACTACAGCTCGCATCTAGGACGATGGTCTCCGGTTCCGTATACCTCCTTTTTTTTGTAAGTATGTCCTTCATGAATTTGGCGTACTTGGGCATTTGCTCCAAGGCCTCGGCAAACGGAATGTTTATTTGTAGTTGTTTAAAAATATCCATGAACCGGGCGTAATGCCGTTCATTCTCCCTTTTGGACGGGGCATGAGGATAAGGAAGGTTTTGGATTTGAGTAGTGCTCACTACCTCCTTTCCCTTTGCAACTCTAGAACTCCTCCATCTAGGCTTTTTCACTTCCTCCCCCATTACTTCATCACTCGTATTTTTCTCAATCTCCACACTTTTTTTCTTTTCAACTTCACCATTCTTTTCGTTCTTTTCAACTTCTTCCTCCTCACTCCACTCCCCCACTTCACCATCAATATTTTCCTCCACTATTTCCTCCTCATTTTCTTTCTTTTTCTCTCTTTGTTCACTATCAACTCTTTTGTTATTCTCACGCATCAACTCCTTCCCACTTCTCGTTGTGATCGCCTTACAATGCTCCTTAGGATTTATTTGCGTGTTTGCCGAAAAGGAAGGACCGGTTTGTTGTTCCGCGAGTTGCTTAGCAAGTTGCCCAACTTGAGTCTCGAGATTTTTTAAAGCCGCGTCATTGCTTTTTTGATTTGCCATTGACATTTGCATGAATTGCGTCAATTTCTCTTCCAACTTAGAAGTTACGACCGGCGGTTGTTGAGATTGATAAGGATTTTGGGGAGGGTTTTGACGGCTAGAAGAACCACCTCCATAACCTTGGTTATGGTAATAGTTACTCCTAGGTTGGAACCCTTGGTTCCCTTGGAAATGTGGTTGTTGATTTTGAGGGTTTGGTTGATAAGGTTGTTGTTGTTGTTGTCTCGGTTGGTAGTCCCTTTGGTTTGCCATGTAGTTTACATCTTCGAACCCCGGAGGTGGACAGAATTCGGTGTCATGCTCACCTTTGCAAAGCTCACAAAAAGCTATTTGTTTAGCTTTAGAAGGTTCCCTCAACTCTTTTATTTGCTGCGTTAAGAGTTCCACTTGTTGTGAGATGAGTTTGTTTTGGGCAAGGATGGCATCGTTCGTCCCTAGTTCAAGCACTCCCGACTTTTTCAAAGAGTTGCCTCGACTTTGACTCTGAAGATCATTTAGAGCCATTCGATTTATGATATTTGTAGCTTCTTCGGCACTTTTAGACAATAAAGAGCCACCCGAGGTAGCATCCAACGACGTTTTGCAATTTGGTTGAAGTCCATTTTTGAAAATATGGATTTGAGTCATCAAATCCATGCCCTTTACACTTCCGAAGCATGTATTTGAATCTTTCCCACGCTTCATTTAAGGATTCATTGATTCCTTGTGCAAACACTGAGATGGCCGTCTTGGATTCCATGAACCGGTTATGGGAGAAGAATCTTTCGATGAACTTCTCTTCTAACACGTTCCAGTCTGTCATGACGGCTGGTGTTTGATCTAAGTACCAATCTTTTGCTTTGCCGAGCAAAACGTGGGGAAATAATCTTCTGAATAACGGTAGCTCCTGAGCCTGATCCACTCCGGCCGCCAATGCTATCTCATAAAATTTCGTGAGAAAAGAAAAGGGATCTTCATGGTCCATTCCGGTGAATGGACTTCCATATAATAAATTGAGAGTTCCCGTTTTCATCTCAGCTTGCCTTCCCGTGTGGTTGGCAAACTGAGCAGTGTTTCTTGGACTGTTTATGCATGGAGTAGAAATAGGCGGTGGTGGTGGCTCCATGTTAGGTATGAATGGTGGTGGATTTGTGGTAGAAGAACTTTCTCCTTGTTCTTGTCGATGTCTCGCTTGTTGCCTCCTTCGTCTCGTTTTGCTATTAAGCCTCCTTGCGGTTCTCTCGATCTCGGAATCAAAAAGAAGTTCGTCCACAGGGATTTGCCCTCGCATAAAACGTAAGCTGCACACTAAACCAAACAAATTACAAGCACAAGTCAAAAATTCGAAAGCTAAAACTTAAACAAATATTGCGATGCTCGCAATATCAATTCACAATCCCCGACAACGGCGCCATTTTGTTGATTGTAATTTTAAGTGTCAGGTTTTTGTTATCGTATTCACAGGGATTGTGAGATATCACCGCCTTTCGACAGTTGTTTTAATTCTTAGCTTAAGGTAACAATGGGGTTTTGGTATTTGTCACGGTATCTTGCATAAAAGTATAATAAAATGCGGTAAAAGTTTTGGTTTGAATATTTGAGAAATATTGCCAAAGTTAGGGTTCGACGATCACTTTGCATGTATATGTTAGATCAACAAAACTTATAAACTCCTTTAGATGATAAACTATTTCACAAAGTCCTCCCAATGTGTTTATCTCTAACACACATTATGAGTTTTCCCATTTTGATCCATTGTTTATCTCTAACACAATCTATCAAAATGACAACATTTTGGTTCAACCTTATGGTGAACAAAATCATTCATTACTATCTCTAGCTAACAAACAAGATTGGATGAAAACCTAGGTTAAGAGTTGGTAAACATCTCTCGATCATAAACCAACACAAAGAGTTTTCAATAAGAACAAAGTTTTCACCATATATTCACCATTAAAGAGTTTACAAATGAAGATCCTTACATTTACACACAAAGTTAATGATCATCTACATCTAACCTTGACAAAATGAAGGACTTAGCTACTCATTTTCATGGTAGCTTGGTCAACAAGTTTCGGAAGAAGGTTGATCAACATCCGAGTCGAATAATCGAGATTGGATGGGAATCCACCTTCTTTTTGTGAAAGATGGTTAAGAGATGAAGAAAAATGGTTTCTAGGTCACAAAAGATCCTTAGAACAATGCTGTAAAATATCTAGAAAAAGTACAAAAGTATGGAAAAATAAGGTATGGTTCCAAAAAGTAGCCCTTGCTACTTATAGAGTTGCTACTGGGCTGTCATGCTCGCTAGGCGAGCAGAATGGCTCGCCTAGCGAGCCCCTAAATGAGGCACCTGAGGCACCTGCGCCCAGAGAAACAACCATTGCCAGACTGTCATGTTCGCTGAGCGAACAAAACCTTCGCCTAGCGAAGGCCACGCTTCAACCTTCGCTCCAGCGAGGTTGAGAGGTTTTGCTACTGGAATGCTCGCTGGGAGCTCGCTAAAGGCTCGCCTGGCGAGTGAGTGCTGGCTGCGCTTTTCACCAAGTCTGGACGTGTTCGCCACACACCTCGCTGGAAGCTCGCCTAGCGAGTGTGGTCATGTTTGCCACTGTAAAATACTGGAGCTTTTCGCTGGGCTCTCGCTGGATGCTCGCCTAGCGAGTCCTTCGCCACAGCCCTCGCCTAGCGAGCAAGCTGATGAATGCTTGTTTTATTTGATCCCTTTGTCAAATTTCTTGTGTCTTTACTTTCTTGTGTCTTTACCGCATTTTATTACACTTTTATGCAAGATACCGTGACAAACACCAAAACCCCATTGTTACCTTAAGCTAAGAATTAAAACAACTGTCGAAAGGCGGTGATATCTCACAATCCCTGTGGAGACGATAACAAAAACCCGACACTTAAAATTACATTCAACAAAATGGCGCCGTTGCCGGGGATATCTCACAATCCCTGTCGAAAGGCGGTGATATTGCGAGCATCGCAATGGTTGCTTAATTTTTAGCTTTCGAATTTTTGACTTGTGCTTGTAATTTGTTTGGTTTAGTGTGCAGCTTACGTTTTATGCGAGGGCAAATCCCTGTGGACGAACTTCTTTTTGATCCCGAGATCGAGAGAACCGCGAGGAGGCTTAATAGCAAAACGAGACGAAGGAGGCAACAGGCTAGACAACGTCAAGAACAAGGAGAAAGTTCTTCTACCACACATCCACCACCGTTCATACCTACCATGGAACCACCACCACCGCCCATTTCCACTCCATGCATAAATAGTCCAAGAAACACTGCTCAGTTTGCCAACCACACGGGAAGGTAAGCTGAGATGAAAACGGGAACTCTCAATTTATTATATGGAAGTCCATTCACCGGAATGGACCATGAAGATCCCTTTGCTTTTCTCACAAAATTTTATGAGATAGCATTGGCGGCCGGAGTGGATCAGGCTCAGGAGCTACCGTTGTTCAGAAGATTATTTCCCCACGCTTTGCTCGGCAAAGCAAAAGATTGGTACTTAGATCAAACACCAACCGTCATGACAGACTGGAACGTGTTAGAAGAGAAGTTCATCGAAAGATTCTTCTCCCATAACCGGTTCATGGAATCCAAGACGGCCATCTCAGTGTTTGCACAAGGAATCAATGAATCCTTAAATGAAGCGTGGGAAAGATTCAAATCCATGCTTCGGAAGTGTAAAGGGCATGGATTTGATGAATTGACTCAAATCCATATTTTCCAAAATGGACTTCAACCAAATTGCAAGACGTTGTTGGATGCTACCTCGGGTGGCTCTTTATTGTCTAAAAGTGCCGAAGAAGCTACAAATATCATAAATCGAATGGCTCTAAATGATCTTCAGAGTCAAAGTAGAGGCAACTCTTTGAAGAAGCCGGGAGTGCTTGAACTTGGGACGAACGATACCATCCTTGCCCAAAACAAACTCATCTCACAACAAGTGGAACTCTTAACGCGGCAAATAAAAGAGTTGAGAGAACCTTCTAAAGCTAAACAAATAGCTTGTTGTGAGCTTTGCAAAGGTGAGCATGACACCAGATTTTGTCCACCTCCGGGGTTCGAAGACGTAAACTACATGGCAAACCAAAGGGACTACCAACCGAGACAACAACAACAACAACCTTATCAACCACACCCTCAAAATCAACAACAACATTTCCAAGGGAACCAAGGGTTCCAACCTAGGAGTAACTATTACCATAACCAAGGTTATGGAGGTGGTTCTTCTAGCCGTCAAAACCCTCCCCAAAATCCTTATCAACCTCAACAACCGTCGGTCCTAACTTCTAAGTTGGAAGAGACATTGACACAATTCATGCAAATGTCAATGGCTAACCAAAAGAGCAATGACGCGGCCATAAAAAATCTCGAGACTCAAGTTGGGCAACTTGCTAAGCAACTCGCGGAACAACAACCCGGTCCTTCCTTTTCGGCAAAGACGCAAACAAATCCTAAGGAACATTGTAAAGCGATCATGACGAGAAGTGGGAGGGAGTTGATCAGTGAGAATAAAAAAATAGATGAGAAAGAAAATGAGGAGGAAATATTGGAGGACCATATTGATGGTGAAGTGGGGGAGTGGAGTGAGGAGGAAGAAGTTGAAAAGAACGAAAAGAATGGTGAAGTTGAAAAGAAAAAAAGTGTGGAAATTGAGAAAAATAAAAGTGATGAAGTGATGGTGGAGGAAGTGAAAAAGAAAAGAGCAAGAAGTTCTAGAGTTGCTAAAGGAAAGGAGGTAGTGAACGCTACTCCGATCCAAAACCTTCCTTATCCACATGCTCCATCCAAAAGGGAGAATGAACGACATTACGCCCGGTTCATGGATATTTTTAAACAATTGCAAATCAACATTCCGTTTGTCGAAGCCTTGGAGCAAATGCCCAAGTATGCCAAATTCATGAAGGACATACTTACAAAAAAGCGGAGGTATATGGAACCGGAGACCATCGTCCTAGATGCGAGCTGTAGTGCCATTATTCAAAGGACGCTTCCAAAAAAAGAGGTTGATCCGGGAAGAGTTACTTTGCCAGTTAAAATTGGTGATATCTATGTCGGGAAAGGACTAATTGACTTGGCAACATTGAAATTAAGTCCATCCGAATGACGTTGCAATTGGCAGATAAGTCGACTACCCATCCTCATGGCGTAGCCCAAGATGTCTTGGTTAAAGTCGACAAATTCTTTTTCCCGGTCGATTTTATTGTTATTGATATGGAAGAAGATGATGATGCTCCGCTCATCTTGGGCCGACCGTTCATGAAAACCGCGCGAATGATGATAGACGTTGATGACGGTTTGATGAAGGTGAGAGTCCAAAATGAGGAAGTTACATTCGATCTATTCGAAGCAATGAAGCATTCAAAAGATAGAAATGATAGCTTTCGCATCGATGTGATCGAAGAGGCAATTTTGGAGGTTTCTAAGCATATTCATGAGATATCTCCTATGGAGTTAGCTCTTGACAACTCATTGGAAGTTTTCACAGTTGAAGAAGAGCAAGCTCTGGAGGAATGCTTAAGGGAACTTGATGGTTTAGACGAACTACAACCGTGGGAAGTTGAGGAGGAAGACTTGAAGAAGGAGGTTAATGACGAAAAAGCGCCTATTGAATTGAAAATATTACCTTCTACTTTGAAGTATGGATTCCTAGATGAGACCGAAGCAAAGCCGGTCATCATAAGCAACCTTTTGTCAAATGATGAAGAAGTCCGCTTGATCAATGTGCTAAAAAAAAATCAAGAAGCCATGGGTTGGACTCTTTCCGATCTAAAAGGAATTAGCCCTTCCTATTGCATGCACAAGATCTTGATGGAAGAGGATTTTAAGCCGGTAGCTCAACCACAACGCCGCTTAAATCCTACCATGAAGGAGGTTGTAAGAAAAGAAGTTATAAAGTTGTTGGATGCGGGAATGATTTACCCGATTTCGGATAGTCCATGGGTTAGTCCCGTGCATGTTGTTCCGAAGAAAGGTGGAATTACCGTTATCCAAAATGACAAGGATGAGTTGATCTCTACTAAAGTTGCAACGGGGTGGCGAATGTGTATTGATTATAGGCGGTTGAATACCGCAACTCGAAAAGATCATTTTCCACTCCCGTTCATGGATCAAATGCTCGAATGACTCTCGGTGCAAAAATACTATTGTTTCTTGGATGGCTATTCCGGGTATAACCAAATTGCGGTTGACCCGGTCGATCATGAAAAGACGGCTTTCACATGTCCGTTTGGAGTTTTCGCATACCGAAAAATGCCCTTTGGGTTGTGCAATGCACCTGCGACTTTCCAAAGATGTGTGCAAGCCATTTTTGCCGACCTTATTGAGAAAACAATGGAAGTCTTCATGGATGACTTCTCGGTATTTGGTGGGTCCTTTAGTCTATGCTTGGCAAACTTGAAAACGGTGCTTGAAAGATGTGTGAAGACCAATCTTGTGCTTAATTGGGAGAAGTGTCACTTCATGGTGACCGAGGGGATCGTGCTTGGCCATAAAGTCTCTTCAAGAGGGCTTGAAGTTGATCGTGCTAAGGTTGAAGTGATTGAAAAGTTACCTCCTCCGGTGAATGTGAAGGGAATCCGAAGCTTTTTGGGGCACGTCGGGTTCTATCGGCGCTTTATCAAAGACTTCTCAAAGGTGGCTAAGCCTTTGAGTAATTTGCTAGCTAAGGACCAGGTATTTCTCTTAACCGATGAATGTTTGCAAGCTTTTGAAACTTTGAAAGAAAAATTGGTTACCGTTCCAATTATAGTCGCTCCAAATTGGAATTTAAATTTTGAGCTAATGTGTGATGCAAGCGACTATGCAATCGGAGCGGTACTTGGCCAAAGAAAAGAGAAAAATTTTCATGCGATACATTACGCAAGTAAAGTTCTTAATGAGGCTCAAATTAACTATGCCACAACTGAAAAAGAATTACTTGCAATAGTGTATGCGCTTGAAAAGTTTAGATCTTATCTTATAGGGTCTAAAGTCGTAGTGTATACCGACCACGCGGCGATTAAATATTTGCTCACCAAACCGGATTCGAAGCAAAGGCTCATCCGTTGGATCCTCTTGTTGCAAGAATTTGATGTTGAAATCAAAGACAAGAAAGGATCGGAAAATTTGGCGGCGGATCATTTATCCTGCTTAGTGAATGTGGAGGTTACCGCGTCAGAGAAGGAAATCCGGGAAGAATTTCCTGATGAAAAACTGTTCAAAGTTCAAGTTAGGTCGTGGTTTGCAGACTTTGCGAACCACAAGGCTAGTGGTTTTGTGCCTCCCGACCTAACTTCGAACCAAAAAAGGAAGTTTCTTTCGGATGCCAAGTATTACGTATGGGATGACCCGTACTTGTTTAAGTTGGGTAGTGATAACCTTTTAAGGAGATGCGTTACTGGCGATGAAGCGCAGAGCATCCTTTGGCATTGTCACAACTCGCCTTACGGCGGACACTATAATGGGGTGAGAACGGCCACTAAAATCCTTCAGTCAGGATTTTATTGGCCCACTATTTTCAAAGATGCACATACCCATGCGCGAAGTTGTGATAGTTGCCAGAGAAGCGGTGGGATTGGTAAGAGAGACGAGATGCCTCTCCAAAACATCCAAGAGGTCGAAGTATTTGATTGTTGGGGCATTGATTTTGTAGGACCATTCCCACCCTCTTATGGTAACGAGTATATGCTTGTCGCAGTTGATTACGTTTCTAAGTGGGTTTAGGCGATTGCCTCACCTCGGGCGGATGCGAAAACGGTGATAATTTTTTTGAAGAAAAACATATTTTCCCGTTTCGGAACCCCCCGAGTGTTGATAAGTGACGGAGGGTCACACTTTTGTAATGCACCGTTGGAAAGCATTTTAAAACATTACGGTGTATCACACAGAGTGGCAACTCCGTATCACCCACAGGCTAATGGGCAAGCTGAGGTCTCTAATCGTGAGATTAAGAGAATCCTCGAAAAAACTGTGTCAAATTCGAAAAAAGAGTGGTCACAAAAATTGGATGAAGCGTTATGGGCATACCGTACCGCCTTTAAAGCTCCAATTGGCCTAACTCCTTTTCAATTGGTGTTTGGTAAAACTTGCCATTTGCCGGTCGAATTGGAGCACAAAGCCTTGTGGGCTCTGAAATTTTTAAATTTTGAAAATGATTTGGCCGGTGAGAAAAGGAAGGTGCAACTGCTTGAGTTGGAAGAGATGCGCAATGCCGCATATCACTCAAGTTGGTTGTACAAAGAGAAGGTAAAAAAATACCATGACAAAAAGCTCCGAAAGAAAGAATTTGTGCCCGGACAGTTGGTCCTCTTGTTCAATTCGAGGTTGAAGTTATTCCCCGGAAAGCTGAAATCAAAATGGTCCGGGCCATTTCGGGTCAAAGAAGTTAAGGAGTACGGAGCTATTGTCATTGAGGACCTGGAAAAGAAGGACAGTTGGACCGTTAATGGCCAACGTTTGAAGGTTTATCTTGGCGGTCATGTGGATCGCGAGAGCTGTGCTATTCCTTTGGATGCTCCTCTGTGAGCATCACACCGTCGAGCTTAGCCGATGTTAAACAAGCGCTTGTTGGGAGGCACCCCAACATTGTAAGTATTTACAGTTTTTCTGTTCTGTTGTAGTGGGATTCCAATTGTTAAAACCTTGCTGAATGTACCAAGAATGTTGTTTTTGAAAAGTCAAATGCTGTCATGCTCGCTTGGTGCTCACTAGGCGAAGCAGTAGCGAGCAGATTCGCTAGCTGCTCGCTAGGCGAAGCAGCAGCGAGCGCTGCGTGACAGCACTAATTTAAATTCTCAGCAGGCCACTCATTTTGGGCCCAAACACAATTTTCTTTTTTTACAACTCTGCTGAGGCAATCGCACGAACACTCACCACACTCTCTCATTTTTCATTTCTCTCACAAACACTCAAACCCTAAACTGAAGCATTGCAAACTTCACTGCACTTCAAATTCAATCAACCCATTTTGCTAAGGTTTGCCCTAATGCCATTTCTTTATGTTTGAACTTTGTGAATTTCTGATTTGCATGTCATTTAGGGTGAATTTGGGGGAATGGGGATTTTAGGTTTTGCATGTGGGAAATTTTAGGTTTTGCATGTGGGTTTGTAATTACATATAGCATAGAACGATTCTTTTCTTGATAGATCGTTTTGTTCTGAAATTGACACCTTGAGAACGTGGGTTTGGGGAAAATTTCACTGTAAACATTGCAGAACCCAAAAACCCGTAAGGTTCGCTAGCAACTCGCTAGGCGAGCCAGTGGCGAGCATTCGCTGCCACTTCGCTAGGCGAAGCAGCAGCGAGCATGGCAGTAGTTTGAATTTTGTGTTGCTTTCTAATCTGTTTTTGTGTTGTGTTGGTTTCCTCTCTATGTTTTGCAGATGGAATCCAGATCCGGAGCTTCGAAAAAGAGAAAGGGCGGGAACACTTCCCGTCCCGTACCAATACAATTCGACACCGACAAATTTGTCGGGCCGAAGCAATCCGCAAGATACGTTGCTTTGGAAAAGCGAAAAATTCTACCGGAAAAGAGATTCATCATCAACCCTGAAGGCACGAACCGAACATTCGCCGGGTTGATTGACACCAAAAAGTGGGATCGGTTAATTTCCCCCCTGGAGCATTACGATATCGCAATGGTGCGTGAGTTCTATGCGAACGCACTGCCGGATGATGACGAGCCATTTACATGGACATCTAGAGTGTCCGGCCGTCCTGTTGCGTTTGATCGGGATGCAATTAACCGCGTCCTTGGTGAACCGCTCCAATTGGGAGCCGAGGAGAGAGACACCTACCACCAGGAATTAAGGCTTCACCGGGATACGGATGCAATTTCTGCTGCCCTTCTTTTGAGAGGGAAATCAGTTGAGCTGAACCCATCTGGGGTTCCCATGAGATACCATAGGGAGGACATGACTCCCTTGGCTCAACTGATCCTGTTGTTGGTTCTTACAAACATCAAACCTAAGTCCCACACTTCTACCGTGCCGATCCCAGTGGCACACTTGGTACACTGTATCCTCACTAACGTCCAGATCGATGTGGCGAGGATTATTGCTTATGAGCTTAAGTCCGTGATTGAAAGCGGGCTAAAGTCGGGGGCAAGAGTGAATTGTCCCCTGGCTTTCCCTTGCCTAATCATGAGTTTGTGCCTGCAAGCGAGGGTGAGGCTACCCTCTAGGGGTCAAGTAAGGATCCCGCCACCCATTGATGACCATTACGTGGCCAAGTATTGCAGGGCGAAGAATGTACGAGGTAGTTCAGCTGCTGAGGTTACCGGGGCTTCTGATGGTCCTGGTACTTCTACTTTAGGATCCGATCCTTTGCAGCAGGCGATCTGCAACTACAACTGGGACTGGATGGCGGCAACTCAGCGTGCCATGCTCGATATGCACGATTCTATGCAGCTGTTACAGCTGCAGGGACGTGACCCCACCGGTGATCACTCATTGATGACGCGTGAGCAGTTTCTGCTTAACGCTAACTGGCCTGTGGACAGGCCTGTGTTTGGAGAGGGGGCGGGTGCTGGTGCTTCTTCTGGTGCTGTTGATGGAGATGATGATGATGATGATGAGGCTACCGGTTCTGAAGCCGATAGTGATGAGGGTTCTGAGTCCTTGGAGGGCTAAGTTATTGTATTTTTCATGTTATGTTTTATTTCTATTGTATTTTCAGAATTATGTATTTTGATTTTGGCTATGTACTTTTGGGGTGTTTTATCCCCCATGAACAATTTTAAATTTTGAAGTTAATGTTATTATTTATGTTTTAAATTTTGTTTGTTTTAATAAATTTTTGGTTGGTTGAGTGGCAAACCTTCTAGATTGGTTGCTCCTCAAAGAAGTATCCAATGAAGGTGCATCCGAGCTTGGATGGCAATGATAAAAATAAACAAGTGAACAAGGCTAAGGTACATGGTTACCTCCGGCTAGAATTTTAGAATGCACTAAGAACTTTACTCTTTTTTGTAATTGAGTATTGTCTTTTTGCAACATAATTGAATGAATGTTTCATCTAGGACTTAAAACCACAAATTGTGAGGAAACCTCCATTTTACACTTAAATGCTGGATTCTAATAAGCTTTGTTGATTCATTTGATTCATGCTTTGTCTTTTATTATTGTGAATATGTGGAAGCAATTAGAAATGATCAAGGCACTTGTTTTCTATCGAGCACAACCAGTTCCAAATACAACTTACCTGTGAGCAGAGAGAGTATTCGTTAACCCCTTTGAGCTTAAACAGTTGAATCTCAGCTTTAAATAAAGCGAGATTTCAAAAATCTTTTTCTTGAAACCCGAAATTTTTTGATAATTGTTCTTTTGCCGTAAAAAGTCAAGAGCATTCACTTAGGGTGAGTAAGAAATAAGTTGGGGAGAACGAAAATGAGAATCGGTAAGTGCCACAACTCTTGAAAAACCGAGCAAGCATCAAAAACAAAAATATATATATATATATAACATAGAAAAGAGAAACATCTGTTTTGTAAATATGATGTGAATGAAAAGAAAAAAAAATATAGAGAAAATAAAAATGAATGCTTGCTTGGAAGAAAAATAGTGGAAAAAAAATGAGTTGTGAAATAAGAGTTGTGAAGGTTTCAAATGAGAAATAAATGGAACGAAGTGAGATGTGTGAATAATGTATAGTGAATGTTTCTTTTGCATCGGCAATTTCGTTTTCAATGGCCTTAGAAATGACCCTTGTTTATTAACCTAACCAAGCTTCAACCGAAAAGCCCTTAGTGATCTTCGTGCTTCCACATTACCATTTATAATTGTTAGACATTGTATGAATCGAATTGATTTCTTCATTGTTTGTTAGAGAGTGAGATTACTCCCGCGGTTGCAAACGCGTAATTTCTTCAATCCTTATTCGAAGAGGAGAGATAGGGTGATTCATTCAAGATAATATTGTTGTAGATAGATACATATTTCGCATTGCTACTAAGTCTTAGTTCTTGTGTATTATTTTATTCGAACCGTTGGAAATTTGTATCTGCTTATTCGCTTGTGTTTGAGCTGTTTTATCCAACTTCGGAGAAACCTTTCTCTTAAAGCAAATCCTCTTGTCCTTCAAGAGGCGTACTTTGCTTGAGGACAAGTAAGAATCTAGTTGGGGAGAGTTGTTAGATACCCAAAAGTGCTTATTTGAGCTATCAAATATGGGTATCTTTCACTCCATTTCCATGCTAAAGTGTTCGAAACCACCTTTGTTTTAGATGAAATGCAATACAATGATAAACGATCTTGGTACCTTTGATTTGTGTGTTATTGTGCAGGAAGTAGGCATGAAATAATAGAAAATGAAGACACAAGAAATTTGGCAAAGGGATCAAATAAAACAAGCATTCATCAGCTTGCTCGCTAGGCGAGGGTTGTGGCGAAGGACTCGCTAGGCGAGCGTCCAGCGAGAGCCCAGCGAAAAGCTCTAGTATTTTACAGTGGCAAACATCACCACACTCGCTAGGCGAGCTTCCAGCGAGGTGTGTGGCGAACACGTCCAGACTTGGTGAAAAGCGCAGTCAGCACTCACTTGCTAGGCGAGCCTTTAGCGAGCTCCCAGCGAGCATTCCAGTAGCAAAACCTCTCAAGCTCACTGGAGCGAAGGTTGAAGCGTGACCTTCGCCTAGCGAAGGTTTTGTTCGCTCAGCGAACATGACAGTCTGGCAATGGTTGTTTCTCTGGGCGCAGGTGCCTCATTTAGGGGCTCGCTAGGCAAGTCATTCTGCTCGCCTAGCGAGCATGACAACTCAATAGCAGCTCTATAAGTAGCAAGGGCTACTTTTTGGAACCATACCTTACTTTCCATACTTTTGTACTTTTTTTTAGATATTTTCCAGCATTGCTCTAAGGATCTTTTGTGACCTAGAAACCATTTCTCTTCATCTCTTAACAATCTTTCACAAAAAGAAGGTGGATTCCCATCCAATCTCGATTATTCGACTCGGATGTTGATCAACCTTCTTCCGAAACTTGTTGAACAAGCTACCATGAAAATGAGTAGCTAAGTCCTTCATTTTGTCAAGGTTAGATGTAGATGATCATTAGCTTTGTGTGTAAATGTAAGGATCTTCCTTTGTAAACTCTTTAATGGTGAATATATGGTGAAAACTTTGTTCTTATTGAAAACTCTTTGTGTTGGTTTATGATCGAGAGATGTTTACCAACTCTTAACCTAGGTTTTCATCCAATCTTGTTTGTTAGCTAGAGATAGTAATGAATGATTTTGTTCACCATAAGGTTGAACCAAAAAGTTGTCATTTTGATAGATTGTGTTAGAGATAAATAATGGATCAAAATGGGAAAACTCACAATGTGTGTTAGAGATAAACACATTGGGAGGACTTTGTGAAATAGTTTATCATCTAAAGGAGTTTATAATTTTTATTGATCGAACATATACATGCAAAGTGATCGTCGAACCCTAACTTTGGCAATATTTCTCAAATATTCAAACCAAAACTTTTACCGCATTGTATTACACTTTTATGCAAGATACCGTGATAAACACCAAAACCCCATTGTTACCTTAAGCTAAGAATTAAAACAACTGCCGAAAGGCGGTGATATCTCACAATCCCTGTGGAGACGATAACAAAAACCCGACACTTAAAATTACATTCAACAATTACCAAGTTAAATAATGAACAGATAAAAACATAAATATTTTTATCTTGATTCGCTTGAAACTCAAAGTTAATCCAGTCCATCCACCAAGGTGATTTGCCTTATACATAAGGACTTAATCCACTATAATCAATAGATTACAATAAACACAAAGAATACCCTTCTTTGTCTTCTCAATGATCCAACTAAACCTTAGTCTACTCAAGGATTCATAAAGAACAACTTTCTTTGTCTTCTCAAGGATAACTTCCTTAAGGACTCAAACAAATAGTTTGAATAAAAGTTTATGTTTTACAGGATGCTTCTTCAAAAGCATATTTACACAAATAAATAATAAATACTTAAAGAACACTGTATACAAAAGATGGTAGCTTTTCACAAAGAAAATTAGCTTGTCAAAATACTTGTGTAAATCAGCGAAATTCTGTAAGTCTCCAATGCATGCTTATATAGTGAAAGCATGTGACTGTTGGAGGGAAAAATAGGGAAAATCCTTGAGCGTCTGTCCATTGTTGGATGAGAAAGAAATGATACCATGTACTGCCCTTTTGCCCACATAATCAACGACAAGTGTGATGAATAGTATAGTCCTTGCCAATGAAATCAGGTAGTGGAAAGGTTGTTCTATTTGTATTATGTACTATTTGATCATGTTCCCATTAGATCTTATCTTCGGATTCATTGGCTTTTGATAAAAGATGATTGAAGCATGAAGTGAAGAAATTGAGAGCTGGATTCAGAAACTTCAGAACCTTGGGTCAGAACCTTAACAACGTCAGTAGTCTGGCTTGAGTTCTTTAGTGTCTTCAGAATTTTCAGAGTCTTTAGAAACCTCAGTCAGAACCTAGATAACTTCAATCGTCTGTCTTGAGATCTTCAGAATATTTCAGCTATATAACACAACTTCAGAAGCTTACCATTCTTTAGAAGCTTGTTGATCAGAGTCACATCCAAAAGCAAAAACAGAGAGAACATTGCAACAACAATACAGAGTCTCCTCAGAAGCTTCTGATGGGTCAGATAACACAGAAGTAGAAAGAACATTGCAGCAGAATTTGGAACGTAAAGTTCAGAAACTAATGATGTTGCATATCATATGATCAGAATTAGAATTGTTTGTTAAAACTACACAATAAAAAACTATTAGGGTACCAAAATTATTATCATACAAATACAACATTACTATCATCAAAACTCAATGTATAGTTGTATAACAAAATCTTGTTCTAACAATATCCCCCTTTTTGATGATGACAAAACATGTATTTTGATGAACAATTTTGTACATGGTAATCACAAAAGAATACATCTTACAGAAGCACAAAGCTCCCCCTAAAATGTATAGTTCTATAAAGATAAACTCAGAATGAAATAACACTTTCCGGTTTACCTTTTGAAGTACCAGAGTGAGTAATCTGTCCGAATCTGGTTTGACTTCAGAAGTTGATTGATGTTGTCCATAACACTGGTTGATAACATCATCCTTTTGATAGACCTTCAGAAGAGCTTTCTTCAGAATCTTCTTCGAATACCTTTCTTCATAAACTTATTTGAGAATCATTTTGATTCTTGAGAAAGAAGCTTTAACAAATCATTCTGAATCTTGAGAGTTAACCCTGCAAAAACACTTAACAAACTTTTCTCGAAGTATTTGTTAATAGAAACATTAAAATAATGTTTGTTTGTTTTTTACTTAGGAATTTAGATATCAAAATAAACTCTTAATTCTTCCCCTTTAGAATGTTATGTTTTCTCCCCTTTTGTCATCATTCAAAAAGAATAAAAAGACAAAGTAAATAATTAGAAACAAAAATAACTTCATTGATTGGAGGAAAAAAACATGCCAAAAGGCAGTGCAAAGTACAGTTTATGAACATCAAAACAAAATAACAAAGTACTTGAAAAGAACTACAAACGAAATGCAGCAATAAAAACATATAACAAAATACACACAAGTGCGAAGATAATAGAAAAACTAAGGGTTTTGGGAAGAAGGAGGAGGCAATGGAATAGATGGGTAGTCATTCGAAAGATTTAGGGGATCTACCATCAGATCGATACCCTCTTCAAGACAGATCTACATGTAATGTGCTAAAATATCTGGTGGATCAATTTTCGTGAAAATAGGATAGTTATCCCTTCAATAAATACAGATCTAGGATGAGATCTAGCCTGATCTATTTGAAGTTGATGAAATTGTTGTTGAACTAGTTCTTGCTGAGCAACCTTTGATCTACTATGTTGTTCAGTAATCTTTGAAGATTGTTGAGCCATTAAAGAATGTTTCTCATCCATTTGAGTGACAGAGGATGAAGATGGAGAATAGTTGAGAGAGAGAGAGAGAGAGAGAGAGAGAGAGTTTGAGGTTTGAAAAACTTGAAAGCGTAGGATAAATGTGCGTGTAGTGTAAAAATGTGAGTGATATGAATTTAAATAGACAATTTTAGCAATCATGACAAAAGGTGTGCGCAGACATGGGGGAAAGTGTAAAGGTTTAGACCTAATTCCAAAAATTGTTAAACCCAATGTGTCACGCTTTAATCATGCATGCTCAGAAAGTGGGACAACTGTCTCCACTAAGAACCACACGAAATCAAATGACAAAACAACCATTAAATACAACAACTGTTCAGAATCAGGAAGACAAATATATAAGATTACTTCTGATCAGAACCTTTCTGATTCATGAAAACTTTCTTACTTCAGAAAGCTTCAAGTTTCAGAGTTAAAAAAGCAAAACAATCTCATAATCTTACCTAGAGTTATGAAGACTTTACATTCTGAATAACATATTTTCTCTTTGGACATGGTTTCATAAATAGGTTTTCCATAATGAATGTGAATATATCTTCAGCAAGGGGTTTTGTAAATATATCAGCCCATTAATGGTCTGTATCAACAAATTTTAAGTGAAAAATTCCCTTCTGAACATAGTCACATAAAAAATGATGTTTATTTCAATATGTTTAACCCTAGAATGCAAGATAAGATTTTTAGATAAACAAATGGTAGAAGTATTATCACAGAGAATAAGAATGTTACTCTCAGATATCTGATAATCTTCTAGCTAACTCTTCATCCAGAGTATCTGAGTGTTGCATCCAGAAGCTCTGAAAAGCTTCTGATTTACCTTACTGCTTACCTCTTCTTTCTCCATAATGCAAGTAGGATGTATTGGAGTCTTTGTTAGCATACATTTTGATAAGTTGAATTTCTTCAGAAGTTCCTTTGTATATTTTCTTTGATGAATATACGTCTCTTTTGGTCTTTGATCAATTTGAATTCCCATAAAGAACTTTAGTTCTCCCATCAGGCTCATTTCAAATTCTGCCTGCATAGACTTAGCAAAATCCTTGCATAACGACGCATTAGCAAAACCAAAAATAGTATCATCAACATATATTTGCACAACCAGAATGTCATTCTTGAAGGTTTTGCAAAAGAGAGTTGTGTCCACTTTTCCTCTGGTAAAATTCTTTTCCAACTGAAAGTTGCTTAGTCTATCATACCAAGCTCTTGGAGCTTGCTTTAGACCATACCGAGATTTTTTCAATTTAAAAACAAAGTCAGAGTTTTGAGAACTTTCGAAACCAGGAGGTTGATGCACATAAACTTCTTCTGAAATATAACCATTTATGAATGCACTCTTAACATTCATCTGATAAAGTATGTTATTATGATTGACTGCAAAAGAAATTAAAAGACGAATAAACTCTAACATGGAAACTGGAGAAAATGTTTATGTATAGTTTATACCTTCTTGTTGACTATAACCTTGTGGTACAGGTCGAGCTTTGTTTCTAACAACTTCGCCTTTCTTATTCAGCTTTTTTTCTGAAAACCCATTTGGTTCCAATGACATGAAAGCCTTTTGGTTTCTGAACAAGATCCCAAATGTCGTTTCTGGTGAATTAATTCAGTTCATCTTGCATGGCCAGAATCCATTCATTATCCAGAATAGCTTCATCAATGGAGGTAGGTTCTATCAGAGACACCAAACCTAGAAGAGTTTCTTCAGAGGGTCTGAATGAAGATCTAGTTCTGACTGGAGCATTCTTGTCTCCCAGAATCAGTTCTTCGGAATGAGAAGTTCTTGATCTACTATTCTTCTGATGAGTTAGATCAACGATTTCTTCTAGTTGAGTCATTTCTTCAAATTCTTTAGTTTTGCCTTCTGAGTCTTTTTCTTCAGAGACAATTTCTTTGGATTCTAAAAGATTTATCTTCAGATCTGCAAATTTCTCAACTAGCTTTGACTTTTCAGGGTCAAGCTTATCATTGAATCTAACATGAATTGATTCCTCAACAATTTATGTTTCTGTATTAAAGATTTTGTAGCCTTTAGAGCGTTCAGAATATCCTAATAGCAAACACTTTTTTGCCTTAGAGTCAAACTTGCCAAGATTCTCTTTAGTGTTTAACATAAAGCATTCACATCCAAAAGGATGAAAGTCAGAAATGTTAGGCTTTATGTTCTTCCATAATTTGTAAGGAGTCTTACCCATAATAGGTTGAATAGAAATCATGTTCTAAATATAACACGTTGTGTTAACTGCTTCTGCCCAGAAATGCTTAGCCATATTAGTTTCTTCGACCATGGTGCGGGCCATTTCTTGTAAAGTCCTACTCTTACTTTCTACAATTCCATTTTGTTTTGGAGTTCTAGGACAGGAGAAATCATGGGAAATACCATTTGAATCAAAAAGATTTTCAAAGTGTTTATTTTCAAATTCGCCACCATGATCACTTCTGACTTTGACTATTTTGCAATTCATTTATGTTTGCACTAGTGAGCAAAAAGTAGAGAACACATAGTGAGACTCATCCTTGTGTTTCAAGAACTTTATCCATGTCCATTGACTGTAGTCATCAACAATGACGAATCCATACTTTTTTCCATTGATAGAAGCAATTTTCACTGGTCCAAACAAATCAATATGCAGAAGTTCTAATGGTCTAGAGGTAGAAACAACAGTTTTAGATTTGAAAGATGTTTTATAAACTTGCCTTTCTGACATGTTTCACAAAGAGCATCTGAAGTGAACTTCAGTTTGGGTAAACCTCTGACTAATTCAAGCTTATTTAGTTGAGAAATCCTTCTCATGCTAACATGACTCAAACGTCTATGCCATACCCATTTCTCTTCATTAACAGACATTAGACATTTTAAATTTTGATCTTCAATATCAGAAAATCTAATTTTATAATGTTGTTTTTCCTCTTTCCATTAAAAAGGATTGTGTCATCTTTTTGACTAATAATCTTACAAGACTTTTGATTAAAGATGATATCATAACCATTGTTACTAAGTTGGCTAATGGACAATAAATTATGCATTAGACCATTAACTAAAAGAACATTAGTAATAGAAGGAAGTTTACCATTACCAATGGTTCCAGAGCCAATGATCTTTCCTTTTTGGTTTCCTCCAAAACCAACAAAGCCTCCAGACTTAAGTTCCAAATTTCGGAACACAGACCTTTTTCCCGTCATATGTCACGAGCATCCTCTGTCCAGGTACCATGATTGGTGTTTCAGCTGAGCTGTTAAGGATGTATGCAACATAAATGATTTTATCCTTAGGTAACCATTTTCTGGGTCCTCTTTTGTTAGTTTTCCCAGAGTTACTCACAACTTTGGGTCTTTTAGCATAAGGATAATCATGAGAAATTTGTGCATGATACTTAGGTTTTAGAATAAAGTTCTTATCCTTAGTATGCTTTTGTGTCTGTGCAGTAATATCAGACTCAGTGCCAGCAGGCACGAAATGCACATAGAGAGGTTTTGGTTTAACCTTCTGACTTTTGTCAGGTTTTGTAGTTTTTGTATAACCCAAACCTTGTCATTTCTACTAACTCTGTAGTTCAAGGAAGCCATTTTGCTTCTATCTATGCTTTTATCCAAAAAGTACTTGAATGCTCCGTCATATCTGATGACACAATCAGTTCCAGAAACTTCAGAAGTTATTTCCTCCTCTAGTTTTGAAATTTTGCTTTTCAAAGCAAAGTTATTACTTTCTAAAGAAAATATTTTTCATTTAGATAGGAAATATAATTCTCAAGTTCTCTTTGAGTTTCAGAAGCAGTTACTTGAACTTGTTTAAGGTCCTTGTATTTGCTTTGAAGATTCAGGTACTTTTCCAGCATTTTAGAAAGATAAATTTCAATATCAGAACAAGATAAATTAGAGAATGCCTCTTTAGAATCGGAGTCAGATTCTGGTTCTAGCAAAACCTTATCTTATGGTTCCTCAAAGCTTATGGGATCCTCAGTAGTTGCCATCAGTGTAACATTAGCTTTTTCTTCGTCAGAATATTCTTCTTCAGATTATGAGTCATACCAGGTAGCCATCAACCCCTTCTTGACTTTGGAGAAGTTATTCTTGGGCCTTATGTCCTTCTTCAACTTAGGACAATCATTCTTATAATGGCCTGGCTCTTTGCATTTGAAATAGATAACTTCTTTTCCAGAAGTTTGCTTCTTTTGGCCAAATGAGGATTCTAAGCGACCAACAGTCCTTCTGACTCCTTTGAATTTCCCCTGACCATTTTGCCTGTGTTTCTAGAGTATGTTGACTCTTCTTGAGATTAGAGACAACTCATCACCATCTTCTGAGTCTTCTTCATATCCTTATGATTCTTCCTTAGGGATGGCAATTTGACTCATCCCCAATGGGCACCCGCAAATTTACCCATAACAGGTAGGGTAAAAACCCGCAAAAATGGGTACGGACATGGACTCGGGTAATTACCCGTAAAATTAAGCGGGTACGGGTGCGGGTATGGGCATCTTGGTACCCACCCCACCCCATACACACGCACTATATATTTATGTATTTTTATTTATATTTATATATTTTAGTTTATATTATTATATGAAAATGTATGTTTATCAATTATAAAACGTATATCAATATTAAACCATTACGTATTTAATATGAGTATTCATTTATTTCAACAATAAATTGTTTGAAAACTTTTTAATGTTTTTAAAAACTTAAAATTATATGATATTTTATAATTGATCTATTTATTTTTAATAGGAATGCGGGTCACGGGTACGGGTATGTGTACTTACATACCCATAGGGCATGAGTACGGATGTTAACTTTGGCACCCAAGAGGGTATGGGCTCGGGCACGAGGATTTTTTCAAATCGCATGTATGGGAATGGGTACTATAGTACCCTGCCCATTGTCATCCCTATTCTTCCTCAACTTGATATGCTATAGTCTTCTCAGGCTTAGATTTTAGAGCTACATATTTACCTCTCTTCTGAGGTTCATCTTCTTCTAGCTCAATCTCATGACTTCTTAAAGAACTGACAAGTTCTTCAAGACTGATGTTGTTGAGATCCTTAGCCAACTTTAACGCAGTTACCATATGTTTCTATTTTTTTGGAAGACTTCTGATAATTTCCTTGACATAATCAGTTGTAGAATACCCTTCCAGAACCTTAAGTCCCGCAACAAGCATCTGAAACCTTGAGAACATGGTTTCAACATTTTTGTCATCTTCCATTT
The DNA here is from genome assembly GCF_024323335.1 of Lathyrus oleraceus. Classification (NCBI taxonomy): domain Eukaryota; kingdom Viridiplantae; phylum Streptophyta; class Magnoliopsida; order Fabales; family Fabaceae; genus Lathyrus; species Lathyrus oleraceus. The sequence goes on from NC_066579.1 coordinate 430,768,966, forward strand.
TGAAAGCCTCATATTTCTGGATTAAGGCCAAGGCCTTTGTTTCCTTTACTTGAGCGTTTCCTCATGAGTTATTCTCAAAGAGTCAAAAATGGATTTGGCAGAATCTCTGTTTATTATCTTCTCATACTCCGTATAAGAGATAACATTAAGCAAAACGGTTATGGCCTTATGATGATTTTTAAAGTCTTATTTTTGTTGATCAGACATAGCACTTCTTGCTAAAATATTTCCTTCAGCATTCGCTGAGTGAATATAGCCATCAACTACGATATCACAGAGATCAACATTATAACCAAGAAAGAAACTTTTTATTTGGTATTTCCAGTAGTCAAATTTTTCACCATAACAAATAGGTGGTTTATCACTGTAATGATCTCTATCATTATTATTAACAACATTAGCAATAACCATTGTTTCTCACATAATTGGATCAGTACTGAACACTATGAGGTGTTGATAAAAAAACTTTTTATCACAATCAGAACCGGAGCTCTGGTGCCAATTGAAGGTGTGAAAAAACACAAGAAAATGAGGGTTTGAATTGGGTTTTAAAAGCAAAAGCTTTTCCAAAACAAAAACACCACTAATAAGTTAAATAATGAAGAGATAAAAACACAAATATTTTTATCCTGGTTCGTTTGAAACTCAAAGCTAATTCAGACCACCCACCAAGGTGATTTGCCTTATACACAAGGACTTAATCCACTATAATCAACAAATTATAATAAACACAAAGAATACTCTTCTTTGTCTTCTCAAATATCCAACTAAATCTTAGTCTCCTTAAGGATTCACAAAGAACAACTTTCTTTATCTTCTCAAGGATAACCTCCTTAAGGACTAAAACAAATAGTTTGAATAAAAGTTTATGTGTTACAAGATGCTTCTTCAAAAGAAGATTTACACAAATGAATAATAAATACTTAAAGAACATTGTATACAAAAGATGGTAGCTTTTTACAAAGAAAATTAGCTTGTCAAAACACATGTGTAGATCAGTGAAATTCTTCAAGTCTCCAATGCATGCTTATATAGTGAAAGCATGTGACCGTTGGAGGGAAAAATGAGGAAAGCTCCTTGAGCATCTGTCCACGGTTGGATGAGAAAGGAATGATACCGCATATTGTCCTTTTGCTCACATAACTAGTGACAGGTGTGATGAATAATACAATTCTTGCCCACGAAATCAGGTAGTGGAAAGGTTGTTCAATTTGTACTATGTACTATTTGATCACATTCTCATTAGATCTTATCTTCAGATTCATTGGCTTCTGATAAAAGATGATTGAAGCATGAAGTGAAGAAATAGAAAGTTGGATTCAAAAACTTCAGAACCTTGTGTCAGAAACTTGACATCGTTAGTAGTATGGCTTGAGTTCTTCAGTGTCTTCAAAATCTTTAGAGTCTTCAGAATACTCAGTCAAAACCTTGATAACTTTAATCGTCTGTCTTTAGATCTTCAGAATCTTCAGCTACATAACACAACTTCATAAGCTTGTCATTCTTCAAAAGCTTGTTGATCAGAGCCACATCCAGAAGCAAAAATAGAGAGAAAATATTGCAACAGTAATACAGAGTCTCCTCAGAAGCTTCTGATGGGTGAGATAACATAAAAATAGAAAGAACATTGTAGCAACAATGTTGACGTATTTCAGAACTTCTAATTGCAACGCAGAAGCGAATTTGGAACGCAAATTTCAGAAACTGATGATGTTGCGCATCATATGATCAGAATTAGAATTGTTTGTTAAAGCTACACAATAACAGACCATTAGGGTATCAAAATTATTCTCACAAAAATACAACATTGTTATCATCAAAACTCAAGGTATGGATATATGACTAAATCTTGCTATAACAATACTAACCTACAATTTACTTGTTAGGGTACCCCTACTTGCTACGCTCTCTAATGTTCACTTGTCGGATATGTTTAGATTTTTGGATTATTCTCAGGTTCGAGGGTTTAAACAGTTAGCCTTATATCATAATGGAATAATAGTTTTTTAAAGAATTCAAGTTGGTTATTTTTAAACTCATCGTAAAACTATGTAGGAAATTATTAGAGATTTTCGTAAGAGTTTGAGTGAGACGAGTTTGAGGTTTTTAGTAGGAAACCCGATGAGAAGTTAGTTCTTATCCTTCGTTGTTTATTTATTTTTGTTCAAGGAATGAAACTCAAGGTTGAAAAACAAGTGAAGATCAAAGAAGAAAAATTAGATCATTTTATATATTAGAATTTAAAAGTGAGACTGATATTCATGTAACTCTACATATGTATTGTTTCTTTCTTAGACGATCTTATTGATGAAATTCTAGAATAATTATTCGAGTAATAAATTAAATCAAATGATCTTTTATTTCTATAGTTCAATCTATTATGTATCAATTTATAAATCAATATTGCATTTTCTTTCACGAAATCTATGATGTATCAATTTATAAATTAGTATTGCATTATATTTCACATTTTAGATCTATAACTCACTATATGATGTAGCAAGAAGAAGAATATAAAAAAAAAGAAAAAATAATTCTCATAAATTTAATTTAGAAAACAAAAATTTATCTTTTCTTTTATAATAAATTATAAGGATAATTAGGTAAAAATATTTTCTATTTCTTATAGAAACAAGATGTTTTATTTACATTGTGGTTAGTAGAGTAGTTAAGTAACGTAAAAGTCAATAAATAAAAGTATAGTAATTGAAAAAATAAAAATATTGTATTAATGTTTTAAATAAATAATTATTTTTAGGTAAATAAAAAATGCAAATGACTTTTAAGAAAAATTAATAATGAAAATTTTCATAAATTGGAATTTCATAAATAATTAAATTTGTAATGAAAAAATAAATAAATTGGTAATGAAAAAGTAGATATATTGGTAATGCAAACAAAATAATTATGGATTATTGTCAGCTCGAGTAATGACACAGTAATTTAAAAACAATAAAGATTGATTATTGTCAGGTCAGATATTGATGTACTTTCTCGGTCTCATATATAAACAACTTTAAAAAAAAATCACTCTTTAAGAAAAATATCAAAATGCATTTAAGTCTTATAGTCTTTCTAATTTTACCCCTACTTTTTAGTTTAGAAATTGTTAAATCATAGAAATGTGAAGAAAAAAACTAGGGATATATTTTAAATAATAACATTGAATGTAATAATTATAGATAATTCTTGCTTATATACCATTGAATTTTTTTATATTTAAGACCGGAGGGAGTAATGATTAAAGTATTGAAAGTCTGATCCAAATATGTTACTTATATGTCTATTGAAATTGCTAAAGACGGATTAAATATACGTCACCCCCTGTAATGCTAGCGAGTTTTAGATTACCCCCTATAAAAAATATTATTTTGATTTCCCTTTGTCGCACCGCAAAAAATACAAAGTTGCCACCGAACTTTATTTATTCCAAAGGAAAGGGAAAATATCGATAAAACCCCTAAAAGAAAAGAAGATGGTCATTGCAACCAAATTCGGGTTCAGAAGTCGATTATGCAAGGAAAAAGTATTAACACCCCTCACATCCGTTATACTCAACATGAACCATTTTGATTGTTCTTTGCGCGTATGAGTGTTGCTATCTAAAGGTTACTTGTGATTGATTTTAATTTGGGGAAAAATAAGTTTTTAATTAATGTGTTCGCCAAGATTTCGAAACCTTGTGTCTACGTATTCTCATTTTGCAATGAGAAAATCAGAGTTCCGTAGTTCGTGGTAGAAAATACAGATGCGTTGGTTGTTTTTATCATATGATGTTTAACAATCGTGTTCTAGCAGTTAAATGTTGCTTGTATGCTCGCGCATGGAAGACTTAAGCGTTTGTTTGTTTGTGATAAAATGGATGCGCTTGGATCGCATTCTAGCAGTTAAACGTAGCTTGTATGCTCGCGCATATGAGGCTTAAGCGTTGTTTGTGTTGCGGTAGAACATAAATAACATGTCTTTGTTGAAAGGGTTTTGGATGCCCTAAGGCAGAAAATTGAATTTGATTGGTTGTGATTGATTTTTGAATAGGTGACTAGTATCAGACCACAAGCTAAATACGATCGACAATCCGAGTACTCGGGAACTAAAAGGACAAGTGCATCCTAACCTCTCTTTTTCATCCTAAAAGTTTTTGTTTATGAAATTTGTGGGGTGAGTTTAATCATTGATACTTAGAGGGAGACAAACATCTAACCACATGTAGGTTCAAAGAGTTTTTTTTTATGAAAGTTTTTGTTTATGCAATACATAGGTTCAAAGGTTCGATATATTCCAGATAAATTGCATATGATTCTCAAGGTATATGTTCAAAAGTTTGGCTCATTCATGATTTTCAAGGTAGGTAGAGTTTTAGGTTTCCTGCAAAAAATAAAGCATATCCCTCTCACAGGTAGGTTCTAGTATTGAAAAAGGTAGTTCCTAAAAAGGCTTCCCAAAGTCATGGATTCAAATGAAAATACTTTGTTGTAGCAAATGTTTGCAAGATAGTGATACTTCCAAGTGAATCTAGTCTGGATGTGGGTCTCGTGTCAACTCAATGTGCGAAAAGTAGGTCAACACTACTATCCACAATTCTATCATATGTTCATACTCAAGCTCGGGTATGGAGATTTTCTCTAAAGTAACATCATGAAACTCAACCCACAATAGAGAATATAACAGATATCTAGAATATAATGAATATATAAAAGCAATAAAGCTTGAATAAAATAAAGCGAGTAAAGCAGTAAAGATAAACACCCAAACATTCAAAGAAAACAAACAAAACTAGGTTTGACTTGCTTAGGTACTCCCCAGCAGAGTGGTCAGATGTCGCGTCGCGAAAAATACCAGAGTGTATCGCTCGCTCAAAATACAAAAGAGTCACCACTGAATTTTATTTATTATAAGAGAAAGGGAAAATATCAATAAAGCCCAAATAGAATAGAAAAAGGGTAAAGAAGTTGGTTATGCGAGGAGAATGTATTAACATCCCTCACATCCGTTATACTGAAAGAGAATCATTTTGATTGTTCTTTGTGCATATGGGTGTTATTATCTAAAGGTTACTTGTGATTGATTTTTAATTAAGGGAAAAATAAAATTTTAATTAATGTGCTCACCAAGATTTTGAAACCTTGTGCCTACGTATTCTCATGGTGCAATGAAAATATCAGAACTCTGTAGTTCGTGTGGTAAAAAATAAGTATTTGTTGGTCGATTTTAGGAAACAATGTTATATTCGTATTCTAGAAGTGTTTTGACATTAGTTATTTCATCTTGATTCATATGCTTTAAGTTGTTAGTCTGACTACTAAGGAATGAATTATAACAATTCTTTTATGAAAAGAAATTGTTGCTTGGCCTGAACCAATGACAAAGAATTGTAAATGTGGTGTCTGAACCAAGGACAAAAAAATGTAAAGGTGGTGTCTGAACCAAGGATAAAGAATTATAAAGGTTTGCCTAAATAGGAGATTAACAAGGCAAACATGAAGAAGAATAAGAGTTTTCCTAAACTAGGGGATTAAAAAGGCAAATGGGAAAAGGGAAGAGAGTTTGCATAAACTAAGGGATTAACAAGGCAAACAAGAAAAGGCCAAAGGGTTTGCCTAAACCATAAGATTAACAAGGCAAACGAGATAAAGGAATAAGAGTTTGCCTAAACCAGATGATTAACAAGGAAAATGTAAAAAGAAAAAGTATGTGTGTCAAAACCAAAAGGAGTTGTATTGGAACCAAGAGAGAATGATTATGGAATATTTTTTATATTGGTTGTGATTGATTTTAGTCTGAAGACGAATATTCAAACAAAGAGCTTTACAACAGTCTTTGAATGTTTGGGAAGAGATAATTTACATCCTCCTCCTTTTTCTCCCTTTTTTTTATGAAAAACTATCTTGATTTGAATTACACTAAAGTCTATGAATGAAGTTGAATACTTTGAACAACCAGGTATTAATCAATACTAAATTCCTAAGGAATCATGCTTAATCAATTAATTAATCATGGGTAAAATTTAAACAACATGCAACCACATTTTTAATCGTAGTATAGCCAAGTCACGACCTAAAAGAATCAAATGCCCAAAATATTACCATGATCAAAGGTTCAATCAAGGTTCACCATAAGCCATATGATTAAGAATGAATTAAAGTCTAAGAGAATTAATCAAGAGAACCAATATCATATTTTATTTAAAAAAAACTAGATAAAATCTAGTGTGCATTAAGCAAAAATAAAATCCTAAAAGAAAATCCTAATAAGAACCACATGAGATTTTAGAAGGCAATATGGTGTGTGATAAGTAAAAAAAAATTGTTTAGAATTATTTTCATTATTAAATCTAGTACCCAATCAAATTATAACATGTGGAATTTAAATTATATTAAGTAATATCAAACATTCAACACTAATTAAAACTTGACATGTGGTTAACTAATGGTAAAAAAATGTAGAGAGAAACATAATAGGAAAAAGAGGCAATAACTACAATTAGAGAAAATTATAGTATAATAAAAATTAAAAGGAATGAGAATTACCTGCAGTAACGTGCGTGAGATCACGAGCGGAAAAGAAATGCGAAGCAAACTGTGAAACTCTGAACCACACTCTTCTAGTGCTTATGCTCAATGATTCCTGGCCTGAGATGACGCAACATCTTCACTTTTCGGTGGCCGGAGCAGCCTTGATGACGGTGTAGTGCTGAAAGTGACGATTGAAGGTTATTCTGCATGCGGATTCACGCCATAATTCTCCCGACGAATTCGTATCTTCCTTCTCCTTTGTTTTTCAATTCGATTTTTACTTGTAAAATGGTTGTTGTATTGGTTTTTTGTTGGTTCAGAGTTTCATATTCGAAACCAAGATTTGTTATGTGTTCAGCTCAAAATTCTGTGTGAAACCCTGTTACGGTATGCAACTCGGTTCAACAGTGCGATTTGGTACGGTTCAAGCACAACTTCGATGCGATTTAGAGTTTGTTTTGTGTTTCAAATTCTTCTCCTTCTCCACCGTGATGTTGTTGCTGATTGGAGCTCTATTTTGCCTTGTGAATTGACGTTTCATAACTTACACACCAAGTGTTGGGTGAAATGTATGAACCGAAATCTATCGCTTTTCTATCTTGAAATTTCTTGATTGCAGGTCTGTGACACTGTTATCGTGTTGTGATCAATTGTGGTCGGCGAATTCTTGGAGAATTGGTGTTGTATCAACCATTTTGCAACTTGCACGCCAAATGTTTGGTAAAATTCCTCAACCAAGTTTCTTTTCTTTTCTGTTTCGGTTTCTTGTAAATTAAGATGCTGAATTGTTGTACTATTGGTGATGATTGTTGTGAGGTGAACTCTTGGAGGTCATGGTTATTGATTCTTGTTTTGTAGGTGATGATGATCAAGGTTAAAGAATGATGATTTTGGAGATACTTGAAGTTTGCGAAGGTTTGTTGAATGATGAAGGAGGTTGCAGATTGATGATGATACTTGATGTTTGATGATGCTTGAAGTTGGAGAAGATGAATCTTGATGAAGTTTGAAGTTTGGAGGTTTTAAGGAATTTGGAGAGAATTTGTGATTTTGTAACTTTTTTTGGTGGATTTTTTATTATGAAATGGTTGAAGAAATTTGGCGATTTGTTGAAAGTTTAATATGGATGAGGATATTTGAAGAATCAAGGTTGAAGAAGGGTGATGGTGAAGTTGTGAAGACGATGAGTTTGGGAGATGAAGATGGTGTAAATGACAAAAAATGATGAATTGTGATTTTGGTAGTTTTTGTGAATAGTGATTAACCTCCTTCATGGTGAGAATGATGAAGTTTAAATAGAAAAAATGGAGGGAAAGTTAGTTATGGAATATTGAGGCTTAGCCATTGGATAATGATCTTTGTGATGAGCTTAAGAGTGACTATGATTGATTCAAATTGTGTTAGTTTGGAGGGATTAATGTAGTTTTGGGTAGTTAGAAATGAAATGCAAATGAAATATAAATTTTGTGTTTGTTTGAAATGAAAGTGAATTTCATTTGATTTACTTGAAATGTAATGTAAATGCAAATGTGAATTAAATTTTAATTGAGATACAAATGTAAATGTATGTGAAATTCAACTTTGTGAAGAAAATTGGAATTAAAATGTGATTTTTGTATTTGACTTGAAATATGAATTAAAATCAAAACAAATTAACTTCAAAAACAAATAACTGGACTAAAAAAATTGGCCATGGATAAAAAAATAAAGTTTTGAATTCTTGAAATAATACAAATTGAGTTTATTTTATTTTATTTTAATTTGCATTTTATTCTTATTTTTACTCCAAACCCCATTAAAGCATTTAGAATAAAAAATAAGTAATATGACACAAATTCATTTTGAATCGTAAATAAAAAAAAATCATACATTTAAATCAAATCAATGCAAATGAGATGACAATAAAAATCAACAAAGTCAACCTTTGAACCTCTTAATAATGTAATGAAATGAATGATGTACTATATGATAAAATGGAATGCATGCCATGTTGATGCAGATGAAATAAAGGAACTTTTGACCTAAAATATCACATATGACGCAAATGCAATGAATGTGAATGATCCCTAAATGAATGACCAAAAGAAGTATGCTTGGAAATGAACAAAGTTATAAGCCAAATGAAAATAAAAGGGGTAGGAAAAATTTTAGGGTATGACAACTATCCATAAATAACTTTTCTTTTAGAAGATCTTCTATTATGGATACACTATATGATATGAGTGTTTGCATTTGAACTTGCTTGTTTATCCCATATTGTTCTTGCTGGTCTCAGTTTCACAAAGTTTATTACTATGGAGATTACACTAACTATGCTTTGGAAGGTGAAAAGCGATATCTTGATCGAGTTGGTGGACTAGAAAATATTGGAGAATGTCTCCACTTTTGCTTTTAAGGATGGATTATACCATGCTTTGGTTTGTGTGGGGCCTTTATTCGAGTTAAGAGTGTTTCCATCATATGCTTACAAAAGGATATGTATCGAATATGACAGTTGTGTGATTCCCTTTAATGTGTGCCTATTCTCCTTTACAGACTTTTGTCTTCCATTAAATGACTTTGAGATTAGTCTTATGAAACACTTAATGATCTCCCTTCATGAATGCATCCAATGAGATGGAAAATTTTCAAGGTTTTTCAATGTTGGTTCGAATGTAGGGGGTAAGTTGACCATAACGTTATTCTTCCATCTCTTGAAGACTTAAAGCAACACAACCAATCACATGTGTGGTATATGCCTAATTTCTCCGAGGCAAACCTCCAAATTCTAAGAGGCCTATTTTGATAGTGTCAAGCATTTCAAGGATCACATATTCTTACTTACTTCGCATAACAAAGAGGATCGTGCAAAGATAAGTATACTAGAACCCGAGCATTCATATATGTATATGGATTTACTCTGCATGTTCTGAAGTAATATTCATTTCTTGATGAAGAATTAATCTTATGTTAACAAGGAGGATGGCATATCCCAAGAAGAGGTATACTTGAAGAGGAAGTCGGTGGCCTTTTACAAGGAGCTTGGCTATGTTGGCGGTGTCATTCCTTCTGATGGAGCGTCGAGGAAGAGGTTGAAATGGTTTGTTGAAACCCTTCTGCTATTGGATGCTAACAATGACAATGGAATAAGGAAGGTTATCTTTAGTAAATGGAATATAAATATTACTCGTTTCAACTCTTTCTTTGAACATTCTTCTTTATGACATCTCTCCGGTTGGTTATGCATATGCAAAACAACACTGAAGATGAAGAAAAGTTCCCAAGATATCTCTATTATGATGAATACCTCAAATACTTCGTCCACTAAGGGAGCTTCTATTTCATGGGTTTCAATCGAACTGACTATTCGAACCGCTCATTCGTCAGCATAAAGTGAAGTTCTAGGTTCACTTACCAAGGTCGAGGTTGATGATGGCCTACCCTTTTCACAGCCTGTCGATGGGGAAAGTTAGGATTTTATCCCCGAACTAGAAGAAATTCGAGCATACAAGCTTCTTACTAAGCATCATCGACTGAGGTCTATAGAGAAACGTGTGTGTTTCTACAATTATTGTCACATCTCTTTGAGAGTGGTGAAAATTTGTGTGATGGTTTGATCTACCTAAGTCACTGAATATATTTCTTCTTGCAAATTAGAGATACAAATGATATCTCCCTGATGATATCGATCTTTGAGATCTTGCCCAATTTCTTGAGTAGACTCCATCCAAAGGATACTCTCAACAATTTGTAATTCATGCCATGACCATGATATTACATTAATCTCATGCCCTAACAATACAATTGGATTTAGTGGTGGGCGAATTAGTGTTCCATCAATAAACCCTAACTTTTTCTTCGATTTAAGAGCCACTTTGACCGATCTAGACCAAGAATGATAATTTTTGTTGTTGAGGGATGGTGAAACGATGGCATGGTCGAGGTTATCCTAGAGAATCATGAATAATGGGTCCAACATATAAGTTTGGTACCTACAGGAAATATTAGGGTTTGGGTTGGGAATATAGGCAGCGTGGTGGGTTTCTCTTTAATGGTCATGCCAACGGTGGCCATCATTGAATGTGGAAGACATATTTTTTCTAGGTTTTGTGAAGAAGAAAGAGAGGGAAAAACAAAGAAAGATAAACGAAGTGGAAACATGAAAGAGAAAGATGGATATTATGCTTATCAAAGACTGAAATGATAAGGGTGAAATCTGAAAGGCCAAATACAAAGGAACGTGTATCAGAAATGTTGATAAGGTGGCCAGAGATATCACTTCCTCTTCATACCATATTAACTTATGGTCAACATCACTACAAGTTCTATTACCTGAAATAATATCATCATGAAATGAAATAATATATAATTCAATATTAATTGACCCAACTCGTTACATGGGTCCTTTGTGATTTTGTATACAAATAATGATAACTAATTTAGAGTAAAATTATATCACATAATATATAACTAAGTTAGAATCCAACCAAACCAAAATAAATGTAAACCAATTTACAATTTAACGATATGAATAATAAATAATATTATTGCTTCATTATTCACATATCTCTTTATAAATATTTTGTATAATCAACATGTTTAAAAAACATGAATTATCTTAGTTAACTGATACTTGTTTTTCATGTACATCCTTTAAAGCTATTTTTTTGAAAATATAGTGTTACAAATCTACAAATAAATAAAAAGTGATCAAATTAACACAAATAATTTATAAAAATAAAGGGAACTACCAATTACACAAAAAAGAAAAGAAAAGGAAGAAAGAGATAAATATGCTAACCCATACACTATATTATTTTCATAGTAACATTTAAAGTCTTGAAAACTACTAAGATAAAGGTAGGATACTGCAAGCAAATTATCAAGGTAACATAAGAGATGGTGCTTCAAAATTTGAGTTATTGGCATGAGAGAAATAATAAGGTGAATTAGAGACAAAATGTGATGGTGATAAATAAATAAATAAATAAATAAATAAATAAATAACGTCACATTAAGATTTATGAATAATAGTGGTAGAATAAGAAGGAAACTTGTGAAGAAAAATTTAAGGTTTGTATGGACTTGAACCTCTATCTTAATCAATGAAAAACATGCGAAACCTTAACTTTGAAGCAACCTCGCCGTTTTCCACCACCGCCTAAATTTTCCGTCTCCGATCATCATGAACCAACCGGTAATCATCCCTAGTCGTGTCTGGGATCAAATGGAACCTCAAGATCCACCGATTCCTACTCTAATCCTAAACCTAATAAAAAAACCTTTTTCCCAAATAGTAAATAACATTTGTGATATCTCAGTTAGCCAACTGCCAAAGCCCTCTATCAAGGGGGATATGATTGCAATCACTATCCCTAAAGAGGAGTATCTTACCGGATTGGAAACTTACAAACTCAACCTTCATGATATAATCATCTATCCTAAAGGCGCCACACCGTTGAAAGTCGATGATTTGCGAAACAAGCTTTCTAGCTCTTGGGAATCCATTAACGTATGAGGCCTCATCTCCCTTTGGAAAGGTTTCTTCGAGTTCTCATTTTCTTCCCTTTGAGGATTTCATAACGGTTAGGGCCACACCGTCATGGAATCTAATTTAGTAATTTTAATTTTCTTTATTTCGACATATGTTTCTTAACTTATTCATCTTTCATTTAAAATAAAATTGAATTATTAATTACTAAAATTAAAAAAATCACACACACATATATATATTTTAAATTTTTACAATTTATAACAAAATATTTTAAAGTTATAAAAAATAATTTACATTATGTGTTATGTCTCAAAGATTTAGATAACTTTTATAAAAAATTGATTTTAAAAAATAATTAATATTTATGTACCGGTTTTGCGGTGTAAAATCATTTTACACATGCATCTAATTAAATAATTATGTGATGACACTTTTTTAGTTAATTCTAAAAATGTCTCAATATATATCTATATAACATGATTTGATTGTCTACTTGTCCTAAAAAAATACACCTTAAATGCATAAATATTAATCTTTTAGAAAAAGCACAACATTATATACATCGACTCAAACATTCAAACTTTTGTACTAATTTAAAATAAATTTTATTGAAAACGTAGACTATGAATATACAAGTGTAAATATATATTTCAAATATATTTAGGGTGAAATTAGTTACAAAATTAAAAATTGCACAAGTTTAGGCGTATAATCTCAAATCCAACTTAATATTTTGGAAAGACATCAAATTGATTAACAAATAAAAGAGACACAACCTAATGTCCATAATTTTAAAGTTGCCCCAAAATATCAAATAAATTTGAACGAAATTGATTAACAAATAAAACGTGCACATTATTATTTTTTCCCTCTCAAATATATTCTAAAATTTTGAACATATTTAGAATGAAATTGATTAAGAAAATAGAAAATATACAACACTATGTTAAAGTTTATATATATATATATATATATATATATATATATATATATATATATATATATATATATATATATATATATATATATATATATATATATATAAAAGATTAATTGAAATACACTATCAGTGTAAAAAGGTTTTACACCATCACTTAATTATAGACGTTGGATATTAAAAGATGTTTGACTTTTATTTTAAAAATCAATAAAGTAATACAAACGGGTGATGATGATGAACCGACGGTGTAAAACTTTTTACACTGACAGTGTATAGTAATAATATATATATATATATATATATATATATATATATATATATATATATATATATATATATATTCCATTAAAAAATTTATCTAGAAAATTCATATATATTCCATCCAAAATTCATTGAAAAAATTGACACAGATTGGAGGCAAGTTTGTTAAAAAACATCATCATAGATTTTGTCTAAAATATATTTTAAAATTTCACATGGATTTGAGATGGGACTAAAAAAATTCATTATATATTTATTAAAAAAATATGAAATAAAGTTTCATACAAACTTGAGACATAATTCTTTAAAGAAACTTTCTTACATATTTTTGTATGAAATGTGTCTCAATATTTCACACAAAAAAAATACTTAAAAATTAAGAAATTAAAATGTTATTATATATTTCATCCAAAATATATCTTAATGATTTCATATGAATATTTGAAACAAATCTTATTAAAAAAACATTATTATATAATTTGTTTAAAATATGTTTTAATATTTTATACTGATTTAAGAAGGAATTCATAAAAAATTTAAAATAAAAACTTTATTATATAAGTTGTCCAAAAGATATGTCAAAGTTTGAGATTAAATTCATTTAAAAACATATAAAATCTGCATCAAAATATCACACTAATTTAAGACAAAACTCATGCAAAAATAAAATAAAATACTTTATTATACATTTTGTTAAAGATATATCTAAAAAATTTGCACAAATTTGAGATAGATTTTATAAATAAAGCAACATTATAGATTTCATGTAAAATCAATCTCAATCTTTCACAAGAATTTGAGACAATAAGTAAAAACATATTAAAAGCAACAAATTTAAAACAAAATCTCTCCCAAATATAAATTTGGGACAAAATATCTTATAGGATTGTTTTTTGAAATAAATCTTTAATCTATATATAGAGGTAAATATTTTTTAAGACGAGAACAACCCGTCTTAAAATATTGGTTTTTAGTGGTGAGTACAAATTGTTTAAACTTTTTTTTCTTCAAAAACTATTTTATTAGTATTGTTTTTCTAATAATAATATTATCAATTATATTGTTATTGTTACGTTATTATTTCCTCTTTCTTCTCATTATTCTTGAATTATGCTAACATGTTCTTAATCAACAATGCTATGATACCAATATTAATATACTTACGTTTTAAAACAATGTTAAAAGCTGGTAATAACTTCACATAGTTGGTCCTTGATTTTATATATACATTATTCTTGTATTTCTATTAAAAACTTTCATTGACATGATAACCCAACTCAAATCAACCTATTGATGAAAAAGTTGACTTGTCTTAAATTTGATATAAAAAAAATACTAATTTTAACCCATTTTATAATCAATAAAATTTGACTCATTTGAATAACAAATTTGACCAAAATCAATTAAAGTTGACCATGATTAACTTAGAGAGTGTATGGTTAAGATTCTGAAAAGACAAAAATCATATAAAATTTTAAAACTATCAGGATTTATAAGATTTAAAATTACTTTATAAATTTACAAAACTTAAAAAATATATGAAATAAATATTATAGATAAAATATTACAAGAGACTCTCTCATATTATTTTATTCATTAAAACTGAAATTATTTTTCCGAAATTACAAAATTGAATAAAATATAGTAAGATACCGTATTTATTATTATCATCGTATGCATTAAAAGCAAAAACAAGAAACATAACGTAAGGTCTGACGCATGATATATAAGCATATATATTAGTAGTTGGTATATCTTAGTTTTCTAGCGCACCGAAAGAGACCTATAATAGCGTGGACTCCGCCCCATCAACTAATGTGAGTCTGCTGGTACGTTCATGCACGCACGCACGCCTTTGAGTTCCATCTTCGCACACACATCTCTAACTCTAACCCAACCAACCGCTACTTTTCCCTTTCTTTTATATTTTTCTCCTTCTCACCAAAACACAATCACGTGTCCGCGATTCAATCTCATCTCATTCCGTTTTTCCACTCGCTCCATTCACCACCACACTTCATAACATGTTATAGACTTATACTATACTTTCTTTTTCTTATCTTTCAATTCTCTTTTGTCTTCTTCTTCTTCTTCTACTTCTCCCCCAATTTTTTCGCTTCGTCTCTCTCTCTCATCGGTATCGATCTTCTGTTTCTTCTCGGGATTCTCGTCTTTATTCGCATCTATGTCTTCAGCTTTTTTTTCCCTCTTAATTCTGCTTGAAATTTCATGATGTTGATTTGTTTATCTTAATCTTCTGCTTAGTTTGAATCTCTACTAGAGTGAAAAACGCAGTTGAATTTGATTTTTGATTCCTAAATTCCAACCTAGCGAACTGGAATTGCATAAGTTGACTACGCGCGCAACTGTGTTATTGTTTTGTTTAGTTTCTAGATTCGTTAAACTTATACTAGTATAATTTTGTTAGTTCGTCCTTGAAATTAGTACTGTGATGAATCAGATATAGGGCTTGTTTGGATAAAAAGTTATTTGCAGCGGATGGAACAAGTGCTTATCAAAATAAGCGCTTATTATAAGCTATTTTTATAACAAAAGATAAAATAAATTTTAATTGTTTTTATGTATGTTATAAGTTGTTTTCATTAGCTATCTTGAAGAATTTATAAAAATAAAGTTCAAAAAAATTTATGGTAGGAGATAAGCTCAAATAAGTTCATCCATACAAGCCCATAGTTTTTTATCTATGATAAAAATTGAGGGAAAAATACAGTAGGAATGATTTTTGTTAGTTGTCATGGGAAATAGTGGAAATTCGAGTAGTCAAAATTTCCTTCTAGATATGTTAGGTGGGGGAAGTTGTGAACTGTGAATGCTTGATTTTATGATTTTCCATTCATTTGCGGTTAATTTGCAGAAAAAATTAATTGTGGATGCTTATTTTTACTGTTGTTGGTGATAGGATCATCGTTTGAAGATTTGAAGAGGAGAGAGGGGAGCAGTTTGATAAATTATGGCTTTCAAGCCGGCGGTTTGGTATTGTCGGCCGGTTGAAAATGGAGTGTGGACAAGAACAGTTCAGAATGCCTTTGGTGCTTACACTCCATGTGCGGTTAACAATTTGGTGATTGGTATTTCTCATTTGGTAATTTTAGGCTTGTGTATCTACCGCATATGGTTGATTAAGAAGGATTCCAAAGTCAAGAGGTTTTGTTTAAGGTCAAATATCTACAATTATGTTCTGGGGATTTTGGCTGCGTATTCTGTGGCTGAACCTTTATACAGATTGATCATGGGAGTATCGGTTCTAAATTTAGATGGGCAGTCTCAACTTGCTCCATTTGAGGTGAGCTATCTCTCTGATCACTACACATGTGTTTCTATGATTAGATTTCTTTTATCTTATTAATGTTTCATATAAATGAAATTTGAAAGTGCTTACATGTTTAAGCTGTTCAGCTTATCATTTTTGCACACAATAACTACATTTAATTTCTTCTGTTTAGCCATTAAAGCTGTAGTATTATTTATTGACAGATAACTTCACTGATTGTTGAGGCTTTTGCCTGGTGCTCTATGCTGATTTTGCTTGGGATTGAAACTAAAGTCTACATCTATGAATTCCGATGGTTTGTCCGATTTGGTTTGATTTATGCTATTGTAGGAGAGGCTGTTATGTTCAATTTCGTCATTTCTGTCCAGCAACTTTATAGCAGGTTTGTCCATATCATATGACATTTGTTATGTTACATGGGGTGTTGCTAATAATGGTAAAATGCACATTATTTATTGAGACTTCGTAAAATTGGGGTTTTCCCTCCAGGTTAAACTTTATTAGAAAGATGAATGAGTACAAAAATGGAATACATATATCATCTTTAGAAAAGCTGAAAGAAGATAACAAATAAGCTGATCAATATGCATATCTGTTAGGGAGGCTCCTTCTATATTATAATTACCACCTTCGTTTCATGACATAGACTTGTATTCCTCTCCCCTACTCACCCAAGAGTGATGTATCGACTTAGAAATATCTCTGGATTGCGATTCCTACCCATCATCTCCTATTTCTTCATTCCATTTTTTAAGTTAGTATTTTTAAAAAGGGACCATCTAATCATCAACAAATTTGTGCATTTGTAGATTTATATTACTATATGACTAAGCATATCAATCAATGGGAATGAATTATTCCATAGTTTTTATCTGCTTCATGTTCAAATCTATATGTTTTGCCTGTCATTGTTTTTCTCAATCTAACATTTTTGTTTCCCTTACAGATCGGTGTTATATTTGTACATCAGTGAGGTGATCTGCCAGGTATTCTGCACTCCTCAAATTTAGTGTGATCTTTGGCTGTGTTTTTATTGTTAAACTAACTGAGGTATTGGGTGGGAGGGGTAGTTCAACTGGTTTGAATTAGTTGGACTAAGGGTTAAGGGAGTTGGAGTTCTAGGATACAATCCTTGGCAATGGTGTAAATATAATACTAACTACTAACAATTTGTCATTAAAGAAAACTTGGTTATTGATACTTTACTGTTCTCTTTGCAAATCCAAAACATACTTTTGAAGCTGGCATTTAGGCTCATTACTCTTGTGGCCCTTGCAAAGCTTTCAAAATAAACACCACTTTGTGTCTAAAGTTGGCTGTAGCTTTCTTAACTGTTTCAGAGTGGACCTTTGTTGAAATACGAGCTTTCTCCTAATATGTTTTAAAAAGGAATATATAGGAATAGAAGAAAGCAGTCCGTGAATTAATGGCTACCGAGACATGGTAGCTAGATTCAGTTTGGCTCCATACACGTGCATTTATACTATCTAACCATGTTGTACAAGCCTGTCTCAAAACTTACATTAAACATACACATTAACCTGACGTTACTCTTTAAGGCTCCCTTCAAGATACCCCTTCCGTCCCTTTATATAAGCATTTTTAACTTTTTCACGTATATTAATACTAGGAGAAACCCAAGTTCCACATTGGTTAAAGGATAGAGAGAGCCTACAAAGAGTTTATATAGAATGACACCCTTCACCTTAAAAGTTGGTTTTGTAAGGTTGAGTTAGGTCAAAACACAATTCTAAAATGGTATCATAGCCCATGTTAAGCCCATGTCAAGATCCATTAGGCCACCTGCTATCAAGTTTTCGCCATCGGTCACCTATTGTTAATATCCACACATCAAGCCCAATATAATGGGTGTGGGGTGTGTGTGTTATGAGTCTCACATCAAATAATATGTGGCTTGAACTTAGGAAGTCATCACCTTACAAGTCAGTTTTGTAAGGTTGAGTTAAGCCCAACTACAATTTTAAGATGGTATCAGAGCTTATCCAGATCAGTTAGGCCACCTGCCATTAGGTTTCCGCTATTGGGCCACCTACCGTTTATATCTAGCACCAAACTCTATAGTGTTGGGCGTGAGGGTGTATGTTAAAGAGTTCCACATTGAAAAGAATATGGTCTCAACATATGTTTATATAGTGAGGGCATCCTCACCTTATAAGCTGGTTTGGTAGGGATGAGTTAGATAAAACTCTAATTCTAACAATTAAGAAAGGTGGTTGGTGAATTTAATGTGCATTTTATCCTCCTCCTATTTGTATTTTCCTTCAATGACAACTCTTTATGTAAAGGAAAGTAAAATTTATCTCATCTTGGGTCCAGGTTTTGTTTGGAGTACTTTTGCTTGTGTATGTCCCTACTTTGGATCCTTATCCGGGTTATACCCCCATTGGTACTGAAGTTGATGCTGATGCTGATGCTGCATATGAAGAACTCCCTGAAGGAGAGCTGATATGTCCTGAAAGGCGAGCTAGCCTATTGTCAAGTATGTAGCATTAATTAAATGTTAATTCCGAGTTGGTAATGTTACATATAGTGTACTATTGGATAATGAATTCAAAGTTTATGTGAAGAGGGATCTAAATTCTAAACAGTCACTCTAAGCTGATTAAGCTATTATTTTTCCTGTTTTTTTGCTGCTGCTGGTATTATATGTTAGTATGTTACCCACTACTCAAGTGAAAGTGATAAGATATGCTGTATTTTGTTTAGAAATCAATTTTGAAGGTAGCATAGTAAATACTGTTCATAGTGTACGCATGGTTAACACATTTTGAACTGTTCCTTTTCCAGGGATACTTTTTTCTTGGATGAATCCCATTATGAAACTAGGATATGAAAGGCCACTGACAGAGAAAGATATATGGAAATTAGATACGTGGGAGCGGACAGAGGAATTGAATAACAAGTATGTTTTGCTTCTCCTACATTTTTTTCTTTCTACTGAAATTATCTTGTTTCAGTTTTGCTTTATAATATACCTCTTTGATCTTTAGATTCCAGAAATGTTGGGCCAAGGAGTCTCAGAAACCAAAACCTTGGCTTTTGAAAGCATTAAATGCAAGCCTTGGAGGAAGGTATGAATAAATAAGGATTTGCAAATTATTATCTTTTTTGTTTGGATACCATATTTTCCCTGTTGAAAAAGTTAAGAGAGTAGCCATAGTTTGGAAAAATTGTAGGTAGATAAAGATAATATAGAGAAACAGTAGGTTGAAGCATATTGCACATAAATTTCCCCTAGCTCACTCCTTAGTTACGGGGTAGATGCTAGAGAAATAACTGGATGATTTTATGTTGGTTAGTTATTTCTATTTATTTGCACTTCATTTGATTTATATTTCGTTTTGTTTCTGTAGGTTTTGGTGGGGAGGCATTTTCAAGGTAATGTACTTTTTTCCCAACAATTAGATGTTGTTGATGAATATCATTTCTAACATGATTTGACAACTGACATAATATACAGTTCTTTTTTGTAAGGATTTTGGTATTCAGAATTTGATATATATTCTCAATAAAGGAAAATTTTGGTTTTTTTTAAATTGTTGAATATGTTAGGAGTAGATTTATTTCCACATCTTGGTAAAAACTTTGCCACATATTTGGATCCTTTGGAGTTTGCTGCATGTTAAACTATTTGTGGTATCCTGATGGATATATAGAACACTTTCATTTTAATTGGTGATTAGTTTTCTTATATATCTACTGTTGCACGAAATGATTCTTAAATTAATTATGCATCAAATAAGATGGTGCTGTCATATCAACTATCAACTTAAGTTGGCAGTAAACGTCACTGACATCTAGTGATCTGCTAGTCGCAAAGCTATGCAATTATTAAGACTTTTACTGGCTATCAGATGTTATACTTCCAATGTGAAATCAGTTAGAAGATATGCTTTTGATGATTCAGAGTGGCACTTTAGTATGACTGAACTATTTAAGAATTTTACATTTTATTTATCTGTTCTCCTGTTTGCAATATGTAGATTGGCAATGATCTTTCCCAATTTACGGGCCCACTTATATTGAACCAGCTTCTACAGGTTAGATACCCTTTTACTGAATCATCACTTGTTAAGTATGACTAAAACAAGATTAATAGAAGATCAGCCCATAGTGTATTACATACATCGACACTGTTATTTTCTAAATACGTTACTGTTATTAATGTTTAACAATTGTTAATTGACTTGTTCTATGAATTGTCTGCAGTCCATGCAAAATGGTGATCCAGCTGGAATGGGCTATATTTACGCCTTCTCAATTTTTGTTGGAGTGGTAGGATACAAATCTGATTAAATATTTGTCTGCTGATATTTGGATTTTATTGAATGCATTTTGAAGACAACAGTTTTGATGCTTAATTTCTTTATTTGCTCTGTTTGATGATATTATGGCTTGTTTCAGATTCTAAAAACCAACTGCAGTTCTTGTACTGTTTAGTAATTGCTTTTGGTTTTTAAGTAAACTCATCCAGTTCTTGTACTGTTTACAAAATGGTGATAAACATTAAATATGTTTTTGGTTTTTAAGTAACTGGGCCAAACTCCATGGTGGGTTGATCAAGCAAGTAATATATAACTTTTGGGAGATTTGATTAAGATCTATCTGAAATTTTGTTTGGCAGGTCTTTGGGGTGTTATGTGAAGCTCAGTATTTTCAGAATGTCATGCGTGTTGGTTATCGTCTGAGATCAACACTGGTAATTCTTTCTTCTGTTCAAATAAAATTTCACGTTCCTTCCAAACACTGAGGCAAGAACTGCCTAAAGCTTAATTTTTCGAACAAGGGTGTAAGAGTAGCATCTTTGAAGTATAAATTGTGTAGTTCCATGCTTGGGCTAAAAATATATCCATGTCAATATTTTTGGCATTGATACACATGATGATCTTGTGCCGGAGTAGCTCTGCATGTTTCAGTTGATATTCATGCTCACTCAGTTTCACTTAACATGGTGAGTTTGGTGTTCCACTTGTCTTCCTTGTAGGTGGCTGCAGTATTTCGCAAGTCTCTAAGGCTTACCCATGAAGCACGAAAGCAATTTGCATCTGGAAAAATAACCAACTTGATGACTACTGATGCTGAGTCACTTCAGGTATGGTTCTGCTTTTCTCCCTATTGTCTGATGTCTATTCTAATTGTTGCAGCTGACAGATACGAAAGATCCACCTGACTTTAAAGTTGTTAAATAAGGACGATACTGGATTTGACTGTAATATGCATCTTTAATAAATGGTTTTATAGTTGAAAACATAGTAACCAATTAGATCAAACTAGACCCGACTTGAAACTGAAACTTTAATTTACACGTTCAATGGCTGCAGTAGTAAAGTTACAGATTATTACTTCAATTTTATTTTAGTCAACACACAATTCTTAGTTATCAAATAACTGTTGCTATTTTGCATTCTTGAGACTTGTAATCCCACTAAACCATAGATTCTCTAGAGTGGAAGGACAAACCAAAACTTCACCACTAAGAGCAAGCAACCCAGTTTATTTTAAACCTGTTTTGACTGAAACAACTAGTTCTGGTATTCTTTTAATGAAAATAAAAATGGATATGTTATTACTATGTGAAAATTTTCCTATTGAATGGAAATGGCTGTGAAGCCCAAAATCTTTGGGACACTAATATCATTTCTCTTGTGAACAACTTAGTGAAATTTTTGTACTATTATTATTCTCAATAATATGTTTGATGCTGCAATACTGCCCCACAATTAACTTATTTATTATTTTATTCCCTTGAACAGCAAATATGCCAATCACTTCACACTTTGTGGTCAGCTCCCTTTCGAATTACTATTGCTATGGTTCTTCTTTACAACGAACTAGGCGCTGCTTCCCTTATTGGTGCTTTGTTGCTAGTTCTCATGTTTCCATTACAGGTACAAGTGTTCACCTGCTTACTTAATTTATACTACATTTACACTGTACCAATTTTTCAAGTATAAATACACTTTCAGGAAGTGTATATAAATTTATCCAGTATACCCTATTCTATTATAATGTATTCCCTTTCCTCTCCCTACCTTTGATTTGATTCCATTGTTCAGTCTCATTCATCAAAGTAATGAGGTGTTCTGATATAATTTACTTTTTGAAGCACCACATAATCATCTCTCAGTAGCTAATAATATAGATTAGCAATTGTGTTCTGGGCTGCTGGCATATTATCTGTGGTCTGACATTTTTCAATCATATGGAAGCTTACTAAACACATGAATGATGACTTGTTTTGTGGATGCAGACATTAATCATCAGCAGAATGCAGAAGCTGTCTAAGGAAGGGTTGCAACGCACAGACAAGAGAATTAGTCTCATGAATGAAATTTTGGCTGCTATGGACACTGTAAAGTATGTCTTTTACCACCAATCATTAACCGTTTGTTGATCTAATAATAATAATTTTTCTTATGTATATTGTTTAGTTCTAACTGTTCTTTTGTTGATTATGCGAACTTGGCTTATAGATGTTATGCATGGGAGAGTAGTTTCCAGTCTAAAGTATCAAATGTGCGAAATGACGAATTGTCATGGTTCCGAAAAGCATCATTACTTGGAGCGGTATGGAATGATACTAACTCAAGATATTTATGTTCCAATCATTATTTGTTTTGAAGCTTACTTTGCTTCCTTGAGTAACATAGCCTTAGGATTGTAAGTATGTTTCTTTATCTTCCTGATATTGCTTCTTGACTTCATCCCTTTATTGAATTCTTCTTGGCAGTGTAATTCATTTATCCTAAATAGCATTCCAGTTTTTGTAACTGTGATTTCCTTTGGAGTCTTCACCTTGCTCGGAGGGGATTTGACACCTGCAAGAGCTTTCACATCGCTTTCTCTGTTTGCTGTTCTTCGATTTCCTCTGTTCATGCTTCCTAATATTATAACTCAGGTTATTCATTCTTTACCTCTCTGTTTTTCTTTATTTTTTATACCAGCTTATCCTAAATAACAGAACCAGAGTTAATCTGTTTAGCAAATTGCCATAAAAAGGAAAAAATAAAGCTCGCTTAGATTTATCGTCGTCTTCTTAAATTAATGAATGAACGTCATACCAAATATCGATGGAGTTCATGCTGACCTGATTCTTCATTGTTTCAAAGGTGGTTAATGCAAATGTATCGTTGAAACGTCTGGAGGAGTTGCTCTTAGCTGAAGAGAGGATACTTCTACCAAATCCACCTCTTGAGCCAGGGTTACCAGCCATCTCAATCAAGAATGGAAACTTTTCTTGGGATGCAAAGGTCCACAATCTTTTTGTCATTACACATGCTTGAATATTTCATCATTATGTACAGATGCATATATAGACATACCACTTGCATGAAAGACATCTGTTCATTAGGTCTTTCAATCTGAAAAACAAATATTTGTGTTTTGTGTTGTGTTTCACCTATTTGATTTCTGCCATTTTTTTCATCTTGCTGAGACTGAATTGAAATTGATTGTATATCAGTGTTTGTATTAAAATTATATCTTCCAATAAGCATGGTATGGAAGAATTTTCGTTTGATAACTGATGGAACTCCAAAATCCATCGTAAGAAATTATGTAAAGAAATTATATCAACAATGTAAAATATTCAAATTGATGAAGAAAGAGAACAATATAGAAAGGAATGAATTCCAATCTACCCAGAGCAAAGCTCCTTAGAGGAGATAACTCTCTCTGCCTACCCATAATGGTTCATTCACTATTCTAACATAATGGATACAATTCATTAACATCACTATTTATACTACTGAGGCATAACTAACATACCAACTAAGAATCCTAACTCAATCTTTACTTATCATATATCCTTACCACACTCATTATCACATAATACTTCCTTTTTCCTTCTGACCCATATTTGGTCTCTATCAATAACATTAGGAATCATGAATGTTCTTGCTTTTGAATTTTCTCGAAAAAGAATCTGATATTTTTTCCCCCTTCAGGTAGAGAGGCCAACATTGTCAAACATAAATTTGGATATTCCTGTTGGTAGCCTAGTTGCTGTTGTTGGAAGCACAGGAGAAGGGAAGACATCACTCATATCTGCAATGCTTGGAGAGCTTCCTCCAATTGTGGATTCAACTGTTGTCATGAGAGGAACAGTTGCTTATGTACCTCAAGTTTCATGGATTTTTAATGCAACTGTAAGATAGTGATATGCTCTATTCAGTGTTGCCTGCATTATAGAATTATTTAATAGGTTCTTATTAATCGACAAAGTTGGGAATTGGATCTTGTTTGTCTTTCAATCATCATAATGTTTTGTACATTATAAAATTAACCGGATGCTATTTACCATAAATATATCCTATTTTCTATTTAATCATTTTTCGTTTTATTTTCAAATGGGAAGGTGATTGATAGTTGTCATTTCTACAGGTACGGGATAACATTTTGTTTGGTTCTGCCTTTGACCCAATAAGATATGAAAGGGCAATAAATGTGACTGAACTGCAACACGACCTAGAGTTACTATCTGTGAGTATATACCTGAGTGTTGTAGAATTTGATTGGATGCAATGGGTGTTCAAGTTAATTATTTTATTTACAACTTGGTGTCCCTACTCTTTCTTTCTCTCACATGGTTAATAACTAGGGCGGCGATCTTACTGAAATTGGTGAAAGAGGAGTAAACATCAGCGGTGGTCAGAAGCAAAGAGTATCCATGGCTAGAGCTGTCTACTCCAATTCTGACGTGCTCGTTTTTGATGACCCCCTAAGTGCTCTGGATGCACATGTGGCTAGACAGGTTACCTTCATGTTTAGTGATTCAAAATTGCTTAATGTTATTTATCTTCCTTCAGTGTTCTAAACTCATAAAGCGTACTTATTCTGTTCATGGTGTTGTTTTGGTCATCTTATGCTTGCAAATCAGATACTATCTTAACATTGCCTAATTTACTCATCACTGTCATCTCAGGTTTTTGATAAATGTATCAAGGGAGAATTGAGAGGGAAGACTCGAGTTCTTGTTACAAATCAGCTGCATTTCCTTTCACAAGTTGATAGAATCATTTTGGTCCATGAAGGTATGGTGAAGGAGGAAGGGACTTTTGAAGAGCTCTCTAGCCAGGGGGTTTTCTTCCAGAGGCTGATGGAAAATGCAGGAAAAATGGAAGAGTACGTAGAAGAAAAGGTAGATATTGAAGATACTGATCAAAAGTCCTCTTCAAAACCAGTGGTCAATGGAGCAGTTAATGATAATTCAAAGAGTGAAAGTAAACCCAAAGGAGGAAAGTCTATCCTTATTAAAAAAGAAGAACGGGAAACAGGTGTTGTCAGTTTGAATGTTCTAATCAGGTAACAAGATTTAATGAATAAATATAATATCAATAAAAGTATTGATGATGCACTCACGTTCATATGTGAAATGACTTATTCTCCATGCTTCATTTCTGTTCTTACATACTAGCATTAGACTGTTCACTTTTTTTTATTAAAAGAATAAGACACTATATTATTGAAAATAATCAGTTATTTGATTAGATAAAGAAGAATAAGATTGTAAATAAAATAATTTAAATGTAGGGTTGTAAGATTAGAGAAAATTGAGAGGAAATTGTTTCATTCCTTTGAAAAACGGTTACACTGAAATTTAATTCAGTACAACTAAGTATAGGGACTTATATAGCTAACCTAACCTTTAGTTGCCTTAACCTACACTCAGTTATAACTAACTTTTGGTTAGTTATGCTGATTTGGCAACTGAAGGCAGAGGAAGCTTCTATAGGAAGAGAGAAGCTACTAGAAGGTACTAGAGCTATATATCTCACACAAGAGTCAAATTGGAATAAAAAATGCTATATATAAACTTAGTATCAACTTTACATATAGGTATATAGATACTTTAAAAAATAATCATTTATTTGGTTGGATGAAGGATAAAATCATAATAGTTCAAATGAAGAATAAAATTTGAATTTAGAAGGAAAAAAAAGCTATACATAAACTTGGCATTCCCTTTATATTTAGGTATAGATAATCATGATAATTAACATCTATAAGAAAGTGAAATATGGTGCTTTTTTATCATATATCTCTTGGCCTTTCTGTATTTTTATGTGGTCTTTATTCTTACTGTTGCGTGGGTCCTTTTAGGTACAAAAATGCATTAGGAGGCGCTTGGGTTGTTCTAGTACTATTTGGGTGCTATTTCTCAACTGAAGCATTACGAGTGTCAAGTAGCACATGGTTAAGCCACTGGACTGATCAGAGTACTGTAGAGGGTTATAATCCAGGTTTCTACAATCTCATATATGCAGCTCTATCATTTTGTCAGGTATAATAATTCTCTCATAAAATGGCAAGTAGATTCACATTGTGTTGCTGCCAATCATTTTGTTCAAAATAATGAACATAGCTTTGTGCACACACAGAGTAGATACTTAATTGGCATTGTCCTTGTCCTTGCCAGGTTTTGGTGACTCTAACAAATTCTTACTGGTTAATCATATCAAGTCTTTATGCTGCCAGAAGGTTACACGAAGCCATGCTTCACTCCATCTTACGGGCTCCCATGGTTTTTTTCCACACAAATCCACTCGGAAGGGTCATCAACAGATTTGCAAAAGATCTAGGTGACATTGATCGTAATGTGGCTCCATTTGTGAGCATGTTTTTAGGTCAAATATCCCAACTTCTTTCGACCTTCATCCTGATAGGGATTGTAAGCACAATGTCCCTGTGGGCAATAATGCCATTGTTGGTATTATTCTATGGAGCATATCTATACTACCAGGTATATTAAACATTTTGTTCTTGCGTTTATTTTTTTGAACCCCTGAACATTTGTAATTATAATTGTAGATTATAAATCAAATGATTTTTCTGTTGTTAGAGCACCGCTCGTGAGGTAAAGCGATTGGATTCAGTTAGCAGATCTCCTGTTTATGCACAATTTGGGGAAGCGCTAAATGGTCTATCAACAATTCGTGCTTACAAAGCTTATGATCGAATGGCCGATATAAATGGGAGATCCATGGACAACAACATTCGGTTCACGCTGGTGAACATAAGCGGAAACCGATGGCTTGCAATCCGATTGGAAACCCTAGGAGGCCTCATGATATGGTTTACTGCAACCTTCGCCGTGATGCAGAATGGCAGGGCAGATAATCAGCAAGAATTTGCATCCACCATGGGATTACTTCTCAGTTACGCTTTGAATATTACCAGCTTGCTCACTGGTGTGCTCAGACTTGCAAGTTTGGCTGAGAATAGTTTAAATTCAGTTGAGCGGATTGGAACTTACATTGATTTGCCTTCAGAAGCTCCTTCTGTGATTGACCATAATCGCCCTCCCCCTGGGTGGCCTTCCTCGGGCTCCATCAAATTCGAAGAAGCTGTTCTTCGCTACAGGCCGGAACTTCCTCCTGTGCTTCATGGCCTATCTTTCAATATTTCTCCAAGCGATAAGGTTGGCATTGTTGGGAGGACTGGCGCAGGAAAATCCAGCATGCTAAATGCCCTGTTTCGAATCGTGGAATTGGAAAAAGGGAGAATATTAATTGATGATTATGATATTGCAAAGTTTGGGCTTGCTGATTTGCGGAAAGTTCTTGGCATTATACCACAATCTCCTGTTCTCTTTTCGGGTATTTAAGATATCATCTCTTATGTTATTATCGTTTAGTAAGATAGTCCAATTAGAAAGGGATAAGGGCTAAGAATTAACAAATTCTTAATTCATAAATGCTCAAGTGGTTAGGCTAGGCTCAACCTTATTTTCTATTGGGGTTTATTTGCTTAATTTTCTATTGGGGTTTATTTGCTTAATTTTGTATAATTCTTAAGTTGAGTTGTTGAAACATGAGAATTTTTTGCTTCTGAGTAGGTGTCTTGTAGCTAAACAAAATTGAAATATGAAGATCAAACTCTTACAACATTCTTGTCGATTACTTTTTATAGGAACCGTGAGATTTAATCTTGATCCATTTACTGAACACAATGATGCTGACCTCTGGGAGGCTCTGGAGAGGGCACATTTGAAGGATGTGATACGGAGGAATTCTTTGGGTCTGGATGCCGAGGTAATTGCTAAATCGTGCTTTGTTAGAGACATGATTGTGTTAGTGAATAGTGACAGAAATGATGGGATTCTTTACTTTTCAATTAAGACATGCTTTAATGTTTAAGTCCTCAAATGCATTGTATAATTGAATTTGGTTATATTTGAATCCACACTTCTTTTGCTTTTCACTTGTTTACATTCTGGTTCTGTGATTAATTTATTTGAGCAATAAATGAATTAAAGTTGAATTTGGGTTATAAATGCTCCTGATATTTTGTCTAATTTAGGATGAAACTAAAATGCATGAATACTTCTAAATGGTAGGTATTGCTGTCTATATATCTAGATGGAAAAAATATCCGATAATAACAATATAAATATTTTCATATTATTTGTACATCTATTTAAATAAGCCCATCTATTAGGCATAGGAAACTGTTCAGATGCTTTATAGCTTAACTTTTTTTAGCTACTTGGACATCTTCAAATAACTTTGGCCTTGCCTATTTAAGAAAAATTGGCCTAACATGGTTCAAATGCAGGCTAGGCCTTGTCAGGCAGTCTGACTCGTTTTCACCCCTAACTTGTGGTTGCATTTGATTATTATGAGACTTTGTGCTAGAGATACATACCTGTCCATATCTTTTCATTAATAAACTATGCTGTGTCAAGGTATCTGAGGCAGGCGAGAACTTCAGTGTAGGACAAAGGCAACTGTTGAGTCTTGCCAGGGCTTTGTTGCGGAGATCAAAGATTTTAGTACTTGATGAGGCAACTGCTGCAGTGGATGTTAGAACAGATGCACTCATACAGAAAACAATCAGAGAGGAATTTAAATCCTGTACAATGCTCATTATTGCTCATCGCCTCAACACCATTATTGATTGTGATCGGATTCTTTTGCTCGATGGAGGCAAGGTATGTACTCAATAGTCAATGTTCAGACCATATATCTGGATAACTCATATAATTGGTTAAAATCCTTCGGACTAGAGTAGCTTGTACTAAAGTGACAATATTAAATAGCTCTTTTGATGTAATGTTCTTAGTTTTTGGTAAAAAGAATTGAAATTTTGAAAAAGTCGTTATGAATGCAGAAAGGTCTTAAAGTTGACTCTAAACCCCCTAAACTGATGTTGATTTGATTCAATGCGGCACTGATACTAACTTTATTTTTGTAAGGTTCTTGAGTATGATACCCCAGAGGAGCTGCTGGCAAATGAGGGTAGTGCTTTCTCTAAGATGGTGCAAAGTACAGGAGCTGCAAATGCCCAATACTTACGCAGCTTAGTACATGGCGGGGACAAGACAGAAAGAGAGGAGAACAAACATCTGGATGGTCACAAAAAATGGCTAGCTTCTTCTCGGTGGGCTGCTGCAGCCCAGTATGCTCTTGCTGTCAGTCTCACTTCGTCCCAGAATGACCTACAACGGTTGGAAGTAGAAGATGATAATAGTATTCTCAAAAAGACAAAGGATGCTCTGCTAACTTTGCAGGGTGTTTTGGAAAGGAAGCATGATAAAGAAATTGAGGAATCTTTAAACCAACGCCAAATATCCTCTGATGGATGGTGGTCATCGCTTTACAAGATGATTGAAGGTATATATAGTTTTGTTCCATCTTTTACACAACCTTTAATTTGCAAAATTTAATTTGGATTTTGGTCTCCTATGAAAATAACATAAAACTACTAGAAGAGTATTGGTAGAGTTTAATTATTAAGCTGGGAACTTCCAAAGCTTAATTTGGTTCTTCATTTGCCATATTACTATTTGTTGCATATCACTTGGAACATCACCGTAACTCTACAATTAAATCAAAACACATTTATTCATACATGCCACTATAATGCATTTTTCGCCATTGTTGAGTAGTTTTTGCTTGTTTCTAAGATTACTTCATTAAAAAGTATTCCTGTCAGATATGATTTCATAGCAAAGTGAGTGAAACAGACCCAAAAAGAGAAACGCAATAAAGATAAATTATTCCTGTTGGACTTTCCGTTTTAATTGCGATTTGCTCCTAGTCGCTTTAATTGCGGTACTTTAGTTTGCCTCTTTGCAGTCCCTAACACCTTTATTATGTTAGCTTTAAAGGGGTGTATTTAGTTCTACATTGCTAAGAGATATGGTTTATGGCTTGTGTTGTATTTATAAATGGGGACAATCCTCACCTTACAAATCGGTTTTGTAGGGATGAGTTAGGTCCAACCCAAATTCTGCTGAAGAAAGACCAGCATTTCAAAGAATGACTATTATATTTACATTCTATTTATATGACTAGAACTCTTCTGCCTTTGTATCAGGTCTTGCTATGATGAGCAGATTGGCCAGGAACAGGCTCCACCATTCAGACTACGGTTTTGAGGACAGATCAATTGACTTCGATCAAATCGATATCTAGGGAATGCTATACTATTCATAAATAACACGGTTTCCTGAGCCTTTGGCCAAATTGATAAATTGACTCCTACTCAAGGCTTTGCTTTGGCGATGTAGCTTACAACCGAGCTATGACTAACATAAGAAAGTACAATAAATCCCATTTCTTCTAATAATTAGAAGAAAATCAACTAGCTTTTTGTTTTATCATTTAGTTTTTCAAATTTTGATGCCAAAAGAAGTTTCTTTGACCATCCTTATAAGTGTTTTGGACTTCTACTTTTGAGCCTTTTAGAATTTTAAGTTAGTTAGTCTAGTTGTCATATAACGTTTGTACCGTATACTCTCTTTGTAATCATTATTTTGGTTAATTAATGTTGTTTATATCCATTTAATATTAAAAAATTATTAGACTATATTATCTTTATTTCATGCAAGTTGCATAATAGAAATTTTAATAAAAATATTCATTTATTTTTTCTATTACAAATTTTTTATAAGTGAATTTTTTAACTTGTGCCTTTAAATAGAAATAGGGCACAAGTTAACATTGCCTTACAAAATTATTAGATTATTAAATATTACATAATAAATGCGTTATAAGAATTTTTTTAAATTTAATAAATGTAATTCCATAATTTAGTATTTCTTTTAAAATTTCAATTCATAGTTTATTATAGTACAAATGTATTTGGTAAAACATTTTCAATATAATTTAGAAAAAAATCACATGTCAATCTATTAAATTATTTTTTATTAAATTACTTTTTATTAAATTACTTTTTATTACAACTTATTAGATTATTAGTACAAGATTTTATTAAAATTTACAATTAAATTTTTTGAGTTTATTAGACATTTAATGTAAAATTTTATTGGTTGTAGGGCTTGGTGATCCCACACTTCTTGTTGGTCTCCTGATGCTTAATTTCTTGAGTGGAGTTTTGGAACCATTTACTTTTAGCCTTGTGTGAGTTTGAGTCTGAGCTTGAGATTGTTGTGTTTGAGCCTGAGATCGAGTTGGTTGTGTCTAAGCTTGAGATTGTTGTGTCTGAGACTGAGCTGGTTATGTTTGAGCTTGATTTTCATGAGTTTGAGTCTGAGACTGTTGTGTTTGAGACTGGGCTAGTTGTGTCTGAGATTGAGCTTGAGTTCCCCGAGACTGAGTTGGTGGATACTTGCAAGTAAGCTTGTTATGAACATCTTTTTTGCACTTACTACATTTAATATATAGTCATGTCCTCCTTAGTCTGCGATCAGAGCCATCAACTTTACCTTGCTCCAAATTTCTTTTCTTTTTTGGTCCTTCTGGCATTTTTTCTAAATACTGATGTCTGAGCCTGAGATTGTTGTACAAATGACGTACGCAAAACCTCTGTTCCACACCTGGTAAAAGGTCATCCATAATTGGCAAGACAACCTAACAAATAAATATAAGAGATTCATTATCATAAATTCAAAATATTATAATCATGCACAAAATAAATACAAGAGATTAATGATCACAAATTCAATATCTTATGTTGGTCTGATATGAAGGTGTATGTATAACATTGACTTCTACCTCCAAGATCCTCAATCAATAGTTCTAGAAATCATGTCCAATTGTTCTTTGTTTCACCTTCAACAATTGCAAAGGCTATTGATATCATTTGGTCGTTTGGATCTCTTCCTATGACTGCCAATATTTGTCTTCCACACAGACCCTTCAAAAAACAGCCATCAAGCTCAATTATAGGTCTACATAATTTGAAACTCTCTTTGCAAGCTGCATAACAAATGTAGATCCTTTGAAAGTGAGGCCTATTGCCACTTGCATTGTCTGGAACATGTTGAACATTAATCTTAACAGTTGAACCAAGATTTGTTTTAAGGATCTCATGTGCATAGCCATAAGTTCTTGTATACTATTCTAGAAATGAGCCATCAATCGATCCTCTTGCTGCACACCTAGCCCTAACAACCTTAGTCTTGTTTACACCAACATTTAATTTCCTTTGGATTTTTTTCCTTGATGTACCTGATTTTCAAATTTGGATTATCTTTCAAAGAGTTTTGAATTCTTTTACTTAATCACTTTGTAGTCATGAACTTCACATTATATGATCTACTACAGTTATGCTTATCCACCAATTTCCTCAATTGCCATGAATTTTCATATGGTAACTTTCCACAATATGCATTCTAATCACACCCTTCTTTACATATCATTCTTACCCTTTGTTTATCATTTTTAGAGAACCTCAAATCCCTTCCTGACTGGACTGCATATGAAGTAATTGCCTCCTTAAAATCATTATTTGTTGTAAAATAGGTTTGTAATTCCCATTTGTAGTCTGCCATGTTCTTGGACATTTTGAAAACACAATACTTCTTCCTATGACAGTTACTTTGATCATTAGTTTCACACCCACTCTCTAATTTCTCACTAGCACCTTCACATTCCTCACTATGTTTTTTACCTTTACCTTTTGCCTCTTTGTCATAACCCAATGGATGTCTAATATCCTCTTCCACTAAATTATCACTGTCTTCATCCGAGTCTTGAAAGACAACATCTAAGGCACTGTAATATTGAAAACTCACATCATCACTTCACTCATATCATTAGCCCCATTAACATCAACATTATTATCTCCTACCTCACCCTCAATCATGTCCTCAACCCTATTAACATCAACATTATTATCTCATATCTCACCCTCACTCATATCCTCATCCCCATTAACATCAACGTTAATATCTCCTACCTCACCCTTAGTCATATCCTCAGCCCCATTAACATCAATATTTGTGCCTCCAACCCTAACCTTATTCAAGTCACTTACACCATCTGCTATACCATTGAGAATCTCTTCAATCATTTTTCCAATGACCTCTTCAGTTTCATCAACATAAACTACAACCTTAACTATGTTTTCAGTTTCATCCTCTATAGGTCCGTCATAATAACCAGGTTGAGAAACTGAATGTTGCACATACAAATAAACACTTTTATGTATCTTACATAAATCAACTATCTCTTGGGCATCTTTATCATCACTCAAACTAAATAAACCAATTGTTGGATCCTTGTATATTGCTGTTCCAGATTCCTCATATCCCAGTTCTTTAACAATCCCTAACACCTCAAAATAACTCCACTTATCAACATCACACTTCACCTCAGCAACTGAACCCCCATAACTTGACTCATCATCACCTTCGGAAAAAACCCATGGTGTATAAATATATGCACATATTCATCCATAATATGCCTAAAAATTACAACATTTTGAATCAGGAACACAAAACCCTAAATCCATGACAAACCCTAAAATGCAAACCCATGAACCCTAAAATAGAATTGACCGAAGATTAAAAAGAAGAAAAAAAACATTACCAGTATTCTCTTTAGAAATCCCTTTTCTTCGTGTTTTCTTCGTTCTTCAACAGTTCACATCCTTCGTCAAAGGATGTGTTCGTCGTTCTACAGAGTGAGGTTTGGGAGAATTTTAGAGAAAGATAAGAAATCTGGGTATACCCTTTTTATGTATTACATTGCCAGACCATTATAAACTAATACATGTATGTGCCACCTTTGCATCTCAATTGACTTTGACAAACGTTTTGGACGATAAGGATAAACGCAAACCACTTTGAATATAAGAAAAATCAAAATTGTCATTTTTAAAATTAAGGAATCAAAAAGAATCCTACACAAAACATAAGGGACATAAAAGGATATTAAGTCTAAATTTAATTTATAATTTATTATTTCTATTAAAAATTCAATTCATAATTTATTATAATACAAATGTATTTATAAAAAAATTATAATTTTATAATTTATAGAGGATAAACACATAAGTTAAACTATTACATTATTTTTTTGCTACTACAAGATTTTGACACAATAAATAAATATATTGTGTAAATCATATTCTTAACTTTTGAACTACTTTTTTTATTTATATTTTGTATCTCATATTCTTTATTATTATTATTATTATTATTATTATTATTATTATTATTATTATTATTATTATTATTATTATTACTACTACTGTGATTCACTTATTTTTATATTAATATAATTTTTTATTAATAATTTAATTAATCATTACTCTCTCTGTCTCATAAAAGATATTTTATTTATATTTTTTTTCTGTTTCAAAATAGTTGTCATTTTATAATATTAATATAATAGTTATTATTATTTTTTCATTATCATATTTCTATTTATTAATTTTTATTGTATTCAATCATTCTTTTAACTACAATTAACATAAATATTTTAATATTAGTTTTATCATTCTCTTAAGAATTTAAATAGAATACCTTTAATGAAATGGAGAAGTATTTGTTATTGTTCTTTCAATAATCAATATGTATATAAATATGTGATATTGCAATATCAGCGTATTTACATACAGATCTTTGATGATGCTTTTCAATTTTGTATAAAGAAAATTTTAGTTTCTCTTAATCTATATTCTTTGACATTGATTTTTGTGGCAGAATAAAGACTCAAATTATTATATTATAAATGTTTAAACTCTCTTTTATATTGATACAACTTTTATTTGTCTACTATTCTAGCTTTCTATCTAATCTAACTTTCTATCTAATTATCTTTTATGGATGATTTGAATAAGGAGAAGAAGATAAATTTGTGTTGCATCTTTGTTGCTTGCTTGAAAGTTTCATGAAATGATCGTTCATGTAGCCACATAAGTAAATGTCTATAACTCTAATATATGCATCAATAAAAACCCTATTTTTTTATTGATATAGTTTTTGTTAGTTTATTATTTTATGGGTTTAATGTTTCAATTCCATAGAGATGAAAGTATTGTAAAAGAAGTATAATGATTTCTCAATTTTTTTATATCATTATGTGACTCTTTTTTCTTCTTTATCTTCTAGATGACATCCTATAAAGTGTACCGAAGAAACTTATATTATATTTGGACATAAGTTTTAATGTATATTAACTAAAATTTCATAATTATCTATAGTTGAATCGTGAGGAGGAACATCAATATTCGGTTAAGAATAACACATAAACGAGAGAGACACCAAATATTTACACAAAATCTTAAGGTAATAGGGGTATGAGTCATTTCTCTTATATACCCAACATTTCCTCCATTTTTAGTGGATGTAGAACTTATTCACTCACACTTGAATCCCAACAATCTTAACATTTCCTCAATTTTTAGTCGATGTAGAACTTATCCACTCACACTTGAATCCCAACAATCTCTCCACAGGTGTGAGTCATCCACATCGCTAACCTAGATCTAAACTAGGATCCCACTTCTACTCCTCCACCAGCATAACCATGGATCTGATACCATGTGTTGGAGAAGTTTTTCACTACACATCACATATTTACAAAAAACCTTAAGGTAATAGGTGTATGCGTCCATTCTCTTATATATCCAACATTTTCTCATTTCTGTTAATTGAAAACTAAAATTCTGCTTTTATTTTTAATCACTTTAGTTGTAGCTTGTATTCCAATTGTATAAATACATTTGTATCATCCCAATTCATGGTTAATGCAAAAATATACTCATCCAAAATATTACTCTATTCTCTCTATTTTTCTCTCTCAACTTCATCTTCCCCAATCTTCTTTTCTTCCACCATTGTTGAACCTTCAATTTTCAGTTTTGAGTTTTATGTTCCAACATTTGGCATCAAGAGCCTTGGTTATCGATCCTAATCCGCTGCAACAATGGCAACCGTTTCCAATGATCGAATTCCCACCAATCTCCCGATTCTTGATTCAAAGAACTATGATAAATGGGCAAAACAAATGAGGGTTTTGTTTGGTTATCAATAGGTGCTTGTGATCGTCGTCAATGGAGTTACACAATTAGGGGCAGAGGCTACCGACATTCAAAGAGCTACACACAAAGAAGAGAAGAAGAAGGATTGCAAAGCCCTATTCTTGATTCATTCTTGTGTTGATAACGACAATTTCGACAAGGTTGGCGATTGTGAATCGGCGAAGCAAGCATGGGAAATCTTGGAGAAAGCATATGCCGGTGCCGTCAAAGCGAAGGTTATAAGGTTACAAACTTACAAGCGACAATTCGAGTTAACACAAATGGAAGATAAAGAAACGATCAACGACTACATTACGTGCATTACCCGGTTAGTTAATCAAATTAAATCTTGTGGGGAAACGATTCTTGAGCAGAATGTTGTATCGAAAGTATTGCGTTCGTTAACGCCGCGTTTCGACAACATAATTGTGGCTATTGAAGAATCAAAGGATCTAACAACTTTGAGCAAGGATGAATTGTAAAGTTCGTTAGAGGCACATGAACAAAGGATGGATGAGAGAGGCACCGACAAAGCCAAAGCGGAGATTGCTTTGCAAGCGCGTTTCAATGAGAAGAATAAGAGGTCGAAAGGAAAATTTGCGGCGAGAGGTAAATCAAATTTTCAGAATTTTGGTTCAAATGATTCGTAAAATTCAAAGTATTCGGCGAGTGAAAAGGGTGAAAGTAGCTCCAAGGATAGTGGTCATAGCAATGGTTTCAAGAAGCGTGATGTGAGTAAGGTTCAATGCTACAAGTGCAGAAAGTTTGGACACTTTGCAAATTCGTGTCGTGGTAAATCGAACGAGAATCACAATAATGAAGCCAAGGTTGCTAGGGAAGAGGTAGATGATGAGGACACACTTCTAGTAATGATCACGGAGGGGAGTTATGGCATTACGGATGTTCCGGACAGCAGCTACAGTAGTGAAAGTTTGAGGGACAACAACTGTACTGTTTCGGAAAATAGCGAGAAAATGCATTCGGATCGAAATGCGTTGGTTACCGTTCGTGATGGAGTCCAAGGGAGAGATGAATGGTACTTGGATTCCGGTTGTTCAACACATATGACGGGTCGAAAAGATTGGTTTGTGCAAATCAATCAAGCGGCAAAAAGTAAAGTCAAATTTGCCGACGACACCACTTTAAGCGTCGAAGGGGTAGGAGATGTTTTGATCGGAAAGAGGAATGGTGGACATTCGAGGATCAAAGATGTCTTGTATATACCGGGAATTAAGTGTAATCTTTTAAGTATTGGCCAATTACTTGAAAGAGAATACAAAATTCGGTTGGAGGACAAGATTTTACGCGTTTTGGATTTAAATGGTGTGTTGATTCTAAAAGCACCGATGGCTGCCAACAGAACTTTTAAGGTTGAGTTAAAGGTTATGGAGCATCGTTGTCTAGCTACCGCGGAAAGTAGAGAAGAGTGGTTATGGCATTACCGTCTTGGTCACCTTAATTTTAGGGATCTAAGGAAGTTGCAACAAAGTGAAATGGTAACGGGGCTGCCACACATCAGTATTCCAACTAAATTGTGTGAGGAATGTGTGAAGGCTAAACAACACAAGAATGTGCTTAGCAAAGATGCGAGTCGAAGAACCAAAGGCGTACTTGAGGTGGTATATTCCGACGTTTGCGGACCGATGCAAGTAGAGACTTATGGTGGCAATCAATACTTTGTTACGTTCATTGACGATTTTAGTAGGAAGCTTTGGACATATCTTATCAAGAGAAAAGATGAGGTATTTGGAGTTTTCAAGAATTTCAAATCCATGGTGGAGCGTCAAAGCGGTCGGAAGCTCAAAATTCTCAAAACGGATGGTGGAGGTAAGTATGCCTCTAGTGAGTTTGGGAAGTTTTGTGATCTTGAGGGAATTGTGTGTGAGGTGGTGCCTCCGTATACGCCTCAACAAAACGGGGTTGCCGAGAGGAAAAATCGTACAATAATGAACATGGTGCGTAGTATGCTTTGTGGGAAGAATTTGCCTAAGGAATTGTGAGGTGAGGCCGTGTCTACAGCCACCTACTTGTTGAATAGGTGTCCCACTAAGAAGCTGGAGAAAATCACACCGGAAGAGGCTTGGAGTGGCTTCAAACCAAATTTGAATCATTTGCGCGTTTTTGGATCGATTGCATATCGTCATGTACCGGATCAACTTCGGAAGAAATTGGATGATAAGGGTGAGAAGCTGATATTTGTAGGATATCATTCTACTGGAGGGTACAAGTTGTTCGATGGAAGAAATCGGAAGGTCGTCATAACCCAGGATGTGACTTTTGATGAAGTAAAAATGCAGAAAATGCTGAAGTAACCGGTTACCCAAATAGCAGTAACCGGTTACTCACAGAAAATGCAGCAGTAACCGGTTACCCAAATTGCAGTAACCGGTTACACAGTGAAGATTTGCAGCAGCAGCAGTTTTTTGAATTCTCTGATCTTGAGGCTAATGACACAGCTGTACCAGCACCTACAGTAGCGCAAAATGATGTTGTTAATAATGGTAGACCAGTGAGGCAAAGAGCCTTGCCTCATAGACTCCGAGATTACGAAAGATTCCAAGATAACGAAGTGAATAACGATGGTGACTTTGTTCATTTCGCGCTTATGGCCGAATCCGAACCGGTAAATGAGGAAGAAGCCTTAAGTGATCCTAAGTGGATATGTGCAATGAAAGAGGAGCTGGAATCTATTGAGAAGAACGGTACTTGGGAGTTGGTCGATTTACCACTTGGAAAGAAACCGATAGGTGTGCGATGGGTCTATAAGGTTAAAGCAAATCCCAAAGGTGAAGTAATCAAGCACAAAGCTCGATTAGTGGCGAAGGGGTTCTTGCAACGAGAAGGTATAGACTATGAGGAGGTATTTGCACCGGTGGCTAGATTAGAGACTATTCGTTTGGTTGTTGATATTGCGCATAACAACAATTGGATGGTTTACCAAATGGATGTCAAATCTGCGTTTTTGAATGACCCTCTTGTTGAGGAGGTCTATGTGGGGCAGCCACCCGGTTTCGTGATAAAAGATCAAGAGATGAAGTATTACAAGCTGCACAAGGCGTTGTATGGTTTGAAACAAGCTCCAAGAGCTTGGAACAAACGTATTGACGGCTTTCTTATCGACATTGGTTTCAAACGATGTGTATCCGAACATGGAGTTTATGTGAGATCAGATACGAATGATGGTGTGATTATACTTTGCTTATATGTTGATGATCTCTTGATTACGGGCATCCATGACAAGAGTGTTTCAAGGTTCAAAGGTGAGCTCATGAGAGAGTTTGAGATGACGGACCTTGGTGTCATGAATTACTTCCTTGGCATAGAGTTTCACAAGTCAAAAGTGGGGCTGCTTATGCACCAAAGGAGGTATGCTCTAGATATTTTGAAGAAGTGTGATATGGAGCATTGTAATGCTTGTATTACACCTTGTGAGGCTAGAGTGTAGCTGTCCAAAAGTGATGAGGAGGATGATGTCGATCCAACGCTTTACTGGAGCTTGATTGGATTGTTACGGTATTTGTGCAATATGCGACTGGATTTGGCTTTTAGTGTCGGTATTGCGAGTAGATTCATGGAGAGATCGAAGGTGTCTCACTTGGCGGCGGTCAAGATGATCCTTAGATATGTGAAAGGTACTCTTGGTTGCGGAATTCTCTTTCCCGCATCGGACACGGGGCGTAAGTGCAATTTACTTGGCTACACCAATTCCAATTGGTGCGGAGATAAAGATGACCGAAAATCAACGGCGGGGTACATCTTTATGTTTGGTAGTACACCAATCTCTTGGTGTTCGAAAAAGGAACCGGTTGTAGCACTCTCTTCTTGTGAGGCCGAGTACATTGCGACGTCGTTAGGTGCGTGCCAAGCTATGTGGCTTATGAATCTATTGAAGGAATTGGAATGTAGTGATGATGATGCCACTAGGCATGGCAATGGGGCGGGTCGGAGACGGTTTTTACCTCCCCCAAACCCAAACCCAAATTCCCAAACAATCCCCGTTCCCCGCCCCAAACCCAAACGGGGATGGAGAATTAAAATCCAAACTCGTCCTAAACGGGTTCGGGTTGGGTTCGGGTATCCCAGCCCCGCCACCATCCATTTAATAAAATCAATTTTTTAAATAGAAATATTTATTTTTTAAAAAATCAAATTATATTACAAATAATAAAATAAAATAATCTAAAAAAATTACATACATACATTTCGAATATTTTAAATAATTAATACAAATTAAAATATCAAAATATTGGCCACTTATTTAATATTCTAAATTATCAAAAATAAATAATAATGTACATAATAAAGTAAACGGGGCGGGTTCGGGGGTGGGTTCGGGGTGGGTACTAGTATCCCCATTATCCGACCCGTCCCCATATTTTATAATCGGGGAAAACCCAAACCCAGTCAAAGCGGGTTTTCCCCGTCAACTTCGGGGCGGGTTCGGGTGGGTACCCGCGGGTACGGGTTATGTTGCCATGCCTAGATGCCACCACACTGTTTGTAGATAATGTTTCCGCAATAAATCTTGCGAAGAACCCAATTGCACACAGAAGGAGCAAGCATATTGAGATGCGGTTTCATTATTTGAGGGAATTGGTTGGTGATGGAAAGCTTAGATTGAGCTATTGCCGAAGCGAAGACCAAATCGCGGATTTGTTGACAAAGGGTGTGACAAATGATGTGTTCAAGAGGCTAAAGAAGAGCTTGAGCATGATGGACTTGGAGCAACTAAAGTGAGGTGGTGTGTTAATTGAAAAATAAAATTCTGCTTTTATTTTTAATCACTTTAGTTGTAGCTTGTATTCCAATTGTATAAATACATTTGTATCATCCCAATTCATGGTTAATGCAAAAATATACTCATCCAAAATATTACTCTATTCTCTCTATTTTTCTCTCTCAACTTCATCTTCCCCAATCTTCTTTTCTTCCACCATTGTTGAACCTTCAATTTTCAGTTTTGAGTTTTATGTTCCAACAATTTCTAGTCAATATAGAACTTATCCAGTCACGCTTGAATTCCAACATCTATCATCTAACAAATTATGTTAAATATAAAAGGAAAATATTAACGAGTGCCTATAGAGCACGACACTGATTAAGATATTAAAAAGGTAAGTTGAGTATTCTTTAAAAAACTAAAAAGACAATTTTTTTCTAAAAATATGAGTATTAAATGCAC
The DNA here is from genome assembly GCF_024323335.1 of Lathyrus oleraceus. Classification (NCBI taxonomy): domain Eukaryota; kingdom Viridiplantae; phylum Streptophyta; class Magnoliopsida; order Fabales; family Fabaceae; genus Lathyrus; species Lathyrus oleraceus. The sequence goes on from NC_066579.1 coordinate 430,810,861, forward strand.
TAAAAACAGAAACGGTTACCTTTTTTTTAAAGAATATTGTGTCTATTCAATGCATTGAACATATAATATTTTATTTATTTGAAATTCTTATTCAATGTCCCGGACACTATTTAGCATAATCCAATAAAAAAATGTATCATTTATTCTTCAAATATTTTCTTCTATGATCTTTTACCTAAGTGGTGTAATTATTATTTGTGTATAATTTTTTCCCCGTATGTCTTGGTTTACAATCTTATAAATATATTTTTTTTTATTATTATTACTACTATTATTATTATTATTTCATTTTGATATGTATTGCATTCAATATTCGACTCTATCATATAAAACTGGATTGAGTTTTTAATAATTTCACTTGCGATTATGATAGTATTATTTTCTTATTAAAACATATAACATTGCTATTCGTACATCCTTTTTTACACCTAATATTTACACCGTATATACTATTCACCATATTTATACGGTGAACAGTGTATTTTTAAAATAAAAAATAATATATTTATGAACTGTACGTGAACAATACACATGAATAATGTATATGAACAGTGCGCGTGAACAGTTACTTAAAGTAGGGAAATAAGTTGGTTAATTAAATGTAAAATGTTGGTTAATAAAGTAACAAAGTTGGTTAATAAACGTTCATATATTAAAAATAATTTTTATTAAGAAATCAAAGTTGGTTAATGAAAAGTAAAAAATTGGCTAATGAAGCTACGGAATTGGTTAATAAATGTTTAAATATTAAAAATAATTTTGAATAGTCACAAAAGTTGGTTAATGCAAGTTATGAAATTAATTAATAAACATTCAAATAATAATAATTTTATTTATTTATATATTTTTTAAAAATAATATATTATTATAATATTTTACTATTCACCGTATTGGTGAACAGTAATATATGGTGTAGGTGTATAAGACAGTGTATGAATATCATTTTTCTAAAACATATGACATATCGAAGTTGGAATCCAGAAATGGTGTTATAACCATATAAATGTCTTGAAGTGTGATTAATCGAAATTTAATAATAAAATTAAATAAAAATAGAAATCTACATCTACATGTAAAAGAATCTACATATCTATTTAGTACTCATTCTTTATTTCATCTCATTATTTTCTATTTTATAGAGAGAGAGAGAGAGAGAGAGAGAGAGAGAGAGAGAGAGAGAGAGAGAGAGAGAGAGAGAGAGAGAGAGAGAGAGAGAGAGAGAGAGAGAGAGAGAGAGAGAGAGAGAGAGAGAGAGAGAGAGAGAGAGAGAGAGAGAGAGAGAGAGAGAGAGAGAGAGAGAGAGAGAGAGAGAGAGAGAGAGAGAGAGAGAGAGAGAGAGAGAGAGAGAGAGAGAGAGAGAGAGAGAGAGAGAGAGAGAGAGAGAGAGAGAATAATGATTGTTATTATTGAATGTTGTAATACTGAATTACAATATGCATGTATTTATATACAAAGTTATTTGTACTCTAAGTAACAAACTAACTAACTAACTTGGTAATTAAGTAACTAACAAACTCTAACCCTAACTAACTTGGGCTTGGAATACAACTTGAATTATATCACAACAAACCCTTTTATAATCCAAGTTGCCTAACACAAACAAATCATAGTCAATTTGAACTATTCCTAATTTCTTTCTCAGAGTTAGGAATTTATCAATCTTCAGTCCATTGTTGAAAATGTCAACCAACTGTGCTTCACTCGAGCAATGCCTCACTTCAAGTTCACCATGGTTTACCTTCTCCCTTAGGAAATGAGACATAACCTAAATGTGCTTACTTCTCATATACAGAATTGGATTCTTTGCAAAATTAATGGCTGACTTGTTGTTGATCTTCAGCACCAGAGGTTTCTTCACTTCGACCTCCATCTCTTCCAGCATATATTTGATCCAGATTTCTTGAGAAGCAACATAGTATCCCGCTATATATTCATCCTCACATGATGATAATGCCACCCCATGTTGCTTTCTCGAGCACCATGAGATTAGGGCACCAAATACATGAAAGAAGTAACTAGTTGTGCTTCTTCGATCTTTCTTGTCTCCACACAAATCAACATTTAAATATCAAGTAATCTCAGCTTCTTTGCTTTCAGAATCTCATGGAAATAGAACTCCTAGTTTGTCGATCCTTTTAAGTATCTCAGTATTCTTCTTGCAGCCTTCATGTGGGACACATTTGGTTCACTCATGTATTTTCTCACTAATTCGACTAAGAAACCAATATCAAGTCGACTGCTGCACATATATATCAGAGATCTGACAATTTATTTGAACAAAGTGACATCGACTTTGTCTTCCTCTCCATGCTTCTCCAACTTCAAAATTGGTTCGACAGGTGACATAAACATATAAGAAGATGATTGTTATATCTTGTGCCACAACCTAAACATAAACACCATACTCAAATTTGTATTTGATTAATCCCAATTCGACCAAGTATGAGTCGACTTCTTGTTCCATGCCATAAGTGACTGCTTAAGGCCATATAACTCTTTGTGTAACCTGTATACTTTTCATTTAGTGGACCATTCAAAAATGTTGATTTCACACCTAAGTGAAAAGTTGACCAACCTTGCTCGCATGCCAATGCTACCACTAATCAGACAGTTTTCAATCTTGCTACTAGTGCATGTACTTCAGAGTAGTCGAGTCCGGCTCTTTGGAGAAATCCTCGAGCTACTAATCTTGCCTTATGTCTTGCTATCGACCCATCAACATTGTGCTTCAACTTGAACACCCATTTCACTTTGATAGCTTTTATATGCGTTGGTAATTAGACTAACTCCCAGGTGTTGTTTCCTTTGATCGCTTGTAACTCTTCGACTATAGCTGACTTCCATTGTTTAATATTTAAAGCCTAACTATAGTTGATTGGTTCAACACCTGCAAGTAAAGCAAAATGAACTAATTTTCCATCTGTTGTGACTTCATCACCATCAATCACTTCATAGCCTTGAAACCTTGCTGGAAGAACTCTGGTTCTTTGAGGTCTGGTGCTATCCACACCCTCTCGATTGTCCACTTCGACTTCGACAATGACTAGAACATTATCGACTGGAATTTCTTCGTGCTCACTACTTTCTTCATCAACATCATAAGCCATCAATGGCTTGTTAGTCGGATTACCTGAATTCCAATCCCAAGCAAAATTCTCACCAATCAAAATGTCTCGACTCATCACGATCTTATCATTTGTTGGATTGGATAACTTATACGCTCTAGTTTTGTGGTATCCTACCAGAATCATAGGTTCACTTTTATCATCAAGCTTCCTTCTCATTGAATCAGGAACATATTTGTAGCAAATATAGCCAAAACACCTTCAGATGACTCACTGATGGTTGTTTTCGACTCCAAACTTATTTCAGAACCTTGTTTTTCAGCTTCTTGGTAGAGGACTTGTTTAGAATATAAACAACTATGGTGACAACTTCACCCAATAAGAACTTTGGCAAGATCTTTTACTTTAGCATGCATCTTGCCATATCCAATATGGTCATGTTTCTTCTCTTTGTTATTCCATATGTTGAGGTGCGTAAGGAACAATTACCTCTTAATCAATACCATGTTCTACACAAAACTCTTCAAATATCTTGGATGGGTATTCGCCACCTCCATCTGTTCGCAGAACCTTGGTCTTATTTTTACTCTAGTTTTTGACAAGCATCTTGAATCTCTTAAAGATTTCAAATACTTCGCCCTTTCACTTGATCACATATATCTAAAGCTTTCGACTATACTCATTGATAAATGAGACAAAATATATGTTTCCACCAATGGTGTGGTCCTCGAGCGAGCCACATACATCTGAATGTACTACTTCTAGTATGCAAGATGACCTCATTGGCATAGTCGAAACAAAAGACTTTATGGATTGATTCCCTACTAAGCAACCTTCATAGAGTTTGTAGGGCATATAAAGACTTTGTATACCAGTTATCATATCTTGAGTAATCAGTTGATTGAGTGATCTAAAATTAAGATGACCAAACCTCAAATGCCACATCCAACTATTCTTGTGGTCGACAACTGTTTTTAGACATTGTACCTCAGTCGAATTGATCATGGTCTTAAATGTCCTATTCTTCGACAAAGGAGATTTTAAGACCAAATTATTCCGACTGTCGAATAGTTCCAATTCTCCATCTTTCATAACCTCTAAGAAACCTTTTTCGATTAGTCTTCCAACACTTAGCAGGTTACACCTCATTTCAGGTACATAAAGTACATCTATGATCGTATATTTTTCTCCATCACTCATTTGAATAACTATGTCACTAGTACCTTCTGCTTGCAATGAGCTATATCAACAAGTTTGACCTTCCTCTTCTTCGACTCGTCAAAATCTACTAACCACACTTTTCGGACAAACATGTGATTTAAATAAACCGTGTCAAGAAACCGGATTTTGATGTCAACATGCTCATCTTCAACTCGGGTAACAGATTATCAATCAAGTTTAATGTCACAACTAGGACAAGTTATGGTCCAAAGAAGGATCGAAATAAGACCAAATAGAGAGTTCACTTTAGATGCCTCACGAGCAGTCATTGAGAAAATTGTAAATATATTTTTTTGTCAATTAGAATATTAAATGTAGGATTTTTGTACGTGTGATTTGTTATGTGTAATTTAAATCACTTTGGTAACAATATCTTATTCATAACCATGACATGATATATTAGTAGAAGCAATCAGAGAAAGGAGTATGGTGGACGTGTACTTGTTGTTGGAGAAGGCATCGACCTAATAATATTTTTTGGTACATCCATAAAGAGCAAAGAATTACAAAAGAAAGAGATGGACAAGATTGTTGATAAGAAGTTACCAAGTGAACGTGAATCACAAAAGAAAGAGTTGAAGGATTTAAAGGAGATGTAAAATAAAAATTTTGAAGATGCATTAGCACATGAGTGGGAAATTTGCAGGAAAGAGATGGACGAGCTCGTTGCGGTATGTGAAAATATTGCTTTTATCTAGATAGAAAGGATTTTAGTGTTTATGCTTAAATGTAGTGTTTATGCTAAAATGTATGATATGTAGAATATATAGTGTTGCATATGTTTTTTTGTTAATGTAGGATATATAGTGTTGAATCTGTTTTGTGTAGATATTATTTTTATGATGTGGAAATTTGGTGTAACTGTCCAACCGTGTACAGATGAATATGATGAATTGTCTCAAAGAGTTGTTTTAGGTTGTATGAGTACAAAAGGAAGTTTTTCATCCCCCATACCGATACCTATAATGTGATATTGGTTCCTTCTTAAAATTCAATTAGAAAATTGGTATGTCACGTTATGGATGTTAAAGAACTAACTTCTCTTTAATTAGAGCATGATCTGAAGCTAGAGGTTTTCTATGTCGATCCTAAATATATAAGGGATTTTATGTTTGGAAATAAATGACTGAACGTAAGGAAACTACAGTTGTGGTTCACGTAAGTACAATTTCTATTCTAATAAATATCAATTTTAAATTTGTGCATCATCAATAATTTTAATTTTAAGACTCGCTTATTTTTTGAATTTTGTTTAACCATTTATGTACATTCATCGTGTTTGTATATAATTGAATAAATCAGATATTAATGGATTCTTGGATCTATTTAGTATTCGATTTACAAATAATTCTCAAAAAATGATTAAATCATTCATATCATCACGGTTAAAAGAGGAGAATAAAGACTATTACTTAACACCTTTTATCGATTCATGAGTAGTTTTGAAATTGTGATTTCTCTATTATAGTTAGTTTCTATGTTTTACCAAATACTAATTATGCTCGTATTCATTCAGTGGTCATTGACAACTGGTCATCATCTCTCTTCGTACGAATATGATAATTACGCTATATTCCTCAGGCAAACCACTTGAACCAAAGATGAAACGTATTCTTACTACGTAAACTTATATTTATGATACCTTTAGTAATATTTTCTTTGAATTTGTAATTAGTTTAGCGAGTAATATGTTTAAACCCTTTTCAATATACAAAGATTTGGAGCGACATCATATGTTGAACAAAGTTAGAAATAAAAGACCTGCATTTTGTACGCCTTCAGTAAGTGGTTTACACTTGACATTCATTTATCTATAGTTACATGTGTGATTATATATTCATATAATGTTTAAATTTGTATATGAGGAAACAGAAAGGAGGATACGAGTGTGATTTTTTTGTTAAGAAACACATGTTAAACATTGTTTTTGCCGATATTGTTGATTCTTGGGATCAAATATATATTTACAATAACATATTAATGTTTAAGTTTGATATTATTTCAATCATGTGTATTTCAATTCCTTAAATTTTTTTATATATGTTTAACGATACTAAAACATTTTCATAATGGTGTCCCTACCTTACCACGGTTGATCAACCACGATGGTTTCTATTTTCCAACTGCGGTGAATGAGTTTTTTCGTAGTAGTGTAACCACCATCTTTCTTATTTAACATACCTCCATCTTCTTCTTTTCACAAAGTTTTTAATTTCACTCCCTCTATATCTTACATTCTATGTTATGGTTACTGGTGTATCAAAGTTCATATATTTTTTATATGATGTTTAGGCTATAATTATCTATATTTACAATATAAATTATAACTATCTAATTTTATATTTTAGATTATATTTATTGAGTAGATGTTGTCAACTAAGAATTCGTTGGAATATAATCGTGGTTAATAAGTCATAACTTTCTTTATATAAAAGTATTGTATTATTTTTTTATCCACGGTAAAGTACTCACATTTTTTTATTCAAAATAGATACCGTGAACAATTGATTTTCACTAAGAGTATGTTTGATCTACCTTTTGGAATAGTCAAAAGCAATTATAGAGTTGTAGAATTGCTTGTGACATAATTTTGAGGTGTTTGATTCTTCTAAAGTATAATTGATTCTTTTTCTAGAATTGATTTTATTTGAAGTAAAAATTTGTAGCTTTTAAGTTTAAACACGATTTTTACATTGAAATTTAATGTTTAACTCAATTTTGCATAAAGTTATCCAGACATAATCACTTTACATTTAACTCACTTTTAACCGGAATCAATTCACTCAAAATTAAAATTTCCACTACAAAATCAAACATACGTAAACTACATAAATTATAGTTACAACTTTGTTAAATACTACTCCCCCGTCCCAAAATAAGTGCCACGTATAAAAAAATTATTCGTCCCAAAATACTTCTCAATTTATCTTACCAATGTAATTTTAATTTTTATCTTCCAATTATACCGTCTAATTAATCCTCTTAATTTATTGTTTTTTAACTTTACAATAATGCTAATTTGAATACACCAGTAGTTGATAAGGATAGTTTGATAAAATCACTATTTTCTCTTTTATTTATTACATTTTTTAATATGTGTAAAAATATTAAGTATAACACTTATTTTGGGACGGAGAGAATAATGTCTTATTTTAGATAATATGCAAATGTTTTTTTAATATTCCAAGAAGGGCCACCCTTGATAGTAGTGGAGAAAATATAGTATTGTTTTTGATTAATTAATTAATTTATTATGATTATGAATAAATCAAAGTTTTTGGCACCGGAAATAATTGAGAAAATTTATTGTTGCCATTGTTTAGTTAATTCTTTTATGAGTTCAAGTAAATCAATATTTTTGACATGAAATTAGCGATTTAAAAAAATTTAGTGTTGTTTTTGTTTAATTAGTTATTTATAGGCTTAATTTATCTTTTGGTCCCTTAATTTAATTTATTGTTTCGCTTTGGCCCCTTAATTAAAAAACATTACATTATAGTCCCTAAATACTGTTCTGTTAGCCTTATTGATCCCTTTCGTTAAAATTTCAACAAAAAATGTTAACTACCCACGTAGAAGGTATGGTCTGTCTTTTTTTTTGGATTTTTTATATTATAAATATTCAATATTCATATGATTCATGGAATCCTAGATGCCACACCCTCTTTCTCTCTTCCCACAAATACTGCCTCAAAAATAGCATACAAATCTCAACTATTTTCATCTTCAAAACACAACAACAACACTCAAATCAAAGCACCTTCTTATAACAATGGGTAGCCATTGATATCTCTGCATCCTTCATTTAAAATTAAATTCTTCATTGTTTCTTCTCTTTGCTGAAGACTAAGGTTTATAGGCTTTTTTGGCAGATATTATTTCTTCTAATTGTGATTCTTGTACTCTGTTGATGCCGAAGAAGATTATTTTAAATCCACATATGAAATAATGTTTAGTGTTTTGAAACTTATGACAATTTTGTTAGCACTGTTCGGCAATGGTGACTCCATAGATTCCTGGTTCACATCAACATACTCACATATATAACTTTGTTGGCATTGTATTCGATAATGGCACAAAATTTACGAGATTGTCTGTTATAGAATTTTGCGGGCACCTTGGCATTCATAACAGGTTTGTGTCGATCGAGCATCCCCAGGCTAATGGCCAGACAAAAGTAACAAATAGGATCATCCTATTAGGATTGAAGAAGAAGATGGATGAAGCCAAGGGGATTTTGGATGAGTACTTGCATGAGATCATGTGGTGCTATCATACTACTCCTCGTTCAACTACTAAGGAGACACCATTTCGAATGGTGTACAAGGATGATGCGGTGATACCAATAGAGGTTAATTCTCTAACCTGGTGGCGATTAAACTTTGACGAAGATCTTAACAGGGAATGGCTAAACAACTCAGTCGACTTCATAGAAGAAATTAGAAGAATGACTCATGTGAGAGAAGGCGTAACAAAACAAAGAATGGCTAGATGGTTCAATACCAAAGTCCGGCCAAGAAGCTTTCAAGAAGGAGACTTAGTTCTGAAGAGGATTACAGACAAAAAATAAAGGGAAAGCTCTCCCTAAATTGGGAGGGACCTTACCAGATCAAGCATAAACCGAATAATTGAGCCTACAAACTCGAGAATTTAGAAGGAGTAGAAATGTCGAGGACTTGGAATGTTTCCAACCTTAGGTTTTATTACAATTAAACATTATGTAATGCTACTATTTAAATAAAAAATTTAGGTAACACTCTTTTCCATTGCAAGGCCAAGTATTTTTAATGAGGCACCCTAAATTCATATGATTATGTGTCATTTTTACAGTAAAGCCAAACTCACCCCAGTGGCGACGAGTATTATAGGCATCACCGATGATCTCACAAAATCGGCCATATAAATAAGAAACCTCTGGCCGGGGTATATTAATAAAATATATAACCTAATTAATCAACCATGTAAATGAGAAACCTTTGGTCGGGTTATATTAATAAAACCTCTAACCTAAATAATTGACCATGTAAATGAGAAACCTCTGGTTGGGTTATGTTAATAAAAACCTATAACCAAAGTAATTGTCCACGTAAATGAGAAACCTATGGCCGAGTTATGTTAATAAAACTTCTAACCTAAGTAATAGGACACATAAATGAGAAACCTCTGGCCGAGTTATGTTAATAAAACCTATAACCTAAGTAATCGGCCACGTAAATGAGAAACCTTTGGTCGGGTTATATTAATAAAACCTCTAACCTAAGTAATCAACCACGTAAATGAGAAACTTCTGGCCAGATTATGTTAATAAAACCTCTAACCTAAGTAATCGGTCACGTAAATAAGAAACCTCTGAGCGAGTTATGTTAATAACACCTCTAACCTAAGTAATCGACCACGTAAGTGAGAAACCTCTGACCGAGTTATGTTAGTAAAACCTCTAAGATAAGTAATCGGCCACGTAAATGAGAAACCTATGACCGAGTTATGTTAATAAAACATCTAACCTAAGTAATCGGCCCCGCAAATGAGAAACCCTTGGCCAAGTTATGTTAATAAAATCTCTAACCTAATTAATCGGCCACGTAAATGAGAAACCTATGGCCGGGTTATGTTAATAAAACCTCAAACCTAAGTAATAGACCACGTAAATGAGAAACCTTTAGACGAATTAAGTTAATTATACCTTTGGTATGAGTAATCATCTATGTAAATAAGAATTTTTGGCCGACTCATGGTAATAAAACCTAAGACTTAATGAAGTCGGTAATAAAAATAAGAATCCTTGGCCGGGCTATTAAGCCTATCAAAAATTGAAAAAGTTTATGATAACCAACTTAGTCATCAAAAATCATAAATTATCAGCAAACTAAAATTGCCCAAACTATTAAAGGAGAAGAACTAGTGCACAACAAAACAAGGTTCTGAGGCATGCCATTGGGATACTTTAATATGCACAATCAGGTTGAAATTGAATAAAATAAATAAATAGTATCATATCCAAAAAAGGGCCCTCAAAGGGGCTTAAACATGATGTCAAAAAATAAAGAAACATTATCCTAAAATATTACAAAAGGCACATCATCATCGATGGCTAACATCAAACATAAGCAAACTCAAGCATCGTGATGCTCGTCTTCTTGAGCTTTGGGGGTCAGGTTGTTGATCATCGCATCCTTCAAAACCTCAGCTTCAGGTAAAACTTCCTCTATATCCACAAGTTGTCCATCCACTACAGTCTTAAAAAGTCCATCTTTGACACATCAAGGTCAGACATGATGCATAACGCTTGGGATTTGGCTCTCTCAAAAGCTTTATCGCCGGCTGAGAACAAGTCTACTTGGGAATCTTGCAAAGAATTATTCAATGTCTCATTGAGATACCGAGCTAGATCCACTTCTTGGATCAAATTGGCTATGGTCGCTTCAAGCTCTGAGCACTTGGACTTTGCGGTCTCTTTTTGCTTCTTCATTTCTGATAACTGGGACTCTGCGGTCTCCTTCTGCTTATTTATCTCTGATAGTTGTTTGGTCAGATCCTCTGACTTGTCAGTTTGGACTCTTAAATTATCCTTCAATTGGGTCATATCTTTAGTAAGACAAATCTTATTATGCTCATAAGCGTCACCTACTTCAAACAGACCCCAAGTCATGACTGCGCATCTCATCAAGTAGGCCCCGAGGTTTTGGGTCAACTGTTGAGCGTCTATGGTTTTCACCTTATCAACATCCTCTATCGCATTCAAAAGATCATAGATATATTTTAAGCCGTCAAAAACTGTTGGACCATAACTTAAATTCAGTGGATGGATTAGATTAATGGATACTACTTGAATCCTGCATCAGGGTAGTAATTGTCAAGTCGGCCTGACTGATATTACTACTTATTAGGGTCCTCATCCTCTTTAGAGAATCCGACTTTGATTCCCCAGAGGGAGGAATGGAGGCAAGTTGGGGATTTGATACAACAAGGGTTGCTTTGACAACGTCCATCTTCTTCCTTTTGAGAGTTCGGGTTTGAATATCCGAAATATCGCTCTTAGAGGAGGACTGTTTCCCACGCCTCGCTCTCGCTTTAGCCATAAGCTTTTTCTGTTCGGATAATTTAAGGTTCGTCATGTCACCTGGAAATAAAAGAACAAAGTAAAGTTTAGAAAAATAAAATAATAAGGTTATGAAAGAATAATAAATGGAATATATAAGCATTGCCCAAGAATTTAGAAATTTGCTCTGGACCATCATCGATATGTAGCAAGTCCTTAATATTCACCTATCAGAAAGCATCCAAAATGGCTAAAGCTCGGATTTTCAAAGAGTTCAATTTATCATAATCAAAACCAAAAACCAACAATAGGCTATCCGACCAATAAATCGGGAAATGGAAGTTTCTGACCAACACATACATAACCTAAGGGCACCTTTCCCCACTCTTGACTCGAAGGAACTTATCCTTGAAACCTTTATAGTTGGTAGTATAAGCCTGAAAGAAGCTCTTCCTTGGAATTCCGTTGAGGGAGACCTAACCTCCTTTTTCCGCTCCCTTCAGCTCAAAGAACGAGAAAAATACACCTAAGGTGGGAGTTATATCCACCGTCTCGCAGACGAGTTCAAAAGCTTTGATAAATCCCTACCATTTGAGCGTACCTGAGAAGGGGAAGTATTTAGGGTTTTAAGGAGGTCAGATTCAAAATCAGTAAATGGGATACGAACTTTAAAGTCCTCGATTACCCTTGAGTAAAAATAAAAATACTCATCGGGCACTCCTTTTGGTCGAGTAATACAAACTCTCTCACCAACCACACAAGATTCTAGCACAACATCCTCCTCTTTCCCGGTGGAGAAAACTTGATTATTAGAGCGAGGCTTCAAAATATAATTGTTGTCGATGATGTTGTGGTTGTAACTTAGAATCTCTTTATCAATTAAAGATCATGTTGTCACCATAAACTTCCCTAATAATCTGGTTAAACTCCGCTTGAATCAGATGATCCTCACACTCTCTCATACATTCATTCTAGATTTTATTTCTCTCATGTCGGGAACTCTCTCGAATCATAACAATCATGTATTATAACCATATAAAAGAATAAAAAAGACAGGGAAATGGAAAACAATATCTAAGGACTGAGCTTGCAAAAAGAACGATTGATTGAGGAAGCGAAAAGAAATTGTCAACAACACTTGAAATCACCAACTTTGATGAAAAAACAAATGAAGAAAGAGTCATTTTATTGAAATAAATTTACAACAGTCAAGAAGTTGTATCAAACTAAAACAATGATGACAAGTTAGGGTTACCATAAAAAAATCATCATGACAAGCAGAGAGAAAGTTGTTATCATTAAATTGTTGTCACACGGTAACTCACCGAATAAGTGATCGACTCAAGGCAAAAGGAATTTCAAAATTTTCTTGTCCGAACACTTCAATCCAATTAGACCTCGTGATCGGGGGGCTTATGTACATCCCAGAATTCCCAAAGACCTAGCTTTTGCAGGCCGAGTACAAATGAGTAAGCAAGTCGGATAATATAATCCTAAGCAAATCGGAACCCGATCAAAGTGAATATTATTGCAAGACCAAAACAAGTCTGATCCGATCTCATAGTAACTCTGGCAGAGGAGCAAGTCGGATCTAGTCTATTGAAATGTGCTAGGAAGCAACATGAATAGTCACAGAGGACGGTTACGAAATATCTCCATGATTGCATGAGAGTTATAGAAATTGAGGGAATATACTTACTTGATAGTTATGGAAGACGACAGATGTTACCAGAAATCACTTTAACATGAGATATGAATAGGCATCCCTTTAAGGGTCATTAATGAGTAAATGAGTATAAAAGAAGATTTTCCAACAAAAAAGAAGGATAACGGATATTCCTCCTATCTATAGGACGATTATAATCTCTCCCGACTCGCTTCTAGAAAATTTATCCAAATATTATTTAACAAGAACACTATATATTAAAATTGAAAAAATTATATCCTTTTTTAACCTCACTTTTATGGAGTGTGTTTCACGGTTCATGCTAGAGCATGAGAATGAGTCCTTCCCCGTGATATTTTGGCCGAGTGAAATCTCAACCCGACACTTACAAGTAAAAAATATAAAAAAATATTGAAAGATAGAGATATAAGGGTGAATATGTAAACTATCGTACCTCCAATGAAATTTAAACTCGAGCACTAAAAAAAATAAGACTGATTTTTAAGATGTATTTGTTTCACGATTTATATTCTTCAGAATAATTTATTAAAATTTTCATCAATATAAAATTAAAAAGTAACTAAAATGATATTAAAAAAATAGATAGTTATTGATAATTGTGTGTCAATTTCAATGGATTAAAACTTCTAATGGGCATAAAGAATAATAAGTCGTGTGTATATATTACATTTGAAAATAAATAGTATCCATAAATAATTTTTATTAACTTGTAGTAAACATGTATTCTTAACCTCATTTCCCAGAAATATTTATGGTAATCATAAAATAAAAATACATCCTTAATATTACTTTCTTATCCAGAGTACATTCACTTAAGAAAATTTATGAAGTGAAAAGTGTTTTTTTAAAACAACCATTTTTTTTTTATAAAAAAAAATCGAAAATAATAAATAATTTAAAAAAATATATCAAAATAATCACTTTTAAAAGAGGATGCGGAAGATTAATTGGCGCATCCCCTAAGCAAGAAGAGGATGCGTCAGTAGCATTGACACATGCATTGAGCTCCTCATGAGGAGGCGCCAATGTTATTGGCGCATGCATTGACCATCATGAGGAGGCGTTAATGTTGTTTGTGGTGTGGGCGTCAATGCCTTTGGCGACTGCACCCTTGTATATTATTCTTTTTTAATTTTTTTAATTCTTAATTTTGTTTATTTATTAAATAAAAAAGAATAATGTAACAATTTTTTTTTATTCATGTGTAAATAATTGGTTACATTGGGCTGACAATAAACTAATGACCGACCCGATCATAACGTCCCCCTGTTCCACATCCAGGTGCGTTAGTTTGTCTCCGAGGTCTCCCACGATTTTCTTGAGGTGTTTGAGGTCTTTGCGTGCTGACCTGATCAAACGATGACTGGTGGGAAGGTCCGGCAGAAGTTCCAACGATATTTGACAGATGTGCCATCATTTGTTCCCAATATCCGGAGGGGCTCTGGCCAACGACGTTTCCGTAATGGAGTTCGGTGCCTATGTCATCGTAGTTAGGTCGTTGGGGTTGGATGGACTGAGGACGGTATAGTTTCCCAAATTGGGTCATTGAATCGTTTTGAAAACAAAACATGGTTCATGGGGCATACTATAGTTAAACAATGGTTGGATGTTATGGTGATGAGATATTTTGATGGTCATTGGTGGGGGGCTACGATGAAGTGATCCATATGAATTATCCGGGCTATAGACGGTTGTGCTTGCAGGGTTTGATTCTTGGTTTTGTGTTTGGGTGGGTGGTATGAATTGATTGCGACGTTGGATGGTTGGTTGTTAGGTGGATGACATGAACAGGTTGCGATGTTGGGTGTTTGGTTGTTGCGTGTATGTGGCAGGTTGATGTTGTGAGGTTGATTATTGAGTTTGGGTGGTTTGACATTGGTGTTGGATGGGGAATTGTTGTGGGGCGTACGATGACGAAGCAAGTTGGCGACGATCCATCAAATACCGCGGCTCAGATGCAAATTATTGAGTTGTTACCGACCTAAACCATGCCATATATTGTTGAGTGAGTCTTGCACCATGGATGACTGATTCGTTTAAGATATGTTGTCGTCGATTCCTCCATTGACGACACATCTCTTTTGCAAAGTCTCTCCAGTCAGAATAATCCCATTGTGCATCAACCCCTTTTAGATGCCAATTCCCTAAACACGTGGGAGGTTCTGGAATTTGTTGTAGCATGTCGAGCTGTAGTTTGACCCGGTCACTATGGTGCATTTCCACCATAGCGAATCGGATAATCGGTGTCTTCACTGTCCAAACTGCAGCATCGTCATGGTTCACATCATGATCAAGACCCAAATATGGCCTCCAGATAAACTGTAAAACAATACGAAACAATTAGATGAAAAATAATTTTATAAGTATTTTTAAATTAAAATATAGTTGTGTAGGAGTATTACATCGTCATGTCCAATGTGGTCCAATAGATTGCGATAGACTATAATAGCGTATTTGGGACACCTATTGTAGTTCATCCCCCTTACTGACCACCTTAGATAAAAAAAAGTGAAAATTATTATTTACTGTTAATTATAATATAAAATATAATTAACGAAATGGTAAAGTGTTAGACTTACTTAGTTGCAAACGGGAACACGAATGGGTTCTCGTTTATCGGGGAGAGCGACGACATTCTTGACCAACCCCAAGCTTGTAGCAAATACGCACATGAAAAATAAGTACAAGTATTCTTTTTTGCAATTTTACACATTGCACTATATAGATGGGCCAACACAGCTGAACCCTAACTATATGTGCTTACCTTATTAATGTTGCATAACAAAGGTAAATACATAATATTTACTGAATTACCTGTAGTTTCTAGAAACAAAAAATTACCAAATAAAATCATAATATAACGCCGAGCTTTAACTATTTTCTCATACTCGGTTGAATCTTCGGACAATACTATACTGGCATAATATTGTTTAAGGTATTTTAAATTTATACCTTGCCCCCTTGCTTGACCAGATGACTCTCCCTCAGTTTCATCGTTTAACAAATGGGCACCCAATAATTCATTACAGATAGAATTGTCTTGGTTAACTCTACCATTCACGGTCTTTCCATCTATATGGAGACCCAACAACATGTACACGTCCTCAAGTGTGACGGTACACTCACCAATCGGAAGGTGAAATGTGTGGGTCTCGGGTCTCCACCGCTCCAACAAAGCAAGAATGAACTTGTAGTCCACCGAGTACGAAACAATATTGAGGAGATTTCTAAATCCACATCCTCTAATATATGGTTCTATTAAAGGATCGTGGGGTACGTATTCATGTACACGACATCTAAAACGCTTCGGATCCAAATAACAAATAAGTAAGAAATGCAATAAGAAGAAGAAATACATAATACAAACATAGATAACAAAGGTATACGACTTAAAACGGAATAAGTAAAAAGAGAGTGATAACATATAAATGTCGAGATATTCTCGAGTGTTCCTCTGTGTTCATTACCCATAGTCAACAAAGACATGATTTGATGTTGCAGAGCTTGAGTGTGGCAGAGAAATAGTATGGCAAAGAAAGATTATAGATGAGTAGTGTTGGAGATGATTTGATATTGTGATATGAAAGACTATTTATAGATGAATGAGATAGTAGGTTTACAACCTACGAAGCATGAGATTGGTTGCATGCAATGACAAGTAGACTAGATTAGGTAGAGTAACCTTTGTCTAAGGCGAATGCATGTGAAGAATCACATGCAAGGAAGAGGCTCCCTTCCTCTTGGCGCCTGCATGTGTTTAGTCACATGCAAGGAAGAGGCACCATTCCTCTTGGCGCCTAGGTGTAAGTCAATGGAAGGGGCGTCATTCCTCTTGGCGCCTTGGTGTATTTGAATTGAAGGGTCGCCCTTCCTCTTGGCGCCTATGTTGCTTTATGGCGCCTAGGAAATGGGCGCCTGTTAGGAATATTAGGGCACAAAGATTCTTTGTTCAGAGATTCCCTGGGCACATGTGTGTTCTTGTCATTCTTGTCACTATATGTGGATTCTTTTCACTGCATGCATGGTCAAGTCTGTACAGACGAACCAAGTGATAAATAAGTTTAATCTTTACGCTATTTAGGTCGTGCAGATCAACAACTTAGCAATGAATTCATTTTCAGTAAAGAAAAGAAAGTTAGATTTTTCAAAAATGTCTTCCACACAACATTACATGATCAATGCCCATATCGAAGGTGAAATATTTGATCATCAGTTATTCAGTTTTTATTTTCGAAACACAGAGGTAACTCGGTTTACAATAAATCAACGATCAAAATTTTCCCATCTGAAACAAAGAATAGAAAAGAAATTGCAGTGCAGTAATTTGGGCCAAATCATCTATAAAAATCCGGTTTGGTTTGCAGAAAACCAGGTGAAGTTTTATGAGAAGAAGATTCGAGATGATGACGATGTTCAACATATGTTTGTCGGTCACGAACAATCCCGTTACAACGATATAGAGTTGTATATATTACCACATCAACAACAAGTGTCTCAGTTCATTGATCAGTCACAAGTGTTTTGTGAGACTGATGACGAACAAGCTGAGGTGAATGTTTCAGATGACGAAGAAGAAGACGCCGAGATCATGGTTAATTCAATGGTGAACGCTGATGAGGAAGAGGAGCCAATACCAGTAAGTCATGTATACTATCCACCCCAACACATGACAAGGTTGAATTTGGGTTCCGATGAACATTCATCAGATATATGGTACAATCCTTATGTGCAAATGCAAGGATCTTTGAAACAAGGAGACACATTTCACACAAAAGAGGAATGTGTAAAAGCCATTAAGAAATTACACATGCAACTATCAGCTGATTTCAAAGTTGGTAGAACTAACACATTGAGGTATAAAATTTATTGTCCGAATGAGCACTGCCTTTTTATGTTGTCAGCTTCGTACCGGAAGAGGAGTGAGTCTTGGAGATTGGACCAATAGGTCCAGATCACACATGCATGCTGACAAACCCAATGCAGGATCATCGTAAATTAAGCTCTCAACTAATATGCGATGAAATATTGTCTATCAATGACGACAATCCCTCATTAAAGGTGAGTACAATAATCTCACATATTAGGGCAGAGTACGAGTACACTCCATCATATATGAAGGCATGGATAGCTAGGACAAAGGCTGTTGAAAAAGTGTTTGGAAATTGGGAGGAGTCTTACAAACAACTTCCAAAATACCTATTGTCTCTAAAACAATATGCTCCCGGAACTATTGTCAAGTTGGAAACATTGCCCGCGTATACACCAGACGGGATGTGTGCTGTTGGAAATGGAGTATTCCACCGTCTCTTCTGGGCGTATCAGCTATGCATCATAGGTTTTTCTTTCTGTAAATCAATTATACAAATTGATGGTACATGGTTGTACGGGAAATACAAAGGAACGTTACTGATGGAAGTGGCACAAGATGGGAACAACAACATTTTTCCAATCGCCTTTTCCCTAGTTGAACAGGAGACTGCTGAGGGATGGAGTTTTTTCCTAAGAAATCTTCGATTACACGTTGCACCTCAGCCTAACTTATGTTTGATCTCCGACAGACACCCTTCAATCATCAGTGCATATAATAACATTGATAATGGCTGGCAAAATCCTCCTTCGACGCATGTGTTCTATATTAAACATATTGTTCAGAATTTCATGTGGGAAATCAAAGATAAGACGTTGTGGAAGAAGGTTGTCAATGCAGGTTACACATTATCAGAATCTTCTTTCAAACACTACCGCGAAGAAATAAGATTGTCAAACGAAGATGCAGTACGGTGGATCAATAGTATTCCATTAGAGAAGTGGACTAGGGTATACGACAACGGTCAACGTTGGGGCCACATGACATCAAATCTTGTGGAATCAATGAACTTTGTCTTCAAAGGCATCCGTAACCTACGTATAACCGTTTTGGTGCAGACAACATATTTTAGGCTAGGAGCACTGTTTGAAACCAGACGCTCAAAATGGAGTTCAGTGTTGCAATCTGGACAATTGTTCACTGATGCTTCAATGAAATTCATTAGACATGAAGCTGCCAAAGCAAACACACACGTGGCTACCGTTTTTGACTGCACTAATGGTTGATATAGTGTTGCCGAGTCCATGGATCACAATAAGGGCATGCCGATGGGACAGTACATAGTCGAACTAGATAGAGGTTGGTGCGACTGCGGAAAGTTCCAAGCCTTTCGTATCCCCTGCTCCCATGTAATTGCGACATGCTCAAAGGTTCGAAGGGATCTATCCTACTTGCTATCTGAAGTTTACAAAGTCGTTAGCCTTTCAAATGTTTATAAAATTAGTCTTTCCGTAGTGGCAAAAGAGGATTATTGGCCAGAATATCAAGGGGACATCGTCTGGCACAACGAAGTTATGCGAAGGAAGAAAAATGGTCGCCCAAACAGCACCCGGATTTGAACCGAAATGGATACGGCGAACAAAATGGTTAGACTATGTAGTTCATGCCGTCAGTCAGGTCACAACCGTAATAATTGTCCTAGTGTTGGAACGAGCACAACCAGATAAATTCACATGTACCTCTATTGTAATATATGAAAAGCTAAATTTATTTTATTATAGACGTCTGTGACGAAAGTACCATTACATAAACAGTAACACAAATAATTATAACAACTAGAATACAAGAACTATGCGATTACAACCATCAAAACAATTTTGAACATGTAATGCATCACCCTACGAGCGTCTTGGTCGGTCTTAATATCCACTCATTCACGTACTTCTCCATTTTGGTTGAACGTGGACACAAACCATTGTATTCTTCTAATCCTTTCACCCTTTCCAATTTCTCCCTCTAACCAACTGTACAACGTCCGATTAAGACGTTCAAACGTACATGTGTTCCAAAGCCGAATCTGTACCGGAGCCGCAACGGGGGAAAATATTACATCATCATTTCGTTTCTGAATGTATGCAGACATTGTTAAAACAGAGAAACTTAAAGGTGAGTGGGGTTGAACTAGAGAAAATATGGTATTAGGAGATGATTTTGTGTGAAAAATATTGTATCCAAGACGTGACATTTATACAGAGTGAATATAAAATGCATGCGCCAAGAGTGTTGTCGCCCACATGACATGACATGCAGGCGCCAGAGGCATTGACGTCCACACCACAAACAACACTAAGGCGCCAGGGGCATTGACGCCTCCTCTTCATGCTTAGGGAATGCGTCAATTCATCTGACGCATTCTCTTTTAAAAGTGATTTTTTTTTTGAATTATTTATTATTTTCGATTTTTTTTAAAAAAAAAATCGAAAGGCGTAAAGAAAGAAAAATTTGGAGTTAAATTTTTTGATAGGAAATTGTCAGAATAGAATTAAATTAAGTACTTAAAATTCATATTTTTATAACCAACAATATTATAATTTAAGTATTTTAAACTTTACAGTTTTCTCTATAAAAATGTATTTTTTATAGATTGTGAAGTATGCATTAGAGAGACGTGAAGACGATAGTGACAGTATCTTTGCTAAAGCCTAAATCTTTTAGAACGGTTGTGAGGGGAAGTTGGTGCTACTAGTATTTCTGTTGTTGTGGGATCTTGTGCTTATCTTTAATTTTCTTGTTCTTGTTCAACAACAACGTCATGTCACACTTATTAGTGGCTCACTTTTCAAGCTCTTCATTTTTTGGGCGCAGACCATTTGCTTTTTGTCTCGTCTAGTCACTTTCCAAGTTGTGGAGATCAAAGCGTTGTTAAAAATAAAGTTGGAACCATTGCATTAAGTGACGTTCATTTATGGTCTTGTAGGGTGAATTGCAGACTCAAACAATGAATACAAAGTAGCACTTATGTCACATACACCTTTTTACAATTTTCAAGTTGACTTGCAATTAATTTTGTTAGAATTATTTGAATTGCAGATATTTATTTTCGGGGAAACCCCACCATTTAAACAATATATTAGTTTTTAATTATATATACTAACTCAAATTTATATCAAATACCTTACCATACATAATAAACATGATCTCTAAATTTAAAGATCACTGTCAATTTAGTCGTTGAAATCACTATTGAATTTAGTCGGTATGTTATATGGAGAGAACAAAAAGAGTCAGTTATTCATAAAAAAAGAAGAAGTGTCAGTCCCGTGTTTGACTAGTTGATTGGAATGTGCTGCATGATTATAATAGTAGGAATAGATATATATTCCACGACAATGTCATTATACTTCTTATTCCATTTTATTTTTGCTAACACCACAATAGTATGATATAAATAGTAATACTGTGTAATTTGTCTAGATGTGATAAGGTGTACTATAGTTCTATTCGAACATCTTTGCCCAATATTAGCATGAATCAAATTATTTAGATTAGACTTGTACATTCAACTTTTACTAAATAAAGGTCTTGCTCTATCTTCTTTGCTATTTCTAGTTAACAAAAAACAATATTTTTGCATTCTTATTCCCATTCTCCTAAAAGCTTTCCATCCAACCAAATATGTCTCTTCTATGTTTCATGAGCTAAGCTATTTTTTAAACAAAATCAATTCATTCATTTCTTATCAACTATAATTTGTCCCTATGGAAGAATATTCCTTTTAAGATTTATTAATTGTTTAATTTAGTATTCTTTCTATATTTACTTTCATCGTATAAATGAGCTGTGGCAGAGCTAGCCTGATTTTTTTTGAAGGGTTTATAATTTAGATCTTTATACTCATTAAAAAAAATCACAAAATAACATTAAAAACACACAAAAATATTTGTTTATAATAAGATGACACCTTTTATATATATAACAAAAAGTTGGGTATTGTATTTTCAAATTATATATATATATATATATATATATATATATATATATATATATATATATATATATATATATATATATATATATATATATATATATATATATATATATATATATATATATATATATATATATATATATATATATATGAGGAATTGAGCATTTGGATTTTATTTTTGTGATTCTTGGAATTCAAACTTACACTCACTTTTCCAAAAAAATATTTTTGTTTCTTCTTCCCTAAGAATATTAATAGAAGCGATCTCTAGTGCATTGCTCAAAGTCGTCGTTGTCTTTCTTCCTCTTCTCCCGCTTCATCAATCTCATACAATCAGGTATTATCATAAACTCAAGTTTTTATATTTAGCATTTCCTATTTTCTAGTCAAGATGAGTGATAATACGGTTGATCTAATGAGCGATTATGAAGGTGAAACTTCGTCTACCTCTATAACGGGGACATCCTCAGATTCTCATCTCCCTCATCTTGGTCGAAGTCAAATAGAACAAAAAATTATACCTTTATTTGACGATTCTAACTCAAAAAGGGTATATGGGAATTTCTTGGAGGAAGGAATTTCTTCACCCGACTCATTAGAATGTGGATCTATGTGCTTGTAGGTATAAACTTGAAAATATCGCTGAAGATTTATCTAAAGTTTTGATGACAACAATGATGATAAAAGTCTGTTGAAATAACTTTCAATCTTGATGGTGATCTAACCAAAGAAACATTCCATGCCTCAATAACACAGAGATTCAAGATCAAAGTGCTTATATAGTCAGAAGCAATCTAGCAAAGAATCTTGATGCCTCAGATAAAGTGTGAAAGCTCGTAAACCCATATTTGTTTGTTTGAGTGACCTGAGTATTGTATAAGTAAGGAAGTAGCTTAGAAGTGCTAAGGCAACACAAAAACACACACACAAACACACCAAATATCTTTTCAAATGTTTTATCTTAAAAACTATTTTCAAAGTCAATCCAAGTGATTAAAAAGTTGTCTAAACTTTTTTCCAAAATATTTTTGAACTAACTAATCGATTGGTAAGTTGTGTCAATCGATTGGAAAAACTTTACTGAGTCAACCAATTGATTAGAGCATTAAGCTAATCATTTGAAAGAGTGTTAATTGATAACTGATTGATAAGGATAACACATTAATTACTTGCAATGGCTATATATCCAAACTTTCCTATTTAGCATTGCTAATCGATTAAATCTGAGTTGGCCAATCAATTAGAGCTTTGTGCCAATCAATTGTCTCACTAATTCGGCCCATGTATTGTTTCCATTTTGATTTTTCCAGCTACTATATAAGGGAGGCATACCTCATCTTCATTATACACCACTTTCCAATGTTTTACCATTTCTTTGAAATTTATCTCTCTAATTTCTCTCTCTCTCTCTCTCTCTCTCTCTCTCTCGAAAATATTTCTTTTCACTTGATATTTCCTTAGTGATTGTAAGTGAAGTTTTGCTTGTGAGGATTTTTTTTGTAAGGGGCCGTGCTAGTCGTTTAAATTCTTAAGAGCGTGATACTCTTAAGAGATCTAGTTTTGTTTCTGAGATAAACATGTCATACTTTGTGGTTGGTTTTTTATGCTCTACTGAAAAAAGATTTATTTTGGTTATTGAGATAAGCCATAAATCTCTAAATGATTCGTTAACGTAACTTAGGGTAAAAGTTGTCATTGGTTGGAGATAAGACTTTAAAAATCTCAAAATCAGATTGTATTAAGGTTTGTGGGTATAACCTTCAAAAGCTCAAAGTTTATAGTCGAACATTCAAGAAGATCTCTTGGGGATAGAACTAGGCCAACGTTCGGCTAAACTTGTATAAATCTCTGGTGTAATCTCTCTAACCCTATCATTTTAATTTCAACAATTTACTTTCTTTATTTTATTTCCGCTGCAATTCAGCCAACCAAAATTACTAGTACGACCTTAACCTTAAAAAGTATAAAATTATTCATGAACTTTAAATACCACAATTCACCTCCCTCTTGTGCTTGAAGTCAGTTGTGCAACAAGTGGCATCAGAACCTAACTTCTGTTAAGGAATAATCATCTCAAGAGGAAAAATATCTTCAAGCTACTCACTAAACAGATCTTCATCCTTCAATGAAGAAAGGTATAGTTTGTGGAAAGTGAAAATGAATTTTTTCATAGAAGGGACAAACCGTGGTATTTGGAAGATTGTGAAAGAAGGATCATATGTCCCTACACATGAAGTTAATGGTGTTGTAGTAGAAAAATCTGAAAAGGATTGGTCAAATAATGATAAAGAAAATTTTCAACATGTTTCGAAAGCAAATAATATCATCACTACCACCCTCGGTCTTAATAATTTCTTACGAGTTTCGCACTGCGAAACCACTAAAGAAATGAGGGACATCCTCCAAATTATCCATGAAAGTACTATTGATGTAAAGAGGGCAAGGTTGAGCACATTAACCAATGAGTATGAAATCTTAAAAATGAAACCTGAAGAGAACATAAGTCAAATGCAAACACGACTCTCAAATGAGGAATTACCGACATCGTCAGTCATATGAAAACTCTGTGGAAAACATTCTCAAATGAGTAATTAGTCATAAAAATTCTTAGATGCCTAAACCGTTGGCAACCCAAAGTCGCAACGATTTTTGAATCTAATGATTTGGTGACTATGTACAAACAAATATCTTTGATAAATTGCAGAAACATGAAGTGGAACTCAAAAGACGTGCATATACGAAGAAGGAGACAAGAAAATAAGAGTCTAACACTTAAAGAATGCCACATTGCTATGTTCTGTTTCATTAAAAAAAACATGAAAGTAAAAAAGGACACCCATTTCAGAGTTCTATAAGAAACATTGTGAACATAAAGCTAAAGTATCATCTAAATATAAATACGCCTACATTTCTAAGACAATGAAGAAAACTGATAATGAAACTAACAATCAAGGAACTAAGATGGTATGGGTACTAAAGTTACAAACTAAATTTTTCTTTGATAGTGACTGTTCAAAACATATGACAGGTGACAAAACCTTATTCTCCACCTTTTTTCCCAAAGGAAGAGGATTTTTCTCATATGGGGATAATATTAAGGGGACAATTCTAGGTTTTGGCACCATCAGTAAGTACCCAAATCTAAAAATTAGGGAAGTCCTCTTGGTAAAAGGACTTAAGCATAATTTGCTCAACATAAGTCAACTTTGTGACAAAGGTGACAATGTAACATTTGATTTTTATGATTGAAGGATAATAAAATCAAATAAAATGAAACTCTATTTACTAGCTCAAAAAGTGGAAATACCTACACATCAAATTTAAATAAAATTCCTTCAAATGATGTATGTCTCCTAAGTAACGAGGATGAATCTCTGCTATGGCGTAGAAGAATATACCACATCCATATGGATCACTTGAACAAGTTGGACCGCAAGGATCTCGTAGACGGCTTGCCAAACTTACATGTTGAAAAGAACGGATTATGTGATGCATGGAAAAAAGGGAAGCAACTAAGGGCCTATTTTAAATAAAAAAATATAGTTTCTACCGATTGCCCATTGCAATTGCTTCACATGGACCTCTTTTGCCCATCCAGAAACATAATTCTAAGTGGAAACGTCTATGCCCTTACAATTGTGGATGACTAATCTCAGTATACTTGGACAAAATTCTTATCTCAGAAAAGAGACACGTTTGCTGCCTTTTGAAAACTAGTCAAGGTTATCCATAACGAAAAAGGGATAAACATCACATATATAAGGAGTGATCGTGACGGAGAATTCCAAAATGAGGATTTTGATTTTTTTGTAACGAGAATGGTATTCGAACCACCTTTTCCACCCCATGAACTTCCCAACAAAATGGGGGTAGTAGAGAGGAAAAATAGATCTTTAGTAGAGCTTGCAAGGACGATGCCCAATGAAACCAATTTTCCAAAATATCTCTGGACCGATGCTATGAATACTGCTTACTATATTATGAATTGTGCCTTAATACGAGAAATTCTATACAATCGAAGAAATCTGAATGCTTTATCCTTAACAACAGGAAATATAACCTTTAAAAAATCGATGCAAGAGATGATGAAGGCATATTTAGGATATTCCACTTTGAGTAAAAAATTTAGAATCTATAGCAAGATATCTTGAATAACAAAATAATAAATTCCTGTTACGTTTGATGAATTTAACCCAAAAATTGTAGAAGTAGAAGTTATTGATTGTGCAAGTATCATAGAAAAGGA
This sequence comes from Lathyrus oleraceus, assembly GCF_024323335.1. Taxonomy (NCBI): domain Eukaryota; kingdom Viridiplantae; phylum Streptophyta; class Magnoliopsida; order Fabales; family Fabaceae; genus Lathyrus; species Lathyrus oleraceus. The sequence continues at coordinate 430,836,914 of NC_066579.1, forward strand.
AAATCTGGAAGATAATCAAGAGCCAAATCAAGAGGAAAATGAAAATCAAGTTAGAACTTAAGAACCAACTTAGGATTAAATCCTAGAAGCTCTGCAAGAACATCCATATTTCCCAAAGGAATGGAGACTGAAAAAAGACCATCCAATTTAGAACATTATAGGAGATATATCCAAGGGAGTCACCACTCGACGACCTCTCAACAAGGTATGTAACTCCGTGGCTTTGGTTTCACAAATTAAGCCAACGGGAATTAACGAAGCTATAGTCGACGAACATTTCTCTCTTGCTATGCATGAAGAGTTAAATGAATTTGAACGAAACAACGTTTAGGAACTCATTCCCAAACTTCAGCTAATATAGTAATTGGTACCCGATGGGCCTTTTGCAACAAGCTGGATGAAGATGACAATGTTTTAACAAATAAAACCATACTCGTTGCGAAATGATACAATTAACATGTAGGAATATATTTCAAAGAAACATATGTTTCTTTATATAGATTAGAAGCCATAAGGATGCTATTAGTCTTCTCCTGCATCATGAATTTCAAATTATTTCAAATGGGTGTAAAAAATGCCTTTCTAAATGGTTACATGCAATAGGAGGTATTCGTTGAACAACCTCCAGATTTTATCACCCAACTTTTCCAAAACACGTCTTCAAGCTTAATAAAACATTATACGGTCTGTAACAAGCTCCTAGAGCATGGTATGACTGGTTAAGTAAATTCTTACTTGAAAACAAGTTCCAGAAAATACATGTTCATAAGACTCTTTAATCAAGAAAATTGAGCATGACATTATATTAGTTCAAATCTATGTTGATAATATTATCTTCGATGCTACTAATGAATTATTATGCAAGGAATCTTCTAAAATTATACATAATAGGTTCAAAATGTCAATCATAAGTGAACTAAAATACTTTCTAGGACTTCAAACGCATCAAACTAAAAAAGGAACATTTTTAAGACAAACAAATATTGTAAAGAGATGTTGAAAATATTTGATTTGGATAAGTCTAGAGTAATAGAAACCCCAATGTCAACCTTATGCTACCTAGAAAAAGATGAATACGGAAAACCAGTTAAAGAGAGAAAATATTGAGGTAAGATAGACTCTCTTATTTATTTAACTACAACCCGTCCTGACATAATTTTTGTTGTATGTATGTGTTCATGCTTTCAAGCGTTCCCAAAAGAATCACATCTCAGTGTCGTCAAATGCATTATGAGATACTTATCTGGAATACAAACAATGGGTTTATGGTACCCCAAGGGAGAGGATTTTGATTTATTTGGGTACTTCGACTCCGATTTTGCTGGGTGCATATTGGATAGGAAAAGTACCAGCGATACATGTCACTTACTTTGGAACTCACTAGTCTCATGGAATAGCAAGAAACAAGCAAGTGTCGCAATATCCACAATTGAGGAATAATACTTTGTTGTAGGAAGTTCTTGTGCTCAAATCATTTGGATGAAACAACATCTCAATGAATACGGTGTCAAAATTGTAGCACCATAAACCTCATAAAAAACCCGATACTTCACTTTCATACCAAAAAAAGATTGAAGTTAGGAACCATTAATTAGAGATCTTGTTGAAAAATGGCAACGTGTACTTGATTTTTTAAATTCAACTAATAAACTTGCAAATATTTTTACTAAACCCCTTCCTAAAGAAAACTTATTTTTCATAAGATTTGAATTAGGAATTTTAAATCAATCGTGTATAGATTGAAATGCCTACATGTAATATATGTGAATCTATTTGCTTTTGATTGCATCTGTCATTTTATAGTTTATCTACCTATTTGATTTCGACAAAGAAGGAGAATTATACTCTCAAGGGGAGTTCACTATAATATCTACTTAATTGATGGGGAGTTTAATCACTTCAAACAAGTATATGTTATATTTTCTTACAACCTCCATGAGAGATGCATTGTGATCATCAAAAGAGGGGAGAATGGGGAAATATATGTTTGCATGTATAAATTTGAAATACCGTTGAAGATTTATCTGAAATTTTAATGACGACAATAATGATAAGAGTCAGTGGAAATAGCTTTCAACCTTAATGGTGATATTACCAAAAAACCTTTCACGCCTCATCAACAAAAGGAGATTCAAGATCAAAGTGCTTATATAACCAGAAGAAATCTAGCAAAGAATATTGAAGAAATACAACAAAGATATCTCGCCAGACCATGTCTATCTGTTTGAGTGACCTGAGTATTGAAAAAGTAATAAAGTAGCTTAGAAGTGCAAAGGAAACTCTCTCACACATGCCAAATATAATTACAAATGTTTTTATCTTAAAAACTATTTTTTAAGCCAAGTCAAGTGATTAAAAAGCTATCAAAACCTTTCTCCAAAGTATTTTTCAACTAACTAATCAATTGGTAAGTTGTGCAAATTGATTGGAAAAACGTTTTTGAGCCAGCCAATCGATTGGAATAGTGCTAATTAATTAACCAAATGATATGGACAACATATTAATGACTTGCAACGACTCTATATCCAAACTTTCCTATTTGGGCTTTCTAATTGATTAAAACTAAGTTGGTCAATTGATTGGAGCATTGTTCAATCGATTGACTCATTAATTTGGCCAATGGATTATTTCTGTTTTTTTCTTTTCAGACTACTATGTAAAGGGGGTACGCCTCCTCTTCATTACACACCACTTTCTAATGTTTTACCAATTTTTTGGAATTTATCTCTCTAATTTCTCTCTCTAATATCTCTCTCTAATCTCTCTCTCTCTCTCTCTCTCTCTCTCTCTCTCTCTCTCTCTCTCTGTGTAGAAATATTTATTTTTACTTGATATTGCCTTAGTGCTTGTAAGTGAGGAAGAATTTTTTATAAGTGGTCGTGTTTGATCGTTTAAATTCTCAAGAGTGTAATATTACTAAGAGATCGAGTTTGGTTCATGAGATAAACCTATCATAAAATCTATGTGGTTGATTTTTTAAGCTTTTCCAAAAAAAATATTGTTTTGGTTATTAAGATAAGCCATAAATACCTAAATAGTTTGTTAGCTTAGTCTAGGGTAAAAGCTGTCATTGGTTGGGGATAAGCTTGTAAAAATATCAATATCAGATTGTATTAAGGTTCGTGGGCATAACCTTTAAAAGCTTAAAGTTTATAGTCATACTCTAAAGAAGATCTAATGGGGATATGAGTAGGTCGACATTCGGCCAAACCTGTATAAATCTCTAGTGAAATTTCTCTAACCATTTCCTTTTAAGTTATGCACTTTACATTCCTTATTTTATTTCTACTGCAATTCACTCAACCAAAGTTAGTAATATAATTTTAATCTAGAAAAGTATAACATTAATCACGAATTTAAATACCATAATTCACCCCCTCCTCCTATCGTGCTTGAAGTCACTTGTCCAACATAGAAGCCCTTTTATTAAATGTTGGCGGAGAAGTAAATCTCGTTGAGGTCCCTATGGCCCCTCCCATCTTATCCGAGGAAGAGATACAAGCCAACCTACATAGGAGAGAATGTACTAAGGATTTTATTCATCATAATACCATCAATTGATTTTTGTAGATTGGTTAAGCGTTAATGTGATAACGTTTCAACAAGTATAATTTTCATATTTTTACTTCAAACCTTCCGTGTACACTTTTGAAAAATCTCTAATATTCAGTTTTTAAAAAAGTAGTTGAATTTTTTACAAGGGTCTATTCACCCCCTAGACCTTTTTTCTACTTCCATATTCATACTCAACAAATGGTATAAGAGCTTGGCCTTTTGATTATGTCCAATCGATATCCCAAAGTTTTGAATATGGAGGACGATGATGATCCTAAGGGAGTGTTTAGTAGAGCATCTATTTTCAAAGGAAAAAATTATACTTATTGGAAAATGAACATGTACATACACTTATTATCAGTTGACAAAGATCTGTGGTGTGATGTCACCAAGGGATCATTTATTCCCAAGGACAATGGCGACATTTTTAAACATCCAAAAGATTGGAATAATGATGAGACCAAAAAGGCTTCATAAGTTTTGAAAGTGAGAAACATACTTATATATACTCTAAGCGCGAAAGTATTCTACTCAATTTCACATCATACAAGTTCTAAAGGTATGTGGGATGCTCTCCAAACTCTCTATGAGAGAATAGATGACGTCAAGGATTATAAAATCGATATGTTTACAAAGGAGTTTGAAATTTTTTGTATGGAACCCGGAGAATCTGTGGATTCCATGCAAACTAGATTCCTCCACTCAATCAACAAACTAAGAAACTTGGGTAAAACATTTTCTAACAAAGATTGTACTTACAAAATATTGAGATCTAAAAAGGAAGAGACTGATTTATTTGTCAGACGCTACAATAGGTACTTAAATAGAAACAAGCTCAAGAATTCTGAAAAAGGACTAAAAAAATTTAGAAATACTCACCTACCTAAGAATCATTTGATCTTAGTACTTTGGATATTACAAAACTGTTTTGAAAGTTAGCCGAGCGTGAGAATGAACTAAAACGACTTACCGATAATGATGTAAACTCGAAAAAGAAAGAGAAAGGAAAAGAAGAGAAGCAAGATCTTTCATTGAAAGTTTTGTCATCTAAAGGGAAGAAGTCAAAGGAAGAAAGTGAGAACTATGATGAAGAAGCTTCTAAAAAGGAAAAGACTGATTTATTTGTCAGACGCTACAATAGATACTTAAATAAAAACAAGCTCAAGAATTCTGAAAAAGGACTAGAAAATTTTAGAAATACTCACCTACCTAAGAAAAAACACAAGAAAAAGATGATAATATTACATGTGCGAATGTGGAAATCGGGACATTTTAGAACCACTTGTCCAAGTCTCACCAAACATCATAAAAATAAATATAAGGAATTCTTCAAGAAGAAAGGATAAGGCTCCAAAGGTCGTCTAGCCTATGTCGCATGGGAAGAAGAGGATGAGAGCCCTTCCTCTGATTCTTGCTCAAGTTCAGATGATGAGTGTGGCAAATTATGCTTGATGGTACGTAAGAAAGGTGAAACTTCAAAGGTATATACTTCTGATCTCGATGATAAATATTCTCATAGTGAACTATCGAAAGCATTCAATGACATGTATGTAGATTCTATAAAAGCATTTAAGAAAATTTCTCTACAAAAGGAAGTGATTTTAAAACTTGAAGAGGAGATAAATCATCTTAATCATGCATTAGAATCTCTTAAGGAAGCGCATACATCTCTAGTTGATGCGCTTTATAATGTTTCAGATACTTTAGTTGAAAAGATAGAAATAGTGGAATGCGTTGAGTGTACAATTTTAAAACTTGAAATTGAAACTCTTAAAGGACAACTTACACATGTTACTTCACTATCGTGTACTTGTTATATTTCTTCGAGTGAAATATGGAACGTTTTTAAGAAAAACCCCATGTCACCAAAATAAATAGAAGAAGCATTTCATCTAAAGCCATTTGTTGTTATTGTGGTGATAAGGGTCACATTAGGCCTCTTTTTCATGTTAGAAATGTTCAAGTCCCTAATGGTAAAATGACATGGATTCCTAAGTCTAACTCAAATAACCCTAAAAGACCCACTAGTTAGGGACCTAAATTGCCTATATGAATTTTTGCAGGAAAGTCTTGACTCCATGATCCGTTGTCGCACACGGGTCATAAACGAGTTTAAAAGTGTAGTAAAACGGAAGCGACACTCGAATATCGTATCACAAGGACTCTTGAATGTTATAACCAAACAAATAGAAAGAAGGGGTTTTTAAGGTTCAAAACTTAAATAGAAGATGATTAAAGGTAAAAGCAAAATTGATAAATAAGTTAATCTATTGTATCGATTTCCGACTTATCATCGATTCTTATAATTTCAATTCCCTAGCGGATTCAACCCATTCAATTACAATACCTACTGAAAAGCGCAAATTGGTATTATATGATGTATGTTCCTAATTTCCGAATTAAGCAAACGGATTTAAGTAGACGCGAATTATGCAAACGCGACTTAATCAAACACGATAATGAAAAAGCTACGCTAACGTGATTATAGTTAAGGATCATACAAACAACCAAATCTAATCAACTCTATCCTATAAGAAACAATCGAATTAAGCAAATGAAAGTAATCGAATTAAGCAAACGAGTTTATAAGAAGAATTGAAAAGAAATTGAAATTAAATTGAAATTAATAAAAACCTCAAAGTGGAATTCGAATACAACATATCAACTCTTTGGGAATTAGCTTTCCATGAAATATTCTAAGCAATATTTTATCATCAAAATTTAGAATTCGATTCATGTAGCAGTGGAAGACCTAATATAATAAAAGGGAAATTCGGGCCTTTATGGGATCCGACCTGAAAATTACAAAAACCATCCCAAACTAACTATTTTAATTAAGTCTGGGACTTTAACGAATTATTCGACCATTCTTCATTCAGAATGTGCTTTTGAAAGAAACTGCGGGAGTTGAATTTATAAAATATTTCATTCACTTGAACAACTCTATAGCAATTGTTTTCTCTTCTCCTTCCTCTTTTTATTCTTTTTTTTTTTTGAAGGAGTATGTATTGACATGTATTGAAATATTACAAACATAATTCCCTTTTTTTTCTTCCTCTTATCCTTCTATTTTTTCTTCCTCTTTTTTTCTTTTTTTTTCTTTTTCTGCCAACTTCTGAAATATTACAAACATAATTATTCAACCCCACACAACTCCAAGACTCTTTCAACCCTTTAAATAGGGTGATAACATTGTTTTTCAATTCTCGGCTTGTAATGAGTGTTAAATAAAAAAAGGATAATAGGCTCAAGGGGGTTTCAAACAAGGGATGCAATTATTTTAGGGTTGGTTTTTTGACTAATTGGCTAAAAAAAACAAAAGAAAACAAAATTGCTTTTATCATATCAGTGTGCACAAGTAAACAACAACATCAACAAAAGACAATTCAAGTTCTAGAGACCAACATACATGAGTGAATCACACAAGAAAGAAAGAGATGAATTTTTGTATGTTATCCATATAAGGCTCAAAGCTCACCAGGGTTAATAATCTACTGCTAAAGATATATAATTTAGAGTCTAGTCCTACCTATCATACTAAAAGTGCACAACAAATTTTTCACATCACACCACAAGACTTTAGTCAAGAGAACTAAGAAACATACTCATAATTGTAACTCAAAAACCAAAGGAAAAAGCATGCAATATTTTTTTTTAAGAAAGCAAACAAAAACTAAAACAGAGAAAAACTGAAAACAAAACAAAACAAATAAATGGTTCCCTCCCCCACACTTAAAACATATGTTGTCCTCAATGAAATGACATAAGTATAAAATAAGAGTGAGAGAAAGGAAAGAACACACCCGAGGAGTCAAGGCGGATAAATGATCGCATAAGCAGTCTTTCCCAAAGAGAGCTCTTCTACAGTCTCTTTTTCCAAAGTCGGGTTCTCATGGAGTAGCTTTGGATAGTGTCCATTGACCTTGAAATTTTGATTAGTGCATTTGCCTTATATTACATGATCAAAAAAGTATCTTCGATAAGTAAAAGTGTTGAATGAGCACGTGAAAGTGATATCCTTTCTCACAACATCAAGAATTAAAGGATTACGGGGTTGTCTCTTTACTTTTGTTTCATCTTTAAGTGAGATCCTATGCATATATATGGATGGGCTAAGATCACGAGTGTCAGCCCAGGTCCATCCAATTTCCTTCTTATATTTTTGCTTAAGTTGAAGCTTTGATGAATAATATGAATCACTGGGAAGTGGATTAGGCTCTACAGAATATGGTTGTTCAATGGATGATATGTTTGGGGCAGTCAGGATGTCAAGAGCTTCAGCTACATAAATAACTTCATTTACACTGTCACCCTGTAAGGCAACATCAATCTCAGCACAAACAACATAAAGGTTAGTGTTAGTACAATCATCACATGAGTAAATATCATCAAAACCAGATAAAGTTGGAAAATCAGCTGAAAACAAATCAGAATAAGCTTCATCAACAACTTCAGAAAGCAACTCTATTTGAAAAACAAAATGCTCTTCCTCGTCAATCTTCTTATTTTCAAGTACTCTTTGTGGTAAAGGGATTAGTGATACATACTTATTTCCAATCTCAACAACAATAGAAGGTTCAGGTTTATTTTCAAGTGTTACACTAACAATTTTTTTATTTTTTTCTGGGGCTGGTTCTGTAACTTTTTCGGATCTCAAGGAAATTGCACTCACATTAGCATTAGGGCCTTTTGGATTCACGACTGTTTGGGCAAGAAGTTGGTTTGATCCTTGGGCTTGCTGCATGACATTCATTGAAGTGGCAATCTGCCCAATCTGTGTCTGCAACGTCTGAATACTGGAATCTGTTCGTTGCTGAAATTGGAGACTGTTTATAACCATTTGCTTGACAAGTTCCTCTAGTAAAGGTTCAGAAGGTGGAAAGGTGGTTACTTGTGGAGGGTTATATGGTGGTGGTGGTGGAAGGGGTAACATCAATTGTTTCACTAAAGAGGTAAGTTCATCAATTCTGGTTTCTAGAGCTTTGTTGGAGGAAGAAACCTGAATCTCATTCACACCTTTTGCTTGGACCACAAAATTATCCCTTGTTGTGAACTGTTGGGAGTTAAGTGACATCTTCTCAATCAAGGATTTGGAAGCAACTGGAGTCTTATCAACAAGTGTTCCACCACTAGCAGCATCTAAAATGTTTATTTCCATTGGTAGCAATCCCTCATAAAAGTATTGTATTAGTAATTATTCAGAAATCTGGTGGTGAGGACAACTCGACACTAACTGCTTGAATCTCTCCCAATATTCAGCCAATGATTCCATGTCAACCTATCTAATACCACATATTTCTTTTCTGATTGAAGAAACTCTTGAAGTAGGGGAAAATATTTCTAAGAAGATTTTCTTCATATTATTCCAACTTGTAATAGAATTTGGCTCAAGATAATATAACCAATCTTTTGCAGCACCTTGTAGTGAGAATGGAAATGCTCTAAGATTAACATGATCTTCAGTAATTCCTTGAGGCCTCAATGATGTAGAACATACAATCTGAAATTCTTTTAGATGCCTATGCGGATCCTCACCTGCAAAACCGTTAAATCTTGGCAACAAGTGTATTAAATCATATTTCAATTTGAAAGGTACAACAGCAATAGGAAATTCAATACATAAAACATTATAATTAACATCAGGAGCAACAAGTTCTCTGAGGATTCTTTGGTCAATCATGTTAAACTCAATAGAAAAAAAAATCAACAAACAATGAGAAAACACAACTAATTCAGCAATGCAACAACAAATAGAAAAATACTGACAATGTCCCTATTAAGTAAAAACAATTGAAATACGAACAAAACGATTAAAATAAAATATAAAAAATAAAAAAACACGAAAATTAATCTAATAACGTCAATTAAGAATTTTGAGAATTTTTACGGAATTTTCGGAAACTACCAAAATAGAAAATAAATCATATAAAATAGAAAAATAGGGAATTTCGATTTTTTACGGTGCGTCCACTATTTAGTGCCTAAATAGAGGCTTTCGTTCCTTGATTTTTTCCTAATAAATCGACAAATAATCGGAATAGTCTGAGATGATTTTCTTAAAAACAGATTTTTTTTCCTACCTAAACCGCAAAAAGACCCGTACGCAAAAAAGTTAGGGCAAAAAAAAAAGCTAAAACATAACACCTAAACCTATAATAATGATTAGACTATAATAATGGTTAATATCTACAAGAGTCCCCGACAATGACGCCAATTTGATCCGTTGTCGCACACGGGTCAAAAACGAGTTGAAAATTGTAGTAAAACGGAAGCGACACTCGAATATCGTATCACAAGGACTCTTGAATGTTATAACCAAACAAATAGAAAGAAGGGGTTTTTAAGGTTCAAAACATAAATCAAAGATGATTAAAGGTAAAAGCAAAATTGATAAATAAGTTAATCTATTGTATCGATTTCCGACTTATCATCGATTCTTATAATTTCAATTCCCTATCGGATTCAATCTCATTCAATTACAATACCCACTGGAAAGCGCAAATTTGTATTATATGATGTATGTTCCTAATTTCCGAATTAGGAAAACAGATTTAAGCAGACGCGAATTAAGCAAACGCGACTTAATCAAACACGATAACGAAAAAGCTACGCTAACGTGATTATAGTTAAGGATCATACAAACAATCAAATTTAATCAACTCTATCCTATAAGAAACAATCGAATTAAGTAAACGAAAGTAATCGAATTAAGCAAACGAGTTTATAGGAAGAATTGAAAAGAAATTGAAATTAAATTGAAATTAAATTGAAATTAATAAAAACCTCAAAGTGGAATTCGAATACAACAAATCAACTCTTTGGGAATTAGCTCTCCATGAAATATTCTAAGAAATATTTTATCACTAAAATTCAGAATTCAATTCATGTAGCAGTGAAAGACCTAATATAATAAAAGGAAAATTCGGGCCCTTATGGGATCCGACCTGAAAATTACAAAAACCGGCCAAAACTAACTATTTTAATTAAGTCTGGGACTTTAACAAATTATTCGACCATTCTTCATTCAGAATATGCTTTTGACTTCAACATGAAACTTGTAGTTATTTCTCTTAGCTTTCCAAAGTATATTAGAATGTGTCAATCCTAGTCCTATAGCCCAAGTTATGATCTGAATAGTGATAAGGTATCAAATAACTATTTATGCTGAAAATAAAGTACGAAAATAAAATAAAGTCAAAAATAAACTTAAATATAAAAACACACTAAAATAGTAAAAATAATAGAATAAATTATATAAATGCGTAAGTATAATTATAGAATAATGTGCATCAAAATGCACTGATCACTCCATGAAAAGATTATGGTTTCTGAATAGCGGATTTTCAAGACACATGACAGGAGATACTTCCATGTTCATCAAGTTCGATGAGAAGGAAAGCAATCATGTCATGTACAAAGACAATACGAAAGGTTAAATTATTGGTGAATTTATTATGGGAAATACCTCCACAATTACCATTTAAAATGAGCTTTTAGTCAAAAGACTTAAACATAACTTACTTAGCATTAGCCAATTATGTGACAAAGGTATTCTGTCATTTTTGATACCCTTAATTATGTAATTGAGAATAAGGCAAGTAAAGACCTTATGTTTAAGAGTTCTAGGATTTAAAAATGTCTATATGCTTGATCAAAACGACGTGTCACTGCATGGAATTAAGTGTTTAGTAGCCAAGAGTGAAAAATTCTTGGCTATGGCATAGAAACTTAAGTCACGTGCATATTGACTTGTTGAATAAGATAACATCAAAGAATCTAGTAGTTGGTCTTCTTAAAATAAAGTTTTTAAAAGACAAATTATATGATGCTTGCAATAGGGGAAAGCAAACAAGAGTGTCGTTTAATTCAAAGAAGGTTATTTCGACGTCAAAATCTCTCTGGCTTATCATTTAGTATTGTTTGACCCTTTGCAGACAAGAAGTTTAGGAGACAACTTTTACGAGTTTGTGATTGTTGATGACTACTCTAGATTTACTTGGACGTTGTTTTTAGCCCATAAGGATTAAGATTTTAAGGCTTTAGTTGATTTTTCTAAGCTTGTCCAAAATGTTTTTGGTTTTAAAATTATCACTCTCCGTAGTGATCATGGTGGTGAATTTGTTAATTATCAATTTTAACACTTTTGCACCAAAAAATGGGATTGATCATACTTTCTAAAGTTCGAGAACTCCACAGCAAAATGATGTTGTTGGGCATAAAAATCATGTTTTGGAAGAATTTGCCCAGACTATGATAAATGAAATGAGCCTAACTAAGTATTTTTGGGCGAATGAGATTAATATTGCATGCTATGTCTTAAACAGGGTGATCATCCGATCCATCCTAGACAATACACCCTATGAGATACTTAAGGGTAGAAAACCAAATATTTCTTATTTTTACTTTTTCAATTGCAAATGCTTTATTTTAAACAACGGAAATGATAATCTTGGTAAATTCGAGTCTAAGTCTGATGAAGGATTATTCTTAGGGTACTCATCTACGAGTAAAACATATAAGGTTTACAATCAAAGAACTACTTCAGTAGAAGAGTCAATTCATGTTGCTTTGGGTGGATCCTCACCCCAAAAGACGGGGAAGGGTATTTGTTTTGATGTTTCAGGTATAATAACAAAAGAGTTTATCAACGAACAAAGTTTCAAAGAGGATTCTCCACCTTCAACAAAGGATGAGGACATTAAGGAAGATAAAAAGGAAAACTTACATGAGGAGGATAAATAAGAGACCTCGAACCAGCTACCTCAAGTTTGGAAAATCGCAAAAGATCACCTGTTATATACAATCCTGAGAGACACCAAAAGAGGTATAAGTACTAGGTCACAAGTTAATATTTCTGTAAGTACCCTACTTTCATTTACCATATCGAACCTAAATCGATACCCGATGCTTTACTTGACAAGGGATGGTTACTTGGTAAAAAGCAAGAAGAACTTAGCCAATTTAAACGTAACGATGTTTGGGACCTTGTTCTGCGCCCAGTTGATAAAACGGTCGTTGTCACATGAGGGGTATTTAGGAGCAAGATGGAAGAAAATGGTGTAATTACTAGAAATAAAGCAAGATTAGTGGCAAAAGGAAACAATCAAGCTTAAGGAATAGATTACAAGGAGACTTATGCTCATGTAGATCGTCTAGAAGCTATTAGACTCATTTTGGAATTCACTTGCTACCTGGACTTTAAGCTTTACCAAATGGACGTTTGTAATACCTCAAAATTTGCCCCCTTCATTCATGCATTCATTTTTAGGTCATTTAACATTTCATATTGCATTTCATCATGTCAATCGGAATTAGATCCAAGAAGCTTGAATATCATCCAAGACACTTTGTGGGTCCTATCTGGCTGATCAGTCAACACAAGGGAATGGCTTGAGATACTTCCAACATGTTCAAATGGGGTCTATTTATCAGTTAAAACGTTAATCTTGAAGGAGCAAAAGTTTGGTCATGAGCTGTCATGCTCGCTAGGCGAGCAGAATGGGTCGCCTAGCGAGTCCCAAGAAAAGCCACCAGAATCACCTACGCTCAGAGGAATTTCTTGAACTGTCATGCTCGCTAGGCGAAGCCCACGCGTTTTAAAAAAAAATATATAAATAAATAAATAAATAAATAAAATATAACAGAAAAATCTTGGACTTAGACCTCTCTCATTTGAGCCCACAAAGCCACGAAAATCAGGTTATAAATTCTAGAGTTTCAGTGAAACAAAACCCTGAAAGAAAAAAGACCTAGAGAGATTCTAACTAATTCAGAGCAACCTCCAGAGACTGAAGGGAACTCATCTGCAAAGAACCAATTCCCTCTCATATAAACCCTAAGATTGTTCTGCAAAGCCAACGGTGCAATTCAATTTCAATCGATCCTCCCCAATCAGTTTTTTGTGAGGGTTCACATGACTCCTGAAAGGATAGCTTGCTTGGCATTCCACTTTATTTGTGGGATACCATTTGGAGATTTATTCCGATTACCTGTATTGACTTTCTTTCTTTGATGGTGCCAACTCGAGAGATCTCTGGGTTTCTTATTTCTTTAGCTGTTATTACTTCTGATCTTTATCCGTGTGGTAGATCTCTTGATCCCTTTATCTTTCCCGCATTTTACCACTTTCTTAGCTGGAAGACCTCAATAGGAGGCAATGTTTTCTTTTGTTTGTTTACTTTTGTGCCCAAAGACCTCCAAAAGGAGGCACCAGTGCTAAAGACCTCCACGAAGAGGCAATTGACGGATAAAAGGGATTAGTAATCAATCCCCCGTTATTCAGTGTGTCGTTCTTTATGCTCGTACTACGTGCTGATGCTTCAGAACAAAAGCCCAAGATCTTTTGTCCGGTGAGTCAGTGGAGAGGATTCCACCTTTCTGAATCCCCACTTTTTGTCATGAGCTCACCCTGTCTAGGGTTAAGAGCTATGAGGTCTTATCCTCACTACCCTTTTGATCTGCTCACCCTGACGTTCAATGTCAGTGGTTAAGAGCCCATTTGATTACCTATTCCATGGCTTGTTTGTCGAGGTTGATATGACCCCTCTTGACTAAAGCCCTACCCATGTAAGTTTGATCCCCCTTGGTGGCATTTTACTTTATGCATGTTTGTTTTGTATGGTGTGATCGTCTCCCCATAGGATTGCTAGGCTTCGTATAGTCTCTCGTTTTCATGTCAATTAAGGTAGCACTGTTCCTTCGTCTAGGACTTCCTTTTTTGCATGAGCATTCCTAAAACCCAAATAAACTCATTGATTTTTCTTCTCCTAAGAACACGTTAACTCCTTCTACTACAGGTGAGTAAGTCTCCAAAGGTCGAGCATCCGGTAGATTGCGTAGTAACGTCGTTCATCTAAAAAACATAACCCTTAACCCGTAGTTAGCCGAACTACGGCTTGCTCTGATTCTCATTCCAGATGAGATACGTAGGCATAAGACGCGATGTCTTAGCGAGCACACTCCTCTTTAGCCCATAGGCAGCCGAGCTACGAAGACTCTGATTCTCATATCCAGATGAGATACGTATGCAGTGGATGCGATATCCATGCGAGTCATTTTCTTTTGACCCCCTCTTTTAGCAAATAGTACATTAGATGAACCCACACCCTTTAGACAAGAACAACAAAAGTGGATCCCGTAGAGTACTACGGATGCGTAGGGGTGCTAATACCTTCCCTTCGCATAATCGACTCCTGAACCCAAGATTTGGTTGCGAGACCTTGTCTTTTCCTTTCCTTTTTCCAGGTTTACTTCGAGCATTTCCTTTCCCTCCTTTGGGATAAGTAACGCACGGTGGCGACTCTTCTGTCATTTCTTTCTCGCCGGTTGTTTTTTCGCATCTCCTTTTTCAGGTTGCGTCAGCTGGCGACTCTGCTGGGGACCCTGGTTTCCCTGAGCGAGTCCCTCCTAGCTTTTGTAGGTTGTTTGTTTATTGGGTGTTCATTCTTTTGTACAGTTATTTATTTTTCAGCGTTTACCTGCTTCATTGCATTGTGTACATATCATTGTTGTATCTGTTGGCTTTGCTGTTGGTTTGTTTGTTTGTTGGGATGGGGTGTTCTATGAGAGATAAGCCCATTACCCAGGCTTGAGTGTACACAAAGGTTTTAGAGTGGATAGTCATGAGGCTTGCGTGGCGTGTTGCTACGTTAAGTCGTTCATGAAGACCCACATCCAGACGAGGTTTCTTTTGGATATATTTTGTCCTATGGGTGTTCCATAACGGCAGATGTTCCTCTAGAAATCGTCGACTTTGGTGACCATTTCCCGAGAACTCAGTCGAGGCCTCTCCTCTGAGACGTGATTGTGTTAGCTCTGGTGGGCGCATTCTCGTTGATCAATCCGAGGACCCCGAGACTTGGAACTTGCTATTAGGATGTCCTGTTGAGGGGAGTCAGTGGAGGTCTTTTATCCCGTAATAATGCCAAACCTTTAGTGGTAAACGTATTATTCTCGACCGAAGGGCCGAAGTTGACAAACTTCTGTTCTTAGAACCTACCAGTTAGGGGCGGGCTAAATTCAGGAAACCTTAACCTCCAACCAACCCGGTTTTCTGGAGCAGAGCTTTAATCTTGTATTATATTCTTCAGTGGGTTTCTCTTCAGACAGTGCAACCCGACAGATATTCAAGCGGATCCAGCAATCCCGATTCCCATGTCACTGCATTGCATCACATCGTTTTGCATTCACATCATTGCATCACATCATTTTGCATTCATATCATTTAACACATGTTTATCTATTCCCAGGGGTTTATATCTTCTTCTTGATTCTTGTCGGGGTTTTCTTCTTACACCGTTTATCAAATGTGAGACTGGAATCAAGGGGTTAGAATACCCTTTGGAACTGATAAACATGTCATTGCATTGGCATATTCGTCAGCATCTCTTGCATAACAGGTACCGCCACAGTATTCTCAGTTGTTTGGTGTTCCACTATCAGGATAGCTGACTCAGGCATTCATCGGTACGATACCCGCAGAAACCACCAGAGAGCAATGGAAAGCCTACAAGCAGAGCTCGCCAAGATGAAGATCCGCATGAACCAATTCATGGATGTGGTTCAAGGGGTGGCTCAGGGACAACAAGAGCTCAGGCAAATGATGTAGAGGAATCCCGCCACTACTCAACCAGAGACGTTGACAGATCCTCCAGCTGGAGAGGTTAACGGACCCAGTGGACCGGGGCCTACCCCTATCCTACTTGTCAACTCCGGTCAACAACCCGTCCATGATGACCAGGAGGATCAGTTCCCCTTGCTTCAGGAAAACTTTGGTATGGGTCATGGTATGGACCCTATGTTTCGAAGACTGGAAGAGAGGTTGAAGGCAGTGGAAGGACAGAGTCCTCTGGGAGTAGACGTTGCTGACTTGGGATTGGTCCCAGGCGTGAGGGCGCCACCGAAATTCAAGGTCCTGATATTTGACAAATACAGTGGCAACTCTTGCCCAAAGACCCATGTGCAAGCCTACTTCCGTAAAATGGTTGCATACTCTGACGATGAAAAGTTGCTTATGTACTTTTTCCAGGATAACCTAGCTGGGGCATCCCTGGAATGGTATATGAGGCTGGACAGAGCCCACATCCGTTGCTGGAGGGATTTGGCTGAGGCTTTCGTGAAGCAGTATCAGTATAATGCAGACATGGCTCCGGACAAAACTCAACTTCAGAATCTGTCTCTTAAAGGCAATGAGTGCTTCAGGGAATACGCTCAACGTTGGAAGGAGACAGCTTCCCATGTTCAACCTCCTATGTTGGAGAAGGAAATGACTAACATGTTCATGAACACTCTGCCCGGACCTTATTTAGAGCGCCTGGTGGGTTGCAATGCCTCCAACTTTGCTGATGTAGTCTCTATCGGAGAGAGGGTGGAGAATTACCTGAAGACATACAAGACCCAGAGTGGAGGTGGATCTTCATCAAGGGTGAAGGAGTCGTTCATTCAGGGACAGAAGAGGAGAGAAGGGGATGCAAGTTCCATATCTTCTTATTAGAACAGGGATAACCGGAGGAATAACTTTCAGAACTATCATCACCAACCGTATGTTGCGGCTGTGACCATTCCAGCTGCAGCACCACTACAACAACAACAACCACAACGTCAGCAGACTCAGTACCAGCAACAACAACCGGGTAACAGACCCGCTTATCAACAGAGGTCAAGGACGATGGACCGGCGTTTCGACACTCTTCCAATGTCGTACGCTCAGCTACTTTATAGTCTTCAACAACTACAACTTATGCAATTACGCACTCTGGCTTCTCCCGTTGGTAGACTTCCGATGGGTTACGACGCCAACGCTAGGTGTAGCTTCCACTCTGGGGCACCTAGCCACAATATTGAGAACTGTAAAGCTTTTAAGCACGTAGTTCAGGACCTCATAGATTCAAAGGCCATCGACCTTGCACCGGCTCTGAATGTCGTCAACAATCCCATGCCCCAGCATGGTGGTGCAAATGTTAATATGATGGAAGGGGAAGCCAGATCCGTCAAAGATACGTTGAAGCTGAAGACTCCGTTGTCGGATATCAAGGGATACTTGTTGAAGGCCGATGTTTTCCCCGGTGTAATACCCCAAAATTTACCCTTCATTTTTCCTGGAAGCATACGCTTTACACCTCATGCATGCATTCACTTTTTAGGTCATTTAGCATTTGCATTTCATCATGGCAATCGGAATATTTTTTTTCAAAAAAATGAAGAAAAAAAAATGAAAAAAGAAAAACAAAAATAAATAAATAAATAAATAAATAAAAAATAAAAAATCTTGGACTTGGACCTCTCTCATTTGAGCCCACAGGTCCACAAAAATCAGGTTATAAATTCAGAGTTTCAGTGAAACAAAATTTAATTCTATTCCTGTTACCCTGTCTGGGAAAAAGATAGTGAGAGAAGAACCCTGGGGAAAAAGATAGTGAGAGAAGAGCTAACAGAGTTCAGAGCAGCCTCCAAACCCTGAAGGGAACTCAACTGCACAGAATCACCTCTGCCCCACATAAACCCTAAAGATTGTTTTGTAAACCTCACGGGTGCAACTCAATTTCAATCAAGCTCTCCAATCAGGTTTGCCCTTATTCCCATTACCTTTGAGCTTTGAATTTGAATACTCTGAATGTTTGAGGTATTATGGGTGAATTTGATACCCTTTTGATGCATGTCTTTTTTGTGAATTTTAATGGCATGATTCATGTGGTTACATTTTGATTTGGGGGCAACCCTTGATTACCCTTTTTTTTTTGTCTCTAACCTGTTTGTTGAGTTTTTGTGAGGGCTCACATGACTTTTGCAGGGATAACTTGCATGGTTTTCCACTTTATTTGTGGGATACCCCCTGGAGTTTCATTCCGATTACCTGTAATGATTCACTTTCTTTGATGGTGTTTAGCTTGGAAGGATACATGGGTTTCCCATTCCTCTAATTGTTGTTACTTCGGATCTTTATCCGTGTGGTACTTTTAAATTTTTCCCGCATTTTACTGCTTTCCTAGCTGGAATACCTCGATAGGAGGCAATGTTTTTGTGTGTTTATTATTTTATTTTTTTACAGGTTCCTTCGTCCATGACTCCCTTTGCATGAGCATCCCAAACCCTAACCCTTCATTGATTTTTCTTCTCCTAAACACACGTTTACTCCTTCTACTACAGGTGAGTAAGTCTCCAAAGGTCGAGCATCCGGTAGATTGCGTAGTAACGTCGTTCGTCCAAAACCCAATCCATAACCCCGTAGTTAGCCGAACTACGACTTGCTCTGATTCTCATTCCAGATGAGATACGTAGGCATAAGACGCGATGTCTTGGCGAGCACACATCCCCCCAACCCATAGGTCAGCCGAGCTACGAAGACTCTGATTCTCATATTCAGATGAGATACGTATGCAGTGGATGCGACATCCGCGCGAGTCATTTTCATTTAACCCCTTTTTTCGTAAACAGCACAAGATAAACTCACACCCTTTAGACAAGAACTACAAAAATGGATCCCGTAGAGTACTACAGATGCGTAGGGGTGCTAATACCTTCCCTTCGCATAACCGACTCCCGAACCCAATATTTGGTTGCGAGACCTTGGCTTTTTCTTTCCTCTTTTCAGGTTTACTTCGAGCGTTTCTTTTCCCTCCTTTGGGATAAATAACGCACGGTGGCGACTCTTGTGTCATTTTCTTTCGCCGGTTGTTTTTTCGCACACTGTATTTTTCAGGTTGCGACAGATGGCGACTATGCTGGGGACCCGGTTTCCCTAAGCGAGTCCCTCCTAGCTTTTATAGTTTGTTTGTTTATTTGGTGTTCATACTTTTGTACAGTTATTTATTTACCTGATTTACCTTATTGCATTGTGTACATATCATTGCTGTATCTGTTGACTGGCTATGGCTGCTTGGTGATCTTTGTGAGATGAGTTCTATACCCGAACTCGAGTGCACTTAAGATAGGAGAATGGCATAGTCTTGTCGGCTTGTGTGGAGTTATTCCTTAGCAAGTTGACTTGCAAGCCCATTCACTTGGTGGAGGTCATGTTGAGATCAATAATGTCACACAAGTAAGTTGTGGTTAGACATTACTTTTTCCAATATAGACCTTAGAAGTCGAGGACCTTAGTTTACCAAACCCATCTTGGCCTATTCGTAGGACGTAGTGCGAAAGTCGTTCAAGTATAAGATTTGATACGATTGTTATGCGATACTACACTCATAAGAGTCTCTCTTGAGAATATTTTTGGAATACGAGTAGTCGTTCCTCCGATAATATCCGAAAGATGGGATTATGACTATGGGAACCTTTTGTAGAACATGTTTGGCAGGTTTAAACCTTAGTACACCCCTTTTGGGTGGTTCTTAACCTAAACTCCATGCTCGTGACTTGCAACAAACCCTTGATTCATGGTTGATCCGATCAGGTATCCTTAATATCAATGAAACTTGGGTGTTGATAAGGTATAAACCATAATCCACCAAAATGGGTGGTTGATATTAAGGATAACATGATCCATCCCATGACCTTTGTTTGGTGTGCTCTTAATTTCTCTCTAGACAGTGCAACCTGACAGATGTTCAAGCAGATACAACGATCCTGATTCCCATGCCACTGCACTGCATTCACATCATTTTGCATCACATCATTTTGCATTCATAATCATTCACACATGTTTATCCATTTCTGTGGGGTTTATATCTTCTACTTGATTCTAGTCGGAATTTTCTTGGTTCTCATCAACGGCTTAGTCTTTTTTTTACATCGTTTATCTATTGAGAGACTGGGATCAAGGGGGTAGAATACCTTTGGAATTGATAAACATGTCATTGCATTTACATATTCATTAGCATGTCTTGCATAACAGGTACCGCCACAGTGTTCTCAGTTTGTTTGGTGTTCCATCAGCAGGATAGCTGACCCAGGCATTCACCGGTACGGTACCCGCAGAAACCAACAGAGAGTAATGGAGAGCCTACAGGCAGAGTTCGCCGAGATGAAAATCCGCATGAATCAATTCATGGATGTGGTTCAAGGGGTGGCTCAGAGACAGCAAGAGCTCAGGCAGATGATACAGAGGAATCCCCCTGCTCAACCAGAGACGGTGACTGATCCTCCAGCTGGAGAGGCTAATGAACCCAATGGACCAGGGCCTATCCCAATCCTACATGTTTCCTCCGGTCAACAACCCGTTCATGATGATCAGGACGATCAGTTCCCCCTGCTGCAGGAAGACTTTGGTATGGGTCATGGTGTGGACCCCATGTTTAGAAGATTGGAAGAGAGGTTGAAGGCAGTGGAAGGACAGAATCCTCTGGGAGTAGATGTTACTGACTTGAGGCTGGTCCCAGGTGTGAGAGTGCCACCGAAATTCAAGGTCCCGATATTTGACAAATACAATGGCAACTCTTGCCCAAAGACCCATGTGCAAGCCTATTTCCGTAAAATGGTTGCATACTCCAATGACGAAAAATTGCTTATGTACTTTTTCCAGGACAGCCTAACTGGGGCATCCCTGGAATGGTATATGAGGCTGGACAGAGCCCACATCCGTTGCTGGAGGGATTTGGCTGAGGCTTTCGTGAGGCAGTATCAGTACAACGCAGACATGGCTCCGGACAGAACTCAACTTCAAAATCTGTCTCTTAAAAGCAATGAGTGCTTCAGAGAATACGCTCAACGCTGGAGAGAAACAGCTTCCCGTGTTCAACCTCCTATGTTGGAGAAGGAAATGGCTAACATGTTCATGAACACTCTGCCAGGACCTTATTTGGAGCTCGTTGCAATGCCTCCAATTTTGCTGATGTAGTCTCTACCGGAGAGAGGGTGGAGAACTACCTGAAGACATACAAGACCCAGAACGGAGATGGATCTTCATCAGGGGTGAAGAAGCCGTTCATTCAGGGACAGAAGAGGAGAGAAGGGGATGCAAGTGCCATATCTTCTTATCAGAACAGGGATAACCGGAGGAATAACTTTCAGAACTATCATCAGCAACCGTATGTTGCGGATGTGACCATTCCAGCTGCAACACCACTACAACAACAACAACCACAACGTCAACCGGCTCAGTACCAACCACAACAACCGGGTAACATACCCACCTATCAATCGAGGCCAAGGACGATGGACCGGCGTTTCGACACTCTTCCAATGTTGTGCGCTCAGTTGCTTTCTAGTCTTCAACAACTACAACTTATGCAGTTGCGCACTCTGGCTCCTCCCGTTGGCAGGCTTCCGGCGGGTTATGACGCCAACGCTAGGTGTAGCTTCCACTCTAGGGCACCTGGCCATAATATCGAGAACTGCAAAGCTTTTAAGCACGTAGTTCAGGACCTCATTGATTCAAAGGCTATTAACTTTGCACCAACTCCTAATGTCGTCAACAATCCCATGCCCCAACATGGTGGAGCCAATGTTAACATGGTTGAAGGAGAAGTCAAATTAGTCTCTGCGGTTAACAATGAAGATGGGGATAGTGATTGCGACATCGATAACTGGGTGCGTCCGAGGATCCTGGGTGAAGTTCTCAACAATTGGTCTTTTGAGGAGATTGTCCAAGCCACTTGTCTGGAGGAGTAATTTTCTTTGTTTATTCATGCATATCCAAGTCTTACGTTCCGCCAGGGCATAATGACTCATTGTAGGGCTCATCTATGTGACAATTGCATTTTTTATCACAAATAAATGACGTCTTTTTTGCATTCAAATATTTCGTTCCTTGTCTTTCTATTTTTGAAGTTTTTCAAAAAAAAATGCCAATGTTTTGTTTAGTTTCCACTTTTTTTTTCTTTTTTTTCACACTCATAAGCACATACCATCACTCATGCAGATGGACATCACCGGATCCTATTGATAACGGTTCTGCTATGGCTCGCTTCGACTTTGAAAATCCAATCTTTCAAGCTGAAGAAGAGGGTGATGAAGACTGTGAACTCCCTGAAGAACTTACCAGGTTATTAAAACAAGAGGAAATGATCATTCAACCGCATCAAGAGTCTGTTGAAGTGATTAATCTCGGCGCCGAGGACGCCAAGAGAGAAATCAAGATAGGGGCTGCTTTGGAAGACAATGTGAAGAAGGGGTTGATTGAATTGCTGCAAGAGTATGTTGACATCTTCACTTGGTCTTATCAGGACATGCCAGGGCTTGACACAGACATCGTGGTACATCGCTTGCCGCTCAAAGAAGGTTGTCCTCCGGTCAAGCAGAAGCTCAGAAGAACAAGACCAAAGATGGCTGTCAAGATAAAGGAAGAAGTGCAAAAACAGTTGGATGCAGGGTTTCTAGCAGTCACAAATTATCCGTCATGGGTTGCAAATATCGTTCCGGTACCTAAGAAGGATGGAAAGGTATGGATGTGTGTTGACTACCGGGATCTGAACAGGGCTAGTCCTAAAGATGATTTCCCCTTACCTCACATTGACGTTTTGGTGGATAACACGGCTCAGTTCTCGGTATTCTCCTTCATGGATGGCTTTTCTGGCTATAATCAAATTAAGATGGCACCAGAAGACATGTAGAAGACAACATTCATAACCCCATGGGGCACCTTCTGCAACAAGGTGATGCCGTTTGGTCTGAAAAATGCCGGAGCAACATATCAACGAGTGATGGTGATTCTTTTCCATGATATGATTCATCATGAAATCGAGGTTTATGTTGATGATATGATTGCCAAATCTCAGACGGAAGAAGAACATTTGGTGAATTTGTAGAAACTGTTTGAGTTTTTGAGGAAATTCAAGCTGAGGCTTAATCCGAACAAGTGTACTTTTGGGGTGAGATCTGGAAAATTACTGGGTTTTATTGTTAGTGAAAAAGGGATTGAGGTGGATCCAGCCAAAGTGAAAGCGATACAGGAAATGCCTGAGCCAAGAACAGAGAAACAAGTCCGTGGTTTCTTAGGGAGGTTGAACTACATTGCAAGGTTCATCTCTCACCTAACAGCCACGTGCAAGCCAATATTCAAATTGCTGAGAAAAGGTCAGGCTATCAGGTGGAATGATGATTGCCAAAGGGCTTTCGAGAAGATAAAAAAGTATTTGCAGAATCCTCCTATCCTTATGCCTCCGGTCCCAGGGAGACCGCTGATTATGTATTTGACAGTACTAGACAATTCCATGGGTTGTGTTCTCGGTCAACACGACGAGACAGGTAGAAAAGAACATGCCATCTACTACCTGAGTAAGAAATTCACAAATTGCGAGTCGAGATACTCGATGCTTGAAAAGACGTGTTGTGCACTTGCATGGGCTACTAAGCGATTGAGACAATACATGTTGTCTCAGACAACCTTATTGATCTCCAAGATGGATCCAGTCAAATACATACTCGAGAAGCCAACTCTCATCGGAAAGGTTGCTCGTTGGCAAATGGTACTGACAGAGTACGATATCCAGTATACATCCCAGAAAGCCATCAAAGGGAGTATTCTGTCAGACTATCTTGCTCAGCAGCTGATTGATGATTATGAGCCGATGAAGTTTGATTTTCCAGATGAAGACATCATGTTCCTCAAGATGAAAGACTATGAAGAGCCAGTTGTTGAGGAGGGACCTGATCCAGACGAAAAGTGGACTTTGTTGTTTGATGGGGCTGTCAATGCCAGAGGAAGTGGAATTGGCGCTGTCATTACTACTCCGAAAGGTACCCACGTGCCTTTCACCGCTCGTCTGACTTTTGAGTGCACAAATAATGAAGCTGAGTATGAAGCCTGTATCTTGGGTATTGAGTAAGCCATTGATTTGAGAATCAAGACTCTGGACATCTTCGGAGATTCAGCTCTAGTGATTAATCAAGTAAATGTTGATTGGAACATCCTCCAGCCCAATCTGGTCCCTTACAGAGATTACACGAGAAGACTGTTGACTTTCTTCACAACAGTAAAGTTGTACCATATACCTCGTGAGGAGAACCAGATGGCAGATTCTCTTGCAACTCTATCCTCCATGATCACGGTGATCCATTGGAACCATGCTCCCAAGATCGACGTGATGCGCCTTGATAGGGCCGCGTATGTGTTTGCTGCTGAACTGGTAGTTGACGACAAGCCCTGGTATCACGACATCAAGCGCTTTCTGATGAATCAAGAGTACCCTGCAGGGGCATCCAACAATGATAGAAAGACTTTGAGAAGATTGGCAGGCAGTTTCTTCTTGAACAAAGACGATGTTTTGTATAAGAGGAACTTCGACATGGCTTTGCTCAGATGCGTGGACAGACACGAAGCAGACATGTTAATGCAGGAAGTTCATGAAGGCTCCTTCGGTACTCATGTCGGCGGACATGCAATGGCTAAGAAATTGTTGAGAGCAGGTTATTACTGGATGACCATGGAATCTGTTTGTTTCAAATATGCTCAGAAGTGCCATAAATACCAGATTTATGCTGATAAGGTGCATGTGCCGCCGAATCCTTTGAATGTGATGTCTTCGTCGTGGCCTTTCGCTATGTGGGGCATCGATATGATTGGAAAGATTGAGCCGACCGCTTCCAACGGGCATCGATTCATCCTTGTTGCCATCGACTATTTCACCAAGTGGGTCGAAGCAGCATCGTTCGCGAATGTCACCAGACATGTGGTTGCCTGATTCATCAAGAAAGAAATCATTTGTCGCTATGGGATTCCCGAAAGAATCATTACTGATAATGGTTCTAATCTCAACAACAAAATGATGAAGGAGTTGTGCTAGAACTTCAACATTCAGCATCACAATTCTTCCCCTTACCGCCCTAAGATGAACGATGTTGTTGAAGCGGCAAATAAGAACATAAAGAAGATTGTGCAGAAGATGGTCGCTACGTACAGAGATTGGCATGAGATGCTACCCTTCGCCTTGCATGGGTACCGTACTTCAGTACGTACATCGACCGGGGCAACCCCTTACTCCCTTGTGTATGGTATGGAAGTAGTCCTACCTGTTGAAGTGGAGATTCCTTCTCTAAGAGTCCTGTTGGATGTCAAGTTAGACGAAGCTGAATGGATTCAGACAAGGTTCAATGAGTTAAGTCTTATCGAAGAGAAGCGAATGGCAGCCATTTGTCATGGGTAGTTGTATCAAAGTCGGATGAAGAGAGCCTTTGATCAGAAAGTGCGTCCTCGATGCTTCCAAGTCAGAGATTTAGTGTTGAAAAGGATCCTTCCTCCCCAGACAGATCACAGGGGCAAGTGGAATCCTAACTATGATGGACCGTATATTGTCACCAAGGTTTTTGATGGTGGGGCCTTAATTCTTGCAATTATGGACGGTGAAAACTTCACTTCCCCTGTGAACTCAGACGCAGTTAAAAAATACTTCGCATAAAATAGACCCGCTGGACAGTAAAAAGAATAGTCCAGGCAAAAAATGGGCATCCCGGCGAACCAAGAAAATGAAAAAGGTTCGGGCAAAAATTAGGGATTAAAAGTGAAAAAATCGTACACCCGGTAAGTTGAAAACCTGAAAAGGCAACTTAGGCAAAAATGGGTATCCCGGTGGACTGAAAACCCGAAAAGGGCGATCCAGGCAAAAGTTAGGGATTAAGCGAATGACTGTGTTCTGAGTAGTTCTGAATCTCATCTCGTGTCAATGACTGGAAACTTTTGAAGGATAGGAAACAGTCCAATCACTCTTTCAGAAAGCTGATCATCTGGAGGATCTTGAAGACGAGCAAGTCATAGCAGAATTGGAACCCAATAGAAATCCATTTCACATTGCCATTAGATTAATGTCTGTTTTTATCTGTTGTGCGATTACCTCTTTCCAGGGATTGCTTCCTGATGTAAATGCCTATTCAGAGGCCGTTCAATCAATAAAATCATGTTATTCAGTATATCTCTGTTTTCATTTTCATTTTTCTGTTTTGTTTGCAAAAATGACGTCCGAATTTTTGATAAACATTGCATCATGACACATAAGAGCTTTACAGGTACATGCTTAATAAACATTTAAAATTGTTGTAAATTTTAGGTGCTTTGGATCGTCTATTCAGAACAGGTACCCTCGGGGCATTTCCTTAAAATCCCCTGCAGATGATCGTGAATGTTTTCCACCAACAGACGAATTCGGTATCTTATCCCTGCAGAACTGATCAGAGCGTTGGATTCTTCAATCCCCAGCAGGTTCTCACCATTGTACCTCCCCCCAAGCGGTGGTTTCAGATTATACACTCCCCAGTAGAGTTGACAGTGTCAGACTGTATACCTCCAGCGGAGTTGACAGTGCCAGACTGTATCTTCCCAACAGAAGCGGCTGCTCCTCAGAGTTCGAGGCCAGATCGATAATCCCAATGCCAGATCCATGGTTTCTTTCCTTGAAGTAGAACCTCGGTACCATATCGGTGTTTGCTTCCCCTGCTAAGTCGTCTCTCTCGCAGATCGTGGTTGCCAGAACCACTATCGTTTTCCCAAACAGCAGGTTTTCAGTGCCGTTCTCTCCCTAGTCAGAATCTCGGTATTTCGTCATTGCTAGAACACCGTGTGGCGGGTCATTTCCCCACAGAGTTCTTTGCGTTGTGCATCTCCAGCAGCCTTGCCAGGGTCCAGAAGATTGTGATCATTTCCTCAGCAGATCCCCTTGCCTCAGCTTGGCATTCTACCCAGCAGTTCGCATCCCTGCATGTAGAATCATATTGCATTGCATATCCCAAATCGCGTAGCATTTCCATTTTCATGGAGCATTACACCATTGAAAAATTCAAACATACGCATGTAAGCATAAAACATTCTCGGTATCCCAAGTGATAAGCCAGAAGTTGTTTCCAGTACTCAGACTGAAGATTGTTCATGACTTACCTTTATTATCCCCAGCAAGTGTCATTCGCCCATGCGCCGCCTCTATTATCTTTCCCTATTTCTGTCGATGCTGACAGACATGAAGTTTTTCCGGTATTCAGACCGAAGTGGCATTCAGGCCAATTTCCCGATGTTCAGATCAAAGAAGTTTCCGACATTCAGGTCGATGCAACTTGTGGCATTCAGGCCAGTTTCCGGTATTCAGACCGAAGTGGCATTCAGGCCAGTTTCCGGTATTCAGACCGAAGTGGCGTTCAGGCCAGTTTTCCGATGTTCATATCGAAGAAGTTTCTGACGTTCAGGTCGATGCAACTTGTGGCATTCAGGCCAATTTTCCGATATTCAGATCAAAGTGGCATTCAGGACAATTTTCCGATATTCAGATCGAAGTGGCATTCAGGCCAGTTTTCCGATGTTCAGATCGAAGAAGTTTCCGACATTCAGGTCGATGCAACTTGCGGCATTCAGGCCAATTTTCCGATGTTCATATCGAAGAAGTTTCCGACATTCAGGTCGATGCAACTTGTGGCATTCAGGCCAATTTTCCGATATTCAAATCGAAGTGGCATTCAGGCCAATTCTCCGATATTCAAATCGAAGTGGCATTCAGGCCAGTTTTCCGATGTTCATATCGAAGAAGTTTCTGACATTCAGGTCGACGCAACTTGTGGCATTCAGGCCAGCCTCTCGGTGTTCAGACCGATATTAATAATCTCATATCTTTCGATGTTCAGATCGAAGTCATTTCCAGTATTCAGACTGATGAGCGGCATTCAGGCCATGGTTATTTCTGTGTTACCATTTATTTTGGTATCCAGGTTAACATTCTTTTTCGGTATTCAGACTGACTCTCACCGTACCAGACGGATTCTTCTTTCAAGACCACCTCTTTGCCGATTATGACAGGCATTGTTACTTCACTTCACTTCAGTGCAAATTTTTGGGCTTTTATTATATTCAATCCCTTGATACCTCGAAAGTGCGAAAGTCGTTGCTATCTTCTTTTTGGGTCTCTAGTTGATTGAATAGGGGCAGCTGTAATACCTCAAAATTTGCCCCCCTCATTCATGCATTCATTTTTAGGTCATTTAACATTTCATATTGCATTTCATCATGTCAATCGAAATTAGATCCAAGAAGCTTGAATATCATCCAAGACACTTTGTGGGTCCTATCTGGGTGATCAGTCAACACAAGGGACTGGCTTGAGATACTTCCAACATGTTCAAATGGGGTCTATTCATCAGTCAAAACGTTAATCTTGAAGGAGCAAAAGTTTGGTCATGAGCTGTCATGCTCGCTAGGCGAGCAGAATGGGTCGCCTAGCGAGTCCCAAGAAAAGCCACCAGAATCACCTACGTTCAGAGGAATTTCTTGAACTGTCATGCTCGCTAGGCGAAGCCCACGCGTTTTGAAAAAAAAATAAAAAAAATTAATAAATAAATAAATAAATAAATAAAATATAACAGAAAAATCTTGGACTTGGACCTCTCTCATTTGAGCCCACAAAGCCACGAAAATCAGGTTATAAATTCTAGAGTTTCAGTGAAACAAAACCCTGAAAGAAAAAAGACCTAGAGAGATTCTAACTAATTCAGAGAAACCTCCAGAGACTGAAGGGAACTCATCTGCAAAGAACCAATTCCCTCTCATATAAACCCTAAGATTGTTCTGCAAAGCCAACGGTGCAATTCAATTTCAATCGATCCTCCCCAATCAGTTTTTTGTGAGGGCTCACATGACTCCTGAAAGGATAGCTTGCTTGGCATTCCACTTTATTTGTGGGATACCATTTGGAGACTTATTCCGATTACCTGTATTGACTTGCTTTCTTTGATGGTGCCAGCTCGAGAGATCTCTGGGTTTCTTATTTCTTTAGCTGTTATTACTTCGGATCTTTATCCGTGTGGTAGATCTCTTGATCCCTTTATCTTTCCCGCATTTTACCGCTTTCTTAGCTGGAAGACCTCGATAGGAGGCAATGTTTTCTTTTGTTTGTTTACTTTTGTGCCCAAAGACCTCCAAAAGGAGGCACCAGTGCTAAAGACCTCCACGAAGAGGCAATTGACGGATAAAAAGGATTAGTAATCAATCCCCCGTTATTCAGTGTGTCGTTCTTTATGCTCGCACTACGTGCTGATGCTTCAGAGCAAAAGCCCAAGATCTTTTGTTCGGTCAGTCAGTGAAGAGGGTTCCACCTTTCTGGATCCCCATTTTTTGTCATGAGCTCACCCTGTCCAGGGTTAAGAGCTATGAGGTCTTATCCTCATTACCCTTTTGATCTACTCACCCTGACATTTAATGTCAGTGGTTAAGAGCCCATTTGATTACCTATTCCATGGCTTGTTTGTCGAGGTTGATATGACCCTTCTTGACTAAAGCCCTACCCATGTAGGTTTGAGCCCCCTTGGTGGCATTTTACTTTATGCATGTTTGTTTTGTATGGTGTGATCGTCTCCCCATAGGATTGCTAGGCTTCGTATAGTCTCTCGTTTGCATGTCAATTAAGGTAGCAATGTTCCTTCGTCTAGGACTTCCTTTTTTGCATGAGCATTCCTAAAACCCAAACAAACTCATTGATTTTTCTTCTCCTAAGAACACGTTAACTCCTTCTACTACAGGCGAGTAAGTCTCCAAAGGTCGAGCATCCGGTAGATTGCGTAGTAACGTCGTTCATCTAAAAAACATAACCCTTAACCCGTAGTTAGCCGAACTACGGCTTGCTCTGATTCTCATTCCAGATGAGATACGTAGGCATAAGACGCGATGTCTTAGCGAGCACACTCCTCTTTAGCCCATAGGCAGCCGAGCTACGAAGACTCTGATTCTCATATCCATATGAGATACGTATGCAGTGGATGCAATATCCGTGCGAGTCATTTTCTTTTGACCCCCTCTTTTAGCAAATAGTACATTAGATGAACCCACACCCTTTAGACAAGAACAACAAAAGTGGATCCCGTAGAGTATTACGGATGCGTAGGGGTGTTAATACCTTCCCTTCGCATAATCGACTCCCGAACCCAAGATTTAGTTGCGAGACCTTGTCTTTTCCTTTCCTTTTTCCAGGTTTACTTTGAGCGTTTCCTTTCCCTCCTTTGGGATAAATAACGCACGATGGCGACTCTTCTGTCATTTCTTTCTCGCCGGTTGTTTTTCGCATCTCCTTTTTCAGGTTGCAACAACGTTAAATATGCTTTTCTTAAAGACCATATAAACAAAGAGGTGTATGTATCATAAACCCCAGGTTTTGAGGATCACGATAATTCTAATCATATTTTTAAATTGAAATATCCCTCTATAGCCTCAAACAAGCTCCTAGAACTTGATATGAGCGATTGAGTGGATTTTTTTTATCAAACAAGGATTCAATCATATGAAAATGGACACTCTTTGTTTATAAGACATAAGGAAAAACATATTCTCTTAGTTAAAATTTACGTAGATGATATTAATCTTGGATCTACTAATGAATCTCTTTATCGAGAATTTGCAAGTTTGATTGATGGAGAATTCGAGATGTCTCTTATGGGAGAGCTTACATATTTCTTGGGATTGCAAATCAAGCAAGCCGAAGAAGACACTTTCATAAGTAAAATAAAATACTACTTAGAGCTTCTCAAGAAGTTTGGTATGAAAGATTCTAAGAGTATTTCAACACTCATGTCCTCAAATGTGCTTATTGACAAAGATGAAAGAGGATTAGAGTTTGACATAACCAGGTATAGAGGTATAATCAGATCCTTACTCTATTTAACCGCGAGTATGCCAAATATCAGGTTTAGTGTCTGCATGTGTACTAGATATCAAACATCACCTAATGAATCCCACTTTACGACCGTAAAATGTATTTTGAGGTATCTTAAAGGAACCCCCGATCACAGTATTTGATATCCTAAAGGTAGTGCTTAAGCTTAGTAGGTTTTTCTGATTCCGTTTTTGCGGGGTGCTAGTCAGATATAAAAAGTACTAGTGGCACCTGTCACTTATTTGAAAGTTGTTTAGTTTCTTGGCACAGTAAGAAGCAGCATATCATTGCTTTTTCTACCGTCGAGGATAAATATGTAGTCGCTGATAGTTTTTGTGCACACGTTTTATGGCTAAAGCAACAATTACTAGATTATAATTCAAAGTTTGGCTGCATTTCGATTAAGTGCGGTAGTACTAGTGCAATAAGCCTCACTAAGAATTTGGTACTTCATTAACGGACCCAACATATTGAGATCTGACACCATTTTCTTAGAGATCATGTGGAAAAAGGGATATTGTTTTTGAATACGTTGACACTAAAAGTCTGCATGCTGACAATTTTACAAAACATTGTCATCAGATCCATTTCACAAGATTTATAGGGATTTGGGAGTCTTAGACTCTCCGTGCTTGAAATAGAATGAGGATTTTGTTTAGTTTCATTTTTTATATTTGTTGTTTTCACTAATACTATTTTGTAGCAAGTCATAGCTCTCACCAACTACATTGGTATATCTCTATAAATCGTGTATCTGACTTTATATCATTGTATGTGGTTGTTCTAGAGTTGTGAATTGGCTTGCTTATTATCCTCTTTACTTTACTCATTCATCTGTTGTATATGTCGAGGTTGGTAAATTACATAGTGGTCACCATCTTTTATTCGTTCATAAGGAATATGAAAATAATGATAAAACCCATGGTTAAAGGGAGAGACCAGGGTTCGGGAGTCGTTTAAGTAAGGGGAAGGTGTTAGGCACAGGGGCGGCCCTGTGGGGGTGCGAGGAGTGCTACCGCACAGGGCCTCCGAATTTTTAGGGCCCCGAATTTGATCGATAGGGTCAATATAAATATAAGACTAACAAATATATATTACTAATTCCATTTTTATATATGATTGTAGTGTAGCCTATTGGTGGTCATACTATTTTGATAGTAATACAACCTAAGTTCGATTCTTTGTTCTAGCATTTTATTTTTATGTTTATTTTTACTTTTATAAAAAAATGCCACCACATTGTTTTTAAATTTAATTTAATATTGAAATTAATTTAATAAATATTTTCTTTTATTAATATATTGAAGTATATCCTATCTAGCCGCCGATAATCTAAATAAATTACATTTAAATTTATTTAAAATTTAATATCGCAATTAACCTAATTAATTTTTTTTCTTTTATTAATATATTTTATAGATCTATGAAAAATTTTGAGATGTAATTTTGAAAATATTTATATTTTTGTATCATTGTGAATCACTACATTAATAAATTTGAAATAGTAGTTGTGAGACTTTGAAAATTTATAATTTTACATTGTTGATTGTTTATTAAATAAAACACTTCATTATTAATATTGTGGAAATTGTTCAAAGAATTTTTTTCTTTTATTAAATGGTATGAACTTTTTTTTATAAATCGAAGATGGTAAGAGAAGAAAGACGCGAATAACTAAACTTCGATAAATCAAATTTCTACATAGTATTTTTTATCATCTTTGTTTTTATATATTTAATTTTATTTAGAATTAAATAAAATATTTTTTTTAATTTGTTGTGTTTTCATCTATTAAATATCTAATTTTAAAATAGAACAGGGCCTCCAAATTGATTGGGACGGCCCTGGTTAGGCACCCCTTACCTCAATTGTATTCAATGAGATCCTCCTAAAATCCTAGGGTTAACGTGTGTTTCTAAAGGAATATTTGCCTATATATTTTTTTTATCTATTTACTTATTAAGAAAAATGCTATTATTTAAAAAGAAAATAGTTTGATTTACACTAGAGAACACATAAATTATTTTTTGATTATCGTACTCGCTAGAGTGTTAAGACTTTATGCTTACGTACCTCCACATTAGGGGAAGGATCAGAGAATTGTAGTTCTTCTAAAAGATATTTGTTTATTTGTTTGAATTTAGATCTTGAAAAGATTCTCAATGTATCGGGGACGGAGAAAGTATTTGATTTGAAAATGCCTCAATGCACAACGACAAAGGTCTTAAGATTTGAATATGTGAAGTTGATTTTAGTTATGAAAAGTTTTTGTTTTTGATTTTTTGTTATTTTATATTTTTTTCATTATTTTTTAATTAATAATCTAACAAAAGTAAAAGTGACATTTTTTTGGTATTATTAATAAAAATTGACTAACTTACATTAATAAAAAGGAAAAAAATCTAATGAAATTAAATGAATAAAAACCAACTAAATTATAAAGAAATGGGATATTTTTGTATTTTTATTTGGTTTTTTTACCGAGATAAGCCAGTTTTTCAAAAAAAATCCCAAAATACCCCAGGTTTCAGAAAAATTCCCAAACTACCCCACTTTTGGGAGGAGGCGCCAATTGAATTGGCGACTCCTCTTAAATCTTGAATGGAGGCGCCAATCCAATTGGCGTTTCCCTTGGAAAAGCCTCAAATGACAAAACCTCCAACATGAAAGTTGTAGATCTTTTCAAGACAATGAATTTGGACATAAATTTTGTATCATTTGTGAAATTCTGGTATCAGATATAAGATGTCGAAAGTAATATCACGACACTGATATCTGGTTATAAACAACGGATAATTAAACAGAATTGAAAAGCAAATCACACAAGTAATTGTTAACCCAGTTCGGTGCAACTCACCTACGTCTGGGGGCTACCAAGCCAGGAAGGATATTCACTATAATAGAATTAGTTCAAAGACTATCCGTACACTTCACCAAGTTACAGTCTTTCTCACCTAATCTCTACCCGTGCAATTTCTACCTAAGCACTCTTAGATATGAGAATCCACTCACTTCCCTTACAATCACAAACCCGTGATCTTAAACAACAATCCCTTGTGAAAAGAAAATACTTTTCAATTACAAGCTCTTGATTTTACTTCAAAGTTTCAATTAAGAAGACACACTCTTGATCTTGCTTCAAAGCTTTGATCAAGAAGACAAATCAGTCCAATTCAATCATCAATGGATGACTTGAATGACCTACAGACACAAACCCTAGCTCTCTCTCTAAATTTCGCTCAATCTTGGTTGTGTGTACAAACAGGTTTTCTGAGTCCCTTTTTATAGAAACATTGGACATCTTGAAAACCCTAAATATATTTTCCAATCAAATCTTTTTATAACAGCTGTATTGATCTCCCTGGAAAATAAGTAAATCTGGTTGAAATCCCTGAAAGAATGCGCCAGCTAGCCATATCTTCAATCAACCAATGATTGTCATTAATTGTGCAATCACAAAACACCAGACATTCATACTGAATGTACTGTGTACAGGATGTCATGACATCGGGTCTGACATCTAGAAAAATCCTGCATAATCCATATTTCTTTTTATAGCAGGTACAACCATATCAGATATCATGACATTGTGTATGTCATCTGAAACAATCCTGCATGAACATGTCTTCCATTTAAGCTCCAGCAGGTACAACCAATATCAAAAGCCTTGTTATTTTATGTGGCATTCTGAAACAATCCTGCTTGCATATGTTCTTTAACTCCAGCAGGTGTTGATTATAATTTTAAGTGTCGGGTTTTTGTTATCGTATCCACAGGGATTGTAAGATATCACCGCCTTTCGATGGTTGTATTAATTCTTAACTTAAGGTAACAATAGGGTTTTGGTGTTTGTCACGGTGTCTTGCATAAAATGTAATAAAATGCGGTAAAAGTTTTGGTTTGAATATTTGAGAAATATTGCCAAAGTTAGGGTTCAACGATCACTTTGCATGTATTTGTTCGGTCAACAATCTTATAAACTCCTTTAGATGATAAATTATTTCACAAAGTCCTCCCAATGTGTTTCTCTCGAACACACATTGTGAGTTTTCCCATTTTTATCCATTGTTTATCTCTAACACAATCTATCAAAATGATAACTTTTTGGTTCAACCTTATGGTGAACAAAATCATTCATTACTATCTCTAGCTAACAAACAAGATTGGATGAAAACCTAGGTTAAGAGTTGGTAAACATCTCTCGATCATAAACCAACACAAAGAGTTTTGAATAAGAACAAAGTTTTCATCATAGATTCACCATTAAAGAGTTTACAAATGAAGATCCTTACATTTACACACAAAGCTAATGATCATCTACATCTAACCTTGACAAATGGAGGACTTAGCTACTCATTTTCATGGTAGCTTGGTCGGCAAGTTTCGGAAGAAGGTTGATCAACATCCAAGTCGAATAATCAAGATTGGATGGGAATCCACCTTCTTTTTGTAAAAGATGGTTAAGAGATGAAGAGAAATGAAATCTAGGTCACAAAAGATTCTTGGAACAATGCTGTAAAATATCTAGAAAAAGTACAAAAGTAGGAAAAATAAGGTATGGCTCTCAAAAGTGGTACTTGCTACTTATAGAGAAGCTACTGGGCTGTCATGCTCTCTAGGCGAGCAGAATGGCTCGCCTAGCGAGCCCCTAATTGAGGCACCTGAGGCACCTGCGCCCAGAGAAACAGCCTATCTCAGACTGTCATGTTCGCCTAGCAAACAAAACCTTCGCCTAGCGAATGGCACGCTTCAACCTTCGCTCCAGCGAGGTTGAGAGGTTTTGCTACTGGAATCCTCGTTGGGAGCTCGCTAATGGCTCGCCTAGCGAGTGAATGCTGGCTGCGCTTTTCACCAAGTCTGGACGTGTTCGCCACATTCCTCGCTGGAAGCTCGCCTAGCGAGTGTGGTGATGTTTGCCTCTGTTAAATACTGGAGCATTTCGCTGCACGCTCGCTGGACGCTCGCCTAGCGAGTCCTTCGCCACAGCCCTCGCCTAGCAAGGAAGCTGATGAATGCTTGTTTCATTTGATCCCTTTGCCACATTTCTTGTGTCTTCATTTTCTATTATTTCATGCCTACTTCCTGCACAATAACACACAAATCAAAGGTACCAAGATAGATTATCATTGTATTGCATTTCATCTGAAACAAAGGTGGTTTCGACATTTTAGCAAGGAAATGGAGTGAAAGATACCCATATTTGATAGCTCAAATAAGCACTTTTGGGTATCTAACAACTCTCCCCAACTAGATTCTTGCTTGTCCTCAAGCAAAGTATGCCTCTTGAAGGACAAGAGGATTTGCTTTAAGAAAATGGTTTCTCCGAAGTTGGATAAAACGGCTCAAACACAAGCGAATCAGCATATACAGGTTTCCAACGGTTCGAATAAAATAATACACAAGAACTAAAACTTAATAGCAATGCGAAATATTTATCTATCTACAACAATATTATTCTGAATGAATCACCCTATCTCTCCTCTTCGAATAAGGAATGAAGAATTTACGCGTTTGCAACCGCGGGAATAATCTCACTCTCCAACAAATAATGGAGAAATCAATTCGATTCATACAATGTCTAACAATTATAAATGGTAATGTGGAAGCACGAAGATCACTAAGGGCTTTTCGGTTGAAGCTTGGTTAGGTTAACAAACAAGGGTCATTTCTAAGGCCATTGAAAACGAAATTGCTGATGCAAAAGAGACATTCACTGTACATTATTCACACATCTCGACTTCGTTCCATTTGTTTCTCATTTGAAACCTTCACAACTCTTATTTCACAACTCAATTTTTATTTTTCACTATTTTTCTTCCAAGCAAGCATTCATTTTCATTCTTCCTATTTTTGTTCTTTTCTTTCACATCATATTTACAAAACAAATGTTTCTTTTCTATATTTTTATTTTCAATGCTTGCTCGGTTTTTCTTTTTTCAAGAGTTGTGGTACTTACCGATTCTCCCCAACTTATTTCTTACTCACCCTAAGTGAATGCTCTTAACTTTTTACGGCAAAAGAACAATAATCAAGATTTTCCGGGTTGTAAAAAAAAAGATTTTTGAAATCTCGCTTTATTTCAAGCTGAGATTCAACTGTTTAAGCTCAAAGGGGTTAACAAATACTCTCTCTGCTCACAGGTAAGTTGTTTTTGGATGTAGTTGTGCTCGATAGAAAACAAGTGCCTCGATCATTTCTAATTGCTTCCACATATTCACAATAATAAAAGACAAAGCATGAATCAAATGAATCAACAAAACTTATTAGAATCCAGCATTTAAGTGTATAATGGAGGTTTCCTCACAATTTGTGGTTTTAAGTCCTAGATGAAACATTCATTCAATTATGTTGTAAAAAGACAATACTCAATTACAAAAAAGAGTAAAGTTCTAAGTGCATTCTAAAATTCTAGCCGGAGGTAACCATGTACCTTAGCCTCATTCACTTGTTTATTCTTATCATTGCCATCCAAGCTCGGATGCACCTTCATTGGGTACTTCTTTGAGGAGCAACCAATCTAGAAGGTTTGCCACTCAACCAACCAAAAAATTTATTAAACAAACAAAATTCAAAACATAAATAATAATAATACTTCGAAATATAAAATTTGTTCGTGGGGGACAAAACACCCCAAAAGTACAAAGCCAAAATCAAAATACAGCAATCCGAAAATACAATCAAAATAAAACATAACAATAAAAAATAAAAACTTAGCCCTCCAAAGGCTCAGAACCCTCCTCACTACCGGCCTCAGAACCGGTAGCCTCATCATCATCAGCAGCAACACCACCAGAAGACGCACCAGCGCCCGCCCCCTCACCATACACAGGCCTGTCCACAGGCCAGTTAGCGTTAAGCAGAAACTGCTCACGCGTCATCAATGCATGAGCACCACTTCCCTGCAGCTGTAACCGCTGCATAGAATCGTGCATATCTATCATGGCACGCTGGGTTGCCGCCATCCATTCCCAATTGTAATCGCACACA
The DNA here is from genome assembly GCF_024323335.1 of Lathyrus oleraceus. Classification (NCBI taxonomy): domain Eukaryota; kingdom Viridiplantae; phylum Streptophyta; class Magnoliopsida; order Fabales; family Fabaceae; genus Lathyrus; species Lathyrus oleraceus. Next base: position 430,874,947 of record NC_066579.1, read on the forward strand.
GCTTGCAGGTAAGGATCTGGTCCAGGAGTAGAAGTACCAGGACCATCAGAAGCCCGGGTACTCTCTGCAGCAGCACTTCCTCTAACATTCTTCGCCCTGCAATATTTGGCCACATACCTGTCATCAATGGGCGACAGGATCCTTACCTGACCCCTTGAGGGTAGTCTCACCCTCGCCTGAATGCACAAACTCATGATTAAGCACGGGAAAGCCAGGGGACAATTCACACGAGCCCCCGACTTTAGCCCGCTCTCAATCACGGACTTAAGCTCATTAGCAATAATCCTCGCCACATCGATCTGGACGTTGGTGAGGATACAATGGACCAAATGTGCCACTGGGATCGGCACGGTAGAAGTGTGGGACTTTGGTTGGATGTTTGTCAGCACCATCAGCAGAATCAGTTGAGCCAAGGGAGTCATGTCCTCCCTATGATACCTCATGGGAACCCCAGATGGGTTCAGCTCAACAGATTTCCCTCTTAATAGCAGGGCGGCAGAAATGGCTTCAATATCCCGGTGAAGCCGCAAGTCTGTGTGGTACGTGTCTCGCTCATCGGCTCCCAGCTGGAGCGGTTCACCTAGGACTCGGTTAATGGCATCCCGATCAAACGCAACGGGACGGCCGGCCACTCGAGATGTCCAAGTAAATGGCCCGTCATCATCCGGCAGTGCGTTCGCATAGAACTCACGCACCGTTGCGATATCATAGTGCTCGAGTGGGGAAATTAACCGATCCCACTTCTTTGTGTCAATCAACCTGGCGAATGCTCTGTTTGTGCCTTGAGGGTTGATGATGAATCTCTTCTCCGATAGAATTTTCCGCTTCTCCAAAGTAATGTACCGTGCAACCTGCTTCGGGCCGACAAACTTGTCGGTATCAAACTGTATTATTACGGGACGGGAAATGTTCCCTCCCTTTCTCTTCTTTGAAGCGCCGGATCTAGATTCCATCTGCAAAATCATAAAGAGGAAGCAACACACACAAAACAGATTAGACAGCAAAACCAGAATTCAAAGAACTGTCATGCTCGCTGCTGCTTCGCCTAGCGAAGTGGCAGCGAATGCTCGCCACTAGTTCGCCTAGCGAGTTGCTAGCGAACCTTACGGGTTTTTGGGTTCTGCAGTATTTTCAGAGAAATCTTCCCAAAACCCACATTCTAATGGTTTCAATTTCAGAACCTAATGATATATCAATTAAAGAAACGTTCTATGCTATTGGTAATTACAGATTCACATGCAAACCTAAAATTCCCAATTGCAAAACCTAAAATCCCACATGCAAACCTAAAGTTTCCCATACCAACAACTTCATCCTAAATGACATTCAAATCGGAAATAAACAGAGTTCAAACATAAAGAAATTGTATTAGGGCAAACCTTAGTTACACGGATTGATTGAAATGTGAAGTGGAGTAAGGTTTGCAATCTTCCAATTAGGGTTTGAGTGAGTTGTTTGTGAGAGAGATGAAAATGAGAGAGTGAGGTGAGTGTTCGGTTAAATTGCCTCAGCAGAGTTGCAAAAACAGAAAAGTTGTGTTTGGGCCAAAATGAGTGGCCTGCTGAGATTTTAAATAAGTGCTGTCAAGTAGCGCTCGCTGCTGCTTCGCCTAGCGAGCAGCTAGCGAATCAGCTCGCTACTGCCTCGCCTAGCGAGCATCAAGCGAGCATGACAGCAATTGCCTTTTCCAAAGGCAGCAATCCAGGTACATTCAACATGGTTTTAACAAGTGGAAACCCAATACAACAGAACAGGAAAACAGTAAATACTTACAATGTTGGGGTGCCTCCCAACAAGCGCTTGTTTAACGTCGGCTAAGCTCGACGGTGCGATGCTCACAGAGGAGCATCCAAAGGAATTGTGCAGCTTCCGCTATCCACTTTGTTGTTTGAATTTCCGGGATCCATTTTGTTGAGCAACTTCCTCAAGGGCTTTGTTGTCTTCAAGAGGTTCTTGATGAACCTTCGATAAAATTTGATACCACCCTTTTTCGGAACTATTTGCACAATGCTCACCCATTCACCATCGGCGATAGAACAATTCATCCCGGCCTCTACTAATTTGACAACATCCTTCTTTCTCAGCACCTGCATCAATTGATTCTCCTCCTTTGTTGACAAAGTGCTGCTAATGATTACTGGTTTGGTACAGTTATCACCTAGGAACACATACTTCAAATTTGGCTCTAGTTTTGGCTCCTCCACTTTCTTTGTCATATCCAAGCCTTCCCTTGTTTCTTCATGATAGACAAGTTCTCCACAAGCCTCTAATTCATGCAACAATGCTTCCATCTCTTTTCCTTTATTTTTGGTCGAACTTTTGTAGACTCCGATAAGAGATCTTTCGGAAGGATTAGAAACATGAACCTGGTTTGCGACCTCCACTAGCTTCTCCTTGGTGGCATCGATTCGGAAAGAATCATGCTTCTCATTAGAATGCTTTTTGGCTTTAAAAAGATGGAAGGCTACCTCTTCATCTTGGACCCTTACTTTCATCAAACCGTTGTCAACGTCAATCATCATGCGCGCGGTTTTCATGAATGGTCGGCCAAGAATAAGTGGAGCATCATTGTCCTCTTCCATATCAATAATAATAAAATCAACCGGGAAGAAGAATTTATCAACTTTGACTAACATGTCTTGAGCCACTCCATATGGTGCAGTGGTAGACTTATCAGTAAGTTGTAAAGTCATCTTAGCAGGTTTGATATCAACATTTCCCAATCTTTTGACAATGGACAGGGGAATTAAATTGATGCTAGATCCCAAGTCAATCAAGCCATTACCCGTGTAGGTGTCTCCGATGGTTATCGGTAAAACAACTCGTCCCGGATCGGATTCCTTCCTTGGGAGAGTTTTCTGAATGATGGCACTACATCGTGCATCAAGCAAGATTGTCTCAGGTTCCGCGTGCCTCCGTTTTTTTGTAAGAATGTCCTTCATGAATTTGGCATACTTTGGCATTTGCTCCAAGGCTTCGGCAAACAGAATGTTCACTTTCAATTGTTTAAAAATATCCATGAACCGGGCGTAATGCCGTTCATTCTCCCTTTTGGACGGAGCATGAGGATAAGGAAGGTTTTGGATTGGAGTAGCGCTCACTACCTCCTTTCCTTTAGAAATTCTAGAACTCCTCCATCTAGGCTTTTTTACTGGCTCCCCCCTTACTTCATCAATCGTATTTTTCTCAATCTCCACACTTTTTTTCTTTTCAACTTCACCATTCTTTTTGTTCTTTTCAACTTCTTCCTCCTCACTCCACTCCCCCACTTCACCATCAATATTTTCCTCCACTATTTCCTCCTCATTTTCTTTCTTTTTCTCTCTTTATTCACTCTCAACTCTTTTGTTATTCTCACTCATCAACTCCTTACCACTTCTCGTCATGATCGCCTTACAATGCTCCTTAGGATTTGTTTGCGTATTTGCCGAAAAGGAAGGGCCTGTTTGTTGTTCCGCGAGTTGCTTAGCAAGTTGCCCAACTTTAGTCTCGAGATTTTTTATGGCCGCGTCATTGCTCTTTTGGTTAGCCATTGACATTTGCATGAATTGCGTCAATGTCTCTTCCAACTTAGAAGTTACGACAGGCGGTTGTTGAGATTGATAAGGATTTTGGGGAGGGTTTTGACGGCTAGAAGAACCACCTACATAACCTTGGTTATGGTAATAGTTACTCCTAGGTTGGAACCCTTGGTTCCCTTGGTAATGTTGTTGTTGATTTTGAGGGTGCGGTTGATAAGGTTGTTGTTGTTGTTGTCTCGGTTGGTAGTCCCTTTGGTTTGCCATGTAGTTTACATCTTCGAATCCCGGAGGTGGACAGAATCCGGTGTCATGCTCACCTTTGCAAAGCTCACAACAAGCTATTTGTTTAGCTTTAGACGGTTCTCTCAACTCTTTAATTTGTTGCGTTAAGAGTTCCACTTGTTGTGAGATGAGCTTGTTTTGGGCAAGGATGGCATCGTTCGTCCCTAGCTCAAGCACTCCTGGCTTCTTCAAAGAGTTGCCTCGACTTTGACTCTGAAGATCATTTAGAGCCATTCGATTTATGATATTTGTAGCTTCTTCGGCACTTTTTGACAATAAAGAGCCACCCGAGGTAGCATCCAACAACGTCTTGCAATTTGGTTGAAGTCCATTTTTGAAGATATGGATTTGAGTCAGTTCATCAAATCCATGCCCTTTACATTTCCGAAGCATGGACTTGAATCTTTCCCACGCTTCATTTAAGGATTCATTGATTCCTTGTGCAAACACCGAGATGGCCTTCTTGGATTCCATGAACCGGTTATGGGAGAAGAATCTTTCGATAAACTTCTCTTCTAACACGTTCCAGTCTGTCATGACGGCTGGTGTTTGGTCTAAGTACCAATCTTTTGCTTTGCCGAGCAAAGCGTGGGGAAATAATCTTCTGAACAACGGGAGCTCCTGAGCCTGATCCACTCCGGCCGCCAATGCTATCTCATAAAATTTTGTGAGAAAAGCAAAGGGATCTTCATGGTCCATTCCGGTGAATGGACTTCCATATAATAAATTGAGAGTTCCCGTTTTCATCTCAGCTTGCCTTCCCGTGTGGTTGGCAAACTGAGCGGTGTTTCTTGGACTGTTTATGCATGGAGTAGAAATAGGCGGTAGTGGTGGTGGCTCCATGTTAGGTATGAATGGTGGTGGATTTGTGGTAGAAGAACTTTCTCCTTGCTCTTGATGTTGTCTAGCCTGTTGCCTCCTACGTCTCGTTTTGCTATTGAGCCTCCTTGCGGTTCTCTCGATCTCAGGATCAAAAAGAAGCTCGTCCACAAGGATTTGCCCTCGCATAAAACGTAAGCTGCACACTAAACCAAACAGATTACAAGCACAAGTCAAAAATTCGAAAGCTAAAAATTAAGCAATCATTGCGATGCTCGCAATATCAATTTACAATCCCCGACAACGGCGTCATTTTGTTGATTGTAATTTTAAGTGTCGGGTTTTTGTTATCGTATCCACAGGGATTGTAAGATATCACCGCCTTTCGATGGTTGTATTAATTCTTAACTTAAGGTAACAATAGGGTTTTGGTGTTTGTCACGGTGTCTTGCATAAAATGTAATAAAATGCGGTAAAAGTTTTGGTTTGAATATTTGAGAAATATTGCCAAAGTTAGGGTTCAACGATCACTTTGCATGTATTTGTTCGGTCAACAATCTTATAAACTCCTTTAGATGATAAATTATTTCACAAAGTCCTCCCAATGTGTTTCTCTCGAACACACATTGTGAGTTTTCCCATTTTTATCCATTGTTTATCTCTAACACAATCTATCAAAATGACAACTTTTTGGTTCAACCTTATGGTGAACAAAATCATTCATTACTATCTCTAGCTAACAAACAAGATTGGATGAAAACCTAGGTTAAGAGTTGGTAAACATCTCTCGATCATAAACCAACACAAAGAGTTTTGAATAAGAACAAAGTTTTCATCATAGATTCACCATTAAAGAGTTTACAAATGAAGATCCTTACATTTACACACAAAGCTAATGATCATCTACATCTAACCTTGACAAATGGAGGACTTAGCTACTCATTTTCATGGTAGCTTGGTCGGCAAGTTTCGGAAGAAGGTTGATCAACATCCAAGTCGAATAATCAAGATTGGATGGGAATCCACCTTCTTTTTGTAAAAGATGGTTAAGAGATGAAGAGAAATGAAATCTAGGTCACAAAAGATTCTTGGAACAATGCTGTAAAATATCTAGAAAAAGTACAAAAGTAGGAAAAATAAGGTATGGCTCTCAAAAGTGGCACTTGCTACTTATAGAGAAGCTACTGGGCTGTCATGCTCGCTAGGCGAGCAGAATGGCTCGCCTAGCGAGCCCCTAATTGAGGCACCTGAGGCACCTGCGCCCAGAGAAACAGCCTATCTCAGACTGTCATGTTCGCCTAGCGAACAAAACCTTCGCCTAGCGAATGGCACGCTTCAACCTTCGCTCCAGCGAGGTTGAGAGGTTTTGCTACTGGAATCCTCGTTGGGAGCTCGCTAATGGCTCGCCTAGCGAGTGAGTGCTGGCTGCGCTTTTCACCAAGTCTGGACGTGTTCGCCACATTCCTCGCTGGAAGCTCGCCTAGCGAGTGTGGTGATGTTTGCCTCTGTTAAATACTGGAGCATTTCGCTGCACGCTCGCTGGACGCTCGCCTAGCGAGTCCTTCGCCACAGCCCTCGCCTAGCGAGGAAGCTGATGAATGCTTGTTTCATTTGATCCCTTTGCCACATTTCTTGTGTCTTCATTTTCTATTATTTCATGCCTACTTCCTGCACAATAACACACAAATCAAAGGTACCAAGATAGATTATCATTGTATTGCGTTTCATCTGAAACAAAGGTGGTTTCGACATTTTAGCAAGGAAATGGAGTGAAAGATACCCATATTTGATAGCTCAAATAAGCACTTTTGGGTATCTAACAACAGGTACATAGAATATCTTATGTTAAGACATCACACATGACATCTTGTGAACACTCTTTGTTTTACCAAAATTGCCGCCAACACTTAGAATCAACAAACTCCCCCTTTGGCAAATTTTGGCTAAAACATATATCTGTCCTTTTTGTTCACAAGGCAAACTATCAGTAGTTTAAACCACATAACAGTAGTTTAATCAGCAGCAGAAGCAAAACCAATTACTTGCTATGGCTACTAGTAATACACATATGCACAAGGGTACTTCTCCACCCCCTAAATCTGTGCAGCAATCAACAGAATTACTAGTTATGGATGCAACTAGTAAGACACAGAAATGCACAATGCACAAGGGTACTTCTTCTCCCCCTAAATCTGTGCATTCACCAAAAACAGCTACTGTAACTCCAGCACCTGTACCAGCCAGAATGTCACACTGACTTCTGCTATAACATCAACACTTGTGCACCTCACCTGTGCACCTCTTTCAATAATAGCTGTCCTTCTGATCAGCCACATCCATCTCAGCTAGTACCTAGCTCCACCCAGCTCCACATACTTCTCCCCCTTTTTAGTCAAAATTGACCAAAGGTAAAAAAATCTCATAGAATCTTTACACCAATCACATCTTTCGCTACACCATTCCTCACAATACTCCATACTCTTTTTGTGAGAACTATCCCCAGACTCCTTTGATTGCTATAGATTCTCATACACACAGATCCCCAATTTTCCTCTTAAACATTCAAATTGATTGGCATCCAAGGCTTTTGTGAATATGTCAGCTAACTGCCTCTCTGTAGGAACATGCTCCAGTGCTATGATCTTTTCTTCCACAAGTTCTCTGATGAAGTGATGCCTGATATCAATGTGCTTTGTCCTGTTGTGCTGAATAGGATTCTTGGAAGTATTTATAGCACTCAAGTTATCACAGTATAATGTCATGACTTCTTGTGTGACATTGTATTCAGACAATATTTGTTTCATCCAGACCAGTTGAGAACAGCTACTTCCCGCTGCTATGTACTCAGCTTCAGCAGTGGAAAGAGATACACAGTTCTGTTTCTTGCTGAACCATGAAATCAGATTGTTTCCTAAGAAGAAACATCCTCCTGATGTGCTCTTCCTATCATCAGCACTTCCAGCCCAGTCTGCATCACAGTATCCAGTCAACAAAGATCCAGATCCATGAGTATATAACATCCCATAGTCACTGGTGCCATTGACATACTTCAGTATTCTCTTTACTTGGTTTATGTGACTGACTTTTGGTTCAGCTTGATATCTCGCACACACACCAACTGTAAATGCAATGTCAGGTCTGCTTGCTGTGAGATATAGCAGACTGCCTATCATGCTTCTGTATAGACTTTGACCTACACTGACACCATTTTCATCTTTGGAGATTTTTACATGTGTAGGAGCAGGAGTTCTTTTATGGCTAGCATTCTCCATGCCAAACTTCTTCACAATGTTCGTTGCATACTTGCTTTGAGATAAAAAGATAGAATCTTCCATCTGTTTGACTTGTAGCCCAAGAAAGTAAGTTAGTTCTCCAACAAGGCTCATCTCAAACTCAGATTGCATTTGTCTAACAAAATGTTCAACCATCTGCTCTGACATTCCACCAAATACTATGTCATCTACATATATTTGTGCCACCATGAGCTTCCCTCCTTCATTCTTCACAAATAGAGTTTTGTCAATACCTTCTTTCCTGTATCCATTGTCAGTGAGGAACACTGTGAGCCTCTCATACCAAGCTCTGGGAGCTTGTTTTAACCCATAGAGGGCTTTCTTCAATCTGTACGCATGTTTTGGAAGGTTTGGATCTGTGAAACCTTTAGGCTGTTCAACATATACTTCTTCATTTAGATAGCCATTTAGAAAGGCACTTTTTACATCCATCTGAAACAGTTTGAATTTCAGAATACATGCTACTCTAAGCAGTAATCTAATGGACTCAAGGCGAGCTACAGGAGCAAAAGTTTCATCAAAGTCAACTCCTTTAACTTGAGTATATCCTTGAGCTACCAATCTAGGTTTGTTTTTAGTAACAACCCCTTGTTCATCAGATTTATTCTTGTATACCCACTTTGTACCTATGACATTTACTCCTTCAGGTCTAGGAACCAATTCCCAAACTTCATTCCTTTTGAATTGACCTAACTCTTCTTGCATGGCATTGATCCAGAACTCACCAGTCAAGGCTTCCTTGATATTTCTAGGTTCAATTTTTGACACAAAACAGCCATGTGAGATTACTTCTCTTGATCTAGTAGTGACTCCTTTATTTGGGTCTCCTATGATAAGGTCTTTGGGATGATCCTTCGGAATTCTGATAGAGGGTCCCTTGTTGATTTTGTCATCTTCAGGTTCAGCTTGAGGTGGTTCTTCTTCCTTATTCTTATCTGAGGAGTCAGCTGGAGAATCATTCAGAGATGTCTCGACATCGTCTGTGACATCAGTCTGTTGATCATCAACCACTACATTAATAGATTCCATCAACACATTAGTTCTGGAATTGAAGACCCTGTAGGCTCAGTTGTTTGTTGAGTAGCCCAAAAATATTCCTTCATCACTTTTGGGATCCATCTTCCTTATTTGATCACGATCAGCTAAGATATAACATTTGCTACCAAATACATGGAAGTATTTTACTGTAGGTTTTCTTCCTTTCCAGACTTCATAGAGAGTTGTGGGAGTCCCTTTCTTTAATGTCACTCTGTTGTGGACATAGCAGGCTGTGTTCATGGCTTCAGCCCAAAAGTGATAGGGTAACTTCTTAGCATGAATCATAGCTCTGGCTGATTCTTGCAGAGTCCTGTTTTTTCTTTCCACCACACCATTTTGCTGGGGAGTGATGGGAGATGAGAACTCATGATGAATTCCTTCTGAAGAACAAAATTCAGCAAATTTGTTGTTCTCAAACTCCTTTCCATGATCACTTCTAATTTTGATAACAATACTTTCTTTTTCCCTTTGAAGTTTTAGACACAGCTCCTTAAATACTTCAAACACATCAGATTTTTCTCTTATAAAATTGATCCAAGTGTATCTGGAGAAATCATCCACCACCACATATGCATATTTCTTACCACCAAGGCTTTCTACCTGCATGGGTCCCATTAAGTCCATATGAAGTAGTTCCAGAACTTTGGTAGTTGTGTCATGTCTGAGCTTCTGGTGTGACATCCTTGTCTATTTTCCAATTTGACATTCTCCACAGATTTTTCCCTCATCAATCTTTAAGTTGGGAATCCCTCTAACTGCTTCTACTGATATGATTCTCTTCATACCTTTCAAGTGCAGATGGCCCAATCTTTGATGCCATATTTTTACTTCTTCTTCTTTGGCTAAGGTACACATTGAAGAGTATCCAGTTTCTTGAGAGTTCCACATGTAGCAGTTGTCTTTGGACCTAACTCCCTTCATGATTACTTTATGTTCTTTGTTAGTAATCAGACATTCAGTTTTTGTGAAGTTTACATTCAGACCTTGATCACATAGTTGACTGATGCTTATAAGATTCGCAGTTAATCCCTTAACAAGTAGAACATCATCAAGGTCAGGAACTCCAGGGCAATCCAGCCTACCCATTCCCTTGATTTCACCTTTTGCACCATCACCAAATGTAACGTAACTCATGGCATGAGGATGGAGTTCAGTCAACAGGTTTTTGTTCCCAGTCATATGTCTGGAGCAACCACTGTCAAAATACCAATCTTCTTTGGCTGAAACTCTGAGGGAAGTGTGGGCTATTAGACTTGTGACCTTTGTCTTGAGAGCCCATTGCTTTCTGCTGACAGTCCTGTGATGTTTGGACCTAGATTGGTGTTGAGACTAAATAGGACCAGGATAGCCATATAGCTTATAACAGAAGGGCTTCAGGTGGCCAAGTTTTCCACAGTATTGGCATTTCCATCTTTGATGGTTCCCTTTCTGGTGTTGTGACATCTGATGTGACATCTCAGGTTTGCTTTTACCATGGTTGCTCTTAGATTTGGATTTTGATTTGCAACTGCACTCAGCCTTGAATCCAATGCCAGATTTGTTTCCAGTTATTTGCCCAGTCTGGAGAATCTTGTCTAAGGTGGCAAATCCATTGTTAAGCATTTTTACATACTTAGTCATCTCATCTAGTTTGGAATTCAAGAAAACAGCCTTAGTTTCCAATTTTGAGATGGTTTCCATATACTTTTTCTTCTCATTTTTCAGCTGAGCTATCACTTGCTTCTGTTTTTCAACTTGTCTGCACACTCCCGCCCTTCTGTGGCACCACTCTTTGTAGGTAGTGTCCAGCTCTTCAAAGGATCTTTCATCATCAATTGACTCTTCCTCAGACCCCCATCTTCCTGTCAAAGCATTCACATGATTTGTAGCTTCTTCAGTTTCACTTCCATCAGACCAAGAGGCTACAAGGCTCCTCTTTTGTTTCCTGAGGTAGGTCCCACATTCAGTTTTAATATGACCATATCCATTACACTCATAGCACTGAACTTCTTTGGGCTTTTCTTCAGACTTTGTGGTCTTACCAAAGTTGTTGGATTTATTGATGTCAGATGTAATGTTTTTGACATTGCCCTTAGCTCTGACATCTACCTTTTTCATTAGTTTGTTGAACTGTCTTCCCAGCATTGCTATCTCATTTTCCAGGTCTCCATCAATGTCGTGATCACCTATCTCATCTTCCTCTTCGGTGTTTGACATAAAAGCTATGCTCTTGGCCTTCTTTTCAGCTCCCTCACATATTCCCATCTCAAATGTTTGGAGGGACCCAATTAGCTCATCCACTCTCATATTTGAGATGTCTTGAGATTCTTCTATGGCTGTGACTTTCATAGCAAATCTCTTGGGGAGTGATCTTAATATTTTTCTTACCAGCTTTTCATCTGACATCTTCTCGCCCAAAGCTCCAGAGGCATTGACAATTTCAAGAATGCTCATGTAAAATTCATGAATATTTTCATCTTCTTTCATTTTTAGGTTTTCAAACTTGGAGGTGAGCAGCTGAAGTCTAGACATCTTTACCCTAGATGTGCCTTCATGAGTGGTCTTGAGAATGTCCCAAGCCTCTTTGGCTATTTCACAGTTATTTATCAGCCTGAAAATATTCTTGTCCACTCCATTGAAGATGGCATTCAAGGATTTAGAGTTTCCAAGAGCAAGATCATCCTCTTCCTTGGACCATTGTTCTTCAGACTTTTTCTCAGTAATGGCTTCTCCTTCTTTAGTAACAACAGGATGCACCCAGCCTGTCAAGACAGCTTTCCAAGCCTTGTTATCAAGGGATTTTAAAAAGGCTACCATTCTTAGTTTCCAATAGTCATAGTTAGAACCATCCAAAATTGGTGGCCTATGAACAGATCCTCCATCCATCTCCATTGTACCAGAAAGTATTCTCCCTAGATCTCACCCAGAGCCAGAGCAGGATGCCTGCTCTTATACCAATTGAAATTCTGGTATCAAATATAAGATGTCAAAGGTAATGTCACGACACTAATATCTGGTTATAAACAATGGATAATTAAACAGAATTGAAAAGCAAATCACACAAGCAATTGTTAACCCAGTTCGGTGCAACTCACCTACGTCTGGGGGCTACCAAGCCAGGAAGGAAATTCACTATAATAGAATTAGTTCAAAGACTATCCGTACACTTCACCAAGTTACAGTCTTTCTCACCTAATCTCTACCCGTGCAATTTCTACCTAAGCACTCTTAGATATGAGAACCCACTCACTTCCCTTACAATCACAAACCCGTGATCTTAAACAACAATCCCTTGTGAAAAGAAAATACTTTTCAATTACAAACTCTTGATTTTACTTCACAGTTTCAATCAAGAAGACACACTCTTGATCTTGCTTCGAAGCTTTGATCAGGAAGACAAATCAGTCCAATTCAATCATCAATGGATGACTTGAATGACCTACAGACACAAACCCTAGATCTCTCTCTAAATTTCGCTCAGTCTTGGTTGTGTGTACAAACAGGTTTTCTGAGTCCCTTTTTATAGAAACATTGGACATCTTGAAAACCCTAAATATATTTTCCAATCAAATCTTTTTATAACAGCTGTATTGATCTCCCTGGAAAATAAGTAAATCTGGTTGAAATCCCTGAAAGAATGCGCCAGCTAGCCATATCTTCAATCAACCAATGATTGCCATTAATTGTGCAATCACAAAATACCAGACATTCATACTGAATGTACTGTGTACAGGATGTCATGACATCGGGTATGACATCTGGAAAAATCTTGCATAATCCATATTTCTTTTTATAGCAGGTACAACCATATCAGATATCATGACATTGTGTATATTATCTGAAACAATCCTGCATGAACATGTCTTCCATTTAAGCTCCAACAGGTACAACCAATATCAGAAGCCTTGTTATTTTATGTGGCATTCTGAAACAATCCTACTTGCATATGTTCTTTAACTCCAGCAGGTACATAGGATATCTTATGTTAAGACATCACACATGACATCTTGTGAACACTCTTTGTTTTACCAAAATTGCTGCCAACACTTAGAATCAACAATTTGGATTTTTTATGAGAAAGTTATGGGCAGATGAAGTTGGACTTCTGAGTTTTTCAACTGTTATCTGACCTATAATGTTTTATATTATCCCATGTGTTTCTTTTAGAATTATGAAATTTTGTCCAACATAACAATTGAAGTAGACATATCAAAATTTCCAATGCACTTGGTCCCACCTCAAAATAATTAAAAATGAGTGAGTTAGGTCCTTGCGAAATTGACCCAAAATTAGGGTTTCTGTCAAAATGACCTATAATGTTTTGAAATGAATGATGAGCTTCCAAGTTTCAAAAGGATTTTTGATGAACATGAAAGTTGTTCATATGGCGACTCTTCTTAAAACTTGAATGGAGGCGCCAATTGGATTAGCTAGGGCGGGTGCCCTAGCCAATCCAATTGGCGCCTATGTGTAGGTTTTAAGAGTAGTCGCCAATTCAATTGGCGACTCCCTCATAAAATGCCTTTTTTGTCTTATAAATAGATGCGTTGTGTGACCAATTGTTCCACAACTCATATAATCATTTGGCTATCATGTTTGATGTTCGTCGCCGATACGGTAAGGTGATTTATACGAGAGACAAACCTCAATTGTTGATGCTGTTTTGGAACATCACCACATTCGATCAACTGAAGAGGGAGCTGGTTCGATGGTTAGACGGGAAAATACCAGAAGGGGAAAAAATCAGAAGTATTGAGATACTTGACAATATCTTTGGTTGGGTGCGAATGAAGACTGATAAGGATGCTAGGGAAATGATGTTCGGTCGAGACGACATTAATTTGATTGTTGTAATCAGTTAGAATTATTTATGTTTTCAGATGTTTTGTACTGATGTTTGTTATGAAACTCGTTGTAACAAGAACTTAATGATATATAATGATTGATTGTTACAGAAATACAATGTTACAAAAAGCTTAAGATCTAGATGATGCTCCTTGATTGGGATAGTTGTTTTTGTTGTGTCCTGGTTGACGACAGATACTACATAATCTTATCATTTTATCTGTGGAATCCATCTCTGTTCTGATACGTGGGTTGTTTGGCCTTCCTTTCTTCTTTCTACGCATCTCTTCATTGTGCCAAACAATATCTCCTTCATATGGAGGCCAGTAATCCTCCATTGGTAGTACTGAAAAGCTTTGACTGTATACATTCATGATGGTGTTGGCCTTGTACACATCAGATAAATGGTTGTAAGCGTCTTGACGAGTATAAGCGCATGCTGCAATGACATGGGAGCAAGGTATGCGGAAGGCCTGAAATTTTCCATAATCGCACCAACTTCTGTGTAGCCTAACAGCGTAGGCTAAATTTGGTCTCCCCTCGTTGTTGCCCATTGTTTCCTGGACGCTGAAATTTTGTCTATGACGGTCAAAGACTATTACAGCGTGTGTCGTAGCTTTGATGCTCTCCTCTTTCATGACCTTCATGCAACATTCACTGAATACTTGTCCGGACATTAACATTGCACTCCATCTTTCACCTCTGGTTGCGAACATAGAAGCCAACCTATAATAGGTTGATCTTACCAAGGCGGTTATCGGCAGATTTCGAATTCCTTTGAAAATCCCGTTCATGCATTCCATAATGTTTGTTGTCATGTGGCCCCATCGACAACCACCGTCAAACGCTCTTGTCCACTGCTCTACTGGTATGTTATTTATCCATCTCCTCGCGTCTTCATTAGACAATCTAATTTCATCACGATAATATTGAAATGACGGTTGAGTTAAAGCATACCCAGCATTCACCACCTTCTTGCGAAAATTCTTATCTTTTATAGCACGCATGAAGTTTTGTAAAATGTGTCTGATACAATAGACATGTGTAGAAGGAGGATCATGCCATCCGTTGTCATGGTTGTTGTAGGCACTCTCAATGGCAGCATGTCTATCAGAAATCAAACATAGATTGGCTTGTGGAGCCACATGCGTTCTGAGATGTCGAAGAAAGAAACCCCATCCACCAGCCGTTTCACCTTCAACAAGAGCAAAGGCAATGGGAAAGACATTGTTATTACCGTCTTGTGCAACCGCCATGAGCAAAGTACCCTTGTATTTTCCGTATAACCAAGTGCCATCAATTTGCAAGATAGGTTTGCAGAAAGTGAAACCTTTGATGCACGGGTCAAATGCCCAAAAGAGACGGTGAAATATTCTATTACCTGTAGCACAGGTTCCGTCTGGCATCATTGCTGGCACTGTCTCCATAATTGCCACAGTTCCTTGGACATATGTTTTTAGTGCCCATAAAAACTGTGGCAATTCCTTGAATGAATCCTCCCATTTGCCGAAAACCTGTTCAACAGCCTTTGTCATCGCAATCCATGCTTTCTTGTAAGATGGAGTATACTTATATGTTGTTCGGATATGGGATATAATTATACTCACCTTCACTGATGGGTCTTTATTTACCAATGGCAGAATGTCTTGACATATCAAAGATGTGCTCAGTTTACGGTGATCTTGTTCAATGTTAGTTGCAACGCAACTGTGTGGTGGGTATATTGAAGCGATCTCCCAAGAGTCATTTTTCTTCTTGTAAGACGCAGCCAAACGAAACTTACAAAGCATGTTACGACATTCGATTACATACCTTCTAGAATCAGTGTGTTTCACTGTAAAGTCAACAAAGTTGTTCATGTGGAATTTTTTGATTGCCAAAACACATTCTTCTTTGGTACGAAACATGTCAGCAAAGTTAGTTTCTGAGGGAGTCGCCAATTGAATTGGCGACTACTCTTAAAACCTACACATAGGCGCCAATTGGATTGGCTAGGGCACCTGCCCTAGCCAATCCAATTGACGCCTCCATTCAAGTTTTAAGAAGAGTCGCCATATGAACAACTTTCATGTTCATCAAAAATCCTTTTGAAACTTGGAAGCTCATCATTCATTTCAAAACATTATAGGTCATTTTGACAGAAACCCTAATTTTGGGTCAACTTCACAAAGACCTAACTCACTCATTTTTAATTATTTTGAGGTGGGACCAAGTGAGTTGCAAAATTTGAGATGTCTACTTAAAATGTTATGTTGGACAAAATTTCATAATTCTAAAAGAAACATATGCGATAATACAAAACATTATAGGTCAGATAACAGTTGAAAAAATCAGAAGTCCAACTTCAACTGCCCAAAACTTTCTCATAAAAAATCCAAATGATGCAAAACTTATGTCCAAATTCATTGTCTTGAAAAGATCTACAACTTTCATGTTAGAGGTTTTGTCATTTGAGACTTTTTTAAGGGAGACGCCAATTGGATTGACGCCTCCTCTTAAAACTTACACATAGGCGCCAATTGGATTGGCTAGGGCACCTGCCCTAGCCAATCCAATTGGCGCCTCCATTCAAGATTTAAGAGGAGTCGCCAATCCAATTGACGCCTCCTCCTAAAAGTGGGGTAGTTTGGGATTTTTTCTGAAACCTGGGGTATTTTGGGATTTTTTTTGAAAAATTGGGTTATCTCGGTAAAAAAACCTTTTTATTTTATATTATTCTTTTGTGATTTAAAATAAAAATGAGATTTTGTATTCAAACGAAAAATACATGTTTATTTGTATTCTTATAAATCAATTAAACTATTAAAATTAATTTATCAATTTAAATAAATTAACTAAATCTAATTAGATTAAATTAACATAATTATATAATTAATTTACATGATTAAATTATAAATTAACTAAATAGTTTAATTAAGATTAAAAATAAATTAAAGGTTGGTGTGAATATCAAGTGAACTTTTGAATTTATATAATAATGATAATAAAAGAATGCATAATTATTGTATTGAAGAAAAGAGTGAAAGAACAACAAATCAGAATGTCATTATTTAGTCACCAACAAAAGGATCATCGGAATCCGAAAAACATCAAATAAAGTTCATAAAAGAAAGTGGTGTGGAAGGTAGAAATTGTGTATATGAACGGGAGTTATAATGAATAATAATTTTTATATGAAAAAAAAAACCATCAGAGAAATCATCACGTGGTTAAAAAAAATTAGTAAAAATGTTTAAAATAAAATTTAGACATTTGAAAAAATTTGAGACTATGTGTTTGGGGCTCTGTATGTGAGACTACGTGAAAACTCTATATATTTCTGCCTAAATTTGTGTATGTCCAATTGTGAGAAGAAAAAAATCATATTTATAGAATAAATTAGGTCATTATAAATGAAAGAAATTAATAGTGACAAAGTATAGCCAATCAAAAATCTGAAAAAATGACTCAATACAAAGAATCTGGACAATTTTTATTTAAATAAATGGTAATGTTAACTTGTTTTGGAAATTATGTATTGGTTTTAGTAAAAATATATAATTAATGTTTGAATTATTTCTTTCAATACAAATTTTTTTATAAATAGGTTTTTTAACTTGTGCCCTTAGGGCACTAAGGGCACAAGTTAGCATTACCCTTAAATAAAAATGAAAAAATTATTTAAAAATAAATAAAAACTACCATTTTTTAAAGCAAAAAGGTTAAATGGGAAAAAATATAAAAAAGTGGAATATGTCAGACTCAAACTCAAGACCTCGCCCTTGTAACTCGTTACACATGCTCTTTTATCAATTGTATCATTTCATTTACTCAAAATAATATGGCACTAGAAAATATATGAATGGTGGACCATGTTTAGGGCACTACAATATATGTCTATGATGGTTATTATTTGCATTTAAATATTTTAAATGTGTTTCTAATTATGTGCATTTGAGCATTTGTATACTTGTTCATCCATTATTTATGTTGTTAATGCGTTCCTTGACATACAAGTTTTATCACTTAATTATTTACTGTTGAATGTTGGTGTTGCGTTTCTATTTTCATTTTGTTGCATGTAGCATGTCTACCTTTGTGTTCTGTATCCGATATTTGTTGTTGTATATTCTTCTTAGTTGTTTAGCTCACGTGTTCATTTGGAATTATTTAATTGTGGTTGGTTATTTGGTTTTTTAGACGCACTCCAATCTATCTCTTTTTGATGTTGTCAAAGGGGGAGAAATTGCAATGTGAGTCTAGAATTATTTTATGCATTTTATGTTGTGGTTTGTGTGTAATGTTTCAGGGGGAACACAAACACTTTTTCTTTTTACTCAAAATCGACTCAATTCTAAGGGAAAGCTTGTCAAGCATAAAAAAAGGGAGAATGTAGTTACATGTCCCTAATAAATTCAGGGGAGTACCCTAATACAGTGATTTTGTTACTTGTCTTATTCCTTTCATTCCCATTTACTTTCGATTATTGAGTCTCCTTCATAATCACACATCCTCTCTAAATCATGTTTTGAAAAAGTAGTTGGATTTTTACAAGGGTTTATTCATCCCCTCTAGACCGTTTTTCTACTTCCATATTCACACCCAACGTTGATTTTGTTATTTATCATGTTCATATATAAAATTTTACATGTATAAACTTTGATGTATCTTAAGCGTACAATTCCCCATTATAAATGCAGTCACTAAAAGTCTGAATTGTTAGTTCCTTTGTGATTATAGACAATAACACCAAAATCGGGGAACAACTAATGCAGTTGATGTCCGCCTTAAGGATTCAAGGGTGTTATTGGAGATGCTTTGCATGTCCAAATATAACAGTCAAAACTTCCAAACACGTTACACACATGAAGATTCATGGGTGTTGTCAGACATACTTTGAGCGCCCGATTACAAAAATCTATTCCCTACAGTGCCTTACGCGTTTTCAATATCCAGGGGATCTGTCAGAGATGCTATGCATGTTCGACTATAATATTCAAATCCCCACAACACCACACTATAGCGGTGTATTCGTCACCTTATGATTTATTGACTAAATCAAAAGCAAAGCATACAAAGATAGAGTCGCCACCGCACTTTTATTTATCCAAAGGAATGGCTAAAAAGCGAACAAAAGCCTAAGAAGTTTTACACGTAGAAAACTAATGAAAGGTCAGAGATCTGGGTAAGGGGGTAATTATGCAAAGGGAAGGTGTTAGGCACCCAAAGCATCCTAGGTACTCCTAGGGAACCCTTTTCACAAATTGTTGCAAAAGATATTGTTTATGAAAATATTTATTGTACAAACATTGATTGGGAGGATGAGAAAAGAATATACAATTTTTATTATTTTTGTGTTTGAACGGATGAACCCGTTGCCTACGTACCTTTCCATGGAAGGTAAGGATCAAAACGCCGTAGTTCGGCTAAAAGATTTCCAAAAAGTAAGTGGATTGATTTTAAACACAAGCCCTAAGGTCTTTCATTATCCACGGGAGAAAACTCAACCTATACAACCACAAGTCCACCATGTGAGAAAAGCTTCAACTTGGTAGTGAGGGACCATGCCCTATAATAAGCAAGGAAGTCTTACAATTCAATCACTAAGGACAAAAGGTGAGATTGACATCAACCACTAAGATAATTGAGATCTATGGCTAATGTATGAAAACTTATCAAGAATGGACAAAGCCATAAAACAATTGAATGAGTGAAATTAACCAATTAGGATTTATTCACAAAATGAAGTCAAAGTATGATTAGAATTCAATTCAGAAGGAGTATTGTGAAAATGAAGTTTGAAAATCAAAGGCTTAAGGCCTAGGTTTCTAGTTTGAAAAGAAATGAAAATGTTTGCACAAAATTTCTGGTTTTGAGTTAACATGCAAGTGGAGGTTTAAAGAAACAAAAGGGTGGGAGGTTAAGGGATGCAAAACTTCTTAGATGTTCACCTCTTGAGATCATATGTAGATGATCCAAGTGATTCCTTTGGAAAAGGCAACAAATGAATAACAGATAAACAACATAAATGGATACCAGATGCCAATCAATGGACTTACACCAATCTCACAAAACAAAAATGGATACCGGATGCCAATCAATGGTTACACCAATCTCACAAAGCAAAGAAAACATGGATACCAGATGCCAATCTATGGACTTACACTAGTCTCACAAAGCAAAGAAAACATGGATACCAGATGCCAATCTATGGACTTACACTAGTCTCACAAAATAAAATGGATACCAGATGCCAATCAATGGTCTTACACTAGTCTCCAAGGAATGATCATAGGAAACAACTGCCAATAGCTGGACTTACAATTGACTCCTCACAAGAAACAAATAACAAATGCAATAAGCAAGAGGAAACAAGTTGCCAATAAATGGTCTTACACTCGACTCCAAGGAAATAGGATGCCAATCAATGGTCTTAGTCCTAACTCCTTCCAGATCATAGGAAACAACTACCAATAAATGGACTTACAATTGACTCCTCAATGGAAAAAACAAACAAGGAAACAGGTAACCAATCTATGGACTTACACCTGACTCCACAACAAATGATCATAGGAAACAGATAACCAATCAATGGCCTTACATCTGACTCCTCACATAAACAAACATGCTATGAAAAGCAAAAAGCAAGCACATGGAATGATGCAAGTAGATATGCAAAAGCAAACATGTAAGATGCACAATTAAGCAATCAAGCAATCAGTTAGCACACACTATACACAATCAAGAGGCTCAATCAAGGTTGGGCTTTAAACAAGCCAACTGGAATGGGGTGTTTTGAGCTCTTAACCCTAACATTGAGAGTTAGGGTGAAGCAGATGAAATGGAGATGAGGGTTATGCCTCATAGCTCTTATCCCTGGCCTGGGAGAGCTTTAATCAATAGAAAGTGTGGGAGTTCAGAATGAAGGAACTATTCTCCACATATGGTTGACTCTATAAGATCTTGGGTTCTTATTCACAATGCATCAACACGTGGTGTGAGCAAAGTGAATGACACAACTAATAGCAGGGGATGGATTACACATCCCTTTTATCTGCCAATTGCCTCTTAAGAGGACTTTACCTGCTTGGCACAAAGATAAACAAACAAGAACATGGCCTCTTAAGGAGGGCTTCAGACAGGTGCCTGCCAAAGTAACATGGCAGGTCTTCCAGACTACATGAAGATTAGGGATTATACCTAAGTGGTATGCCAACCACAAGCAAAGCAAAGCAAAGTTCAAATAAACTTAAAGCAACTTAAGTACCTGTGGAAACAACTAAACAAATCAGTACAATACTCAGACAAACAGACAACAGTCAATAACAAAACAATCCCAATGTACAACACATAAGCCATAAGGCAAACTCAATTGACTTATCATCAACCTACAAAACAGCAAATGTTAGCAATCAAAAGCAAATATCAACATTCAAATGATGAAGCAACATTAACCATGGAATGTGGATGCTTGAACCTGAAATTCAAAGCTCACATGTAAGTACAAACCACTAGGTCAAAGCCTAGGGTCAAAGGTGAAGAAAAAATTCAAAACAGGAGCTGAAATTCAACACAATGCAACTTCAAACACATATTAACATGTCCTAAAAAGGATCACATCAAAATCATCAAGCAAGGCCATGTATCAAGCAAGAGAAGCCAAAGGAAATTTCAAAGCTCATATATGATCATCATGAATGAAAATTCCAAATCAAAACAGAAATGATTCAAATAATTCTGGAAAAAATCATGAGCATTCAACACATCCAACATGATCATCATACAAAAAGTCAGAAGCATCCAAGATCATTTGGTATGGAAATTAAATTGCACAAGTTGGACAATCAAATGTGTGACACAAATTGTCACACCATGCAAACACATGCATAAAACAGAAATGGTAAATGGGAAAAATGCCAAACCAAGCCTAAAACATCCAGCAATGTGTCTAGAATCATCATGTAAAATTTCATGTCCACTGGATTAAAATCAAGCATTTCATGATAGAAAGAGTAAGGCAATGTCACAAATGCACATGTGTTCAATCAACCTAGAGCAAATAACATTCCAACCATGCATAACTTTCAAATTCATCATCATAAAAAACTAGACAAAACAAGGATCATTTTGCAAAAAATTGGGAGTGATTTGATGCATTTTTCAATTTAATATGATTTTTATAAGTTAGTATACAAAATGAAATTCAAACATGAACAAGGCATGGCAAAGTGGAGGGAAAGCACTAAAACATGAAATGATTTGAAAAACTGCGCTCGCCAGGACTCGAACTTGGTCCAGATTTAAAATGCGCGCGTCAAGGCATGAAACGACACTGTTTCCATTCAAAACCCTAAGCTGCGTGGAAAATGACCAGGATCCGTCACTAATGTCCAGAAAACCGACGCTACGCATGCATCTTCATCTTCTTCATGATGAAGATGATGAATGTTCATATCAAATTTCCAGAAATTCCAGAAATGTCCAGATTTCAACAAAACGCATACCAAACGAATCCTCATGCAACATAGAGCACGGATCAACAAACAACTAAGCATAAATCATCATAACAAGAGAGAATCGATGAGAAACATTTTTGGATGCAAAACTTTAAACACACATATCTTGCTCAATAATGCACCAATTCACACGATTTTTAGCTCAGAATCATAAGGAAAACAAGATCTACCAGAATATGTACATGAATTGCAAAATTAAAAGGTTCGAAAATTGACCTCTTGAAGAGCAGAATCTTGGAAATGCACGATCCACAGTTTGTATTGATCCAAATCCAGTCCAGAATGCTTGTGATGATGTTTGATGAAGAAAAGAAAGCTTGAACACGTGTAGATCCAGCTTAATTCTGAATTTCCATCTTCAACTTCATGAGCTTGCTATGCACAATTCTTGCTCCAATTCAACAATCTAACACTTGATCTGCACTAAATCAAAGCTAGGGAACAAGAATATGAAGTAAAATTGCAATGCTATTTAAAGAAAATTTGAATTATGAATGGAAGAAAATTTTGGAGGGAGAGAGAATTTGGATCTTGAAATGGGGAATTGTGATTAACCTCCCTCAAATTCTGTTAGGATTTAGTATATATATGCTTTCCTAATCAACTTGCTAATCCATAATTAACTTGGTTAATGAAAATAAGGTGTTTTGCAAAAAATCAAAATTGCATGGTGCATGTAGTAAACCCACGTGAACAGTACCACTCCCTTCATCAAAGTCACTTAAAATGATCTTTTAAACACAATGGCAATGGTAGAAAGTCCATACAATGCACCATTTTTTAATTTTGCAATTTCCCTCCAAAAAAGGCATGGATATGCAAGTGATTATGTGATGAGATTTTATGTAATGTGATGCATGATTTTGAAATTAGAAGTCAAGAGAAGAATATTGCAAAAAGAACCACTCAATTTGGAGTTATGGATCAAAAGATATGCTCATTTGAAGTTCCATGTATACTTGGCAATGATTTGATCATATCTCCTCAACCATTCATCAGATGCTCATGATCTTGGACTTTTTAGAAATGGGAGAGAGAGATATTCAACTTTAATGTTGGACAAAATTTCATTTGAAGCTTCTTTGATGTTGGAAAGTTGAGTTGAAGTTGGATCAAAAACTTGCCATTTTTGGAAAGTTGAAATTATAGGCCACTTTCCATTTTTGGAAACTTTTGACTTGACCTCAAATTCTTCAACCTTGATCTTTGAAATGATGAATAAGCATGATTTGAACATGAATGGGATGAAGAAACTCAATTCCCACTCTCAAAACCCACAGTTGACTTTTCAGTTGACTGCATTGGCCCTTAGATGACCTGAAATTGTTCTGATGAATTTGGGGCCTTTGCCACTTGGGAACTTGCTCCAAAATGAACCTATAGCTCAAATAAGCTCAATGAAATGATCATATGATCCATATCTCAATGGAAACCTCATCTCCCTTTGTACCATGAATTCACCTGATGCCTTGACTGTTGATTGCTTAGGCTGCAAGTAACGAAGGTTAATGACATACTTTTGTACATTTTGGTTAGTGATTAAAAGAAAAGCAATGATATACAAATGCAAGCAATGCTTGGTGATCAAGAACCACTCTCAAAGGGATCCCACCCACAGGGAAGGAAGCAAGGTGTCCAATGATCCTTGAGGCAATGTTAGGTTATGATATGATGCCATGAGGGATCTTAGGGACAAGATTGGGGTCTTACACACACGTGCCATCAAAACATGGAGGTGCTATCGGACACGCTTCGGTCTCCCAATTATACCAACCAATTTCCCACATCGCCTCGTGTGTCTTTAGAATCCAAGGGAGCTGTCGGAGACGCTTTAAGCGTTTGACTACAGTGACCAATTCTCCTAGGGGTGCTATCAGAGACACTTTGCACGTCTGAATACATAATTCAATACCACATGTAAAAGAAATACATGTTTTCACGCATAGCTGGTACACCCCCTCAGATCTACCCAATCTAAGGGCGAGCGTGGTGAAGCCTTGAGACGTCCACCTTGATCCAAGCCCTTGTTTTTATCGATTTTGGATCGTTGACTCAACATTTCAAGTAGATTCTACTTTCGATGTTTATTCGATGTTGTTTTGATGTTGTTGATGAGTATTTATGAGTTTGTTTAGAAATTACATAATTTAATTATTATAATGAGTTGTGATTAAAATGTTGAGTTATGTTGAGATGTTTGGTTTAGAGAGGAACCAATGTGTGACCTTATATTCACGATATTCATGATGAGTTTTAGGTTCAAAGAGGAACCGATAACGAGTATCAGAGTTGGAGGTTGGAGAAGAGTATTAAATTTGTTTGTTGCATTCATGCATCAAGTATACGGGAGATATGTGACATAATTTGGTCTAGTGACGAGTCTTAGGTTCAGAGATGGAACTTTTGACGAGTTTGATGGTGACTGACTACGGTCCAATGACGAGTCTCAGATTTAGAGATGAAACTTGTGACTAGTCTGATGGTTCAGAGATTGAACATGTGACGAGTCTGATGGTTAACAGATGGAACCCTTGGCGAGTGGATCAGTCAGTAACATACATTTGTTATCTAAAAATATCGAGTCTTGATTGTTGTTTTTTCTTGAGAGGATGGCGTAGTAGCCTTCTTCGTTATTTACCATTTTTGAGTTATTTTAGTTTTCGCATGTTCCTCTGCTAGTGTAACACTGGGATGAGTTACCTTTTTGTTTTGTGTTTTTTGAGAGTTGTTGAATATTTATATTAAGAGTTGAAGTGAAGTGGATTTTTACTTATGAGACAAATGAAATTGAGTTGTTATTATTTATTTCCACTGCTATAATATGAGATTTGAGAAAGTTATTTTATGCTGAGAAAATGCGATACCCTGTTGTTGAGTTAATTATCTATATGCTTTTATAAGATAAATCTTTAGAGTTTAGAGTGTTATACTAAAATAGTGAGATAATTATATATATATATATATATATATATATATATATATATATATATATATATATATATATATATATATATATATATATATATATATATATATATATATATATATATATATATATATATATATATATATATATATTCAAATCCCCACAACACCACACGAGCCATCATAATTTAGAGGTGTTATCAGACACGCTTCGGTCTCCCAATTATAGCAACCAATTTCCCACATTGCCTCGCATGTTTTTAGAATCCAAAGGAGCTGTCGTAGACTCTTGAAACGTATGACTACAATGACCAATTCTCCTAGGGGTGCTATCAGAGACACTTTGCACGTCTGAATACATAATTCAAATACCACATGTCAAAGATATACATGTTTTCACGCATAGTTGGCACACCCCCTCGGATCTAGGCAATCGAAGGGCGAGCGTGGTGAAGCCTTGAGACGTCCACCTTGATCCAAGCCCTTGCTTTTACCGATTTTGGATCGTTGACTCGACATTTCTAGTAGATTATGCTTTCGATGTTGTTTTGATGCTGTTGATGAGTATTTATGAGTTTGTTGAGAAATTACATAATTTAATTATTATAAAGAGTTGTGATTAAAATGTTGAGTTATGTTGAGATGTTTGGTTCAGAGAGGAACCAATGTGTAACCTTATATTCACGATATTCATGATGAGTTTTAGGTTCAAAGAGGAACCGATAATGAATATTAGAGTTGGAGGTTTGAGACGAGTATTACATTTGTTTGTTGCATTCATGCATCAAGTATACGGGAGAAATGTGACATAATTTGGTCTAGTGACGGATCTTAAGTTCAGAGGTGGAACTTGTGACAAGTCTGATGGTGACTGACTACGGTCCAATAACAAGTCTCAGATTTAGAGATGGAACTTGTGACTAGTCTGATGGTTCAGAGATTGAACAAGTGACGAGTCTGATGGTTCAGAGATGGAACCGTTGGCGAGTGGATCAATTAGTAACATACATCTGTTATCTAAAAATATTGATACGACATGCATCCAAGTATAGGAGACGAGATACATTGCATACATAATCACATTTGTGATTAATTATATGTGTGGATGATTTATGTGATTGGTGAGTGATATTATTTATATTATCCTTGTTGTTTTATTCACCACTAGCATATATGAATGTATTTCTCATCCCTATTTTATTTGTCTGTGTTGTCTTTACTTCTATGAGGTAGATACTCAAATAAAGGAGTCTTGGTTGTTGTATTTTCTTGAGAGGATGGCATATTAGCCTTTTCGTTATTTACCATTTTTGAGTTATTTTAGTTTCCGCACGTTGCTCTGCTAGTGTAACAGTGGGATGAGTTACATTTTTGTTTTGTGTTTTTTGAGAGTTATTGAATATTTATATTAAGAGTTGAAGTGAAGTTGATTTTTACTCATGAGACAAATGAAACTGAGTTGTTATTATTTATTTCGGCTGCTATAATATGAGATTTGAGAAAGTTATTTTATGCTGAACAAAAGTGATATCCTGTTGTTGAGTTAATTATCTATATGCTTTTATAAAATAAATCTTTAGAGTTTAAAGTGTTATACTTTTTCACGTCAAAAAAGTAGCGAGACAACTTTACCACATCGCCACACGCGCCATCAGAATTTAGAGGTGCTATCGGACACACTTCGATCGCCCAGTTATAGCAACCACTTTACCACATCGCCTCGTGTGTCTTTAGAATCCAAGGGAGCTGTGGGAGACACTTGAAATGTTTGACTACAGTGACCAATTCTCCAATGGGTGCTATCAGAGACACTTTGCGCGTCTGAATACATAATTCAAATACCACATGTTAAAGAAATACATGTTTTCACGCATAAATGGCACACCCCCTCGGATCTAGACAATATAAGGGCGGCATGGTGAAACCTTGAAACGTGCACCTTGATCCAAACCCTTGTTTTTACCGATTTTGGATCGTTGACTCAAAATTTCGAGTAGATTCGGCTTTCGATGTTTATTCGAAGTTGTTTTGTTGTTGATGATGAGTATTTATGAGTTTGTTGAGAAATTACATAATTTAATTATTATAATAAGTTGTTATTAAAATGTTGAGTTATGTTGAGATGTTTGGTTCAGAGAGGACCCAATGTGTGATCTTATATTCACGATATTCATGATGAGTTTTAGGTTCAAAGAGGAACTGATAACGAGTATTAGAGTTGGAGGTTTGAGATGAGTATTAAAGTTGTTTGTTGCATCCATGCATCAAGTCTACGGGAGATATGTGTCATAATTTGGTCTAGTGACGAGTCTTAGGTTCAGAGATAGAACTTGAGACGAGTTTGATGGTGACTGACTACGGTCCAATGACGAGTCTCAAATTTAGAGATGAAACTTGTGACTAGTCTGATGGTTCAAAGATTGGACATGTTACGAGTCTGATGGTTCAAAGATTGGACATGTTAAGAGTCTGATGGTTCAGAGATGGAACTGTTGGCGAGTGGATCAATTAGTAACATACATCTGATATCTAAAAATATCGATACGACATGCATCAGAGTAGAGGAGATGAGATACATTGCATACATAATCGTATTTGTGATTGATTATATGTGTGGATGATTTATATGATTGATGAGTGATGTTATTTACACTATCCTTCTTGTTTTATTCACCACTAGCATATATGAATGTATTTCTCATCCTTATTTTATTTGTCTATGTTGTCTTTACGCCTGTGAAGTAGATACTCAAATAGATGAGTCTTGGTTGTTGTTTTTTTTTTTGAGAGGATGGCGTAGTAGCCTTTTTTGTTATTTACCATTTTTGAATTATTTTAGTTTCCGTGTGTCGCTCTGCTAGTGTAATATTAGGATGAGTTACCTTTCTGTTTTGTGTTTTTTGAGAGTTGTTGAATATTTATATTAAGAGTTGAAGTGAAATTGAATTTTATTCATGAAACAAATGAAATTGAGTTGTTTTTATTTATTTCCGCTGCTATAATATGAAATTTGAGAAAGTTATTTTATGCTGAACAAATGTGATACCCTATCGTTGAATTAATTATCTATATGCTTTTATAAAATAAATCTCTAGAGTTTAGAATGTTATACCGTTCACGTCGAAAAAGTAGCGAGACTATATATATATATATATATATATATATATATATATATATATATATATATATATATATATATAACAGAGAAAAATGATGGTCGATCTAACTATATCAATATTTTAAAATGAAAATGAAAATTTTGAAAAAGAAAAAAGAATGAAGGATATTAATAGAAAAAAATTATAAATAAGTCAATTCAAATTTTCTTTCCTTTTACTTGAAATATTTTGTTATATTTTCTTCTTACGTAGTCAAGAGATAATGAAACTTTAATTGATGTTTACATGAGTAAAGTGTTATAGTTCATATCTTTTTTCTTACTTGCTAGTTTTTTGAGTTCGAAAAATGATAAAGATAAAATATGTTTAGTGTAACATGAATTATTTTTTTATGCTTGAAAGAGATAATGGCTTTAAATGACTAGAAATAACATTGAAATTTATAGGAGAATTTCATAGTAATATTGTTGCACGTTTTGATTTGATATATGAATCTCAAAAGAGTAATAGTTATGAGATTCATGATAGAAGAGTTGAAAATTGTGAAAGGGCAAACAACCTAAGGATGTTATAGTATATTGCATCATCCCCAAAGCACACAAACTGACATTATCACTAAGTTATACCTCTAGCTACCCTTATCATTGTTTACCATTGTTTACTTTTTATATTTTCTCTAAATTGTTAACCACTTAAGATGATTTCTTTTGTTTTTATGCAAACAAGTTATTTTTAGGAAAATTTTAAAATAAGCAATATAAAATTGTTAGGAAAGTTTCAAAATAAGATAAATACAATTTCCTTGTGTTCAATCTTTTTATACTACTTATTGATCATGTTTAATTGTACTTCGAAATATTGATCAAAATTAAAATACAAAATAGGTAAGAGACATAATCTTACACGTTCTTCTATCTAATTTGGTCAAAGTTCAATATCAAATGTGAATTCAGGCCAAAACACTACTGTGATGTATCTTTTGATGTTGATGATTGGGTATACTTCAAATTACAGCCTTATGGATGAAATATTAAGCATGAAAGATCAATGAAAAGTTCAACCTATGTTGTATGGGCCATACTAGATAACCAAGAGAATATGCAAAGTTGCTTACTATCTTGATCTTCCTCACAATGCTAATTCATCTTTTTTTTATAAAGAACTCTGTATTAGGGTACTCAAACCTAAATATAGAAACAATACTAATTCATTTGATTTCAATGTTGAAGAAAACAATCTCCTTTGATAGAGTTAAATCTCATTAGACGGATCATGAGGGAAATGTTCATGGTCTAATCCAATGGAAAGAATTTTTCTATTTTAGAGCTTCTTATAAGTCATTAAATTATATTAATCGACCATTTCTTCAATTTCACCTTAAGAATAAGGTGAAACTTTGGGGTGAGTGTATATGACAGGCGCATGCCCAAATAAATCTATGTCATTTAATATGATTTGGAAGATACTATACTCTCTAATTCGTAGAAAAATAGTTATATATGTTATCTAAAATGGTGTAAATGCATGGATAGAATTAATAACTACATGATATGAATAAAATGTGCAGAATTCAGTTTTTTCTTCTCAACAACCATTTTTCTTATTTTGTTTTCTCTAAATACACTCATTTTCAAACAAATTCTCAAATTGTCTTACCAAATATTGTTACAGAGGAGATTCCAAATAATTTGAATGTCCTTTAGGTTGCTAAATGCAGCCCCCAAATAATTTGACAATCCATATGTTGTGAAAGTAATGCCCCAAAAACAGAATATGATCAGTTTTTTGATTAACAAGAAAACTACGAAGTAAAGAAAAATAGAGAAGAAAAGAGAAAGACAATTTAAAGTGGTTTAAAATTGGATTCTTGATTCAATTACACATTAGTGAATAATGTTTACAATTGAATCTCAACCACCCCATTTTCTCCCCCTTATTAGGATTATCAAGGATTGATGGAGAAGTGATGAGTAATATGTTATTTATAAGAAAACAAAACTCTAGCTTTCAACTAACATACTAAACAATTGTTCCAACAGACTTGCCCAATTAAACATGCTAACTTAAACAAAAAGCTAACATATTTTGACATCTACACTAGCTCTTCGACTTTGACAGAGCTCTTCGACTTCGACATAGTTTTCTACAACAATAGCTTATAACCCATAAGGTACAAATATCCACCTTGAAACAAAATTTGAACAACGAAACCAACTAGCTATCATCATGCATTATCCGTATACAGTGGAGAAACTTGTAACTTTGCAATGTCTTGGTGGTCATATCAGCATCATTGTCATCAGTCGAAACCTTTAGCACTTAGATTTCTCCATACTCGATTATCTCCCTGATGAAATGTAGCCTCACATCGATGTCCTTGGTTCGCTCTTGATAGGCTGAATTCTTCGACAGGTGTATTGCACTTTGAATATCACATTTAACAATGATTTCTTGATCTTGGAGTTTCAACTCCTTAGCAAAACCTTCAAGTCATAATGCTTCTTTCACAACTTTAGTGAGGAAAATATACTCTGCTTCAATCGTTGATAAGCCAACAACCTTTTGAAACATTGCTGTCCAACTGATTGTTGTTCCAAGCATATTGAACACATATCTAGAAATAGATTTTTTGGAATCCATACAACATGCATAATCAGAATCGATAAATCCTTCGATTTCTAATTTGTTATCATCACCACAGGATCCATAATGAATAAGAACTCTGCTCAAAGACCCTTTTATGTACCTTAGAATCCAGTTCAATGCTTGCTAGTGCGCCTTTCCAGGATTGACCATGTACCTGCTTACCAAGCTCACTGCATATGTTATGTCTGACCTCATACAACTTATATCATACATCAAAGAACCTACTATACTAGAATATGGAATGATATTCATATAGGCTCTTTTGACTTTAGTACTAAGACTTCGAGTTGTACTCAGCTTGAACTAAGGATTAGTCGGTGTTACAACAAGCTTTGAATTCGACATATCAAACTTGTCGAGAATCTACAATAGGTATATCTCTTGAGATAAGCATAATCTCGACTGCTTTCTATCTCTCTGGATGTCAATCCCAAGAATCCCAGAGGCAGCTCCTAGATCCTTCATTTCGAACTCCTTATCAAGTTCAGCCTTCACCTTCATAACATCCTCGACATTATTGCTTGCTATGAGGATGTGATCCTCATAAAGCAACAAAGTAACAAGTGACCTTCTAGGTCGAAATCTGAGGTGAACACAGTACTCGGTTTGGATCCTAGTGTAACCTATGTGTGTCATTAACTTGTAGAATCTCCTATTCCATTATCAAGGAGATTGTTTCAGGCCATATAACGACCTATTCAACTTGCACACATTATCTTCCTTTCCCTTTTCTGCATACCATTTAGGTTGCCTCATCAGGATTGTTTCATCTAGATCACCATACATGAAGGCGGTCCTCACATCCATTTGTTCAAGTTTTAAGTCGAACTTTCCCACTATGGTTTGTCGCATCTCGAAAAATACGATTCCTCGCGATGGTCGCGGAAAAAATTACGTTCGAACAGAGTCGCCACCGAACTTTATTTATCCCAATAAAGGGATAGGAAAATATCGATAAAACCTTTAGAAAATGGAATAATGGTCGTCGCAACCATATTCGGGTTCGGGAGTGGATTATGTAAGGGGAAGGTATTAGCACCCCTTATGTCCGTTGTACTCAACGGGAACCTTTTAGTTATAATTTGTGTTTTGAGTGTTAATTTATGTTTGTTTGTTATCATTGGGTTATCAATATATTGAAAATAGAAATAGATGGGAACCTCAGAAAGGGAAAAGGGAGGTTTTTTATTAGTGTGCTCGCGAAGATACAACAATCTCCTGCCTACGTATCCTTATGGCATAATAAGGAAATCAGAGCATTCGTAGTTCGGGGAACTACGGTTGGTTGGTGTCTTTTAGTGAACAACTATTTAGATCGCGTTCTAAAGGCTAAACGCTGGCTTGTCTACTCTCGGCGGAGGCTTAAGCATTGGTTTGTTATGCGCATTAGAAAGGATTAACAGTGTTCTTTTTGAATAGGGTTTTGATCACACGAGGGTGACAAGTTGGATTAACATGTTGGATGTTTTGTTTGACTGGTTGTGTTGAGATATTTTGGTTGGATGACGATTACTCGGATATTCGAGTAAGATAACTCATATCCTAACAGTCGGGAAAGGGAGTAGAAGACTCTAGACCACTTTCTTTTTCATCCTTAATTACAGAAAGGATTTGATAATAATTAAGGTATTTTAAATGAATGACGAATACTCGGATAATCGAGTAAGACAACTCGTACCCTAATAATCGGGAAAAGGAATAGAAAACTCTAGACCACTTTCTTTTTCATCTAAGTGATTATAAAAATAAGTTTATGTATGGTCGATGTATTTTTAGAATAAACGACAAGTGCTCGAATGACTGAGTAAGACAACTCATATCCAAGCATTTGAGAAGAGGAATTGAAAACTCAAGACCATCTCCCTTTTCGTACAGTTTATTATGAAAGTGATTTGACTTACAGTATGAGTTAGCAGAAAAATGACAATAGTTCGATTGACCGAGTAAGAGAACTCATATTCAAACAATTGAGGAGAGAAGTTGAAAACTCAAAGTCATCTCCCTTTTCATTTAGCTTATTATGAAAATAATTTTAATCGGGTTTAGAAGTTTGTAGAGGAACGACAATTATTTGACTAACCAAGTAAGAGAACTTGTATTCAAATAGTCGTGGAGAAAAAATTGAAGACTCAAAGTTATCTCCCTTTTAGTTTCTTGTTATAAAAGGATTTGATTTGTTTGTGCTTAAATAGATTGGAAATGACGACTATCTGACTAACCGAGTAAGAAAACTCGTATTCAAATAATCGAGGAGAGGAGTTGAAAACTCAAAACCATCCCCTTTTTCATTTTCAAATGAAGTGTTGTTTAGATGTGACTAAGTATTTTAATTTAACTTTCGATGTCGGATCGAGGTTTTAAAATTTGCATTCTTGTGAATGAATTGGATTTTATTTAGTGAATCAATCATCTACTCGATTAAAATCGAATATGTCTCATTGTAAGAAAGTCCAAGAGTAAGCCATGTGAGGTTGATGGCGATACTTTTACAAGCGATCATCTTACAGAGGTGTTTTGAAAATGGACTCGACTTTGAATTGAGAAGCATGTGATTTGAAATCGGCTCAGATTATTTTAAAATCGATGAAAGCAATGTGATTTTGTCACAATTATAATATATCATTTCGTGTACACTCAAGGTTCAATATAAACAAATAGATAAAGAGTAATCATGCACATACACTTCTTAAGATAAATAAACATCTAAATAATGAAGGTCATTTGTGATTTTATAGTCAATTAATTAATTGGATTCTTAACTAATTATTTTATTTTAATTAAATGATAAGTAGTAATAAAAAATGAATATAACCAAATAATTAAATATTAATAATGATAACAACCATATAATTGTGTATTTACTTTAAAAAAGAAATAAATAATAATAATAATAGTAATAATTACATATTTACTATATATATAAAAAATAATATTAATAATAGTATAATTAATTTCAAAAATAAAATAAATAATATTAACAATAGTATAATTATAATTTTTTACAAAAAAAAATAAAAATTAAATAAACCAAAGTGGTGGCACACAATTCTCATAAAAAAATAATTACTTATATTTAACTAATAAATGGTGATAATGATAGTAAACTTAATTAATTAATAAAATAGTAGTAAATTATATAATTGATATTAGATGATTATAATAACAAAGTTTTAATTAATAAATAAAATCATGTTTAAGTCAAATATCCAACAATTAATCATATGCTAATAAAAAGAAATAAGGGGACTATATCAAAAACAGATGGGCCATGAAGACATCTGAAGCCCATTAGGGCGCAAGACAGCAATAAAGGAGAAAGGAAAATAGTGTGGGCCGAAACCCTAAAGGCCCAAGTGGGCGCCGTCCAACTCGGTCCAACTGAAACCCTAAGTTGGATTTCAACTAAGTCTTTCCCACTTAGGGGAATTCGTTGAGAACAGAAGAGGCAGTCTCTTCCCATTCCCAATGGTCACGTGAAAAAAGGAAATTGATTAAGTGAAACATGGGAACTTGCATCGGTTTTGGACAGAGTGAGGGTAAATGCACAAACCTTTCAAAAATCAAAACCAAGTTCCTAAACCTCCTCTCTCTTATTCTCACGGATTCATGGCAAGCAACAACGAAAATAACATGCAAACCACAATCAATCGAAGAAACAAGCTCAAAAGCGCATAAAGTATGTAAAATCAGAGAAAGCCTACCAAATCAGAAGTTCTGAAAATTTTCGGGTTGGCGAGGTCTTTCGAATTCCGGCAAGGGTTTTAAAGCGATTCTTCAATGATGTAAGTTAGATCTCCTTTTGATGGTTTGCTTTTTTTTTTGGAAATGCTCTGTGGGATGTTCTTGGCGAAAATGGGTTTTGATCCACTTTCTGGGATTTCCGGAAATTTCTCTGTTTAAAGTTTTTATTTTTTTTTCGAAATCTTGCTGTTATGTGAAAAAGGATTGCTCTGTTCTCGTGTTTTTGTTTAGGTTTTTTTGAGAAAATCTTTTGCTCTCTTATTGTTGTGTTTGCTTTTCCTCAATCGTTTAGGAAGACAAGATTAAGTCTTAAGAAACTCTTCCCTCTTTTTCGAATTTCTCATCCTAGATTATGTGGGATTTGGTTTGTTCTGTTTTAAGCTAATGCCAAAAGTGCTTTTTGGATGTTTAGGTTAACCTTATGGATAAAGTTTTAATCTGAGTAATTTTTTTAGTTGTTTTTCAGTTCTCTAAGTGCTTTTGAAAAGTACTTTTTAAATAAGTTGTTTTTGTTCTCTGCAGATTACAACTCTGAAGAGACTTTGATGGAATTGAAAAGTGGTTGTACGAAAGCACACTTGGAGGCGCGCTGGTCTTGGGAGTTTTCAACCTAGCTACTTGGTTTTTGATTATTAGGAACCTGTTTCCATCTGTAGCAATTTTTTCACTGTAATTACTTAGTTTAGTTTTTTTAGACAAAATGTGTGTTTGGATTATTTGGAACTTATTGAATTAAATTTTAATTATGTAATTACCTTTTAAGCTTTCAAAATTTAACTCAATATTTATTTATGCTAATTAATTTCAACTTTTAAAAACAACACATTTTTAACTTAAGTATAATGACTTAATCTAAAAAACAACATAATTCTAACTTAGGTACAAAGAAACTAAGTATAGTGATTTAATTTTAAAACAACACAATTCTATTTTAAATACAAAAATCTAAATATGGGACTTTTAATTTTAAAAAAAAAAACAACACAATTCTATTTTAAATAAAAAAAATTAAATATGGGACTTTTAATTTAAAAAACAACACAATTCTATTTTAAATACAAAAATCTAAATATGGGACTTTTAATTTAAAAAACAACACAATTCTATTTTAAATACAAAAATCTAAATATGGGACTTTTAATTAAAAAAAACAACACAATTCTATTTTAAATACAAAAATCTAAATATGAGACTTTTAAATTAAAAAACAACACAATTCTATTTTAAATACAAAAATCTAAATATGAGACTTTTAATTTAAAAAACAACACAATTCTATTTTAAATACAAAAATCTAAATACGGGACTTTTAATTAAAAAACAACACAATTCTATTTTAAATACAAAAATCTAAATACGAGACTTTTAATTTAAAAAACAACACATACATGTTTTCAAAAAATCCAAATTTAATTTGGGAACCCATGAAGAACTTAGAACTTGGTATAAATATTTGGGATGTGTAAATGGACTAGTAAATAGTGATCATAGAAATAATAAATGGCTCTTAAGACTTACTAATAAAAAATAGGTTATTGGATTAGTAATGTAAAAAGATTCAAACCACATTTTAGATTATGAACACACTTATGCAAATGGGCCTTTGAAACAAAGAGATCTCATGGGTAAACCACAAATGGCCGGACAAAATTGGGGTATGACAGCTGCCCCTATTTAATTACCTCAAACCGGTAAGTGATAATGACAGTAGTCTTTATGCATTCACGGTGGGAGATAATTAAATACAAGAAGACCCAAATTTTGTCCTAGGCAATGAAAGGAAGAAAATACAGGAAGAAAACGCGGTGAGAAATGGCAAAAGACATCATCCCACAGTAAAATGGAACAATCAAGACTTTCTAGGAGTCGTCAGAACAGTATCTTGGACGTCACAGTCGAGATATGTTAGCAATGGAATGACATCCCTAGCTAAAACTCAAGATTTTTCAAGATGCCAGAGCAGTATAAAGAAAATCTGGCATGAGACTTTTCATATTGATGAAACAGTATCTCAACAGTAAAAGTGAGATTCTCTGTATCGAGTAGAAGCAGAATCTTATATGATAGAATTAAAATATTCCAGCAAGGGAAAAATACTTTAATTGAATCTAAGGCTCTCCGAGGATATTAGAGCAGTATCTCTAAAAAAAATCTGAAATGAGACTCTTCATATTGATGAAGCAGCGTCTCAAACAGTAAACATGAGATTCTCTGTATTGGGTCGAAGCAGCGTCTTATATGATAGAATTAAAATATTCCAGCAAGGAAAAATACTTTAATTGAATCTAAGACTCTCCGAGGATATTAGAGCAGTATCTCTAAAAAAAACCTGAAATGAGACTCTTCATATTGATGAAGCAGCATCTCAAACAGTAAAAATGAGATTCTCTGTATCGGGTCGAAACAACATCTTATATGATAGAATTAAGATATTCCGAGCAAGGGAATGATACCTTAATTGAATCTAAGACTCTCCGAGGATATTAGAGCAGTATCTCTAAAAAAATCTGAAATGAGACTCTTCATATTGATGAAGCAGCATCTCAAACAGTAAAAATGAGATTCTCTGTATCGAGTCGAAACAACATCTTATATGATAGAATTAAAATATTTCAGCAAGGGAAAAATACTTTAATTGAATCTAAGACTCTCCGAGGATACTTAGAGCAACATCTCTAAAAAAAATCTGAAATGAGACTCTTCATATTGATGAAGCAACATCTCAAACAGTAAAAATGAGATTCTCTGTATCGAGTCGAAACAACATCTTATATGATAGAATTAAAATATTCCAGCAAGGGAAAAATACTTTAATTGAATCTAAGACTCTCCGAGGATACTTAGAGCAGCATCTCTAAAAAAAATCTGAAATGAGACTCTTCATATTGATGAAGCAGCATCTCAAACAGTAAAAAATGAGATTCTCTGTATCGAGTCGAAACAGCATCTTATATGATAGAATTAAAATTTTCCAGCAAGGGAAAAATACTTTAATTGAATCTAAGACTCTCCGAGGATACTTAGAGCAGTATCTCAAACAGAGAAATGAGATTCTTCAGATAAATGAAGCAGTGTCTCGAATATTCGTCTGTTGGGGGAATTTTTTGAAAAGACTCCTTTTGGGAGATTTACTAGAAATGCTCTGCAGGGGAAAAGCTCATAAGAGACTTTTTAGGGTAACCTCTGCTTGGGGAGCAATGACTGTAAAGAAAAATGTTGGGAATATCATTATTTAAGAAGTTGAAAAATGATTTGCTGAGAAATAATCTCACGAGCATATGCGGGGTAATAACTTTATTTGGAAATGAGAAATGTCCAAGATATACATGAATGACCTTGGATCCTGTTATTTTATATTTAATTTTTGTATAATGTCCCACTTTAGGTGGGAATTCCATGCATGGGATGTATGCAAGTATGCAATTTTGTTGGGGATATTTGGCTATAGGATTGCGAATGATTTTTATTTTGCTGAAATTCCCATTTTGTGGGAGTGTTATGCATGAGTATGTTGATGATTGATATGACTGTGTTTTTTTTTTAATTTTCTGTTTGGTAGGAAAACCATGTATGGATGATTCGTGTGATGCATGTGGGAATGCAACTGGGTAATTGGATATTTTTGTAGGGTTTTATTTTTGACTGTCAATGAGGTTGGACTTTAAATGGGAACTGCCAGATGAGAACTGGTGAAGGAGATTGAACTGCCAGATGAGGACAACACTTGAAGGATATGTTACCAGACGCGAACTGGAGAAAATAATTGAAATGTCAGACGGGACTGAATTTGTTTTTGTTTGTCCGACAGGAACTGATTTTTAAAGTAGGCTACCA
Organism: Lathyrus oleraceus; assembly: GCF_024323335.1. Taxonomy (NCBI): domain Eukaryota; kingdom Viridiplantae; phylum Streptophyta; class Magnoliopsida; order Fabales; family Fabaceae; genus Lathyrus; species Lathyrus oleraceus. Next base: position 430,913,484 of record NC_066579.1, read on the forward strand.
GACGAGAACTGGTGAAAATAATTGACTACCAGACGAGAACTAGTATCGAAATAGGTGACCTACCATACGAGAACTGGTATTAAGAGATAATTTACCAGACGAGAACTGGTATTTGGCAAATGATTTGTCGTACAAGAACTGATTTTTGATATAGTTTGTCAGACGGGAACTGGACTTTGGAATAAGTTGCCAAACGAGAACTGGGCTTTGAAGTAAATTTCCAGGCGGGAACTGGTTTTTTGAGAAAGGTTTGCCAGACGGGAACTGGGCTTTTGAATTAAGTTTCCAGACGGGAACTGGGCTTTGAAATGAATTGCCAGACGAGGACTGGTTTTTAAAGTAAGTTGTCAGACGGGAACTGGGCTTTTGAAATAACTTGTCAGACAGGAACTGGACTTTGAAATAATTTGCCAGACGAGAACTGGAATTTGAAATGGCCATGCGATGTTGGGCTTTAGTGTCAGATTTTTGTGTTTCAAGGCTTTTTGATGCTAGGTTCATGTTATGGGGTTAGACCCGATGAATTTTATGATATCCATGGCTTTATGCTAGAGCAAAGCGACATGACTAATGCATGATGATGATTTATGTAATGATTTGTAGGTTTTCAAAATGCCCCTGCGTGGGTATTGGAAGAGAAGGTTCATTCTAGAAAGGCTTCTGTCTCTCAAAAGGTTATTTTATGGGGTGGTAGCATGATTCCCCGACACTCATCTTGAACTCTGCATTTGCGGACTTGCGAAAAAGCTTTTGCTTGAACTGCTTGAAAACATGGAGAGGACTCGCTCCTGTATGGCTCATCTTGCCCCAATGTGATGGGTCTATGCAAAATGTTTACCTCGAAAGGATTTTGAAAGCAATTGTACCATAATTTGGAGATGGATTGCCTCAGAATTTTGATCCATGAAAAGATTTATCCTTGGTTAACCGTCTCTTGGAGTGGTTGACTTTTTTGTGCTCTTGAGGTAGCTTGCCCCGGTATGAGCGTTGAAGCGACCTAACTCACCCTAACTGAACATTGAAAGGGTTTGCCCCTGGCCAACATAACCTCTAGGTGATCTTCCCCAGTTAATAGAATTCTGAGATGATTTACTCTAGATCAAATGATTCTTGAAATGACTTGCACATTTATTAATAGATGTTGGAGACCGTTTAAGACTGACCAATTCTTGGAGTAATTTTCCTATGATCAACTTGATGTTTTGGGTGGCATGCGCCTGATTCGTGGGTTATGAGGTAGTCTTGATTCTGGTGAATGGTCAAGTTCCACTGGTTGCTCTTTGTTGAAATTTCAATGATGTCAAATGCTGAATTGCAATTAAAATTGTTTATTTAGAAATGGTAATTCTAATGCAATATTCATGTAAGTTTTGAAAAAGAATCATTTATTGGAATGATGTGATAGTGTGTGACGAGTGGACCATGAGTCCAAATGTGATGCTGATTTAGCAATTTAAAGTGTGAAAGACACGGCGGGAATAATGACATTGATGTTGAATATTAGCAAGTCTTTAGGAGTCAGTTTACGCATTTTTTGCTATAATATGCTTTCGGAAATAACCCTACCTCAATTAGGTCTTTTGAGGGTTGTAACGTGGCTTGGTTCATGGTTATTGAAACAAAAGGATATAAGGCGCAAAGTTTATTTTAACCCACCCCTTCTTCATGATGATCTCCAATCCTACTTTCAATTAATTCGACACACACTTATTCTTACGAGATTTCAGCAGTGTAAGAACTTTTTGCAATGACAATCACTTTATTTTGCTCTTCATGGATATTGGTGACCCTTTAATTCTTGATATGGTGGTCACTAAATCTTGTTTATATTTTGTTGAGGGTTTTCGTGACCTCCTTTGATTTTTGTTTTGATCCCTAACTTTTGCATGGACCGCTTTTTGAAGCTTTAGTCCATCGGGATTGCCCCAGTTTTTGCCTAAGTCTCCTCTTTGGGTATTCGACTTAGCGGGCTCTTTCTTTGGTTTTTTTGGAAAATTATGACTGCCAAGTCATTGGTCATTTGAAGAACAATCCAAAATAACCTTTGGATTTTGCCTGGTTCCTTCGACACTTTAGGATGTGTGCAAAGAAAGGCATGTAGTCGATCCACATACTGGATATTTCATCTTGTAATTTGAATGCATAGTCAGATTAACTGAACACTACCCTGCCCCAGGTTTAATGTAAGGTTTTTTAGATCCGAAAGAAACTCCTACTTCTAGGCTCGAAGTGGTTGACTAGGGATTAACTCCTTATCTCTCCAGTGTTTGGGGATTTGAAACAATGCCTGTACATCATCAGCAGAATTTTATCCGAAAGCATATAGTCAGCAATTATGGGTAACTTGTTTTCGTCATCCTCCCTCAAATCTTTTCTAAAATAAAGGTTATGATAAAGAAAAGTGAATGGGAGAAACACTTATGTATTTTTGTTTTTGATATAAGAGAATAAAAAGGAGCGAATGCGAATTAATTAATTCAAAACATGCATCATTACTTCATCAATATTACCATTAAAAACAACAATGTTTAAACACAAGCAACTTTTAACAACAAAGAAACTACAAATGCAAAAATAGAAACAAATCAGTCCAACGATTTCCAGTGTTGAGGATGTCTTCCTGTCTGAACTACTGGCATTAGGAGATACTCTATGAAATCTTTGAACTTATTCTGACGAGAGGTTAACGTGCACCAATAGGCTTCCTTCTGAAAAGGATATGTACCTTTTGTCGATCAATTGTTGCACTTTAGCCTTGAAAACATTGCAGTCTTCAGTTGAATGCCCTATTGTTCCGGCATGATATCCACATTGCACATCAGGATCATATCCAGATGGGTATAGTTCTGACAATGGCCTGAGAGACTTGGGCTCCACCAGCGAGCTTTGAATCAGATATGGCAGAAGTTGACTGTATTACATAGGAATTGGATCGAGAGGAGCATTCCTTCTTTCCAGATTGTTTTGAGGCCTATGTTGGTTTAAATGCTGATTCCGATATCCTTGACCATGAGATCTTTGATTTATATGAGGAACAGTCCATGGTTGCTTGAATGATGCTCTAGGCCTTGCCGGTTGCCTATAAGGATAACGTGGTGTTGGAAGTGGTGATTGCTGAGAGGGTGAAGAACCACAAGGTCTGGATGGTGCATCGTGAGAATACCCAACATTTGCCATGACTGCATTTATTTCACCATCCTCTTCCTTTTGGGAATCATTGAGGGATTCTGTCTCGCTAGCTTGGTTGCTCGAGGCACCTTGGATTCTTCCACTTTTTAGGGCATTCTCGACACGTTCTCCAATTATCACTAAGTGAGCGAAGTCTGATGCTGCGCTGCTAATCATCCTTTCGAAGTATGGACTTTGCAGGGTGTCCCTGCATAATTCCATCAATTCTTTGTCTAAGAGTGGTGGCTCAACGCAAGCCGCTAACTCTCTCCATCTTTGGGCATACCCTCTGAAGGATTCATTGTCTTCCTGAGATAAGGCTCTTAGTTGCATGCGGTCGGGAGCTATGTCCATATTATATTTGTATTGTTTCAAGAATGTGTTAGCTAGGTCCAACCATGATTGAACATGATTCCCTTCTAACTTCATGTACCAACTCAATGATGCCTCAGTCAAACTATCCTGAAAATAGTGAATCATCAACTTATCATTGTGGGCATGAGAGGTCATTTTTCGACAAAACATCACCAAATGGTGCTTTGGACAGCCATCCACTTTGTACTTCTCAAATTCTAGTGCTTTGAATTTTGTGGGTATAACCAGGCCAGGTACCAAACACATGCCTAAAGCATTCAGTTCAAGAGTATCTTGTCCTTCTATGGCCTTGAGTCTTTTCTCTAGCACGCAACATCTTTTAGCAATCTCATCATCTTGTGGTTGTTCAGCATTAACCACTAGGCTTGTTCCATGGGAATCTGGCACGAAGAATGCAAAACTGTGATACTCAACAGCATCATGACGCGAGGAATCTTGAACAACATGACGTTCTTGTACAATAGAGTTATCAACTGGGGTTCGCACAAGTTGAGGTTGGGTAGGACCATTTACTGGAGTTGGAATAACATTCTCTACGACTGCAGTCTGCTGAATGTTGTCCTCCCTCTTTTCTAAATCTATCATAGCCTCCACAAGTTGGTCTATCTGGTTTTTCATCGAGTCAACATCTCCTCTTAATGCAATGTGATTTTGCTCCAATGGATCCATGGTTTTTCAAGAACTACTTTAAGTCTGATATGAGTGTCGGGAATTCAACTGCGGGTTATGGACGAAGGATGGATGAGTTTTTTGTATTTATTTTTGTGTGGAAAATGATATGAAATGTATGATGATGAATGCAAAATGCAATGATATGTGTATGAAGGTAGTGACATGTTTAGGACCACAGGTTCAAAGTGTTCTCAGATGGATCAGCATAACGGGTGAATGACGGGTATCTCTGAATAATGTAACCCCAGGGGTAGGCTCTACAGTTGGTAGGTTCCTAAAGTCACAAATATTTCTTGAGAACGTCATTATCGTGACGAAGAATCATCGGACAATAATATCCTTAAGAAGATCTCATCTAGGTGAGGTCTTCGTATTGTCCCAACAAGGAAGGCTCCATGGGGATTCTACTACACGACTCTTGAGTCCAGGGTTCTAACAAGGTTCTCAGATTCATAGATCGAGGTTGGAAATATTACTGTAAGATAGCAATACGTCCAAGAGATCTCATCTGATCGGGGCTTTCGTATTAACCCAACAAGTCTGAAACTTCATAGGTTATTACTACATAACCGCCGGATAGAGTGGGTTAAAAGGTCCCTAGAGTCATTGATCCAACTTGAAAATACTATCGTTGTGACGAAGACTCGTCAGGAAATAATATCTCAAGAGAATCTCCTCTAGGCGGGGTCTTCGTATCTTCCCAACAAGGAAGACTCCTTGTGGGCGTCCACTACGCAACCACCAACTTAATCTTATGGTTTTTCTCAGACTCGGGTAGAGAGCCTATCTCACAAAGCACCCCTAACAGAGAGCCCCAAATAAGACATAGTCAATAAATCACAATACAATAATTACAACAGAATAATTATAATAGAATAAAAATAACAAATAAACAAGCAAGATCAACACGCAATACAGAAAATGAACTAAATTAGGCTTCACTCTCTTTTGCTTGGAGCTAGTCCCCAGCAAAGTCGCCATCTGTCGCATCTCGAAAAATATGATTCCTCGCGATGGTCGCGGAAAAAATTACGTTCGAACAGAGTCGCCACCGAACTTTATTTATCCCAATAAAGGGATAGGAAAATATCGACAAAACCTTTAGAAAATGGAATAATGGTCGTCGCAACCATATTCAGGTTCGGAAGTGGATTACATAATGGGAAGGTATTAGCACCCCTTACGTCTGTTGTACTCAACGGGAACCTTTTAGTTATAATTTGTGTTTCGAGTGTTAATTTATGTTTGTTTGTTATCATTGGGTTATCAATATATTGAAAATAGAAATGGATGGGAACCTCAAAAAGGGAAAAGGGAGGTTTTTTATTAGTGTGCTCGCGAAGATACAACAATCTCCTGCCTACGTGTCCTTATGGCATAATAAGGAAATCAGAGCATTCGTAGTTCGGGGAACTACGGTTGGTTGGTGTCTTTTAGTGAACAAATATTTAGATCGCGTTCTAAAGGCTAAACGCTGGCTTGTCTACTCTCGGCGGAGGCTTAAGCATTGGTTTGTTATGCGCATTAGAAAGGATTAACAGCGTTCTTTTTGAAAAAGGGTTTTGATCACACGAGGGTGACAAGTTGGATTAACATGTTGGATGTTTTGTTTGACTGGTTGTGTTGAGATATTTTGGTTGGATGACGATTACTCGGATATTCGAGTAAGATAACTCATATCCTAACAGTCGGGAAAGGGAGTAGAAGACTCTAGACCACTTTCTTTTTCATCCTTAATTACATAAAGTATTTGATAATAATTAAGGTATTTTAAATGAATGACGAATACTCGGATAATCGAGTATGACAACTCGTACCCTAATAATCGGGAAAAGGAATAGAAAACTCTAGACCACTTTCTTTTTCATCTAAGTGATTATAAAAATAAGTTTATGTATGGTCGATGTATTTTTAGAATAAACGACAAGTGCTCGAATGACTGAATAAGACAACTTATATCCAAGCATTTGAGAAGAGGAATTGAAAACTCAAGACCATCTCCCTTTTCGTACAGTTTATTATGAAAGTGATTTGACTTACATTATGAGTTAGCAGAAAAATGACAATAGTTCGACTGACCGAGTAAGAGAACTCATATTCAAACAATTGAGGAGAGAAGTTGAAAACTCAAAGTCATCTCCCTTTTCATTTAGCTTATTATGAAAATAATATTAATCGGGTTTAGAAGTTTGTAGAGGAACGACAATTATTTGACTAACCAAGTAAGAGAACTTGTATTCAAATAGCCGTGGAGAAAAAATTGAAGACTCAAAGTTATCTCCCTTTTAGTTTCTTGTTATAAAAGGATTTTATTTGTTTGTGCTTAAATGGATTAGAAATGACGACTATCTGACTAACCGAGTAAGAAAGCTCGTATTCAAATAATCGAGGAGAGGAGTTGAAAACTCAAAACCATCCCCTTTTTCATTTTAAAATGAAGTGTTGTTTAGATGTGACTAAGTATTTTAATTTAACTTTCGATGTCGGATCGAGGTTTTAAAATTTGCATTCTTGTGAATGAATTGGATTTTATTTAGTGAATCAATCATCTACTCGATTAAAATAGAATATGTCTCATTGTAAGAAAGTCCAAGAGTAAGCCATGTGAGGTTGATGGCGATACTTTTACAAGTGATCGACTTACAGAGGTGTTTTGGAAATGGGCTCGACTTTGAATCGAGAAGCATGTGATTTGAAATCGGCTCGGATTATTTTAAAATCGATGAAAACAACGTGATTTAGTCCTAATTATAACATATCATTTCGTGTACACTCAAGGTTCAATATAAACAAATAGATAAAGAGTAATCATGCACATACACTCCTTAAGATAAATAAACATCTAAATTATGAAGGTCATTTGTGATTTTATAGTCAATTAATTAATTGGATGCTTAACTAATTATTTTATTTTAATTAAATGATAAGTAGTAATAAAAAATGAATATAACCAAATAATTAAATATTAATAATGATAACAACCATATAATTGTGTATTTACTTTAAAAAAGAAATAATAATAATAATAATAGTAATAATTATATATATATATATATATATATATATATATATATATATATATATATATATATATATAAAATAATATTAACAATAGTATAATTAATTTCGAAAATAAAATAAATATTATTAACAATAGTATAATTATAATTTTTACAAAAAAAGAATAAAATAAATAAACTAAAGTGGTGGCACACAATTCTCATAAAAAAAATAATTACTTATATTTAACTAATAAATGGTGATAATGATAGTAAACTTAATTAATTAATTAAATAGTAGTAAATTATATAATTGATATTAGATGATTATAATAAAAAAGTTTTAATTAATAAATAAAATCATGTTTAAGTCAAATATCCAACAATTAATCATATACTAATAAAAAGAAATAAGGGAACTATATCAAAAACATATGGGCCATGAAGACATCTGAAGCCCATTAGGGCGTAAGACAGCAATAAAGGAGAAAGGAAAACAGGGTGGGCCAAAACCCTAAAGGCCCAAGTGGGCGCCGTCCAACTCGGTCCAGCTGAAACCCTAAGTTGGATTTCAACCAAGTCTTTCCCACTTAGGGGAATTCGTTGAAAACAGAAGAGGCAGTCTCTTCCCATTCCCAATGGTCACGTGAAAAAAGGAAATTGATTAAGTGAAACATGGGAACTTGCATCAGTTTTGGACAGAGTGAGGGTAAATGCACAAACCTTTCAAAAATCAAAACCAAGTTCCTAAACCTCCTCTCTCTCATTCTCACGGATTCATAGCAAGCAACAACGAAAACAACATACAAACCACAATCAATCGAAGAAACAACCTCAAAAGCGCATAAAGTATGTAAAATCAGAGAAAGCCTACCAAATCAGAAGTTCTGAAAATTTTCGGTTTGGCGAGGTCTTTCGAATTCTGGCAAGGGTTTTCAAGCGATTCTTCAATGAGGTAAGTTAGATCTCCTTTTGATGGTTTGCTGTTTTTTTTTTTGGAAATGCTCTGTGGGATGTTCTTGGCGAAAATGGGTTTTGATCCACTTTCTGGGATTTCCGGAAATTTCTCTGTTTAAAGTTTTTATTTTTTTCGAAATCTTGTTGTTATGTGAAAAAGGATTGCTCTGTTCTCGTGTTTTTGTTTAGGTTTTTTGAGAAAATCTTTTGCTCTCTTATTGCTGTGTTTGCTTCTCCTCAATCGTTTATGAAGACAAGATTAAGTCTTAAGAAACTCTTCCCTCTTTTTCGAATTTCTCATCCCAGATTATGTGGGATTTGGTTTGTTCTGTTTTAAGCTAATGCCAAAAGTGCTTTTTGGATGTTTAGGTTAACCTTATGGATAAAGTTTTAATCTGAGTAATTTTTTTAGTTGTTTTTCAGTTCTCTAAGTGCTTTTGAAAAGTACTTTTTATATAAGTTATTTTTGTTCTCTGCAGATTACAACTCTGAAGAGACTTTGATGGAATGGAAAAGTGGTTGTACGAAAGCACACTTGGAGGCGCGCTGGTCTTGGGAGTTTTCAACCTAGCTACTTGGTTTTTGATTCTTAGGAACATGTTTCCATCTGTAGCAATTTTTTCACTGTAATTACTTAGTTTAGTTTTTTTAGACAAAATGTGTGTTTGGATTATTTGGAACTTATTGAATTAAATTTTAATTATGTAATTACCTTTTAAGCTTTCAAAATTTAACTCAATATTTATTTATGCTAATCAATTTCAACTTTTAAAAACAACACATTTTTAACTTAAGTATAATGACTTAATCTAAAAAACAACATAACTCTAACTTAGGTACAAAGAAACTAAGTATAGTGATTTAATTTAAAAACAACACAATTCTATTTTAAATACAAAAATCTAAATATGAGACTTTTAATTTAAAAAAAACAACACAATTCTATTTTAAATAAAAAAATCTAAATATGGGACTTTTAATTTAAAAAAACAACACAATTCTATTTTAAATACAAAAATCTAAATATGAGACTTTTAATTTAAAAAACAACACAATTCTATTTTAAATATAAAAATCTAAATAAGGGACTTTTAATTAAAAAAACAACACAATTCTATTTTAAATACAAAAATCTAAATATGGGACTTTTAATTTAAAAAACAACACAATTCTATTTTAAATACAAAAATCTAAATATGAGACTTTTAATTAAAAAACAACACAATTCTATTTTAAATACAAAAATCTAAATACGGGACTTTTAATTTAAAAAACAACACATACATGTTTTTAAAAAATGCAAATTTAATTTGGGAACCCATGAAGAACTTAGAACTTAGTATAAATATTTGGGATGTGTAAATGGACTAGTAAATAGTGATCATAGAAATAATAACATGGCTCTTAATACTTACTAATAAAAAAATAGGTTTTTGGATTAGTAATGTAAAAAGATTCAAACCACATTTTAGATTATGAACACACTTATGCAAATGGGCCTTTGAAACAAAGAGATCTCATGGGTAAACCACAAATGGTCGGACAAAATTGGGGTATGATATGGCTAACACCATTCTAATGGATATGTGCTTTACAACATATTAGAATAAATCATTGAAGTCGGCATCTTCATTATACGTGAACCCCCTAGCAACCAACCTTGCCTTAAATCTCTTTGACATCACTTATTTGATTCCTTCCTTAACCTTGAAAATCCACTTACAGCTGACTAACCTGACCCCTATAGGTTTCTCGATCATCTCCCCAGTGTTATTATCATGAAGAGATTTCATCTCATCATCCATGACTTTCATCCATTCAGTTTTATTTTGACTCCTCACAACTTCTCTATAGTCTCTAGGTTCTTCATAAAGTACCTCACTTGTAGAAATTAAGGCAAAAGATATGAGATATGTATAACCAAGACTTTGAGGTTGCTTGATGACGCTTCCCGACATGTCTCTTTCTAGCAGGTAGTCATTATCAGTCTCCTCAACTTCGTCAGTAACTTGTGTTTATTCTTTGACTTCATCTGGGTTATGCAATTCAACATCAATATACCCCACATCAATAGGAATATCTTAGTGTTTCAGCTCCTCTCCAGATATCTTCGTACTTCGACCAACGTCACCATTTTCTTGAAAGTCATCTTAGCTTCATTGAAAACTACATCTCGACTTGTGATACACCTCATGTTACATGGCTCTAGGCACCAAGCCTATAAGCTTTGATTCCTTCAGGGTATCCAAGGAACATACATCTCGTAACTCAAGGTTCTACTTTGTCTTGCCTAATATGAGTATTGGCTACACAACCAAATACTCTAAGTCTGTCAAGATTAAGTGGATGTCTCGACCAAACTTCTTCAGGTGTCTTCATTCCCAAATCACTTGAGGGACACCTATTTATTAGGTAAGCTGTAGTCATGACTTCCTCAACCCAAAAAACCTTATTTAATCCCACACTAACTAACACGCACCTCACTCTTTCCATAATGGTTTGATTAATCCTTTCATCCAAACCATTTTGTTGGGGAGTACTTGCAATAGTTATGTGCCTTGCAATACCAGACGTAGCACAATAGTTGTCGAAAGCATCATTGCAAAATTCAAGACCATTGTTGGTCGTCAACCTCTTGACCTTCCTGCCAGTTTCGTTTTCGATCAGAGTCTTCAAACTTTTGAAAATTTTCAAAAGTTCCATCCTTATCTTTCTGAATGAATACGCATAACTTTCATGAGTAATCATCAATTATGGATAGAAAACATGTTGCACTTGAGTGTGAAGGATTTTTCCAGATCTCCAAAGATCAACATGGATATAATCAAGGGATCCATGTGTTCGTTTTTTACCTTTGTTAAACTTCACCCTATAGGATTTACCAAATACACAAGGTTCATAAAACTCTAGTTTTTTGACCTTGTCACCACATAATAGATTTTGTTTTGACAATTCGACCAAGCCTCTTTCACTGACATGGTTAAGTCTCTTTTGCCATAGATCAGTCTTCAACACATGTTTTATGGATGCCACTCAATACTTCCTTCAACCACTTCATTACCCTTATGATATTTTGCTCTCCTTTGAAAACATATCATTTCTTGTCGAATTCACCAAGAGAAATTAAATTCCTCTTACGATCAGGTACATACCTGATATCAGTAAATAACCTTACTGACAAATCCAATTCCTGCAATCTTGCATACTCTATTGTTTCCGAGCAGCACTGATCCACCATCTTGATCACATAATTCCTTAACACGTCCTTGTTTGGAGTCATGTTCCAAGTACAACCTGAATCCATAATCTATTCATTGATATAGTCTCTACTTGTAACAACCAGGACATCAGATGATTCATAATCATCTTGCACAATAGTTGCATTACCATTATCATTTTCACCATGATTATTCAGATATTCAGGACACACCTTTCTTGTATGTCCCTCCTTGTTACAATGATAACATCTAATTGCATGAGCATTACCACCATAAGAATTCTATATAACTTTACCCTTCTTCCTCTCATAGTTACCATCTTTCTATGAGAACTTAATGGACAAACCTTCTACAATAGATGATATCTTTTGCTTTTTTCTTTTGTTCAAGTCCTTCGAGTACAAGGCTCATTGAACTTCTTCAAAGGTTAGGGGCTCTCTTCCATACATGAGGGTTTATTTTAAGTGAGCATGATATCTTGGTAAATCACACAACAACAGCAATACTTGATCTTCATCGTCAATCTTGATCTCGATATTTTCAAGATCAAGAGTCAACTTGTTGAACATATCCAGCTACTCAGCCAAAACTTTGTCTTCACTCATATTGAATGAATACATAGCTTGCTTCAGGTAGAGACGATTGACCAAGTATTTATTCATATATAAACCCTCGAGTTTGCTCCACACACCCATTGTCGTATTCTCCTTTGAGACCTTCCAGAGAAACTTATCACCAACGCGCCATATGATTGCACTATGGGTTTTCTCAATCATCGTTGTCTCCTCCTTCTCTGTTATGGAATCATCCATATTCTCGGATCATTTTAAAGCTTCTAACAAAACCTATTGAACCAGTAGGTCTTGCATCTCCAAGCACCATAAACCGAAATCATTCACACTAGTGAATTTTTCAATCTCATACTTTGTTGACGACATCTTCTCCTTCACGCTCGTCACACCAATTTGTTGTGAAAGAGATGCCTAGAAAATAAAGTATGATTGGTTTCTTGATTAACAAGATAACCACAAAGTAAAGGAAAAGAGATAAGAAAAGAGAAAGACAATTCAAAGTGGTTTAAAACTGGATTCTTGTTTCAGTTACACATTAGTGAATAATGTTTACAATTGAATCTAAACCACACCACTTTCTTCCTCTGATTAGGATTTTCATGGATTGATGGAGAAGTGATAACTAGTATGTTATTTATAAGAAAACTAAACCCTAGCTTCAACTAGCATACTAAACAATTGGACCAACAGGCTGTTAGACGAAGGCATCGATCTAGGGGGTGAATAGATCATGAATAAAATTTTCTTCAATTAAAATTCTATTTTCTTAAAAAATATTTATATGTATGTGCGTGTGTGTAAAAAAGACAGACAAAACAAATTTTTAGCCAAAAATTACAAGTTTTATAAAATAGAACTGAATGCATTGACTCCAAATAAGTATGAGTCAATACATTAAGCTTGGGAGTCGATACATAGACTCAAGGAGTCGATACAATGAAGGTAGGAACATTTTCTTGAAAAAATTCTTCAATAAGATTCAACTCCAAACACTGGAGAGTCGACTCATAAGTATGATGTATCGACCCACTCCAACTATGTATCAATACACTGAGGGCATGATCATTATTTCCAAAAATCTTTTAGTTGGAATCGACTCCAAACACTGATGAGTTGAATCATTCATAATTTTTATCGACCTATACCTCTAATGTATTGATACTTTTAAGGTAGAATCTTTATTTGTAAAACTCATTTAGTATGTATCGATACATATGCTTGATGTATCGACCCATAAACATGTTTTTCATGAAAAATCATAATTTTGACTTGTAATGGCCTATATAATATGATTTTAAGTGTCCTGTTATGATAATGTACATATAAACATAGACAACAAGACCAATGTACACAAATACTAAGTGTCCCAATTTTGATATCATTCAAAACATATATAGGAGGATAGTGCACTCGCATACTCGCCTTTTTTGATGATGGAAAAACTTATAAAGCATTTGGTGTCTTGTTCATAGCTCCCCCTGAATATATACATTAGACTTTGTACTTCTCCCCCTTTGACAATATCAAAAAGAGACAAATGGTATAGAACATGAGAAGTATCCTTGAAAATTCACAACAACATATAAATCACATAGAGGCATTGCAAAGATTAAAAGAATCAACTATAATGTGTATTCACATAGAATTAAGTCAAATGGAAACAAAGCATAAGCATAAATACACAACAAAAACAGACAAAATAGATGAAAGTCATTACGTATTTGTCATAAGGTCACAATGAAGCCAAATAGAATAAAAAAACTAAAAACATGAAAACATAAATTCATGCCTAAGAAATCATGTCCACAATGAAGCTTAACTAAAAACCATGATCACGTCCTCGACCTCTACCTCTACGAACCTGAATTTTAGGTCTCCTACCCTAGAAGCAATCACCACCTTCGCCTTCATACTCATAATCCAAGAAATCACACATCTACCGGTAAAATCGTTGATAGTGATGGTGATTATCATTTTGATAATGAATCATGTCATTGATTTCGGTTTGAGTTTCTCCATGGTTGAAAGTCATGTTATGGTGAGTCTCATTAAATTTCTCCGTAGCATACGAGGCAAAACTGTTAAAATTGTTGTCCTGGGCAGTCAGATGTTCATGAACTACTTTGAAGTGCTCCTCTTAAGCAGCTTTAAACTCGGCACGCCTACGTGACTCCTCTCTGTGGATCTCCTGTTTCTCAACATGCATTTTCTCCAGCAAGGTAAGAATAGATTATTCTTCACCAGTAGTGCCAACACCATAGTAGTTACCTAGTTGTGGCATGTCGGGTCCACGAGTTTAGTTGCCACTGACCCCACCATTGTGGTTCTTCATGTTCAGCTACAACATGTTGCCACCCTTGTGGGTCTTCATCATGGTAAGTATCAACCATGTTTACATCCATATTGTGAGCTTGTTCTTCCACCTATTGTTCATCAATAAAATTTGTATCAAACTCAGTCGGATCATCATAATTATATACGACCTTACCAGATCCTTCATCTTATAGTAGTAAACCTTGAGATTATTAACCTAATGGTATCCCATGTGTCTCATTGTGCTCGAGTTAAATCTTGAGCTTAACCAGGAGAGATGTTTTCAATATTTTCCACACCAATACAAAAGGGCTTTAGAATCTTCGCAATCATCGAAACATAACATAAGGAGGACCTTTTGTTACACTCTTTAAGAGTAAACGTTCTTGAAACAAAGTAATTTGGCCAATTTATTGGAACTTTATGTTGAAAAATATACATTAGATGAACCTCAACTATATCAATTCGAGAATGACCACCCTTTTATGGAGATTTTTGAAAATATAAGTGATGATATTTTATGGAGATTTTTGAAATTATGGGAAGTGAAGGATTTTTTCTAGGAAAGGAAAAAAGTTAACCTAGGTTAGCTTGGGAAATGAGAAGTTTGAAAAATTAGTAAATGAGTGATTAAGAATATTCATTAATATGTCTGACGTGTGAAAAGAGAAGAAAAATGACCCTTGCTAGCGCATGGGTCCACTTCAGTCTAGAAGGAGTCGACTTCAAACAAAAAACAAAACCATAAATGTATTAACTCATCCGTGATTGGAGTCGATACATACTGAAAAGGAAAATTGAAATAACCATGAATGTATCAACTCACCCGTGATTAGAATCGATACATACTGAACATGAAGTTTATAAATATTGAAACTTAAGATATGAATCGACTGAAACCATATGGGAGTCGATACAAATTGTCTATTGATTGACACAAAACTTCTATGTATCGACACAACCATAGCAGGGACAAAAATCATGAAAAATAAAGACATTTTCTAAACCTAAGATGAATTTAGTCAAAGGCCTGCATTATGGACTTAGTAGAATTTATATAAAAATGACATTTTTCATGTAAGAATAAGTAAATAACATGCTCAAACACAAATATCATTAAAATAATTCAAATGTAAGGAATTAATGACATGAAATACATATGATGAAGAAATCAAACATAATGTAACTATAAACATGTATATTGAGAACACTTAAGGGTTATCAATGAAACTTTTGGAAGTGAACAAACATGAAATATAATCATACATCAAATATATCACATAATCTTGGTTCATAAACATGCAATCAAATAAATGAGTCGTAGATAAGTAATGTATTACGTAAAAACTTAAGAATAAAGAGATGATTTGAGAATGATATTACCTCATAGGATGATAGACGGAGGATGCACTCATATGAAATAAAACTTTCAAAAGAAGGTTAAACAAATATAAAGAGTGCATGCAACAACGTATATTAGGTAATATTTGAGATACTAAGAATTCCCAATTTCCGACGAATATTGAAAAATAGATCAGTCACTAGAGGTTTTGTGAAAATATCAGCAAGTTGATTTTTAGAATCAACATGCTCAAAAACGACATTGCCTTTTTTAACATGGTCTCGTAGGAAATGGTAACATATCTCAATATGTTTAGTACGATAATGTAGTACTGTATTTTTGGTTAGGTTGATCGCACTAGTATTATCGCACGTTATCGGAATACGTTGAAGTTTAATATTGAAGTCAAGTAGTTACTATTTGAGCCATAAAATTTGAGCATAAAAACTACCATGTACGACGTATTCCGCCTCGGAAGTTGACAAAGCAACAAAGAGTTTCTTCTTGTTATGCCAATTAACTAATGAGACTTGTTAGACTTTTTGTATTGACCCTTTCCTTTTTCCTTCTTAAGTAATGGACAATCCTGCTTATAATGACCGACTTTTCCACAATTAAAACATGAACCTTTGGATTTTCTTTTCTTATTCTCATCTTGCTTTGAGGAGTTTACTTGTCTTCTAAAATTGATGAGATTATTGTCAGAGTGCTTTAATCCATTTCTCTTAATGTACTTATGGTACCATTTAACAAACAACCCATTTTCTTCATCATCTGACTTCTCATTATCACTAGTTCTACTTTCATCATACTCTTTTCTAGAGGACTTAGAACTAGAAGCCACAAGAGCACTTGACTTCTTGTCCACCTCATTTTCCTTATTCTTTTCTTTCTTAATCTTTTTCTCATGTTTCTCTAAGCAAATGAGCTCTTGCTCATGCTCTTCAAGCTTACCTAATAAAGTAGCATTGTCTAATGTCAATAGGTTGTTAGCTTCCTTGATGGAGGTGACCTTAGGTTGTCATTCCCTATTAAGATTTATAACATGAATGGACCTCTTTTGCATATCGGCAATGGTTTTACCATGCTTCATACGAAAGAGGTCAAACTCTTGGTTCAAAGTATTAATTCTAGCTTATTTGACTTCATTTGTACCCTCATGGGAAACTAGTAATGAGTATCACATAACTTTAGCGGTTTCGCAATGAAAAACACGGTAATATTCACCAAATCCTAAAACGGAGAATAGAATATTCCTTGCTTTCCAATCAAACGACCATTTTTTCTCATTATCCGCATTCCATTGTGCTTCTGATTTAAATACAGCAACACCATATGCATTGGTCATAGTAAGTTCAAAAGGACTATTTTGAATGATGTTCCATATATTTCTATCAATATAATTGATATGGATACGCATACAATCCTTCTAATAACCATAGTTTTATCCATTAAAAGAATGGATTTTATTATACGCCCTTTTAGATTTGGAAGTCATAATCTAATAAGCGATTTTGAAGCACAATATAGATTGATGCTTGTGATACCACTTGTTAAACGAAGACAACAATCTAGGGGGGGTGACCAGATCACAAATAAAATTTTCTTCAATTAAAGTTCTGTTTTGAAAATATTTACTATGGAAGGCGAAAGCGATTCCGGATAGACACACGTCTATCCCAAACTGTTATCAAAAGAATTGGATATGTGTTTACACCGTAGCGAAACGTATTCTAGTGATGAGAAAATAAATAAATATGTTTTCTAAAATACTCATTAGAATAATATTACACTTTGTAGTCAATTTCCAATGAATTTGGAAATAAAAATTGACACAAACAATTTATCAAACATTTGGTGTGCAATAAACACCAAACTAATTTTCCTTTGTGTATAAGATATGAAAAACCAATTGCAGTTGTTTAGATTACAATTATCTTTACAAAATAGTTTGAATTACTTCAACACAACCAGAAAATTCAGTTTATCAAATTACACACTTAGTGTGTTATCAAAATATATATATATATATATATACATATATATATATATATATATATATAGAGAGAGAGAGAGAGAGAGAGTACCAAGATTTGTTTAGGCAGGTTCCCAATTGTCCTCACTATGAGTACGTCTGCCTCCAATTTCAAATAGAATTAACCTTTGCAAGATTTGTAAACAAGAGAAAAAGTAGCAATTCAACCCCCTAAACCCTATGTTTGATGTTTATCCTAACTTCTTCTTTTCCCTTGATCTTAAGCAAGATCAAGTGACCCAAGACTTCCGATTCGATCCTCCAGTTACCAATACTCCTTTGATAGAACCCCGTTCTTCAAAGTTTTCACTCGGTTAAATCCTCGTTGCGAAATCTTGTACAAAAACCCTTCAAATCAATCATTGATCTTGGAGGAAAAATCATATCTGATTATATTAATGAAATCCCTAAAGAATACTCAACCCAATTCGATTACAACAATCCTATATTGGACTTTATCAATCTAACCTAGATGACATTTAACAAAAATGATTATGTGTAATTGTTGAATGTATAAAGATAAAGGTTGAATATGAAGAGAAAAAGGTTGATGCATGAATGCATATTTATATGTATGTGTGTGTGTGTGTGTAAAAAAAGTAACTGAAAAAATCGATTTTTAACTAAAAATTACAAGTTTTGTAAAATATAACTGAATATATTGATTCAAAAGAAGTATGAGTTAATACATTAAGCCTGAGAGTCGATACATTGAAGGCAGGAACATTTGCTTGAAAAAATTCTTTAGTAGGAGTCGACTCCACAGTATCGATCCACTCCAACTATGTATCGATACATTAAGGGCATGATTATTATTTCCAAAAATCTTTCAGTTGGAGTCGACTCCAAACACGGATGAGTCGACTCATTCGTAATTTTTATCGACTCTTACCTACGATGTATCGATACTTTTAAGGCATAATCTTTATTTGTAAAACTCATTCAGTATGTATCGATACATAGGTTTGATGTAGCGATCCATAAACATGTTTTTCATGAAAAAAATATAATTTTGACTTGTAATAGCCTATCTAATCTGATTTTAAGTGTCCTATTATGATAATGCACATCTAGATATAGACAACAAGATCCAATGTACACAAATACTAAGTGTCCTAATTTTGACATCATTCAAAACCTATCTAAAAAGATAGTGTACTCACACAAGCTAACAAATTTCTACAGCTATACTAGCTTTTCGACTTCGATAAGCTCTTCGACTTCGACAGAATTTGCTATAACACTAACTTATAACCCATAAGCTACACCATACCAATTGTTTTCAGTTTTCTATTGAGTGTTTCACTAAATTCAGATTTGAATTCTTATAAGATTAGTCCACGAAATTTCAACTGCAAACAAAAAGAACGTTTACACTAGTCAAACTAAAGAAATTAACACCACAACTAATATAATAATAAATCAAAATGAAAAAAAATAAAAAATATCACTTAAGCAGCCAAAGAGTCCCTTATAATTCAAATTTAGCTCATACCATTAAAATCACCGTCACCAAATTAAAATCCAAAAAAAAAAACACATCCTCAAAATCTGAATCCGAACAAAAACAAACACTTCAAACACATCACTCTCATTTTATCACATAAAATACTACTAATTTTTATTTTAATTGAATTGTATCTTAATAAACAACTTATTGATTTTATAATTGATCAAAATAAAACTATACTAGTATAAACTAATCCATAAGATCTGAGTTGATATATACCGTGTATAGCAAGCGATAAATAAATACTAGTATAGTACTAATTTAACAGATATGATAAGTTGCTATCTAAATGACACATTTTGTCCATTTGTCGGTTCATAAAAACAGCAGGAATATTGCTCTCTACTTTCTATCTCACTCTCCCTCATATAGTATCATCTTTCCTTTCTTTCATTCTTCCACTATATTATCACAATATTCTCTCATTTTTTATATAACTGAGAGAAAAATATACCTCAACTCATTAAGTGATTAATTAATTAATTAAATTATATTCCGAGTATAGTATTTCAATTATTGTAGAAAACTGTATATGTCAGTTACATAAAACCTAAGAAAGTTGCATGAGAAAATGACAAATTCTGAAACAGGTAAAAAGAAAACAAAAGCGTTAAAACAAAAACTGGACCACAAACCTGTTTTAGTAGTAGAATTTGGAGCCACTCATTACAGTCTTCATTAGTACCTATAAGTCTATAATAACTTGTGAAAATATATGGTTTAGCTTTGATTTTAATAGGGATATGGCTATTCATTTGCAATCTCTTGTTCTTATAAATGAGATATCTGAGTTGATATCACTTTGTCACTTGTCTACCCTCCAAAGAGTATGGTTATATTATGATCCTCACCAAATTCAATTATTGCTTCTTCCTATACCTAGGGCTATTAGGGCTATGATTTTTATCTTTAAAGTTTTAATTCATGGAATCTTCTTTAAGCTTGTTTTGTCAAAAAAGAAATTGATGTTTATAGGATAAAAAATATTTTTTTTGTTGAATGAATATGATATTGTGAAAGTTTGATGTGGATTATAGAAGTCACATCAAGATTATCTTAAGGGATATGCTCCTCAATTATGTGGTAATTACTATAGAAAAATTGAAAATTCAGTCGTTAAAGTGATAAAACTAGTTGGTAATTAAATAGTATAATAGAATAAGATGTTGATTCAAAATGCTAGATTTTTTGTCACCACCACTCTAAGTTGTGAGCATTTTCATTTTCAAAAGAAGAATATTCTATTATTTTATTTTTAAAATAAATCAAATATCAGTTTCTTTTATAGTTTTAAATAGAACCATTCATTTCTTGTGAGAAATAGAAAGAATCTAACTTGACTACTAGTATATACTATCTATATAATAATTGTTATTTTAGAAGTTGACTTGAAAACAAAAATATTTGTTTGAAGATCAAATTTAGTGTTTGATTTTTTTAATAAAACAAATTCTAAATAAAAAATGGATATTCACAAAATAAGGGACTTGTTTCAGGGAGAGAAAAAAAAGGAAAAGAACATACAAAAGAAAATTTTCTAAATGACCAAAAGATATTCACATAAAAATTTACCATTCATTTTTAAACTTGTGATATAATTAAGGCACTCATTGAACTTTTTTGAAGTCTTTTAACACATGATGATGATGATGATAATAAAACTAAAAACAAAGGTGGTTCAAAATTTGTCCTAAACCTCACAGAACAAACAAAGCTTCATAAACACTTGAGTGTTTAGGTTCCCCATATAATGGCCCCATGACACTAAACAATACCACTTTGATGCACTTTTTGTTTCTCTTTCTCAAAACATCAATTCCCATCTCTAACTATCAAGGGCCCCTTTGCATCAATCTATTTCCAACAAAAGGATGAGGGTATGTGTCTAAATAATTCAAAAATTATGTAACCTTTTTTTAGAGAATTGTTATTTTCTTTTCTATGGGACCCTATAAATATCTCAATCAAATATTGTTCATACCATGCTCTTGTTACCAATCACCATAACATGCCATGTATGCACTGTTTTTTTAAAAATGGCCATGTGGGTTTTTAGTATCAATCTAATCTGTCTGTTTTCTGTTGCTAAATGATTAAGATGTTTAATTGGTACTATTAACTTAATTGTAATTTGTTTGTACTCAAAATCACTTACATCAATATCTCACCAAACTAAATAACTTCAGTTAAATTCAACTCTGAAGTATATATTAATCAAGTCGAACCTAAGTTGCTAATTCATAATTTAATCTTTAAAAAAATTTATTTTATTTTTTATTTTTTTCATGATATACTAATGTTAATAAATTGTTAATATTCATAAATTAATACGTAATTTTTAAAAAAAAACTTAAGTAATAGTATTTTTAAAATTGTTTTATGAATTTTTTTAATTTATAATTATCAATAACTAATTAATAATTATTTGTTTAGAAAAATTATTAATTAATTAATCAATTATTGTAAATTATTATTTTGGTCTAGGTTAAAAGGAATTAGTATTAACCGACATCTTTTAAAAGGAAATAAGATTTAAAAAATTGTCTTAGTAAACCCATGATTATAAAATTTAAATTTGGTTTAGAACAATTTTTAATTAATTAATGTAGAACCCAAGACAAATGAGGGTTGCTTTCTTTGAAATCATTTGTTAGTTATTGATTATCATCATCACCGAAAAAGAATAAAATTGTGATAAATAATTAATTCAGGACCACAAAAGTATCACACAACTTTTGCTTTTCAGCATTTTATATTGTTTAATTCTCCATGAAACACCTTGGCCTTCAGCCATCATATCCAATTGCTGAAATTATTAATATAATATTTTTGTTGATACTTTTTCAAGATCATATATGCTAATATAGAAATGATCGTCAACCTCAACATCAATAATTAAACAATAGTAATTTATTAAAAAATTTGAATACTACAAAGTAAGGGATGTATATTAAAAGCAAAACAAACGGGAATTTCAAAAAGGAAAAGGTAATGTGACCACAAAAATTATGCTTAACAATTCTAATAACCCTCTAAAATTACATTAACTTGCCAAATTGATATATATATATATATATATATATATATATAATATATATATATATATATATATATATATATATATATATATATATATATATATATATATATATATATATATATATATATATATAAGTTTCATCATTCAATGGTCTCACGATATCACTCTATGATTTATCTAATCCTTAATTTGTCTTGCTATTTAATTTAGAGAGTTTGACCTCCATACCACTACGGTGAAAAACAATTCTCAAAATGCCAGTATCCCAAATCAATTTCTCAATCTTCCACCATTTTTGTCATTTTGTTGGATTAATTTAATAGTTTTCAGGGGACTCCGTCCAAGATGGTGGACGTCCCGAGAGGTCCAGTTGGGGTGGGTCATTTGGGATGGAGGGTGTATTATTTTATTTTATTTTTTATTTTTTTAATTTCTGATTTAATTTAAAATGAATAAAATAATTAATTAATATTAAAAATTAATTAAAATATTATATTTAATAAAAAATAAAATAATTTTTTTTAATAAATTAAATACTTTGTTATATAATATTTTTCATAATTATTTAATATTAATTAATTATATTACTTTTTATATAATATTTGTAATAAATATATAATACTAATTAAAAATTAATATTTATAATAATTAATTAATAAATTGTTTAAAATAAATTGTTCTAAAAATAAAATAAATAATAAATAGTGACATATTATTAGCAAAATATTTTTTAATAATTAATTAAGATTTCGAAATTATATAGCTGTTTTTGAAATATTTGTTATAATTATTTAATATTACATAAAAAATAATTTTAAGAAAGAAAACTTTAAATCTTTTTTAACAAATTAAATTAATTTGTTACATAATATTTTTAATAAAAATGAAAAATTAAATAAAAAAATTATAATTATTTTTCCCGCCCAAATAATATTTTGATATAGATTTTTCCCGCTTAAACAATAGTATAATATTATTTTTTATTTCCAGTAGGTTTTCTATAAATAGAGGAAGCATATGACAGATGAATATATCAGTTGTGAATGATGTCTGTATGTTGCATTGTTTCCTTTGAAACAGATAAGCAGATGAGGGTTTGTTTGAATCCACAATGGAAGTTTAGGCAGTTGGTTTCTGCCATCAACGGAAGTTTTAGACAACTAGGTGGTCCGATTCGACGTGTTAGAAAAATTGAATATTATCGTCCTTACATAACTCTTACGGATGCTAGCCCAGATGGGACATACATGCATTATTGGGATCGTGTAGAAAAAGATCTGGATGTTACTTGTATGTTTTCTACGCATAGTGGAGAAGTTAGTCAAGGTGTTGAAGATCCACTTGTTTTTGCTATTGTCGTTTAAAATGATAATATGATAAAAGGTGTTGTAGTGATTAGTTGTTATAACATGTTGGAATAATTGTAGTTTTTTATCTTTAGTTAAAGTTGTTATTATGTTGTAACCTGTCTTGTGTTGTAGAAGATAATGTTACGCTCTTAATAGAACTTGTTGTTGGAAAAAGGAAATACACGAAATATAACGAAGATTGAATATACTAAAACTTCATACATAACTAAATAGAAGGGCCAAGCCTGGTTGGACATTTTCTGCCCATATGTCCTATTTCTCGACAAATACCACACCTCTTTTTTTCTTTTTCAACGTTGTCCATTTCAGTTCTAATCCGACAACTGTTTGGGCGACCTTTCTTGTTTCTCCGCATGCGGTCGTTATGGCATTGCGTGTCACCTTCATATTGTGGCCAACTTGTTTCGGTCGGGATCCCGAGGAAACTCTCCTCGAAGACCTTAAATACGTTTACAACTTTGAACACGTCAGCTATATGCATAGAATAGTCTTGTCTTATGCTTGAACACGCTGCAATAACATGTGAGCAAGGGACATGAAATGTTTGGAATCTTCCACACTCACACGTCAGATTCTGAAGGTCGACGTTGTAATGGGTAGTCGGTCTGTCGTCACTATGATGAACAGTTTCCTGGACCAGGAAGCAGAACCTTTCACGATCAAATTTCATAACTGTGTGGCTATTTGATTTTATTACTTCCTCCTCAATTTCCTTCATGCAGTTTTCAGTGAACAGTTAGCCAAAACCCAACATTTTAGTCCAATCATGTCCTCTTTTCCCAAACAGTGTGCCCAATCGATAATATGTTGATTTTTCCAAAGCGGTAATAGGTAGGTTGCGTGTGGATTTTAAAACTGAGTTCATTGATTCTGCAAGGTTAGTAGTCATATGACCCCAATATTTCCCTCCATCGAATGATCTCGTCCATTTTTCTCTAGGAATATTGTCTACCCATTCTAACGCTGCTATGTTAACCTTACGTATCTCTCCCC
This sequence comes from Lathyrus oleraceus, assembly GCF_024323335.1. Classification (NCBI taxonomy): domain Eukaryota; kingdom Viridiplantae; phylum Streptophyta; class Magnoliopsida; order Fabales; family Fabaceae; genus Lathyrus; species Lathyrus oleraceus. The sequence goes on from NC_066579.1 coordinate 430,938,048, forward strand.
TGTAATATTCATATGTTGCTTCATTTAATGCATACCCTGAAAATGAAAATGAAAACTAAATTAGTATGTAGAAGTTACTGTTAGATATGGTAACAAAGATATGTTTTGAAAGATACCCATGTTAACAATTTTTTTCCGAAGTTCCTTGTCTCTGAATTCCCTCATGAAATTTTGCGTTATATGTCTGATGCAATAGACGTGTGAGGAGGGAGGGTGTTGCCGGCCATTATCCGGGTTATTATAGGCACTCTTTATTAACTCATGTTGATCTGATATCAAACATAGGTTGGGTTGTGGTGTGACATGCATTCTAAGATTTCTCAAGAAAAAACTCCATGCTTCTCCAGTTTCACCCTCTACCAATGCAAAAGCTATTGGAAATATGTTCCTATTTCAGTCTTATGCCACAGCCATTAACAAAGTTCCCATGTACTTTCCATATAACCATGTGCCATATACTTGAACCACCGGTTTGCAGAATGCAAAACCCTTGATGCATGGTTGGAAAGCCCAAAAAAGGCGGTGAAAAACTCTAGCACCACTGATTTCAGTCCCTTCATTTGAAAATACAGGAAGGGTCTCAAGTTCTATTATAATACCTGGTAGAAATGTTTTCATGACCAACAACCATTGCGGCATGTCATTGTACGAAGTCTCCCAGTTTCCATAAATAGCAGCGATAGCCTTATTCTTTGAAATCCATGCCTTTTTGTAAGAGATTGTGTAGTTGAATGTCTCCCGAATATGAGCGATGGTGTGTTTCACTTTCAGTGAGGCATCACTGTTTATTAGAGACTTGATACTGTTACATATTAGATTAGAGTCAAGTTTTCTATGATCTTGAGACATTGTGGAAGACATGCATGTGTGCGGACCGCTAACCTTAGTGATCACCCACGTACCACTCCCCTTCCCGACATATGCTCTGCATTTGAAGGCACATTCTTCGTTAACACACTTGATTATGAGTCGTTTAGAATCAGACTTATAAACGGAATAATCAAGACAGTTTCTGATGTGAAATTGGCAAATGGCGCATCCCTCTTTGCTATTAAATTCCATGCCAAGCAACCCCCCTCTATCCGAAGTGGCTCCGTGGTTTCAAAAATTGATGCATCTTCGTCAAGTGAGTATGTGGGATTTCTCATGTGTAGGGGTGGATTGTACAGATCTTGCACTTGATCTTGATGCACCACGGGGATATCGTTGTCAGAGTTGTCACTTTCTCCACTAAAAAGATTCTGCGTATCTACGTACCGCGCTTCTTCATAGTCACTATCATCCCCGACATCCTCTTCTGGAACTGGTGTCAACGATAGTATAGTCTCTTGATTAATTTGATATTGATGAGATTGAGAAGTTTGTGTCGGATACGTTACTTGATCACCCTCATCGTGGTCTACTAAGCATACGTATAACTCAATCACATCTGACAAGTTATACGTCGAATGACACTGGAACATTAACCCGACGTCATTGTCGTCTTCTATTTTTGTTGTTGTATAAGTCACGTTGTTAACGCCGTCATTAAAACATGGATATCGATAATAAATATCAGTTATCTGTTGTTGGAGCTTGTTTTCGAGTCTTTCTTTTAGACGCGTGTAATTGGATCTGAGGCGTATTTTGAGTTGTTGTATGTTTGTGTTTTGAAATATGACTCCGACATTAACATCTGGAAAAATACTTCCATTATAATGGATTTGAACTGTGATATTGTTTTGAGCCATTGTGTGTATGATTTAATTTGAAAATTAAAGGTCCAATTATATACAAGGGTTGTTTGGAATTGTAGGCTGAAGCCATACAGAAGACGTCCGCCATTTGAGATGGAGGACCTCAACTACCTCTGCAAAGGTAGAAGGGCCCCGCCGTTTGAGATGTAGGGGCCTAGCGCGTACGATTCCATGTGGCGTTGGGGTCCGCCATTTGGGAAGACGCGTGCGTGCAGGAAGAGCATGCAGGGGTCCGCCGTCTTGGTTGGAGGACCTTGGCGCGTGAAAATTTGCAACGTTGGAGACCGTCATCTTGGTTGGAGTACACCTAAAAAAATCTGAAAAGCTACTATTTTTGTCCACCATCTTGGAAGTTGTATATATACTGCATGTTGGGTCTTATCAAACACAGTATAAAAGCCAAACCTGAGCAATTCAAACGCATAAGCTACCCACATGGCTCTCTTAATTGGTCTAGTATACATTATTAAGCCAATATCATCTAAAAAAGTTGATTCTTGCAATACTATTTCTGATCCAATATCAATCAGAATAATGGAAAACTTTGGTTTTGACGACATCCAAACTCAGATACTTCATGTTACCGAATTTGAGAGAGAAATTGTTGCTCTGCGCTATCGAAAACCATACATCAATTCAAATGGCATGATGTTGTATGAAGAAATTCGAATTTATAATGATGAAGATGTACGTGAAATGTTTGACAATTATTTAAATTTCATTAACTTAAGGCCACTAGAGTTGTATGTTAGTCTCCGTAGAACAGCAGATGAAATTGTATCATTATGTAAAACTGATAACTAGAACACGTCATGAAAATATATCTATAAATACTCCTCCATCAATTCATTTTTACCACAACTCACTTCTTTATCATCATTTCATTTTTACCACAACTCAAGCTTCTATCATTTTTACCACAAATCTCAATATGTCTCAAACTCCTTTTTTTTGGATGGGTGATAAACATAGGGGAACTAATGGTAATATTCAAGCATTAGTAAGTGATACTTATTTTTTTGATAATTGTTTAACATTTGCTTTGTTATTTTTTTTACAAATAAATATATATTATGTATGTGTTATTTTGTTTATTGTTTTCGCTACATGTATCAGGTGGAACCTGAAAGAGCTTTTAGAACCCGAAACCATAAGTTAATTGATGCCCCACATTATATTCAACCTTTTTTTGGATGCCTCTGGTTTTGCAAACGTCGTAAAACTGAAGGATATAGTAATTGATACAAGTTTCATATATGCTCTACTTGAACGATGGAGACCCGAAACACATACTTTTCACTTCCCAATCGGTGAGTGCATTATAACTTTAGAAGACGTAAGTATGCTTTTGGGTCTACGCTTCAATGGTAGAGCCGTCGTATGGCCATCCGATATTAGTGCAAGTGCATGGACCAAGTTTTTGGGCCGTCAACCTCCAGAAAATCACATTAAAGGTAGACGTGTCCGTATCTCTTGGTTAAAACAAATACTAGAAGAAACTCAAATATCTGAAAATACCTCCCATGACGAACTCATTATATACACAAGAATTTATATTATATTGTGCATCTCCCTAACTTTATTCCCTGATAAATCAGCAAAAGATGTACATAGTATGTGGATACCATTTGTTCAGGATTTACGTCAGTGTGGTGAATATAGTTGGAGATCAGCTGTGTTAGCATATCTATATAGAGAAATGTGCAAAGCAGATGACGTTGATGTTGATGGTATGGGGTGTGTGTTATTATACTACAAACATGGGGATTTACACGATTCTCATTTATAGCACCAATTAGTTCTGCAGTTCCAAGTCATCCATATGCATCAATGTAAGTCTTAATATTTCCATGCAAATCCATTGTTTTACATTTCTGTTCTCTGTGTTATATAATATGTTAATCTTTCAATATAATGTTGCTCTACTTTTTAGATGGGCTTCGACCAACAAGAAAAAAATTGCTCTAGAAATCCTTGTCATTACCTTGATGAGTATCGTGTCATGTTCGATCACATGTCGACAACAAACGTAATTTTGGTTTGACTAGTTTTTTTTATTACATGTTACTCAAACAATAAATGGTAAACTTACGTATTTTTTTAATACAATCACAGTTTATATGGAGGCCATATCTTGGATACCCTCCCTTGGATAATGATGATCATTTGATTTGGAGCGCAACAACACCAATCTTGTGCTTTTGGATCGTTGAAATGCATCAATCAGATATGGTAAAATTGCAATTTGGGTATTATTAAGACATACCCAATCCTTCTAAATGCCTACAAGAAGAACATACCATGACTATGCAAGAGTCATGGAATTATAGTTACACAATGTTGAATAGAAACGAACAACAACTTTGGGAAAACAGACACCGACTGTGTTTGACTGGGGTAACGTTTCAGGGAGAAATGAAGCCAACCGAAGAATATATTAATTGGCTACGGCATCTTCCATTACAATACGCGTCAATTGAGCAACTGCTTATTGACCCCCGTCAGCACTGTTACACATCACAAATGTCGACTGCACCGCGACCACAATTAACAAACCCCCAAACAAGAATCCCTCCCAACCAATATTATACACAAACTTCGACTTCCACCTAATATGAACCACAAAGTCAATATACACAACCCTACCAACAACAAACACAAAACACCCAATACCATAAACCAAACTACCAAACCCAAACACAACACACCTCATACCAACAACCAAACTTCCACACACTAACACAACAAACGCCTACTAACTACCCATACCAAACACCACAAAACCTAATACACTACACTTCTCAAACCCAACAACAACCATGCCTATACCCCCCACATAACTACACACCATCCCACCACCTAACTTTGACTGTTCAACTACACATCAACAATCAACAACCACCGATGTGAACGACTATTACATCGCAACCATAGAACCTTCAAACCCAAACCCCGTCTCATTCACACAAATATTAAATAACTTTTCTCCTAGTATGGATTTTGAGAATTTTGAGGCATTCAAAATTTTTCGTGAGCAACCACTCATTCTTCAAACCACTGTTAATCTGTCCACAACCATTGCCCCTACTATACCTACCTCAACACAACCATTAGGTCATGTTCACCGCGTTCGAGTACGTGTAAGATGTGGAACTGGTAATCATTTTATCGATGAAGATCCCAATCAACGTCGCAATTAATTTCTTTTTAATCTATTTTTCTTTGTAATTATAGTTAAAAAATATTAAGAAAGTAAACATTGTAATTATCATTTTTAATTAATATTGTATGAAATTATATTTTTTATTTAATTTTTAAAATTTACTAAAAATAATATGTAATCATCTATTAATAAATTAATTTTGATAAATTTATTGTAAGTATCATTAATTTTTCATTTTTATTAAAAATACTATGTAACAATTAATTTAATTTGTTAAAAAAAATTTAAGTTTTCTTTCTTAAAATTAATTTTGAAATTTTATGTAATATTAAATATTTATAATAAATGTTACAAAAAAAGTTATATAATTTCGAAATTTTTATTAATTAATTATTATAAATATTAACTTTTAATTAGTATTATATATTTATTACAAATATTATATAAAAAGTAATATAACTAATTAATATTAAATAATTATGAAAAATATTATATAACAAAGTATTTAATTTATTAAAAAAAATATTTTATTTTTTATTAAATATAATATTTTAATTAATTTTTAATATTAATTAATTATTTTATTCATTTTAAATTAAATCAAAAATTAAAAAACAAAAAATAAAATAAAATAATACACCCTCCATCCCAGATGGCGCACCCTAACTGGACCTCTGGGGGCGTCCCCATCTTGGGTGGAGTCCCCTGAAAACTATTAAATTAATCCCACAAAATGACAAAAATGGTGGCAAATTGGGAAATTGATTTGGGATAGTGGCATTTTGAGAATTCTTTTTCACCATAGTGGCATAGAGGTCAAACTCTCTTTAATTTAAGTGATCTTGTTTATTTAGTGAACTTTAGTCCACTCTAAAATAGATGGATAGTAAAAAAAATTATAGAATTCAAATAATATGCAATTCAAATCCTTTTATTGAATTTTGTTTGATAATAAGTTTTTTTCTGGACTAAACATCCCAATTATCTTTAAACCCACAAAAAATTCATCATATACTTCTAACTTATCTATGTTTTGTAAAAAAAGACACATTTATAAATGGGTGTATGTGGTGGAGGGTTGTGAAACCTTATCCCAAAAAAAAAGAAAGAAAAAATAAATAAATAAAAGAAATAAAATAAAATAAAGGAAATATTAAAGTGACTGAAAAGTTGAAACATCCTTGAATTGAGAATTATTCTTATTGGTTGCACTTCTTGCTGGTTCATTTTACCTATTTATGTGATTGTTTGATACACACGGAATAAAAGAGCTTTTATATCCGTATTGTTATTAGGTTGAGTAATCCAGGTTAGTGTAATGATGTCAATATCTTTTTAAATAATCTCATTAAGTGTTCTATTATTCTTATTGTCTTCTAAGGTGGCAACTTCTTCAATACGGTGATCTTTAGTTAATCTCATTAAGTGTTCTATTATTCTTATTGTCTTCTAAGGTGGCAACTTCTTCAATATGGTGATCTTTAGTTGGAGAAATCATGGATATTTCTGCGGTAACTCCATATGTTATCTGATGTTGAGAAATTATATGGGGTATCTTCATTTGTGCATTTATAATTATGTGCAGTTGAGGAACACTACTAAAAAAAGCATATTTTATCAAAGTTGAAAGAAGGATATTATTACATTTGAATGTTTATGGTAACAAAGAGTGTGATAGTATGTGCCTTCTTTATAACCACAGGATGACAATCATGATAAAAATATAATAGCATGCAATTATTACCACGGTTGTAAAAACTAATCGTAGATGCATCTGAGGACAAGACGCACCATCGTACTTAGTGAAAGTGGAGATTTTGAATTTGCGAGGAATGGTCACATCGGAGACCAGACCCAAACTTTCGAAATCCAGACCAGGCGCCTTCTGACCCTCCATGGCTAGCATGCGTTCTTCCAGCAACTTGTACTTGTCATCTCTTGGAGAGTACTGTTCATTTTCATAATCTTCATCGTCATCCTCAGAGTTGGAGAAATCAGCATTCTCTTCCTCTGAATCATTCTCCGCCCCCTCTTCTGGACCATTCGGGATTCCAAATTTGATTCCCACAGCCTGTCTTTTACGCCTTCTTCCCGGGTTAATGAAACTCACAACTTTCTTGTCTTTCTTCTTTTCGACCAAAAGAGCCTTCAGTTCCTCTTGCCCCTTGGATAAGCTTAGCATCATCTCCTTGAATTGAGCATTCTGAGCCTGGAGATCCTTGACAGTTTGTTCGAGATCCATTTTTCTGTGTCTGTGTAAGAGGCAGATCGTGAGAATATGATCCTTTAGAGTACCTGTTATGTTATGCTATGCAATGCATGAAATGTTCTCAAGGACTTTTGGAATTTAACTTTGCATAAATTCCCAAAGAGAGAAATGTTTATTGCTAATAAATTTTTTTTGATCAATTACAACAGGAATAATAATAAAAATACAATGAAAGATCAAGTCTCCCAGGGGCGACTTCTTTTTGGGCGAAGATATGCATTGAGTCTTCGTTCCTCATTAAGCTGGCTGGTGAGCTCTAATACTTTCTTCCTTTCCGCATTGAACCGAGCTTCGAAAGTATCTCTCTCCTCTCTCAACTGAGTCCAGGATCTCTTTAGTTCCTCAACATCGGTAGGCATATCTGGATAAGAAATGATCTGGGAAGTACCTCCTTCGACCCCTGATTCAATCAATGGTCCGACTGCAAGATATGGCATGACAAATTCACGAGCTCTGGCTCGTACCCATCTGAGATAAGGCTCCATAGGAATAGAATTTTTCTGTCCTAAAGTGCTTCTTTTCACCATGCCCCAAGCTCGTACAAATCTTTGACGGAGACCTTGAGAGTCATTGTCATAGTCAAACACTATACCTTGGATAATCATTTCATGTGGCTCATCTCTTCGAGCATACCCACACTGACGTAGGGCTAAGGCAGGATTATAAGTAATACCTCCTCTTATCCCCATGAGTGGTACATTAGGGAATTCTCCACAACGGTCGATGATGATAACATTTTCTCTGAGGTTAGAACACCACCGGATGTCTGAATGGGAGAGTGCCATTATCCTTTGAGACCATTTCAAATTTTGATCATTCTTCAAGACTGATTGAGGAAGGTGCGAAATAAACCACCTAGACAACAAAGGTATGCAGCACATGAGAGTCCCTTGTCTCTTCATAGTACGGGTGCAAGACATCTCCAAGCAAGGTAGGTACAGGGTTATGAGTGAGAAATATCTTAATAGCATTCACGTCTATGCATTGGTCTGGATTAGGGAATAACACCAAACCATAGATTAGCAATGCTAGAACATCTTCAAAAGCATGGACATTCATAACTTTTAGGAGCTCTCGGGCCTTATTTATTAGAAATTTGGCAAGTAAACCCTTCACTCCACTCCTTGTTACCCAATTAGTTTCAATGTCGGACTTTGTCATGTGTAAAGCTGCGGCGACTTCTTCAGACTTTGGCATCCTTTCTAAACCACTGAAAGGTATTTGATCAAGAACAGGTATCCCAAGCAGCTTGGAGAATTCTTCTAATGTGGGTACCAACTGATAATCTGGGAAAGTAAAACAATGATGTTTAGGGTCGAAGAACTGGAATAGGACTCTCATCATATCTTCTTTGAAACCAGTGGTAACTAGAGTGAGAAGAGAGCCATGTCTCTTGTTGAACTGAGCATGATCGGGAAGTTCTGACACCAAATCCTTGAGTTGAGGAGAGATTGCTACAAGATTGATCCGGATAGTCTTCCTGGAGGCCATAACCTGTTTAACAGAGCAAATCTAAATCCCTAAGTCCTTGAAATGGTTAGTGTAACGCCATGATGTTATGATGTTATGATGTTATGATGTTATGATGTTATGTAAGCGCAGACATGTCACACAACAGTCATTCCTAGGTTTTAAGGCTTGCATGAGTTCCATAGGTAAGTACCCTCCCCACTGAAGTCTGGTTGGTTCAACCTGTCCTAGAATAGTAACCGGGTTCTAGAAGGATCTCAAATCATCGACCTTTCTTTAAGTCCACTTCAGTGCAACGCCCAGTGGTTGACCGAAGCTTCCCTAAAGTCCAATCTCAAAGAGTGTAGTATCGAGTATCAACCAACCTCAGTCGGAACCGAAATCAGTTATCTCACTATTTTCTAATGGCTAGGATGAGTCAATTAGGGTTCTAAAGGTCTGGTTAATGCTTTGATGACACCATACGGAAGCCAAATTTTTCCTCAAGTAACATGAGGAACATCAGGACAACCAAAGTGTCACATTAACCGTAGCCATCATTTTAACCATTCCAGTATACGCCGGATAGTCGCGATGATCTATTGCTACTTACCTAAGGTACACTAGATCCGGGTGTAGGATCTTTCACTCAAGCATAGGATACCCAAGCAAACCCTTAAAAGTAAATAAATGATCTTGTTTTTTAAGATAACCTCTCTTTGTAGTCCCCAGCAGAGTCGCCAGTTCTGTCATACGGTGAACTGACTTTATCGTGTTTTTAATCGCAATGTCGCGGTTAGCAAGAGTCGCCACCGACTTTTCTTTTATCCCATAAGGAAAGGTGGAAAAGAACAGGAAAGACCTTAATTTAGATTCTTAGGTTCGGGAGGTACATTATACAAAGGGAAGGTGTTAGCACCCTTTGTATCCATGGTTATCCATGGGCTCTTAATTGCTCAATCATTTATGTTTTTTTTTTAGTTTGCAAAAGGAAATAGTGTCTGAGAAAGGTGTAGGAAATGTTTGAAAAGGAGAATTTAACTTTGTAATGATTCTTGTATGAATGTATACAAAGTGGTTATCTCGTTTAATTTTGAAAGTTGTTTAGAAAGATATAACTCGGCAATGATCCTAGTACGGATGTATGCTAAGTGGTGATTTTCCAAAAAGGGTGTTTGAAATGTGTGAGGTGTGAAAAGTATTTTTTAGGTTATGAATGAGCAATTAAGGGTTATACCTATCCGAGGTCTTTCCGGGAATTTCCTATCCTCATGAGGGTAAAACTGTCCTTACTATTGAGAAGTAAGTAGTTTTATCCTTTGGATGTTAAAGGGTCATCAATTGGTCATTGAAGGCAACAGTCGTGAGGATACCTTAGCATTCGAAGGGACTATCATCATTTAACCGTAGGCTACACCGAAGGGTCGTCGAGGGACAAAGGCAACATTCGAGGGACTATGATGATTTAAACCGAAGGGTCTTTGCTAAGTGTATCCCTACATTCGCGGGACATGACCGTATTACGTAATCGTGGGGTAACAAAGAGAGGTCCGATATCATTTATTTAAAGTCCATATTTTAAAGTTAATTAGGTAAATCTCCACATTAAAATCAATACATTAACAATGATACATTAAAAGTACTATATTAAAATTAATTGAGTAATCCAGAGTGAATTTCCATAAGGGTATCCCACACATAAGGTGGAACACCTGGCCAGCCGTTTCTTCGAGAATATGTAGCCTTTGCACAATTCAACACACGGGTTAGAGTATCGAGGTAAAATACAATTGAAATTGCACCACAACATAACAGTCCCTAAATCAGACCAAATAATGCAGAATTATCATGAATATTGATCGGACAAACATAAGGCACCGCAGCAAAGAAACAAAATAGTCACTGCTTCGTTCGCTCCTGCCTCGCCTAGCGAAGGCTCAGCGAATGCTCGCTGCAGGCTCGCTTAGCGATGTGCTAGCGAGTGGCCACGGGTTTTGGATTTGATGGCAGCATGATCGCCGGAAACCTGAACTTTCATGGCATTGGATTATAGGCATAGCATAGACAATTATACAGGATATTCAGACATATTTAGATTCACATGTGAAATCAAATTACATATCAAAACTTTAATCGTAATGCCTCATGTATGTAAAGAATATCGATTGGAAACACAAAACCGTGGTGATACGCAAACCTGTGTGCAATTACGATGTTGGATTGCAATGTTGAAAGGGACTGATCACTCTGGATGTCGGCTTGAGTTGGGCGGCGGTAGCTTCGGTGCGGACGAGCTGCCTTCAGGGTTTCCTTACTCTGAATTCTCCGGGTTAGCAGGGTTTCTGTCCTTCTCTGTCCGTCTTGGTCTCTCCGTTTGCCTCTCTCCATTTCGTGGCTGAAGAGCTGGTATTTATAGTGGTAGTGGTGACCTAATGGGCTCAGACTGAAGCCCGAAAATTATAATATTCGCAAGCTTCGCTAGGCGAGTCTGTAGCGAAGGTTCGCTAGGCGAAGGATTTGCTCGCCTAGCGAGCATGCAGTTTATGACCTAATGGGCTCAGAACGAAGCCCAACCATTCTGGTAATCGCAAGCTTCGCTAGGCGAAGGAGTTGCTCGCCTAGCGAGCAAGCTAGTTTGGGCCTCTTCTGGATTGGGTCTGTTGTGAGCTGGGCTTTTGTTCCTTTAGAGTCAGTGCCTTGCAAAATAAGTCGGAACGCCTTGAAAGATGCCTTGTAATATCAACGGGCAAATTTTGGGGTATGACACCATCACCTCTTTGTTGGTAGGATTTTTTGTTTTTGGTTTTTTATAAAATGACGACGGAGTCACACCAAAACCCTTACCCCTCACACGACCGAAATACTCAGGAACATTTAGTACTCGACTAAGTACGCTCCTGCAATCCTGGACCTCGGTTGAAGGTAAGGTTTGGGATAAAGTCTCCTGAAATATTATTAGAGGAGATTAAAAATGAATTATATGTCTAACAAAATTTTCGATATAATTAAAGAAATAATGTTACATATACTTACACATTCGTCATAAACATTTTGGACCGCTTCAACGACAGCCCCATCCTTCCCAACCCGAGCAGCCTTCCATAATACGTGCTCCGGAAGAGATGTTGCGTCACTTTTCTCCTCGGCTAGCTACGCATTGAATTAGATTATAAGATCATCAATTATAACATATTGTGACAATGTATAAGCTCATAGCATTTGAATATACTCACAATTCTTTGTTGTAACCGTGCATATCCCGTACGCCCTTTTTTGTACGGATACGCGGGTTTTGATGTCCTTTTCCGATTTTTGTCGCTTACTTCCTGGATAAAAAAGTTTAAGGCATATTAGAACCAAGTATCTTAACAATTGTATAATATCATAATTAATAGACATTACATGGAATTTTTCGTTTCTTCGTTTGGCGACAAAGTTATCCCATTCATCGGCTGAAATAATCTCGGCATACTTCATTGGCCGTTCTGCTTCAACAAATTTTCCTTCCTCATCCTTGAGAAATTTGTTGGACAAAAAGGATCGAAATCCTCGGAGTCTTTTTCCGGCCAATTGAATACAATATTTTTGCCGGCTTTCATCGATGTGAAAGGATCTCTAAAAAACATACACATGGAGTGTGTTATTATAAGTAATATTATAACAATATATGATCAACAAATAGTCAACAAAAAAAACATATAACAATATATGGTAAGTACCTGTATCTCGGACCATATTTTTTCTTTGCCAACCTTCAATTCCGGACTTCTCCAATTATCACATGTAATCGAAATATGTTGTCGAACAAGGAAACCAATGTAACTTGCCAACATTGAACCGTTAGGCTCAATTAGTTGGTCTTCAGCACTTCAATGTACTTCAAATTTTACACCCTTGTCTCTTGCACGAATGATTGACTTCATAACAGTCAATCCTCGTTTGATTTCTTTTTCAACATTGTTACGTGATCCATTCGCGTCATGGGTATCGTCTTGGTTAGCCATTTTATCTGTAATATAGAAATGATTCAATAAGACCCAAGTAAGACAATGACCATATTCGTGAAGCTACACAAAAAACACATTCATATACCTTCCATTTCTCTCATGTTACAACAATCTAAACTCTTTTTTATTTATCATTATTGAATACAAACTCACACACACCTACTGCATACAAAAGACCAATGCAAACTTATGGTGTTTGGAACATGAACAAACTTGCATCCATAATCATCAAACTTCCAAGCACAAGCTCAAACACACTTCAAATGATATCAGTTTTCAATCAGAAATAAAAAACTCAGTTTGCCCTAAACAACATTAATCAACATAATGCACAAAATGTAAAACTCAGTTTAGAAAATGCCCTAATCAAACACATGAAGAAAGTGAACGGTAACGATGGAGAAGAGAAATACCTTCAAGGTGACGGTAACGATGGAGAAGAAAGTGAACAGTGACGGTGGACGCAGATAACTCAGTGAACGTGAACGCAGCAGCAGAAAAAGGCGACGGCGACGACGACGGTGAGGGAGGGAGAACGAACGGAGAACGAGAGTAATCGCAGTAGAGAGAAAACCCAGTTACGTAAACGAAATAGCTTATAGAGAGGGAAAATAAAGAGACATGCAGTATATGTTATAATTTTAATGTTAACTAAATGGGACCTTAGAGGGCGCTTTTGTAAAAAAAGCGCCCTCTAAAGGGGGCCTAAGAGGGCGCTTCTGAAAGCACTCTCTAAGGCTTTCCAAAAGCGCCTTATAAACTGGAATTGTACATGGACTTAGAGAGCGCTTTTTAAAAGCGCCCTCTAAGGGTAACCTTAGAGGGCGCTTTCATTAAAGCGCCCTCTATTGGTGTCCCTCCATTTCCTCATTATTTTTTTTTTGACTTCACTTTAGAGGGCGCTTTGTTACAAAAGCGCCCTCTAAAGGGGGCCTAAGAGGGCGCTTCTAAAAGCGCTCTCTAAGGCTTTCCAAAAGCGCCTTATAAACTGGAAACGTACATGGACTTAGAGAGCGCTTTTTTAAAAGCGCCCTCTAAGGTTACCCTTAGAGGGCGCTTTCAATAAAGCGTCCTCTATTGGTGTCCCTCCATTTCCTCATTATTTTTTCGCTTCACTTTAGAGTGCGCTTTGTTACAAAAGCGCCCTCTAAAGTGCGTTGTCTATTCCAGTAGTATGCTCCTTATTTTTTCTCTTCACTTTAGAGTGCGCTTTTGTAATAAAACGCCCTCTAAGGGGCGCTGTCTATTCCAGTTTTTGGCGTAGTGTACGTGCATTAATTCTCTAGCCATAACTTATAATTATTGATTCCTTGTTACTTACTAAGCTGGACAATTGCTCTATTTGCGATCGGTATTCTTACAATTTATAATCCCTACTCATCTAATTTCACTTAACACGCTCATCAATACACAAAGAGCATTAAGAGTAAAAGAAATTAATCAGAAATTATATAATCAAAACATTCAGATAACATCAAAGAATCATATGATTCAATAGAGTAAAATCATGTTCATCTTCAAAGACCTAATAAAGAGAAATCTAACTATCCGTAGTTAAACAATGAAATACCATGAGTATAGATGAATAGTACATGAAAGTTAATGAAGGAATATGTCTCTAATGATTGTAAATCTCTCAAAATGCATGCTGGAAAATTCCTTGTTGTCACTTCCTACTCTCTAAATCAGAACCCTTGCAAAAGTAGAAATGTTTTCTATTTAAAGTTGTCAAAACGTGTCTGACATGCGCTCCATTGTGACCGTGATAGGTAGCATCGCAATCGCGATAATTTCCCATCGTGACCATGATAAAGTCATCTCAATCTCGAGAAATCCAGGGATAAATCATGTTGTTTTTCTTCTAATTTTTTTAAGTCCCTAATATCTCTTTCTTTGCCAATTCTTCTTATTTCTTCATCATTTTAGCTCATATTGTACTTATAATTTCACTGATTCTAGGGGTGTTAATTGGTTTGGACAAATCAGAATTCAAACCAAATCATGATGTTTGGTTCGAACATTTTTTTAGTTCAGGCAAAAACCGAACCAACCTCAATGAAATCCGATGTTAATTGGTCCAGACAACAAATTTTTGAAATTCTACTGGAAAGTCCGTCAGCCCGAATATATCATAATTAATTAGTATAATATATATCATTATCATGGAAACTAGAATAAGGCATTCAATTTAAGAAGAAAAAATTGAAACGTCATTCGTGATATTCATAACCAATTTGTAGTAATAAAAAAATTAAGAATTTTATATTATTTTGAAATTTTAGTTGATATAAATTCAATATTTTTTAAAAATATTTGTGCATATTTGTTTCTAATATATTCGACAAATCCAATTCAAACCAATTTGTTGTTTATCAATTTGGTTCATATTTGGACTTTATCACAAAAATATCCAAGTCCAATCCATATATTTTTATTGGTTTTGTTATTTCTAGTATTGGCACAACATCACTACTAGAAATGCATAATCCCAGAAATGCATAATCCCATATATTCAATCGAGAGTAAAAAATAGTTGTACTACTAATTATAGAATACAATTAGAAAACAAATATTGTCATTGCATTAAACTTTGAAAGAGTTTCTTACTTTGTTGGTATTTATTTTGATTTTTTATATTTTATGAAAAAAATTGAATAATCAATTGAAGCCAATTTTTTTATAAACAAATGATTCTTCGTAATTTATAAAAATATCATTTTTTGAAAGTGTTAAAAGTTAGCTACAACAATATCTCATAATAAATTTGTATGAATAAAATTTATTTATTTTATCACGATTAAATTATTAATTGTTTATAAACTCAAAACCTCTTAAAATTTAAGGAGATTTAGAGTAAACATAATCGTCTCAATTTTTTTTTTGAGACATTATATAGATTAATCGTAATTTTATTACGAAAAATAAATAAAAATTTTATTTAACTATCAAATATTATAAACAATTTTATGAGACATTATTTATTTATTTATGGATTAATGACAAATTTAAAATTTTACTGTAGTTTATTTTACACGTCTTGAAGATAGTACTAAGAAAGAATATCAAGAGTAGTTAAGGTGCACCAATACCATTCTGACACTTAAGAAAGAAATTCCAAAATTCTAAGGTGTGGAAGGAAGAATTTGGCTAGTGAAAGAGAGAAAAAAGAGGCAGAAAGAAGAAGATTCCCATGCCATGCAGATGTACTAGCAGTACAGTAAAAGACTAAATAATGAATTCATGAAAAGAAAGGTCAGTTCACAACTTACTCACACACACAACATATCTCTTACGTTTGGGGCCTAAACCGTACCACACGTTGGACCTACTTCTGTTGACAATGTTTTTTTCAATTAATTTAAATTGTTTGGTACTTGTGTTGCGTCCAAAACTCGTCACCCCCCACAATTTACTCTCTCAAAATTCACAACCATAGAACTTAGGTTTGCTTAAGCATTGGAATGTGCATTTTTGGTTCAACATTATCACCAACTATGTCTCATGTTTCTGCATCTACGCTTTCATTACCTTGTCATTCATCAGTCATATCTTAATATGTTTGATATGACTCTCTCTATCTACTGTCTACGGCCCGCCCAGACCACCTTTCATTCCATACACTCAATTGTGGTTCTTGTTTATCTAATTATTGCACTAATTATTCTTCTTTTTGTCCTTGTCTTTTTTTTTTGTTTCTAAGGTATAATCATTTTATTTTTAAGTTTCAAATAAAAAATGAGAGTGTTTAACTAATTATGTGCTTCATCATTGTTGTATTCATAATAAAAGAATATTGAAAAAAGTCACTTTTTATCAAATTGCTCTCATTAACATGTTTTATGACACTATTAATTTTTTAGTATAATTAGCTATATTTTATATGGTAGTTCAATAAAGAATATATATATATATATATATATATATATATATATATATATATATATATATATATATATATATATATATATATATATATATATATATATATATATATATATATATAAGTTGAGAGACATTGATGGTATGTCTAAATATTTACATTTTCTCCAAATGTAAAAGTATAGAATATTTTAATTGAAATATATTTTTTAACTTCTAAAGGTTTTTAAAAATGATTTATGTTGCTAGAGAGATTATTGGTTTAATAACGTAATATGAGATATACCGCTTTCTAGAAAATTGTTTCGTGGAAATAATCAAATACAAAGTGGTTATCAACTATTAATTTTCAAGAAGTGACTATCAATCACCAGTGACGGAATTAGATAAAAAAATTTGGGATGACCGCTAACATAAAATAAAGATTATAAATAAAATGTAAATAGTATTTTAAATAAAACATTAAAGTTAAAATAAATACAAAGTTAATTACTAAAAATTTAAATTACATGACTTAAAACTACCTTAAAGTAATGCTTTTCGCGTTCCGAGTGATTTGAAATCGTCAATAATTGACTCCGAACTAATGCTTGCACTAATCTCCCTTTCAATATATACTGTCATGTTATCTCCAAGAAACCCATAATCCATCTTGTTTCTCAACTTAGTCTTAATAATTTTCATTGCTAAAAAAGACCTCTCAGTTGTGGCCGTAGAAACGGGAAGAGTCATGATAAGACGAAGTAGTCTATCAATCAAGAACTAAGTTTCAGCCTATCCAGATGCAATCAAACATGAACATAGTTCTTGAATAGTTGATAAATTATTCTAGTTTGATGCTTGACGAGCAACAAATAGAAAATGTTGGAGTTGAAATTGCAAATTATTCTTCTCTTGATCACTAAAATCCATAGGATAATATTTTTCAACTAAAGAACAAATAGTATCAATGCTAAAAGCTTTATATCCATCCTTAGGAGATAAAGAACAAGAAAGAGTTAACAAATTCATTGCCTACTCACTGAATCTGCTATTCAACTCGTAACTATTTGTCAATGGTAGTGAAAAAGATTTCAACTTTAAAGTAATGTTGAATTGTGACTTGATTCTCTTCAAGACGGGAGCGTCCAAATCTTGTTGTTGAATGAACATCATTAAGATCAGGAATCTCAATACCATGCTTTTCACAAAAAGATACCACTTTAGTAAACAATAGATCCCATCCATTTTCTCTCAAACCTTGAATAAGATGTTTTGTTGAACGAACCAAGTTCATAGCATTAACTACATCTTGATTTTTTTTTGTAAGGCTTGACAAAGCATATCTGTTATTCCCATGATTTCTTTCATCAAGTACAAAATAAATATAAAATCAAATGCCTTCAAGTAATTGTAACAACTATCTGCATCCCCACGTGTAGCATAACTCCCTTTATCTTTTGCAAATTTTTTAAAACTAAACAAGTTGCTTCATACATGTTTATCAAGCTAGAAATTGAATCGTAATGTGATCCCCAACGAGTATCTCCAGCTCGTTTCAATCTACCAACTTGATTTGCACCTTTACTAGTTACAATCTCATCAATCTCTAACAAATAAGCATTTTCTTCTAATTGGGCAGCTTGTAACTCATCATGACGCTTTGTAGAAGAACAAACAACATTCACAACAAAGATCAGCTTCTCAAAAAATTTATGAACAGGTTTGACTTCTCTTGATGATGTAACTAATGCAAGTTGCAATCGATGAGCAAAACAATGAACATGGTATGCATAAGGACAATCCTTCATAAAGAGGGCTTGTAAACCATTCCATTCTCCTCTCATATTGCTAGCACCATCATACCCTTGGCCACGAATGTTAGAAACATCAAGGTTATGTCGAGAAAGTATATCACATATTGCTTCCTTAAGAGTTAAAGATGTGGTGTCTTTAACATGTGCCACATCAAAAAATCTCTCTTGTATTAAACCAACTTTATCAACAAATCTTAATACAAGTGCCATTTGTTCCTTTTTTGACTCATCACAAGCTTCATCAACAACGATACAAAATTTGAAATCACCAATTTTCTCACGAATACTCTTTTTCACCCTACTAGAAAGAATTTGCAAGAGCTCTTTTTGAATTTGATGTGAAGTATACTTGCAATTTTATGGAGCATTTTCCAATGTAATTTTTGCAACTTCATCATTGTAGGATGCTAAAAGTTTCAATAACTCAAGAAAGTTACCTTGATTTCTTGATTTGCTACTTTCGTCGTGACCCCTAAAAGCACAAGCTTGTAGCGTTAACCAACGAACAGTGTCAATTGAAGTCTTGAGTCGTAACCGATTATTCATTCTTTGACTTGAACTTTGCACTTGAATAACATTTCTAATATGACCATCTTGATTCAACAAGTCTTGACAAGCTTTCATTGCATTGTTGTGTGGTGAGCAAGGATCCTTCCCTATGTGTTTAAGAAAGGAACAATGTTTTCCATTCCTAACTTTCTTCCAATTTCTAAAATCCATAGAAATAAAGACAAGTGATCTGGGACATCCACTTAGTTTTTTGCTAAAAAGGTAACATGGTAAGCAATATGCGGCAGCTTCAGATGGTGAATATTCTAACCATGATGGAAATATGCTAAACCAAGTATGTTGAAACCTTCTCGGATGATCCTCGTTACCGGACAAAAGATAGTTTTCTAAATGAATTTGATATGGATCCCATTTTAGATAAGCTCTTCGTATTGCATCCACTTGATTTGGTGGATATTGCCAAATCGGAGGACACTTTCCAGGATCGCGTTCCAAAGAATTTTCAAAACCATAATGCTCTTCAATTGTTGGATTCTCAAGAACTGTTTCAGATTCGGATGTCGGGATTATGATTTCTTTATCTTTCTCTTCTCTTTCAATTTCACATGCTTTCCTTTTGAAAAAAGAATCAATTTTCCTATTATTCATCTTTACTCTTCCTATAATATCATATCAGATCCAAAAATCAATTTAGAGAACATAAAAATTAAAAGAGAAAAAATTAATAAACTTAATTAATCAACTTTAATCCGTTTTCAAATACCGGTAACTTCACTATTAGAAATTAGCAGCAACAATGATTAAATAAACCTTATTACAGTGTATAACTATATTTGTAAATTACAGTGTTATGAATTGACTTAATAAACCTCATATAGATTATTTTAACACATCAAGAAAGAAGAACCCTAAAAATCTCAAAAACACAAATCAAGCAGTCACTTTATTTTGTTACTTTTTATAAAAGAAGAATGAATAAAGTTTTTTACCTGTTAGATGCCGATCACTTTAATCTGTTCTGATTCCTGTGCCGGTAGCAAACCCATATGAGAAAGAAAGGAAAGGTAGGAGATTTTTATCTTATCTGTATTTTAACCTAACTTTGAATGAAAAAGAAAAAATAAAAATTAATTTTAATTTAAAATAAGGATGTTTTAGTAATTTAATATATATGAATTAAAAAAAAATAAAAAGTTGAGGGGTGGCCGTGGCCTTCCCACGTCCCCCTCAGTTCCGCCACTGTCATTCACTAATCTTTAAGATAAAACGACTCAGATATACGGTATGATATTCTACATTAGAGTAAACATTATTCTAAATATATCCTTTAATATGGTCGTGTAAGTTCTTTCGCAATAGTTTTTCTCACTGAGAGAATATTTTTCAAAATGCAACTATTTTCCAAATAGCAAAGAAGATAAATTAGGAAATTTTTGACATCTTTTGAAAAGTGACAAAGTATGTATTTATAGTAAAAAAAATCATCTTCAACCCATGAATGAACATGCCAATTTATTTGATAGTTATGGAATCGGATAATTAGATGAAAAAATGTGCGAGAGATTTCTTGAATGGTGACTCAGTCTAACATATGGTCACAACTTGCTTTGTCAATAATAAATGTAATGGTTCTTAATCAAACTTGGTCATTAAATATGATGTGTCAATTTTAATTTTAATTTTCTTTTTTAAAAATTAAAGTTTCTAGTATCAAATAAATAAGATTAATATCAAGCAACAAATCTGACCAGAGCATAACCGAGTTGCATTAACTTACTGTGCATGATATTAATTATTGGTTATCTCCTATGACACACCCCAATTTGACCTCTATTATATAAATCTGTGAAAGATTTAAAGGTTATCCAACGTGAGACTTAAAAAAAATTAATATACCCATATTTGAACATTAACTCATAGTTTGACAAATATGTTTCAACATTCCCCAAGTTGAATTTAAAAAAAAAATCCATAAGTAGCATATAATGCTTCTATAAATTAGTGCTTCGACATGGTTGTCAATAGACTTAAACCTTATCATAGAAAATAAGATTTAGATTTATCAAGAGTGATCGTAGTCTTAAAATTTATCTCTTATATTAGATGTATAAATAGTTTTTTTTTTGGGTGTATTCTAAAAATTATAATGTCATAACAGCCATGCACGTCTATTCCAATTTAGTGAACATTCTAAGAATTTATGATTAGATTCCATAGGAAGCGATCTCTTTCCACATTCCCAA
Source organism: Lathyrus oleraceus (assembly GCF_024323335.1). Classification (NCBI taxonomy): domain Eukaryota; kingdom Viridiplantae; phylum Streptophyta; class Magnoliopsida; order Fabales; family Fabaceae; genus Lathyrus; species Lathyrus oleraceus. Next base: position 430,959,100 of record NC_066579.1, read on the forward strand.
AGGTGAGTCTATCAAGAGTCTTCTTATATCTAGGTACTCCACTCCAGATGGAGTATATATATCACTAAAAGTTTCTATTTCTTTAACATCTAATTGTTTCAAGAATCTTGCTCAATAGTATGTTCATTTCATATCACTTCACAACTTGTTATTATCCAATAAATCTAATTCTTGGGATCTTTAATCTTTCAAATCGAGTTATCATCATGAGTGATTCATTAATCAAGCGAATTCTCAACCATGAGATCCCCGGTATAAAACTGGCTAATAAGTTGTATGGTATTCTACTGCACCGCAGGTCCCATTTAGAATACACCCTCAAATTAAAAGAGAGATAACACAAGAAGTAATTGATTGAATTATGTTGATTGATTTAAATTTTTTGAATTTATTTGAATGAAACTCAAGTCAATCACAAGTGTTGAGTGATAAGAAGATAAGTGAAGGAAGATTAAATACACATAGTTTATTGAGGTTCACCCCCTTAATTCAAAGCTACATTCGGTCCCTTCATATAGAGAGATTTTCATAATGATCAAACATATTACAATATTACTAAGATATTTCCTAATTCATCTCACTTATATCTTTTATTTCCAACGTAAAGAAATGATCGCAATTGGATCTCTGACATCTTTAAAAATTTGACTAATACTTAATCCTTTGAAAAGTTACAAGCAAGAAAACTAGTAATTGTTGAGATATATATTTTCAAATATCTCGCAACAGAGGTAAACAATATGGGAAATAACTCATTTAAAAAATAGTGGATTAATTTCACTTCTAATCACATTTTTGCAAACGAATATTCTCAATAATATAAATAAAAAATCATTTTTATTATAAAAAATCATTTTTATTATAAAAAAACATTTTTTTGTTCTTCCCTATAATAAGTTTTGTAGAAAAATGTTAGAATAATTTTAATTAGTTATTAATTCTAAAAAAAAGAGAAAAAAAATAAATTAAATATAATTTGTATTTAATTTCATCTTTAAAAAAATGCATTTTTTGAAACATGATAATTAAATTAAAATAAAAGTTTATTTTATTTTCAAATAACTTAAAACACGAAAAAAAATCTTTTTTATTTATAAATTAGAAGTAAGAAAATGATTTTTAAAGGTATTTGTTAGAACTATTTAATGACAAAAACCACTAAAATATTAGTTCAAAATGAACACACACATACTTACATTTTATCATTCCAAGGAACTTGAAAATGGTGACCACTTCTAACAGTATTAGGTCACTCTCTAAGTTCATTCACCAAGTTGTGTCAAGGTTGTTTAGTGTGATTTACTGTGATATATTGTAAGGAATAAAATAGTAAAAAATTGAGTCTTTAAATAGCTTTTTTTTGCTTATCGTTAGATGAACTTGATCTTTTGATAAATAAGTTATTGTGATTTTTATAGTTTAATATAGCCTATTTCACGTCCTTCGTATTTCTTGTTATGTAAAATTTGTACGTACTACTTAATTGTTCCGATTTTATAAGTTGGGATGGAAAAAAAAACTAAATTTAGTCTTTCCAAAAAAAAAAACTTAAATTATGATAGGTAGAGAAAAAACACAAATATAATAAAAACTTGGAAACAAATGATAGCTTAAGTATAATCACCAGATGAAATCGTTGAAAACATGCATCAATAAGATGATTTTTTTTTCTCCAAAGACAACTATTCTCTGAAAGGAATTTAAAAAATAATCAATAAGTAAAAAGGGAATAAGATATTCAACACAAAGGATAATGAAGAGGAAATACTATAAAGTTTTTAGTGCATTTTGAAAAATTACTAATGATCTATATTTATAGCTAAATTCCAACTCTAATACACGAACCAACAAACCAAGATCAATTCACTGTCATAGAAACAAACGATTAAATTGGAAAAATATGTGAGAGATATTTAGACATGCTATTTAATCAAGTTAATTGAAAGAGAATTTAATTTGAGAGTGGTGATTAACCGCGTGGTCCAATCATATCGAAAGTTCCGTTAATTAAAAAAATGGGTTCAATTTTTTTTAAAACTAATCATAATAATTAAAAAAAATATATATCAAAAATACAATTATGTATTAATTAAAATTAGGATCCTCTAATAATATTTGGGACTCTTGCTGCAGCACATGTTGCCCTTGCACATGACTAGCCCCGATGGTTGAGTCTTACACTCGATCACAATTTTACGAAAAAAACAAACATTGTTAATAATATAAATAAAAAAATCACTTTTATTAAGAAAAGCAAAAAAAATAGATTAATATTTTTTGTAATTTTTATAGAAAAATATAAAAATAATTTTAATTAATTATTAATTTTAGAAAAAACGAACACACACACGTCTACTTACATTTTATCAATCCGAGGAGGTTGAAAATGGTGACCACTTCTAACAGTACTACATGACTGATCGACTCATGCAAGCACCGTGTACAGTTGACATACTTTCTCCATTATTTCTGAAACCAGACGTTTATTAGTAAAGTTTTTTTTTCTCTCTCTCTGGACTATATGGTCCATGCCTTAGGTAAAGATGTTTTCAACTCTCTCATAACTAACTTTTTTACATAAAGTTACTCCAACAGAATTATCTTTTACCCACTTCAAAAACGGTTCCCTGTACCCTGTTTATTTAGAACTAAATGGATGACTAATTAAGTACTCTAGACATATCATTATTTTTTCACTATCACTAGTACATATAAAATTTTAAAATGTCACAAGCATATATAATTAAATGCTCATTAATTTGTTGTAATGTTAGATATTTTTGCAAACTATACTCCACACGAAATCGTGGATGAATATGCTCCAAATATTTGGGTTCGTACAGAAAATAGTCTTGACCACTGTATCGTTTGGTAAACACACGAGTTAATTACTTCTCCTTTTTCTGTCATTCTACTTTTCTACTCTGCTCTGTAAAATAACCACAGGAAATTGACTGGAATTACAAGAAAAGAAAACCTAATGGATGCATCAGCACCGCACGCCCAGCCCCACTCATCTCTTATAGCTTAATCTAACCAATCTCTGCCACGTGATCATGCCCCCCTTAAAACCTCTCACGTGCCTATATTCATCCTCTCACGTGCCTCTTTCATAAACCACTTCTTTTTTACCTCTTCAATATAAATAAATACACACAACCACCCTCTTCTCTCCATTACAAACCACTATAGCACTTTCTCTCTAAACGCATTCAATTTTCAATTCAATTCACTGTTTCTTCTTATCTCAAGATAAAAAAAAATGTTTCTTCAATAAATTATATGGTAGTAGTATTTTTTCCATCATGTTAGAGAGTGGTAGTGATCGTGATTCTGGGATGAGTTTAGAAACAGTTAATTCCAATACACAGAGAACTTCTTTAAGCAGCGCCACTGAAAGCATTTGCAGCACAAGTTTCAGCCGTCTCTCTTTCGAACTCCTTCCGTCATCCTCACCGGAGAGTCTCTCCATCAAACCTCACCGTTCCTCCGATTTTGCCTACTCCGCCATCCGCAAATCCGGTCTCACCTTCCGTGACTTCCACCTTCTCCGCCGCATAGGCTCCGGTGACATAGGCACAGTATACCTCTGTCGCTTACGTGACTCGTCCGTAAACTACATCAACGACGAGGATAGTTCGTTCTACTACGCCATGAAAGTTGTTGACAAAGACGCTGTTGCTCTCAAGAAGAAGTCACACAGAGCAGAAATGGAGAGAAAGATTCTCAAGATGCTTGATCATCCTTTTCTCCCTAGTCTCTATGCCGAGTTCGAAGCTTCTAATTTCTCTTGCATTGTAATGGAGTTTTGCTCCGGCGGTGACTTGCACTCTCTCCGTCACCGTCACCCTCGTAACCGTTTCTCTCTCTCCTCAGCACGGTAAGTACCTCTTTCTTTTCTATTTTGTGGAAAATGAATTAATAAAGTCAATATATAAATAAATTAATTAATATTTATTTATCTATTGTTACAGGTTTTACGCGGCTGAGGTGCTTGTAGCATTGGAGTATCTGCACATGTTAGGAATAATTTACAGAGATCTAAAACCGGAAAACGTGTTAGTCAGATCAGACGGTCACATCATGCTCTCTGATTTTGATCTATCTCTTTGCTCCCACGCAATCCCAGCCGTTGAGTTATCACCAGACGATCCACCACTGGATGTATCCTGCACCCGTCCGCATTCCATTTCTTCTCCTTTCAAGTGTCTCTCGAAGCGACTTTTCCGGTCCAGAAAGGTTCAAACATTTCAATCAAACCGGCTTTTTGTCGCTGAACCCGTTGAAGCACGGTCTTGTTCGTTCGTCGGAACACACGAGTACGTTTCACCGGAAGTAGCTTCCGGAAACTCTCACGGCAACGCTGTGGACTGGTGGTCGTTTGGGATATTCATCTACGAGATGGTGTACGGAAGAACACCGTTTGCGGGCCCATCGAATGAAGCAACTTTGCGCAACATTATAAAAAAACCTCTTAGTTTTCCTACTGCTACGCCTTCCAGTACGCTTGAAATGCACGCGCGGGATCTTATTTCCGGTTTGCTTAATAAAGACCCGAACCGTAGACTCGGGTTGAAGCGGGGCGCTGCTGACGTTAAGATGCATCCGTTTTTTGTTGGGCTTAACTTGGCGTTGATACGGATGGTAACGCCGCCGGAGGTTCCTGGTTTAAGAAGGAACAAAACGACGCCGTTTGTCTCCGGGAAAGATAGTAACGGTAACCGAAGTTCCAGTAAACAGCACCCTGCTTCGTCGTTTGATTACTTTTAAGAGTTTAAGTATGGCCGATTTTTGCGCCCCCGTGTACGGTCGGTGGTTTAAGAGTTTTAAAATAAAAATGGCGGGTGACGTATATTAATGTGTAAATTTATTTATGCTACTCTATTTTTGTAACCTATTTTATTAAATAAATTATATGATTATTACTATAATAATACTACATTTATGTGATGTGTTGCGTATGAGGCGAACTGAAAGTAAGGAAAAGGAAATAGTTTATTGAATTGAATAGTGTTTTGAGTTGTGAGGAAACTAGGATTGGGTTATTACTATTATACTAAGATAAATGAATGGTGGCATTTTTTGTTGCAATATGATATGATGAATTCATAATAGACGCCTTGAAAAGCTGAATTTGGGGTTGTCTTTCCTTTTATAGAATTGTTGGGTTGGTTTGGATAGAATAGGACTGGTAGAAATAAGTTTACTTGACATTACTAAATTCAGAAGTTTCTTTGCTTAATTTCTCCTCACCTGTTTGGAGATTTTATTTAATTATACACTCCTAAGTCATTCAGTTGTATATACTAGATCAGTCTCCTAGACCTATACATACACGGTAATATATATTTTTTAATTTAAAAAGTTATTTTAAAATGATAATATTTTAAATAATATTTTAAAAATTGGATTAGACCGAGTGATTTAATCGATTAGGGTAGAGAGAATGATTTTAATTATATATTCTTATATTTTTTTATTACTTCTTTAAGAATAAACATATACATCAATATAAATATATTATAGATTATAGATTTATTTTGTTTCCATTATAAAAAAAAATTGAATTCGTTAATATTTGTGATATATTTATAAAATTTAAATTTAAATTATTAGTTTATTTAATAAAATCATATGTGATTGATTGAATCAATTAAATTTTAAATAGAAAGTTACGTCAATACAACACTAAACAACTCACGCATATATATAGAATGGTTAACGTGTGAAATTAATAACTCATAAATGCACACGCTCATTAGTAACATACACACCATAATTATTCAATGAAGTAAGATATTACTATCAATTTATTAAAATAAAAGAATATTTAGTGATGTGATGAATTTAATGTTACATATCACTTGTATTCATTTGATGATTTATTGAGGTGTATGTGTAATGTGATTTGTATATACGATAAAATTAGTAAAAATAAAAATACTCTGCAAACATTATTGCCAACAACATAAAAAATATTACGTCAAAGGTGTTTGTCAGTTTTAAGATTTAAAAGACATAGATTGAATTATCTTTGTCTTAAATTATATGATATTTTAGATATTTTGATATTGTTTATTGTAAAGTTTATTAAATAAATATATATTTTATTTTATTTAAAGGATTAAATTTGAAAAAGTCTCAAGATAGATCGTATAAAAATTACGAGTTTGAAATAAATTTGACATTAAAATAAAAAATAAAGAAAATTTTAAAATAACTTGCAATGTAGTAAATAACTTAAAAATAAGGAATTCAATTTATAAAGTGGAACACAAATATAGATATTTTTAGATATTTTTTTTACAAAAATAACCCATTTTATCAAAAAAATATCCCAAAATACCCCTGATTTCAAAAAAAATCTTAAATTACCCCACTTTTAGGAGGAGACGCCAATTCAATTGGTGACTCCTCTTAAAAATTAAATGCAGACGCCAATTGGATTGCGCCCCTATGTATAACTTGAGAGGAGGCGCCAATTAGATTGGCGTCTTAGTGTAAAATGCAATTTTTTTTATTATAAATAGATGCGTTGTGTGAGTTATTGTTCCATATCTCATTTAATCATTTGGCAATCATGTTTAGTATTCGTCGCCGATACGGAAAGGTGATTTATGCGAGAGACAAACCTCAGATGTTGATGTTGTTCTGGAACATCACTACGTTCGATCAACTGAAGACAAAGCTGATTCGTTTCTTAGATGGGAAAATACCAGAAGGGAAAAAAATTAGAAGTATTGAGAGACTTGACAATATTTTTGGTTGGGTGCGAATGAAGACTGATAAGGATGCTAGGGAAATGATGTTCCGTCGAGATGACATCAATTTGATTGTTGTAATCAGTTAGAAATATTTATGTTTTCAGATAGCTTACTTTGTACTGATGTTTGTTATGAACCTCGTTGTAACAAAAAGTTAATGATATATAATGATTGAAGGTTACAGAAATACAATGTTACAAAAAGCTTAAGACCCAGATGACAGATGATGCTCCTCGATTGGGACAGCTGTTCTTGGTGTGTCCTGGTTGACGACAGATACTACATAATCTTATCATTTTATTTATGGAATCCATTTCTGTCCTGATACATGTGCTGTTTGGCCTTCCTTTTCTCTTTCTACGCATCTCGTCATTGTGTCAAACTATATCACCTTCATATGGAGGCCAATATTCCTCCATTGATAGTACCGAGAAGCTTTGATTATATACATTCATGACGGTGACGGTCTTGTACACATCAGATAAATTGTTGTAAGCGTCTTGACGAGTATAAGCGCATGATGCAATTACGTGGGAGCAAGGAATGCGGAAGACCTGGAATTTTCCACAATCGCACCAACTTCGGTTTAGTCTAACAGCATAGGCTAAATTTGGTCTCCCCTCGTTGTGGTCCATTGTTTCTTGGACGCTGAAATTTTGCCTATGACGGTCAAAGACTGTCACAGCGTGTGTGCTAGCTTTGATGCTCTCCTCTTTCATGACCTTCATGCAACACTCACTGAACACTTGCCCGGACATTAACACCGCACTCCATCTTTAACCTCTGGTTGCGAACGTAGAAGCCAACCTATAATAGGTCGACCTTACCAAGGTGGTTATCGGCATATTTCGAATTCCTTTGAATACCCATCGATAAGGTTTGTTGTCACGTGGCCCCATCGATAACCTCTGTCAAATTCTATTGTCCACTACTCTACTGGTATGTTATTTAGTCATCTCCCCGTGTCTTCATTAGACAGTCTAATTTCATCACGATAATATTGAAATGACGGTTGAGTTAGAGCATACTCAACATTCACCACCTTCTTGCGAAGATTCTTATCTTTTATAGCATGTATGAAGTTTTGTGCAATGTGTCTGATGCAATAGACATGGGTAGAAGGAGGATCATGCCATCCATTGTCATGGTTATTGTAAGCACTCTCAATGGCAGCATGTCTATCAGAAATCAAACAGAGATTGGCTTGTGGAGCCACATGCGTTCTGAGATGTCGAAGAAAGAAACCCCATCCACCAGCCGTTTTACCTTCAACCAGAGCAAAGGCAATGGGAAAGACATTGTTGTTGTCGTCTTGTGCAACCGCCATAAGCAAAATACCCTTGTATTTGCCGTATAACCAAGTGCCATCAATTTGAATAATAGGTTTGCAGAATGCGAAACCTTTGATGCATGGGTCAAACGCCCAAAAGAGACGGTGAAAGATTCTATTACCAGTAACACAGGTTCCGTCTGGCATCATCGTTGGCAATGTCTCCATAATTGCCATAGTTCCTGGGACATATGTTTTGTAAGACGCAGCCAATCGAAACTTACAAAGGATGTTATGACATTCGATTACATACCTTCTTGAATCAGTGCGTTTCACTCTAAAATCAGCATAGTTTTTCATGTGGAATTTTTTGATAGCTCGCACACATTCTTCTTTGGTACGAAACATGTCTCCCACCTTTAATCCGCCTTCTGATCATGGAGACGGTTTTTATCTTTACTTACTTATTTAAAGATTATTATCTCTAACTAATATTTTTACCTTTTTGGTGTAGATGGTATGCACGTGGTATGAGTTACAATAGATGTCCAAGACATTGTATTACTCAGTATCGCAATCTGTTGGATCACCTTCAACCGACAGACGTAAGGATAATAACTTAATTATTTCGTTATAATTTGTTAACTTCTTCTACCTAGATTATAATCCTATCTTCTTTCACATTTCAGTTTGGCGTCCATACCTTAATTTGGATCATGACCATGAGGTCAACTCCGAAGACGCGGCCGTATGGACTGCATGCACACCGATAATACGGTTCACAACTGTGGAGATGCACAACAGTGATCGTGTGAAGTTGCGGTTTGGTATGCCCCAAAACATCCCGGATCCCCCAGCTAGCCTAGGAGAATGGCATTTGCGCAAAGTTAACGATCAATGGAAATTCAATCCATGGCAAAGCTTCGTAAGATCGGAGTGTCGCAAATGGAAGCACCGCCATGACCATGTGTTAACTGACGCAGTCATGCCAACTGAAGAAAAACCAAGTCGTACTTATATGGCTTGGTACAGATCGGTTGGTTTTCAGTTCATCGCCGAGGATATATACCTGTACGACCCATTCCAGATGACTTACACACCTGACACCTCAACATCAAACCCCTAACAACAGTGTCAGGCCGGATACACACAACCCCCTATCCGTCAAACGTTCCGTTCAACCAACACAAAAACATACAACTAAAACATGTCATACACCCAACCCCAATACCAAGAGCATATCCCATACCACCACCAACAAATTGACCATCAACCTGAGACCCAACATCGCTTCGCACCCACCTCATCACCCTACCAAAGTCGCCTTAGCCAGAATACCCAACGATCATTCAACACCAACCGCCCCTCCTCCTACCATAGCCAAGAAGCCCAAACCTCACAAAACCAAAACATCCAACAACGTTATCTCTACCAAACACCCCAACAACCTTTCCAACCTTTCCTTGACGCATCATTCACACCCATGTCTCCCTTCAACCGTCCCGGTCGTCCATCAATGAGTCAACCACAACCCAACTTCTCTAGCATGGGTCATGAACTCAGCTACGATGGTACATCATCGATGCATACTGAAGACTATGCCGACTTGTCTGACTACCTCAACATGCCTTCTCCTGTAGTTGGTAGTGACGCTCCTGGCCCCTCAGATGCTCAAACACCTATACTTATTCATCAACGTGGGTTAGGGCCACGGGTTAAGGTATCTAGAGGATGTGGGACCAGAGGTCGGTTAGGTGATTCCGGTCATCACCATTAGGCTTTTTTGTGTAAACGGAAAAATGTATTAATATCAATTGGTCCTATTTCAAATTTACCTATCACGTATACCATTTACCAAAAAAAATTGCATTTTACACTAAGGTGTCAATCCAATTGGCGCCTCCTATCAGCTTATACACATGCCAATCCAATTGGCGCATGCATTCAATTTTTAAGAGGAGTCGCCAATTGAATTAGCGCCTCCTTCTAAAAGTGGGGTAGTTTGGGATTTTTTTTGAAACCGGGGATTTTGGGAATTTCCTTGAAAAAGTGGGTTATTTTTGTAAAGAAGTCATTTTTAGAAATCACTCATTTTCCACTAAACACTTAGATACTTGAGTTTGTAAAACTTGTGTGAAATTGCGGACCCTTAAAATTATAAACTAACACTGTTTATACACAAGTCCTAACATAATTGTCTACAATGGTCGACTCATCAAAACTTGTCATGTCTTCGTCTCCATGCAATATTCGTTTCTGATAGGCTTCCATGTGTTCTGGAATAACTGTCTGATCTTATCCGCTTGGGCCTCATTCGACCGCGTGGAGAGTAACATCATATTGAAAACTCGGAATTTCACTAAGTCCAAAAACTAACAAATTGTTGGTCTTTAACTAACTGCTTGGAAATTCAACCAAGGTCGCCAATATCATTCGATGGGATGAATTCGTCAAAAATGCATACCTAATTCCATGGTCGAATGACCATTTTGACCTAAGTAAAAACCCAAGTCATTAAACAATCTTCAAAAATTGTCAAATCCTTACAATCAAGGCTTATGTTGAAAATTCGAGGTAACAAATTGCCCCTAAAATGCCATATGTTTTGACTTTCCTTTTAATCAAAAGGAGAAAAATGGCATTTCTTAAATGATTTTTGACACTATTCAAAAACCTTTTTGCTTACGCCAGCGTCATCATTGCACTTTTTCACAAACGTCTCCTCAATATGGTTTTTTTGCAGAAAAACCATCATTACTCCTACTTCCTAGGAGAGTGGGAAGTTACTTCCACCCATTAATCCTTCCACTTTTTTGAATAGGAATCGTCTACGGCTACCACGTGAGTGCCATTTTTCGGACGTTTGCTTACCACTATCCTCTATAAATATCGGTGTCACTTCTTCATTTCAACTCTTCCAACTTCAAACACTAATACGCACCAGTCTTTTCACTCAAAAATCTCTTCTTCCATATAGTTTCAGAAGAAGAAGAAATGACAACTTTTGCCACCTCTGAACCAGTCACGGAAAGAACCCAATAGCATTCATGATTTCGACGTCAGATGAGGAAAATGGGAGAGATTTCATACCTGAACCACCACTCGCCAAGGAGAAAATCTCCATCTGAGCTAAACAGGTACTCATTCCATTCTCCCTCTCTCATAAACTCTTAGCATTTTTAGGTCTGTTTCCCACTGCTAAGTCACACCCTATTAAGATGAAGAGTTTCTTTCCATGTTATCATGTCACCATGTCCTCTGTGTTCGAAGAACGCTCTCTTGACCTAAATTTCATGGAAACGCCCATGCGTGTTTTTCAATCAGCACCCTCCCCAAAATAAGGATTATATTTCCTGGCTCGACAAGGTCTATAACAAAAGGAAAGAACAATGGGAAAACCTATGTATCTTTGACGTAATCTAGTTATCTAGAATCGGCCCTAGGTATAACCCTGATATGTTGCTCGCATCGATCTTCTTTTGGGAAGGTTCGACAATCACGTTTCAATTTCCATGTGGAATTCTTACGCCGACTTTATTGACATAGTAGCTATCACGGGGCTTCGACCGACATGTGAAACCTTCACCCCTATAGTGGAAACTGTAAATGAGTTCATCTTCGAACGATTCAACTTTAAAAATTACATTATCGATCATCATAAGACCAAAATATAAAAGGTCTCTGACCAATAACACATTGCTTTTCTAACCTTCTGGCTCTCTTACTACTTCTTTTGCCTGAGCTCTTTGCAAATAGCCAAAAAATATGTTTCCTTTGCGATCCAACTTCATGAGGGTCGAAAGATCTCTCTTGGTAAGTTACTTTTAGCCACTTCATATGAATCAATGGGTAGCGCATCTCACAAGATGAAACACCTCCTTGAAACCAAAAAATAAATACTTTTTTTCTGGCCCCTTATGGATTTTACAACTTTGGTTGAATGCCACATTCGAAGCAAAGCTAGAAATAACCATATTGAAAGCTTCGATGGAAGAGGATGATTGCAGGAGCATTGAAAATGTTATAATTTCCCTAACTACCCCATACAACACTCCTTCACATTTTCTTCTCTTACAAACCAGTTATAGTACAAAATTATTCTCTTACATTTTGTTATCATCAAAATTTAAGAATCGTTGTAGAACCAAACCTGTTCTATCAAATTTTCTACCAACAATATATCATCAAGACTAGGGAGACCTGGATAGACCGGTTTGCATATCCCCTTAATTTTTCCTCTTGCTCCATCACCAAAAGTAACATAACTATTGGAGTATGATCTTAACTCTTCTAGATATTTTTTTCTCTAGTCATGTGCCTAAAACATCCACTACCAAAATACCAATCTTCTTTTGAGGAAACTCTAAGAGATGTGGGAGCTATGAGACAGGTGGATAATACTTTGGGTTTCCACACTTTCCTTGCTTGAGTTTTCTTATCTTTATTTTTGTTGAAACTTGGTTGACTGTAGGATTGAGGATATTCATACAGTCTATAACATAAGAGCTTTATATGACCATTGAAGGAGAATTGCGACCCAAAGCGCAGCGGAAATTAAAAAAAAAATTCTCCTTTAGAGATCCTTACGAATGGTCATGATCAGTGATAGAATATTTACCTCTTGTGACGGTTGAATCCTTTGGTGCAGATCTCTTGTGACGATCAAACCCTTTGATGCAGATCTCTTGTGACGATCAAACCCTTTGATGCAGATCCACTAAACGATCACGAACGTTGAACGATGACAACGTCTCTACTCAGTCCACACGAACGGGTTCCTTCAATCTCAGTGCTAGCTGGTACGAATGAAGGCTTTGAGTGAGAGAGAGAGAGAGAGAGAGAGAGAGAGAGAGAGAGAGAGAGAGAGAGAGAGAGAGAAAACGAAAATAATGCAACCGCAAATTTTTGCTTCTGCACAAGGGTTCTATTTATAGAACCACTTGTGTGGGCTTCAAGCTAAAAGCCCACTTAAGTGTATTTTGGCCCATATCTTATAATATGCCCAAAATCACTTAAGCCCATGGTACCTTACCATATTTCGTATTCTACTCAAGTACACCGTACCTTACGATGTTCTATAATCCACTTAAGGGCACCGTACCTTACGGTATTCCTTAGTTACTCTATCTCTCATCAATCCGTCCTTTGTGTGTGACCCTGTAGGTTTTCGTGACGTTGGCAATTATATTAAATCACGCATTTAACATAATAAACAGTGAGCGGTATCTAGCAACACATCACTGCTACCCAAGACACGAAAATGTCATGTGATCTGACAAAACCATCTGTGATAATAATTATGTGTATAATTACCCTTTTGCCCTTATGTCTATATTGAACACAAGGCATAGACCGTGTCATCCTTGTCCAGTTCAATATTGGGCCCATAGACATTTATCCTGTTATGCAGGATGGGCAAATTCCATCTAGGTCACTCATGTCCCTCAGCATGCTTTGTGGAGTACCCATCAACTGTCTTTATGGTTATCCAGTTACGGATAACGTTGGATCAGCAATAAAGCACTCGACTCTACATCTAGGATCCATAGTGGTTTCAGGTCGAAGAGTGGAATACACTATTATCACCATGAGAATAACTTATGACACCTTGCATAACTTTCTATATAGTATTCTCATAGCGGGTCAATCCGGTATAAATATTACTCTTAATATTCATACCTATGTTTAAGACTTGATAACTCTTTATCCATGATCCATGAGATGTGATCATCAGTCTACAAACATAATAGTCTTAATGCTTTAATGTTATCCCACTTCACACTAAAGCTCGACTACGGATACTTTAGGAATAATGTCCTTATGTTTAATGTGTTCTCATGATTAAGTCACACTTAATACATTAAACGGACTATCTATTCCAGGGACTTTATTAATCAACCATAATAAAGAGAATGCCTTTTATTATTCGATACAAGTACCCAAAATGTATTGGCCTCTAGGGCTTACACCAACAATCTCCCACTAGCACTAGAGCCAATCAGGCATACCCCGTATGCCCATTGATCTAGTATGGCCATCATGCTTCTGCTGCGCAAAAGGCTTTGTCAGTGGGTCAACTATATATATATATATATATATATATATATATATATATATATATATATATATATATATATATATATATATATATATATATATATATATATATATATATATTTAAATTAATGTCAACTATAGTCGTCGTTCTCACGACATATAATTATTTAGAATAAGAAAAAGGTGGTGAAATTTGAGGTGAGTTGAAAATTTTACGCAACATTAGCGTCGACTTACGCTGTCGTTATTTAAGAATCATAAGTTATCAAAAAAATTGAGGCAAATAAATTTTATGGATGGAATGGAAATTTTACGCTCAAGCTTTAGCGTCAGCTGAAATTGTCGTTGTTTAAAATAAAAATAATAAAACAATAAATTAAAAAGAGGGAAACGAAATTTATGGAGGGAATGAAAATTTTAGGCTCCAACTTTAGCTTTAGTTTAGACCGACGTTAACGTTATTTATCAAATAAAAATATAAAACAAATGATTAAAGTTGTTAGCGTCAGTTTCATGCGACATATTATCAATGCTATTAGCGTTGGTTTCGGTGTTGACACTAATAGTTTGCACCTAATCTTGATTTTCTTGTAGTGTTTTCTTCTCAGGGGGACAAACTTCTTAGTGAGAACTTTTGCTTCTTTTATCGTAGTTTTGTAGTCAAATCCTACTCCTTTCACATTATTAGACATCTTTCCATCTTCTAGGATTTCATCAAAGAGCCTTAGAGTCATTGTTCAACATACGTACAAACTTCGTCATATTATCAAGTTTAGACTTTGACAAGGTGACTTCCTATTCTAAGCCTGTAATTGTTGAGCCAAGTTTTTATTTTCCCAAAATAAGAGCACTTTTAGTTTTCTTTTGTTTCTCTGCTATTATGCATGCTTCCTTCCACCAACTATACAAAAGTTTGTATGTTTCAGCTAACTCTTCATCAATGATTTCTTCATCACTAGACTCACTACCAGATTCATATTTTCCAATGAAAGCCATCACCTTTTTAGCTATTTCTTCTTCACATTCATCATCAGAATCAGACCAAGTGATTGACATACCCTTTTTTTATTTCTTTAAAAATGTAGGACATTCAACTTTAATGTGGTCAAATCTTTCACATTCATGACATTGAATGCCTTTGTCTTTGATAGGTTTTTCTTCATCTTTGCTCATGCGTTGGGGACTCATGTTCTTGAAGTTGTCTGACACTTTATCTTCAACATTTACCTTCATCTTTTATCCAGACTCTTCAAGGTTTTGTTAAACTTTCTACCAACAAGAGTTATAACATCTTATAGACTTTATTTAGTATCATGTTGATCTTCATCCTCTTCAGCATTGGATACAAAGGCAATACTCTTGTTTTTCTTTTCAGTTCTATAATTTGTTACCATCTCAAAGATTTGCAAATATCCAATGAGTTCATCCACTTTTATGGTGCTAATGTATTGGGATTCTTCAATAGTTGTAAGATTCATATCAAACCTTTTAGGTTGGGATCTTAATATCTTTTTAGCCAGTTCTTCTTCAGTCATATTCTTTCATAAAACAAAATAAGTGTTGGAAATATCACGTAGTCTAATGTTGAAGTCAGGGACGAATTCATCTTCCTTCATTCTTAGATTTTAAAATGTTATTGTGAGGAGATGCAACCTTGACATACAAACTTTGGAGGTGCCTTCATGCGCAGTTTTGAGAATCTCCCATGCTTCTTTGGCTTCACTACATGTGTTGATTAATCTAAACATGTTTTTTTGTACACCACTTAAAATGGCATTTAGAGATTTGGAGTTTCCAAGAGCTTCTTCATCTTCAATATTAGACCACTCAACTTTTGGCTTTAAGATAAATGTTCCATCTTAAGAGTTAGTCACAAGGTGTTTCCAACATTTTATAATAGTCTTCCATGTTTTATTATCCATGAACATAAGAAAACCAATCATTTTGACTTTCCAATAGTCGTAGTTGGTATCATCTAAGATATGTTGTCTATTGTGTGACGTTTCTTCCTTAGTATTATCCATTTGAATAGAAAATACTTTTCCTGGAGCTCACCCAAACAGAACAAGGTGCCTACTTTGACGCCAATTGAAATTATGTTCTTCGCAGGACAAATGTTGGATGCAATGTCTTAGACAATATGAACATAAAACATTTTATAACAAACTAATGAATTAAAAGTAGAAAGTAATAAAGAACAAGAGAGAATTGTTAACCCAGTTCAGTGCAAAATCACTTACATCTGGGGGCTTTCAATCCAAGAAAGGAAATTCACTCTCAATAGTATTAGTATAATTAGTCTTAGATGAATAAACCTTGTTCAATGCCTAATTCCTAATACTATTTATGTCTTTCTATTTAGGGTTCCCCTAAATATGAGACTCGTCTCACTTTCTCTTAATCACCACCCTTGTGATCCATACTTTTAACAAATTAAAGATGTTGAATTTCACTCAACTAACAATCAACCTCTATGCCTTGAATATTCAGATTAGGCTTCTTTAGAGGTTTACAATAAACAACAAGAACACAAAGACTCAAATAACACACTCTAATACACTTGATCTTCAATACTTGCTTGTTCCTTTTCAATAGGAATGAGTCTTCTTATATAGCAAATCATTTATGGGGCCTGAGTAAAGAACTAAATGCAAACATATTTGATTTGATACATATTCAAAATAGATGAAGATTTGGTTTGCCTATTCCTTAATGTCCACCAAGAGATTTAATCTCATTCAATTTGATTTGTTCTTAGACAATGTTTTTAGTCAATCTTCTTTAATAACAAACTGCTAAAAGATACAAACCATAAATGAAAAATCTTCTTGGAATCTATTAAAAACACGCTCAAATTTACTCACTAAATTTATCTTCCAGACTGAGGACAGATGTTGCACACGTGCTTGAACATCTTGTCCCACATGTTCACTTTTCACAAAATCATCTTGTTTTGCCATGTTGTTTTATCTAAAGCATCTCTCTCTCTCTCTCTCTCTCTCTCTCTCTCTCTCACACACACACACACACACACACACACACGCACACCCACCCACACGAACACACACACGCACACACGCACACACACACACACGCACACGCACAAGCCCCCCACACGCACACACACACACACACGCATACACACCCACACCCGCACACGCACACACACACACACGCACATGCACACACACGCCCACACACACACACTCATACGCACACACACACACACACACACGCACACGCATACGCACATGCACACGCACACGCACGCACACACACACGCACACGCACGCGCACGCACACACGCACATACGCACACGCATACGCACATGCACACGCACACACACACGCACACGCACGCGCACGCTCACACGCGCACACGCGCACACACACGCGCACGGACACGGACACACGCAAACGCACACACACACACGCATGCACTAACACACGCACACACACACATACACACGCGCACACACACGCACACACGCACGCACGCACACACACACACACACACACACACACACGCACACGTGCACACACGCACACACACACACACACACACGCATGCACGCACGCACGCACGCCCACACATATACACACACACACGCACATACACACACACGCACATGCACATACACACCTAAGCACACACACACACATACACGCGCGCGCGCGCTCGCACACATACATACACACACACACGCACGCACTCACGCACGCGCGCATGCACACGCAGATACACACACACGCGCACGCACGCACACATACACACACACGCACGCACACACACACACACGTACGCATGCACGCATGTACGCAGACGCACATACACACACACTCACGCTCTCACGCGCGCACGCACAGACACATACACACACATACACACACGCACAGGCACATACACACACACACGCACTCACATGCACACACATGCACGCACACGCGCGCACACACACACACACACACACACACACACGTACACGCACACGCGAGCACACACACACACATTGTAAGACTCTCACCTTTATTGAATCTTTGGCGTATAGGTATCTGTAGAGACAATCAATCTTTGGCGTATAGGTATCTGTAGAGACAATCATCAAAATTGTTGCGTGTTCTGCTTCAAACATTTTGAAACGCATACACTTATTCTTTTCATGTTGCTTTGTCAAATATGTTTGGATTGCAATATTCATTTGGATGAATTGGTTTCCGGAGTCTTGCTGCTTTGTCAAATATGTCTGGATTGCAATGTTAAAAAAATAAATGATATATTTACCAAGACTAATTATTTATAATTTAAATTTTGTATTGAAGAAAAACTATTCCCTCTATTTTTCATATAAACAAGTTTTAATTTTTAAATTTATATTTAAACTATATATATCAAATATATTAATGATTTAATAAATTAAAAAATTAAAATTTATTTATAAAATAAATATTTATAAAAAGAATAAAAAGAATATATTACAATAAAAATAATTCTAATATTAGTGTTCGACAATTTATACTCTCTTCGTCTCATAAAAAATATTATATTTAAACATTGCGTAAGTTTAAAAAAAGTAATTAGATGTAATAGTTTTAATAAAAAAATTAATACTTTTTTCGATCTTATTAAAATCAAAAGTCTTTTAAATTCTTTGACATTAAATATAAATAGATATCAATAAATTCAGACTCATTTAATATCTTTGTTTCAAAATTATTTCTGCATTAATTATTTAATATTGTTAATGGATGACAATTTTATTAAAGATACAATAATAATTGTGTTACCTTTTTTATATGAAATTAAAAAATAAATATATTTAATTATCATTCTTAATAAATATAAAATTTATCTTTTTTATTTATAAATCAGATCGAAATAATATTTTTTATTAGATTAAATCAAATTATTAAAATATTTTTATTAAAAAATCAATAGTATAATTTATTAAAATATTCTTATTAAATTAAATTAATGAGAAACATTGGAAATTGAGCTGTTACCTGCTTTCGGCTTTTCAGGCCTAAAAACCTCTTCAACACACGATAGGGCTGTGTCTATATCCAGTGGAGTCGTTAACTAGCTAGGATATGGAAATGGTAAATATACATATTCCACATTGTTATTATAAAAATTATGTATTCCACATACCATGTTCCTTCTTAATTTAACATAAGGAGTATGACTAAGTAAGGGCTTTGTCATTATTTTCATGTCTGTTTGTCTATCTTCCATGCCACATAGTCAAGATACAATATATGGATAAATAAAACATCAGAGTTGTGTTTTTGGTAGCATTTGCCAGCAACTAACCAATTTTAAGAAAAACAATATATATATTCTGAATGACTGATATTTCGACAAACTTTAATGGATCAATCTCAAAAAAGTAGTATTTTGAAGGGAGGGATTGAACGACCAAATTATATGTGAAATAAAATGGATCAAGATATTATAAAAGTAGTTAAAGAGATATTGGGTAAATTAAGAGGTTTTGAATCTAAGGATAAAGAATCATGGTTATAAAATAAAAGTGTTCAGAATAAAGTAATAATAAAAAATGTTGATTTAAAGAGTGGTTTAGGTGTAAAAATATCGAAACATGAGAAAAGTACAAGAAAGACAAGAATGAAACCAAGAGGCAGTGAGGGAAGTAAAAAATCAAACTTTTGACGGATTATATCCATCTCTAGGAACCAAGGAGGAAACAATCTATATATAAACTTGCTAAGGAAAGAGAAAGAAAGACTAGAGATTTGGATCAAGTGAAATGTGTTAAAGATGATGAAAGTAAAGTCTTGGTTCAGGAAAAAAAAATATAAATGATAAATGGAAGACATATTTCTACAACTTATTTAATGAAGGGTATGATATCTCATCGAACTCTAGCTGGCTCGACATTAGAGAAGAGATTCAGAACTACAATTTTTTACTGTGAGATTCAAAAACAGGAAGAAAAAGAATGAGTTGCTATAAGGCAGTTGGACCAGACAACATATCTATTGTAGATTGAAAAATTCTTGAAGATAGCTATTGAGTGACTCACCAAACTCTTTAATGAAATTACGAGGTTAAAGCACATGCCAAATGAATGGAGATGAATCATTTTAGTTTCAATCCATAAGAACAAGGGAGTATACAAAATTGTTATAGGGAGGTTAAACTTATGAGTCATACCACGAAGTTATGGAAAAAAGTGTATGAACATAGATTAAGAAAATAGACTCAAGTTACCGAGAATTAATTTGGTTTTATGTCTGAAAGGTTGACCATGAAAGCGATTTATCTATTATGACATATGATTAAGAAGTATTAGATGAACTAACAATACTTGCACTTAATTTTTATTGACTTGGAGAAGACATATGATATAGTGCCTAGAGAGATCTTGTGGAAACCCCTATAGAACAAAAGGGTTAGGATTGCATATATTCGAGTTATCCAAGTTATGTATGAAAGAGTATCAATTAGTGTGCAGACACAACATGGAGAAACAAATAATTTTTCCATTACAATTGGTTTGCATCAAGGTTCAACCCTAAACCACCTACATTTTTACCTTAATTTTGGATGTACTCACGGAACACAAGAGCTAGCACCGACATGCATGCTTTTTTAAAGATGATATAGTCCTTCTTGAAGATTCGAAGGAGGATTTAAATTATATGTTGGAACTTTGAGACGAGCTTTAGAAACACATGGTTTTCGCCTAAGCATGAGTAAGACGGAGTATATGGAATGTAAGTTAAACAAAAGAATAGGTGTTTCTAACCTAGAGGTGAAAGTTGGAGACCATATTATCCGTCAAGTCACGCAGTTTATATATCTTGGTCTGTAATACAAAATAATGGATAAATAGATGGGGATGTAAAGCATAAAATTCAAGATGGATGTTGAAATGAAGAAGGTAATCAAGTGTATTATGCGATGCAAAGGTACCGCTCAGGTTGAAGGGAAAGTTTTATCGTATTGTGGTAAAACCTGCAATTTTGTAAGGGACAAAAGGTTGGGCGGTTAAGAATCAACACGGGAATAAAGTGAGTGTAGTAGAGATGAGGATGTTATGGTGGATGTGTGATAAGAATCGACGGGATAAAATTAGAAATGAAAATACTAGAGAGAATGTCAAGGTAGTGTCTATAGTGGAGAAGATTGTGGAAAATAGACTTAGGTGGTTTGAGCATGTAGAGATAAGACCAATAGATTTTGTAGTAAGGAGAGTAAACCAAATGAAGAGAAGGAAAACAATTAGAGGAACAGGAAGACCTAGAAATACTATAAGAGAAGTTATTAAAAAATATCTCGAGATAAATGATTTGGATAGAAGCAGGGTTCTTGATAGAACATTACGAAGAAAGTTGATCCATGTAGCCGATCCCACATAGTGGGATAAGGCTTAATGTTTTTTTTTGTATATATATTATTCCGGGCGGGATAAAGGCCGATTAATCCAATTACGGGCATCTATTATGTTGGTGAATATGTAGACACTCTCATTGAAGCACCACACAGAAGCAAGGCCCTATTTCCATCTTGATCGTTGATATTCATCCAATGGACTGCCGTATCTCATGCCTAGGCATAGCAACAAAACCTGAACTCGAGGTACCCACCGGAACTTGCCTCGAGTTTGACGGAGAAAATCCACTTTGATTAGTTTTGTGTCCGGGTTTGAGTTTTTCTCGTTTACAAAATATGGGGTCGAGTCGGGTAATGGGGATATTCTTACCCGTTTTGAACTTGCCCCTTTATATCATTTTGTACTTTATTGTTTATTTTGATAATTAAGAATATTAGGTGTATGTTCAATGCTTTGATATTATGGTTTTTACTTTATTATTTGACATGTATGTAGGACTTTTTTTGATATTGTTTTACTTTTTTATTTGTAGTATAATTTGATATTGGAGAAAAAAAATACTATTTCTATAAAAATTAATTGATTACACTCGGGAATAAGAGTGAGGTGGGGATACCCGGACCTCGTTTGAAATGGGTTTGAGACTCAATTCTTCATCCCTTATGGGGATCGGGGCGAGTAATGAGGATTTATCAAGGATTCGAGTTTGGGTTTGAGGAATGTAAAACTCGTCAATGCCCTTCAATGTTGCCATTCATACTTATGCCTGACTAACAGGTGACGGTTTTAATTGAAACCCATATATAAGTGTGACTTTGAGTCACACTCAAATATTGATTCATTTACACACATGTGCAAGTTCCATCTCTCTCATTCATTAACTTGAGCGTTGA
The DNA here is from genome assembly GCF_024323335.1 of Lathyrus oleraceus. Taxonomy (NCBI): domain Eukaryota; kingdom Viridiplantae; phylum Streptophyta; class Magnoliopsida; order Fabales; family Fabaceae; genus Lathyrus; species Lathyrus oleraceus. The sequence continues at coordinate 430,981,442 of NC_066579.1, forward strand.
AATACTACATTTGGAGATACCATTTCGTTGATCACTAGATACCTCTACCATCATACCATAAGATCTTTCATGGTGGTCACTTTCAACACACCATTATTTTTTGTTCCACTACGGAATAATGGCATCGTATGTGGGAATCATATACTGATTCTTACGAATTACCATCACATTTTCCTAATCTCTCTCATTGGGTTACCTCAACTATTTTTGTTAGTTGTTCTAGACACCATACCATTTATTTTACCAAGTTGTGATCATTGTTTCTTGTAATCATCCCCAATGGAAGGATCCAAGGCGGCAAGGCCTACAACTCACCGCAATACAACTCTCGCACCTAATTTCCAACCATCACTTAAAATGTTACAAGATGATGTTAGACTTATGCTTACTCTAACGACAAAAGAATTATCTTAACAACTAGATGCACATGTTCTGGTCTTAATCACTTTGTCAGTCATAATTGTCATACCACAAAGTTTGCCCTACCTTCCTCCATTTTCGTCTGGCTCATAGTCCTTGGTTCATCTGGATATTCTCATGTACTAATCATCCATCATAATACATTCATTTACAATTTCACTTTTCAAATGACAATCTGTTGATTCAAAGATACAAGACATGGAATTATGGTATGCAAGCTTGTGGACTTCATTATGCTTCATCTTAACCTTTTGGTTGTGGGCACAACAAAATTTTGGTTAATCATTATTCTTGGATTAAGTCTTTGAGAAACCCTAATATTGGTCTAGACATTTTGGATCATATTGAATACATCATGACATTGGGATTTGGAGGTCAATTTTCAGATTTGATTTTTGTCAACAAAAGTCAACCATGGAAGATTGACTTTTTATTGACCATTCCAAATTCAAAGTTCAAGTTTAATTCAAGTTCAAATTCAAATTTTAAATTGGAGGGGAAAGTGTTTTTTTAAAATCAAGTCACATTACATTAAAAAAAAAGACAATCTTCATTACAAACATTCAAAATTGCATTACAAAAGGTAAAATTACACATTATACGAGAAAAATCACATTTTTGACCTAAAGTTGACTTTTTGTCAACTATTGACTGTTGGTCAAACAGTTGACGAAAGTCAAATTGGTTCTTAATCCTACTTTTTCTTCATCCTCAAGGTTCTCCCTTCCTTGTGCCTCCAAGGTCTTTAAAACTTCTTCATAATTCTAGATGCATTCCAAAATCTTTTATTGTCCATGATACCATGCTAACTTTGAAATGCCATGCCATGCCATGCCAAACCAAGTTGAATTCCATGAACAAATGCTCCATAAACAACAGTCATACACCCATATGAAGTAGTTAGCATCATGATCAAAACTTAATCATACAAAGTTGAACACATGCACAACAAAACTAGGGATACCTAGGAACATACAATATATGAATCAAGCATCCAAGTTAACACATGGAAACTCTATCCAAATTTTGTCAAAACAATGACATCCAAACATTTCACAACAGTTCAAAGCACTCATCATCATAAGATTAGATTGTCTTTTGTTCACAATTAACAAACATTGACAGTTCAAACATGCCATGATGGTTCAATAATTAATTGTCAGCATTCACTAACAATGCTAACTCAGGTCACTTCTATTATAACAAGTCAAACCTAACTAATTTTTATTAACATTTCTATCCAAATTGATTTCAGAGTACACTAATTTATTTCTAAACTAATTAATTAACATATTCTAACATTCTACTAACACTTCTAAACAAACAAACAAACAAACTCCCAAAGTCTAACAGTCCAATAATTTGTTTGATTCCTAATTCACAATAGTTTAGTCAACATAACTGAATCATCAATACAATCACCATATTAACATCAAGACTAGCAGATTTGAATAATTCTAACTAATTAGCATCACAACTCTAATCAACAAACTAACCAAATGCCATAACAGTTCAAGCAACGCAGTATCACACTAACAGCTAACTAATTCAATCAACATACATTTTTTAACTCTTCGCCAACAATCCATTAATATCAAATACAATTTAATCTTACTATTCATAACATTTCAACATGATAGTCCAAACTTACAAAACTCACAATCAAAGTTCAAGTTACTAACAATAATTAAACATAATCAGCAGTTCAGTTTACAACTCCACTAAACATCAACCAAATTAATTTCAAATCCCAACTAATATTCAAACTTTAATTAACTAACAAAATCAACTAACATCTTAACCTAATGAACCTCATAACCAACATTCTCGCCCAAACTGAATCACTAACTTCCAATCGCTAACTGATTCAAGCTAACAATTTATAACAGTTCATTTTAACTAATTTAGCCAACCAACCTAACTCTCATAACATAACTAACAACCACTCAAGCTAACTATCACCTAATCATGACTTTAGTTAACTGATTCAACTAACTGACTAACCAATTTCAATTCATTAACTAATTTCAATTCAGTTCACTACAGTTCATTAAGTGATTCGCAACTCCTAATTCGTTAACTGCCAGAAATTTTAAAACTTACTAATGAAAATCCTTAACTGTTAACTAACATAGTTAACATCCTAACAACTTTTCTCATGAAATGAATTAACCATAACACCTGCCCTAACAACCTTGCCCTAACCTCCAAATTCAGTAGGCTTTAATCATCTATATAACCATAAATTCATCTTTAATCATGATCAACCACAATCAGTCAGCAAAAAACCAGGTTCATCATCACTCACTCTCTGCGAATTATTCTTCAACTGCTTCAATGCTTCCCTGGGAGAACATAGACCTTATAGGTTGGCTATGAAGGTAGAGAAAAACAAGAAAAAGGGGTTTGAATTGTTTCCACAGAAATAAAAATATTTTTGCAACAACACACACAAAATAAATAATAACAACACAAACGATTTATCCTGGTTCACTTGAAATTCAAAGCTACTCCAGTCCACCCGTCCAAGGTGATTTCGCCTTCAATAAGGACTTAATCCACTAATCTCAATAGATTACAAAGTTCATCTAAGGGTTCAACAACCTCTTAGCCCTCTCAAGTCTACAGGCCTAACCAAGTCACTTGAGGAATAACAAGAAATTACAAGAATTACAAAGTGTTTAGCTAGATGATTCTAGATAAGCAGTAAAAACACAATTTAAGAACAGTAAAAGATAACCACAAAATATTGAGCAACAACTATTGTATGGAAACTATTTCTTACAACAACAGTGGTGAATGAATAATTAGAGTATGATAATGTTGTTTCAAAGTTGTATATAGTAACAAGTTGTGAAGATGCCCTTATATAACTATAGAGATGGTACCTTTGAGGCGAAATCAATAAAGATTTCGTGCCAGCTATGGGAGATAAATGTAGTAAATTTCTTGTCCTTTCCATAGCAGTCTTGGAGCATAATCAAATATTTTCTTAAAAATATTGTGCTACACTTTGATTACTTCCAACTTAAGTTTCTGACCAGGTGACATCTGATGGCGTGTTTTTGAGCATGTGTCAGAGTGAGGTGAGCATGATCTGAGTCTTCACAGTTAGAGTCTTCAGATAGAGTTCTTAGAATCAGATCATCAGAGCTTGAACTTTAGAGTCGGATTCTTCAGGCGATTGCTCCTCAGATGCATTCTATTTAAAGTCAGATGTGATTTCTCTGTGTTGGGTCAGCGCTTCTGGACTAGTTCAGATGCCAGATATTCGTTTCTTGATGATCAGAAGGTGAATTATCATAGTCATTTTGACTTAGAATCCTGCACACTTAAGAAAATTGTTAGGGTACCAAATTGTTTCATTCTTTGTTATCATCAAAACTTGGAGATATATTGCAGAATCAAAATCTTGTTCTAACAATCTCCCCCTTTTTTATGATGACAAAACTTAGGATTTTGATGAAATAATAAGCACATTTAAAATACTAAATTGAAAAAGATCAAATTCAAATAGAAAAGTGACTCCCCCTGAGATTAGCAATCTCCCTCTAACTCTGATATTAAAAAGTTTTAAAGATGTTTAGTATCAGATATAGGTTTTTGGGATAGATAATTTCTTACCATGTCTTCTTAGGTTGCTTGACTTAATTTAATGGTTTCTCAAATAAACATTCAGTTTCCCTTTATTCAAATAGGTCCTGAGAATTGACTTAGAACTATGCAATAAATTTATTTCAGAATGTAAGCAGTGCATTTCTGAGTTTTAGATAACATAATTCATCAAAAGACTTCTATCTAATTCTCCCCCTTTTTGTTAGACTCAAGAAGTAAGTAATTTAGAAATTCATTGATGAGAAGAAAAACTTCAGAGATTACAGCGAGAAAGGAACATAACTAAGCCTTAGAAAAGAAAATACTTAGAAAATATATTACAAAGAAATCCTAAAGTGTATAAGGTTGAGGTGGAGGAGGCATCCTCTGAAGTAGCTCAGCTAGTAGGTTCTGAATGCTGGAGTTGACATGATCTTGTTTGTCGAGTCCGACTCTGACCAAGTGTTATTCCTTATACAACTTTTCCAGAGTTTTGATGACTAGAGGGGTAAGATAAGTTATTGATGACTTTCCCTGAGTTAGAGAAACCTCAACGGTTTTCTCAGATGCAACCTTCTGAGCAGCTTCAGCGGCCCTTGCTGCTTCTGCTTCTTGCTCAACTTTCTCTCTATCAGTAGCTTCTGCAGTTGTTTTCTCAACAGCCTCCTTGGCAGCTTTCTATGTTGCTTCCCTCTCAGTCTTCTCAGTCGTTTCCTTCGTCAATCGTGCCTCGAGCTTTTCCTTAGCACCTCTAATGAATTCATTTATGACTTGTTCACAGAGGCCCTTCAACTTGAAGATCTCAGAAGTCATCCATATGATGAATCTGTTCCGGTTAGTCCTTACTTCAGAAAGATTATCATTAGTGTTGGATTCATCATAGAGCTTCTTGAACCTGGAAGCTGAACTTTTGAGAATTTGGCTAGTGCCTCATCAAAGATGGGTAGTTTGAATTCAGGTTCATAGGGTTCAGGTACGGAAGGAGTCTTTTCAGAGTCAGTTGTGGCCTGAAGGTCTTCAAGGTTTGGGGAGGTTAGGTCAGGGTAATTTGAACCAGAACGTTCAAAGTCGGAGGTGAGGTCAGAGTACGGAAGGGAGTTATGAGCGGTGGAGAAGGTTGGTGATAAGGGTTCTTTGAACATGAGGGCTTCAGAGTGGGGGATGTATGTTGTTTGGAGGTTGAAGAGAGGTAAAGGAAGAGAAGGTGTGATGGTTCTGATAGGGATGGGGTCAAAGGTTGTGGGTTCTGACGGAAAGGTTTGGTTAGATGGGTTTGGTTCAAAAATAGTTGGTATGGATGATGTAGGTTCATAAGAGGTAGGGAGTAAGGTTGTTGGTTGTTGAGAGTTGGATTTTTCTGTGGGAGCGTTAATATGTGTGGTAGGTGGAGTGGAAGAGGTTGTAACTGTGGTTGAGAGTGTGGGGTGGTATAGGAAGTGATGAGGCAAGTTGCCTAGAGCCATAAGAATTCAAAGCTTCTGAGATAGTGAACTTACCAGAAGGTGTCGAAGAAGAGGCCAGAGGCATTGGCTTCTTCTTGGTCGCTGAAGACTCTCTCAGCTTGAGAATCTTCTTCTTCTGAAGAGTCGCCTTCTGAGAAGTCTCCCTCTTTCTCTTCAAGAAGTTTGGAGGATTATCTGGGAGACAATCCAAGTTGAAGCCAGAGATGTCGTAACCTTGAGCTTCCAGATCTTGTAGATAACATGCTATAACTTCTAGAGGATCAATCTTGATGAAGAGATACATCTTATTCGCTTTCTCCCTTTAGTCCTTCAGTGCTTCCCATGAGGTGTTTCTGGTGGGTTTAACATGGACCTTGTTAATCAGTCCCATACTCTTCAAATTCCTCCCATTGAGAGGCTTCCCAATGTTCACTGTGACGTCTTTCATCAGATTCAAAGAGATGAGATGATCCACCAGATCACTCCCAATCAGAACATCTGAAATCAACCTGCCCAAAGGGATGTAGTTCCTTGGCTTCATGTTGTTTCTGGTGTCTCTAACCGAATATCTTAGGTATTTGAAGAGAAGAGAAGGTAGGTTGAGATTCAGACCCTTGTGCAGACAATAGAGGATGCACTTCTGATATGTGTTGACATAATCAGAAGAGATAGATGATGGACGATGATGGATGCATCCCAGAATTATCTTGAGCCACTGTTAGATACCCAAAAGTGCTTATTTGAGCTATCAAATATGGGTATCTTTCACTCCATTTCCTTGCTAAAATGTCGAAATCACCTTTGTT